>NW_023604861.1:49938052-50595909 GCF_014898055.3 Talpa occidentalis | reverse complement strand
CCAAATCTAAATATCATATTTGAGACAGGGATTTCAACCCCTGGAAACAAACATTGAATCCATAGCACTTATTTTCCAGATGAAAAAATAAACCGAGCCAGTGTTCAAATGCAGATTAGTCTCTCTGACTCAAATGCCCCTGTTCCACCCATCAGACCACTACCTACCCTAACTTGGGGAAGCCAGAGGTAGCAACAAGGCAAGCAGTACTATAGCCTGAGGTCCTGCCCTAGTTTAGTCCTAATGTGAAGGGCCAGCATCTGCCAGGCCAGCTCAAGAGACCCACAGTCATCATGCCTGAGGCCCAGAGAGTGTTACTTTTCCTTTGAACAGTACCCAGGAAACACACATGTTTAATGCTCCATTCACTATCATTTCTGCAACCTGAGTATTATCTGTCAGAAAGAAGGTAAGAAAAAGAAAATTACAAGGGCCTCCCTGGTGGTGCAAGGGGTTAAGACGCAGCACTATGAAGCGATTCTGCAACTACTGCAACATGAGTTCTATCCCCTGCCAGGGAGGTGACCCACATGGTGCAGCAGATCTCTCCTGTCTCACCTGCTGCTGCCCTCAGCAGTGTATTTCAGTCAATCTGCCTGTTCTACTCTCCACTCTGTCTCTGGTGAATCTTCTCACCGCCCGCACCTCTGACCTGTACCCCAGTTCTTGTATGCACAAATAAATAAATCTTTAAAAAAAAAAAAAGAAAGAAAGAAAAGAAAAAGAAAATTACAATACCAGTGTTGTGAAATGCCCCTGAATTCTTACAGGGAGATAATTAGACTATAGCATTGACACAGGGGCCAGGATTAGGTCTTCAGCTCTGAACCCAGAAGAATATTTCCCAGGAGCCAGGGCACTGCAAATGTGATTCTCTCCCTAGTGCTATCTTTTGCCCATGGCAGGAGAGATTCAAGTTCTAGAATTGAAGCTAAGAATGGAAAATCTCCACAATCATAGCAACTACTTACTGAGCATTTGCTGTGTGTTTCATTCTTCAATCCCAATATCTTATTAATCGATCACAACCAACCTGTGAGAGTCTCCATACGAACTGTGGTCCAGAAAGGGTATGTTTCCATCCTGTATCCAGGCTCCTCCACATGGCTTTTAGAAGAAATGGGCCCCAGTCCCAGCCCTAAGGAGTGTCATCGTGGTAGATTTAAGACAATCCTGCTATCTCCCTTTTGTCCTCCAGTGTGTGGCTTGCGTGGGGACAACTCTAGTCAATGAGATATGAGAGGAAGTTGGCCAAAGGGCTTCTGGAAACAGGTCTCCTTGCTGAAACAATCAGAACTTCCCCAGAAGTGACACTGCATGTCTAGATCCACAGCAGTCACTTCAGGGCCAGGAAATGAGACCAACTGGCAAGCTGAAGATGGCAGTGCATTGTAAATGGGTGAAAAGAAAATACTATGATTTTTTTGTTGTTTTATAATTTTTTTCATTTTATTTTTATATTCCCCATACAATTGCAACCCCCTCATTTTGACCCCAATCTCTCCTTTCCCCACCTCCCCCACAGTGTGTCTCTGGTTCATAGTTGTTTGTTGATTTTGATTTTTTCTTTCTTATAGTTATTCTTTTTCCTGGTTCCTTATTTAGGCTTTCTAGATTCCTGCTATGAGTGAGACCATCCAGTATTTTTCTTTTTCTTTCTGGCTTATTTCGCTGAGCATGATCCCTAACAGCTCCATCCATGTTGCTGCAAATTGCAGGTGTTTATCTTTTTTGAATGCTGAGTAATATTCCATGGTGTATATGTACCACATCTTCTTGATCCAGTCATTTATTTTTGGCATTTGGGTTGTTTCCAAAGCTTAGCTATTGTAAATAGTGCTGCTATAAACATAGAGGTGCAGGTGCTCTTTGGAATTAATGTTTCTGTGTCCTTTGGGTAAATACCTAGGAGTGGAATTGCTGGATCATATGGAAGCTCTATCTTTAGTAGGTTGAGGAAAATTCACACAGCTTTCCATAGTGGTTGGACCAGTTTGCACTCCCCCCAGCAGGGCAGGAGAGTTCCTTTTTCTCCACATCCTCACACCAGGCACAAAACCCAACTCAAAATGGATTAAAGAACTAGATATAAGACCTGAAACCAGAAAATATATAGAAGGAAATATAGACGAAACACTGCATGACATGAACCTCAAAGACATCTTTACAGACACATCACCCAAAGCAGAGATAGTGAAGGCAAAGATAAACAGCTGGAACTACATCAAATTGAAGAGCTTCTGCACAGCAAAAGAGACAATAACAAAAACAAAGAGAAACCCCACTGACTGGGAGAACATTTTTGCACACAACACTAATGATAAAGGACTGATCACAAAAATCTACAAAGAGCTGATGAAACTCAACAAAAACAAAGAAAATAATCCAGTCAAAAAATGGGCAGAAGAGCTAAAAAGAAACTTCTCTGAAGAGGAAATACAAATGGCCAACAGGTCATATGAAAAAATGTTCAACATCACTTGCAATCAGGGAAGTGCAAATCAAAACTACCATGAGATACCATCTTACACCAGTGAGAATGGCACATATTAAAAAAACTAGCAACAACAAATACTATGATTTTTTGAAGATGCTATTGAGTTTCTCAATCACCAGCCCTAGAACTAACCATGTTATTTAAGAGCACTGATTCAGGATTTTCAGCTACTTGCAGCCCAAAGGTTTTGTCCTTAATCTCTGCACTTTGAGAAGCACCTAATTAAATTATACTTTGATCAGTCGGATAATTGTTATTTTGTTGAGCCCCCTGGGTGGCACAAGGATTTTACACTAATGGTTTGTGGTATAAGTTGGCATGATTTGTACTTTTCCTGGTGTTTCTAACATTCAGGATTTGCAGAATTGCTGAGAGAATGGATTTAAACCTTGGGGACCTCAGCCAACCTTTGCTGGGAATTTCTGTCCTTTACTCATTTCAAGTCCCAGAGTTCTCTCTGCACATTCTCAAGCCCATATTCCTCAAGCCCCACAATCTATTGTCCTTTTGTCTTCAACAGTTGTCAACTAATCCTTGTTTTGGTATTAATATATCAGTAATATGTTTAAGATGTGAAGTTGCCCAGAGATTTTATTTTCAAAGTAATGTCCAAAATAAAGGAGGAAATGGTGAACCCAAAAGAATCAAGTCATCCGCATTTGAGGGCCCCCTCTGGCTCTCTACAATGCCAATCCCTGTGTGAGCAACTAAGAAAAACGTAACCATAAATCAAACTCCCCCTGCCTTGTTCTCATTTTCCATCTCTAAAAGCCTCTATGTAATCCCATTTTGATCATTCAACTTCAAATATTTTGGTTTCTTCTTAACCATTTGCTTCCTTGGTAGTGACAGCCCTATCCATGACGCTAGCATCTTTTTAAATCTTGAATTACACTGCAACCTTAACATCTATTTTTATTGCCACCATTACTTCCCTTTCCCCAACACCCACTATCTCCCACTTTCCACAGCCTTTTGAGTCACTTCATAATAACAGCCACCTAGACCGCGTTAGACCTCTAGAGGCACCTTAGCCTGAATGACACCATCTCACAGGGGACTGTAACTACAGACTGAATCTAGTCAACATGGTTCTATTAGGCTGAGGAGAATAAAACCTCAGCAGGTACAGTCTGCCTCACTTTGACTTTGTTCCTGTGTTACAGTCCCAAAGGCAACATATTTCCCATTTAGCTAAATGCCACCTATGGAATTTTCCAGTGTTGTCTTTGCCTACAGTTGAAGAGACTGAGCCAACAGCAGACAGTCCCTAGCTGTAGCCCTGCCCTAGTCACTCTGTCATCACTCTATTTCCTTTATACCATAGGTCACTGTTGGGGAGACTTCTCCCACCTCTCCTCAGCAGAACAGAAATCTTATTAGAAAAGTCAGTATCACCAATTGAAATGACACATTGTTCAGTCCTCCTGCAATGCCACCAAGGCACAGAGCAGGTTTTCTCTGATCCGGCAGACGGGTAAAGGAGAGTCCTGGAGCCCTCAGTGGCTTTCTCAGGCTTTCATTAAGCTTTTACATGTAGTGCAGCAACCAGGTAGGGGAGGGAGCACAAGGTGGGGTATGGGGATGTGGAGGGGTGGGGGGGCAGGAGGGGGTGATTAAGGAGGTGGATAGGCCACCAAGTTTCACTCTGGGCTTCTCTGGTGTTCCTTCTACCCTTCTCTCTCCTGCCTCTGCTTCTCCTGGCTAATAGCTCTAGACTGCTGCCATGGCCCACAAAAGTAAACAACACAACTATAATAATGTAACAAAATGCAGGTGCCCACATCAGGCAGGGCAATCCTAATGGCAGGAGGGCAGGAAAGCCTGAAACCATTTACCCTACACCTCACCATTGGAGGGGGTCATGTCACCAAGTTCTGCCCTGTCTCAGTCCGTGTTCCCAAGAATGAGGAGCCTGAGACAAAAGTGATGTGCCGCTGACTTATTAGTGACTGCAACCTCAATGACACCACAGTGAGGGGAAGGGGGCATCAGCAGGGGAGGAGAGCGCGGAGGCGCAGGTGTATTTCCAGGCTGGCCATCCCTGAGCCGGAGTGCAGCCCTGCCTCAAGAGGGGCCCTGTCATCAAAGGTAAATGAGCTGTGCAACTCAGGAGTCACCTTAGGGTGCTGGAAGAAGAGGAAAGAACTGATCCCATAACCCTCCAAAGCATCATCGAAAGAGGTGCTATCCCCCCTGCACTTTCAGACCCCGCACATCTGGGTATTAGGGGACTCCGCAGCTCCTCAGCCTTGGAGACAATGGGAAAACCTTGAGCCAGGTGGCAGCGCACAGGGCAGAGAGGGACACAGCGTCAGCGATGTCAGAGTCTAACAGTCCATGCAGCGGCTGAGGGCCACAGAGCAAGGTGAAGCTGAGAGTAGTCGGGAATGTGGTTTGTGTTGGGTGTGACTTCTGGGAAGCTTTCTTAAAAGATACTGAAATTCCCTCCATCTTACACCATGAGACAAGTTTAATAAGTGGCACCCTGAGTATGGAAGCCACGTACCAAAGATGGAAAAGCATGAATTCACGAGGGGCCTGGCCCTTGAAGGTGCACAAAGCCACTCCTCACACACCGAGACATCCGTCCTTCCCGATGGCGGAGGGGAACCTGATTTGCTTCAGTCATTACGGTCAGGTCTCTGTGACTGGCAGCCAAATGCAGTTTCTAAATGATACAATCACTGTCTGCAAGCATCTTGCTCTTTGTCTTCTTATGGGACAAATAGAATAATATAAGCTCTTTTCTAAGAAAATACAAAATCAGAAACACAAGCCTCTATTTAGGAGGTGAGTCAGCTTTAATTAAAGGGAAACTATGAAGCAAATCACTTGGACTTAAAGTGCTTTTGTTTATTCCCAATACTCTGCTAGAAATAGCTTGCTCTGTGCTGATAAGGAAGCTGAATTTATGGCTTAGTGAACTAAACAATTAAAAAGAAGCTCTCAAAGAACATAAATCTGACTCTTCCCTGTTTTGTTTCAAAAGTCACACAATTCATTCCTACTATCCAGTGCAAAGAGATAAGAGTCCACTTACCAAAAATATTTTATTACAAAGCATATCTTTACCCAATTAAAATGTATACTTTGTGTGTTTATGAAGGGTAAGATTTGTGAAATGTGCTTAAGTTGATAGTGGGAAATCATGAAACACAGCTAATGTAGGTTTAGGGATAAAATGTGAATTTAACTTAATGTTAATTGCTTCATACATAGCTAGTTTAAAATGAACTTGCTAATTTTCTTTCCCATTTCCTGCCTTCAATTAAGTCACTTGTTTCACACTCACTACACAAATTCTAGTTGAACTTTGGATGTTCTGATGGGGCTATTGTTACATACTGAATGCCTGCTGCAGCTAAAATGTACTTGATGGATTTGAAACCTAAGTCACTGTGATAGTTGATTCTTTCAAGTCACTGTAACTTCATCCTACAAGAAAAGCCCTCAAATTTGTGTAACTAGTCCCCCTCACCCCCTGCCAGGCCCCATGCCTTTAATGGGTATCTTTAATAACGACTATGTGTTTTTCTTTTACCACTTCCTCAGGATGGTCTCCACCAATCAGCATTCCCATGACGAGTGCCTTCTAGTTGCTATCCCTGATATGTGAGTGTGTATGTGTGTGTTCAAGTCTTTAAACTGTAAATTTACAGTTTTAAAGTAGATTAAGTATGAAATACATCTCTTCTCAACTTCACTAAAAATTATTACCTGTAAAAAAATCAGCCTAGCTAACAACTCAGTACTAGAAATATATTCAATATGTTCAATCACTAGAAGCTTCTCCTTAACTCCAGAGCCCAATTTATAACCAATTTCTGTCCACAGACTCAAGACAGAGTTCAAAACTACTACAGCTGTACCTTGCTTATGCATCTAATAGCTATGCCCAAGCATCCTGCTTGCCATGTAAACTATTGTAGGGTAAATGGTTTTCAGGCTTTTTGCCCCACCACCATGAGGATTGCCCTGCCTGATGGGGCACCTGCAGTTGTTACATTGTTGTTAGCTGTGTTGTTTACTTCTGTGGGCCATGGCTCAGTATTGAGATAGTCACCAAGAGAAGCCGAGGCATGAGAGAGAAAGGGCAAAAGAATGCCAGAGAAGCCCAGAGTGAAGACTTGCCCTGGGCTTGGGGGCCTGCCAGCCTCCTGGCCCCCTGGTACCCCTGCCTGCTGTGTACCTGGTTGCTGCACTACATGTAAAAAGCTCAATAAAAGCCTGAGAAAGCCACCGAGGGCTCCAGGACGACTCCTTTACCCGGTCTGCTCGAATCATAGAAAACCTGCTCTGTAGCCATCCTATCACTACAACTATTAACCTGAGTTCAGACTTGCAATTCGTCAATAAGGAAACCATTATCATTGTCATTTTGGACAGACTATCCAAGAAGTTAAAAGGTCCATAATTTTGTGAGAGCAAAGAGTTACTGGCTAAAATATGGGGACAGGTTAAACTTGGGGACCAACCTTCTTTGATAGTGCCTACATAATACAAATAAATTGATCATGTTATAAGTCTGCCAATTGTAGAGGTTCCTAAACATTCTGAAGATATGAAATCTACTTTCAGTGCTTCATTGAACTTTACTTTGTTCTTGTTGCTTTACTTTTAGGCATACAAAATTATGTATAATATTTTTCAGGGAAGGTGTGGTTGACTCAATAATGTGTTCTGGAATCTAGTCACAGAGGTTGAATCTCTATGCAGGCATGTAGCTGTGGATTGGGAGCAAGGAGCTTAGGGAGTCTTGAAATTCATTAGGATCTGACTGTCCCCAACCCCGAACCCACATTCTATGTCAGCAGATACATCCCTGAATGTACTCACATTACCTGGCTGCAGGACCAAACTTAGGCTTCCCCAATTCAATATATTAAAAGCGCTTTTCCAAAAATTTATTTTTTTTTTAAAGATTTCTTTATTTATACAAGCACTGGGTACAGTCAGAAGTACAGGAAGGTGAGAGAATTCACCAGAGCCAGAGCGGGGAGCAGAGCAGGCAGACTGATGAAGTACACTGCTGAGGGGAGCAGCGGGCGGCAGGAGAGGTCTGCGCGCCATTTGGGACCCTCGCCCAGCGGCTGGGGATCAAACTGGTGCCGCAGAGGCTGCGGGCAGCTTTGCAACCCAGCGCTCAACCACTGCGCCACCAGGGGAGGCCCTCCAAAAATTTAGAGTGAAATATATAGAGAATAAAAATCTCAAGTGACTTATTCCAGTATTCATTTCTTATGTACTACTATAAACTATAAGAAAAAAATTTCCCCTTATTTGATAGTCATGGAAAGAAAATCCTAAGGGAGTAATTTCCATGTGGGCCAGGCAAAAATATAACTGATTAAGGAGTTTCTCAAGATTTATTATCCTGAGAATAGGAGACTATACACACACATATTACATATATATCCTTGTATATGCATGTTTGTATATGTTTATAACACCAGCACATATACATACACATTATAAACAGCTGTACACTATGCATGCTTTATGTATGTGACTATTTATGAACATGGTTTTTTTAAGTCTAACTACAGCTTTTTAATCTTTTTTAGCATTATAAGAAGACATTTAGCCCAAATTGAGAATAAGACTGTCCCTCCCTAGGAGAAAATAAAAACCTCTCCCCCTCAATGGAACCTGCACACTATCAGGGCCTGAGACCTACAGCAGTTGACCTTCCCCCACTATCTCCCAGTGCTACCCAGCCACTAACACAGACTTCACCCCACAACGGTGAAGAACAAAGAAGACCTCTAAACCCTTAACAGGGTCCTAGGGAGGAGCCACCCAATTATGTCCCCTAGGTTGACAGGGACAAGAAGTCCCACCCCCGCCATGCCATTTTATCCCCACTCAGTTGAAAAGATAAAAGGAAGGCCAAATATTAGGTAGCACGCAGGACGTTACTAGGAAAGCACAGTCAAAAAGACACAATATCAAGGGCCTCACTTTTAAGCATAAATCCAATCATGTTCTGAAAAAGGTATCTTATCCCCCACACTGGCTGTCATTTTTCAGTGCCTGTATGAGCATTAGACCGACTGCTGGGAGGCTACGTGTTTATATAACAAACTAATTGGCATTTAGCATTGCCTCACTCCTCTGGCCATGAGATGAATCCACTAATTATTTCTGATCTGTAAGGTACTTTTGTGGGGAGGGCCAAGGGTCCAACAGCATTTGATGCCTGTCTTAGCTTAACTGGAGGAGAAAATGAGGGTCTTCTTCCTCTAGGGATGTTGCTAAGATGCCAGGAAATGATGCTGCGGTTGATACCCCTCCTCCTGGCAGGGAAATAAAGGGGTAAACATTCACAAGGACCTTTGATTCACACAGCAACTCATGGAAGGAAACACTACTGCAACACTAATAAATTCTATTCCTTTCACCGGCACTGCCTTCGGGTACTAATCATTTATGCATGGTGCTCTTAGTGAACATGTACTTTCAATACACCAAAAGTGGGAATTAGACAAGAGAGACATCACCTCATCTTCCACCCCATTACCCATCTTCCAGAATTTGGCTTCCTGTCGTATATGCTATTCTTCATAAGAAATTACTCATGAGGAAGAGTGACTATCAAGACTTTCCCCTTAGGGTGGTTTTGGTACTTTTTTAATTTGACAAATAAAGTAGTTAGCAACCAGGGAGAACTCAGCAGTTTTCATTCACTCACTTACTTTACTGATTCATAACAACATTGAGCATTTACACAGTTCATGATGCTCTGAAATCTTTTATAATCTCTGTTGTTACCCCTCAAGGATCACCTACTTTCATAAATCAGATAACACCATTGTAGACAGGATATGAGTAATTTAAAAGGACTAGAATGAGTCAGAAACAGAATTGGGATGTAAAACTCTTGTTCCATCCCCTGTACAGATATGGAAGCGAGTCTGAGTAGTAACCAGGTGAGGCGGTGTTTTGCATGTGGCACTTCAGTGCTCCTATCTTCCAGATAATGAATCCCCAACAACATTGTGTGTTTGCCTTTCAAATCCCCACAGAGAATCATTCATTTATTATTCAGCCAGTGCTGTTCAAATACTTTGTTAGGTACTAAGCATGCAAAAGTACAGAGTCTAATGGAAGACACAGACTGGATGTCATAATAATGGCCAAGGACAGTAACTCTTCACAGGTATGGGAACACAGAATGGGGAAGACACAGCTCCTCCTAGAGATGGGAGGGAGTGGCCAGTAAAGATTCTCCAAGGAAGGGACCATTGAGCTGGTCACAAAAGGTAAGATTGTTGGGTAGAAAAGTGAGAGAAGGGCATGCCAAGCCAAGGGGGTGACTAGAGAAAAGGCAGAAAATATGTGAGAGGTTGAGGAAGGAATCAATGTGTTGTGCAGGAAGGGACATTCCACGTCAGGGGCTGAGCTGGGGTCTGGAGCCATCGGACAGTCTCCTCTTGCGTGGGTGACAGAGAGTGAGAGTGAATACAGACAGGCAATGAGAAACTGGGATAATAGTGTTTATCATGAGAAGGCTGGGATAGGAGTGAGAAAAAGACTGCTTACAGTTGTCAAAAGAAGCAGGACAAAAGATTTATCTAGAAGCAAGAAAAACTGGAGCTGTGTACCACATTCTCACCTAGTGCACTTCACAGATTCTACACGTCTTAGGGAAAATTGTAAGTAAAATAAGTAATGGTGTCAGAAATTACATTTTGGCATAGAGGAGCTCTCCACAGACCCCTGGAATAACTTAGCTACTGGCACATTCCAGCAAGTTCTCCCTATGAGAAAGACAGAGTAGACTACATGAGACCAGCATGCTTTCATGGTAATTGCCATCCAAAAGGACAGTGTCATGGGGTCTTTCATATATTCAGAGCAGAAGCAAATGAGCAGAAAGCATTCTTCTTATACCTGGAGCTTTCCTTCTGTCTGCTGGTTCATATCTAGCCCAAGGCTTCCAACCACCACCTTCAATTTCTTTAATTTACTTACCTAAATATGTACAGAAGCATCATGTTTGTTCCTTTTCTTCTTTTTTTAATTACTTGAAAAACATTGGCAAACTGCAAAGAGTTTTTTACAATTCTCATAATTCAAGACTGAGAGAAGACAGTGTCTGAGGAAGTGCCCTAGTTCACTCTGGGAAAACATACTGAGATAAGTCAAGATAGGCACTGGGCTCAGAGGAGCCCATGATATGGGGAGAAACAGGATTAGCTCACAATCAGTGGGGACCAATGTTCACTGCACCTGACAGCAGAGACGCTGAAGAAATTCAACACAGGGAAACAAAAGCATGAGTCAGGAGTTCTGCAGTGGTAGAAACCACAATTCTTAGCCATTCCTGGGGAGGGTGAAACTGGCAAGACTGCTATGGAGAGCCAGGCAAGCAGGGTCCCAGTAAGGAAGACAAAGTTCAGAAACTCCCTCCTCTTATTTCCTCCAAAAGTGGGCAGATAGAGGGACCAAGAAGATCCAGAGAATCTGTGTTGGAAACACCAGGGAAGCACCAAAAGCCCAGCCTGCTGACCGCAGATATGTTTCTGAAATCTATAAAGGAGGGCTTGAAGCAGAACACACATGAGCCGTACACCCACTCACCACTTCTGCCAGCAACAGATCCCTTCAAGACTGTCTACTACCCACAGAAGACCCAGTTCCAAACTATTTGTCCTGAAATACAGTGCCATCAATTGAAAAAGTGGAAGCTCTGCACCCTTAACATTCAGAACATTAACATTAACATTAACCTTAACATTCAGAAAGCAAACAGTGGGGAGACCAAAAAAAACAAAACACACACACACACACACAAAATGGCAACCTGAGCCCACAGAAATAGTACATCACACAGAGAACAAATCTCCAGAACCCAACCACAAATACATAGAGATCTTTTCTTCTAACAGAGTTCAAAATTGCTATGATAAAGAAATGGTAGAATTGTACTTCTCTCACTTACAAACTGGCTGTACTTGGAAAGTTATTTAACATTTCTAAGCCTCGATATCCTCATATTTAAAATACCAATACTAGCACACCCTCCAGGGTACTTATAAATTTTAAATAAAATAATGCATATAAAATGTCAGCTCAGTGCCAGATAATAACCATTATTACAAAGAAAAGGGATTTGACTTTCTGTGTCTCAAAGTAGCCATACGGCATCAAAAGAAACAAGCAACTGGCAATAGATTCCTCTCTAACACATCTATTGATCATCTGGAAAAACAAAAAATGCAAACCGATTTTGTGAAGTCGCACACCATTCAGGAAGGCGAAGGTGCAGCCCAGGACTGTAGTGTGGACAGAAGTGTCCTCTGACCTCAGGTGCCTCTCTTAAGAGTCACCTTTGTAATCAATCCAGACCCCAAGGGCAAAGCATGTTGTGAACCCATTTCCATCTGTCTACCTCCAGTTCTCAAGAGCAGAAAAAAACCATTATTGTTTAATGTTTAAACCAAAACCTTCCATTATTAATCACTTTAAAGTCCTGGTGATGATTATTAAAGCATAGTGAATAAAGAGCTGTTTTCAAGTTTGATTTTTAATGACTGAGATAGAAATCAGAACCAAAAATCATGTGCTCCCTTGTGTTCTGGAGATTGTTCTTTCTGCAGTCAGAGCCCTGGGGAGATTTCCTAGCTCCCCAGAAAAGTTTGCCTTTCTCCTCTTTGTAGCTTTACCTTTGCATAGCCTGCATGAAAGACTTCCAGGGAAGGGACTGGTTGCTTCCCACAGGACACATGGGTGGACTCTCAGACTCCCAGCGTCAAGGCCAAGACCAGAATAAGAAGCCGGTAAAGCTACCACCCCACAACCCTCACTCCCTACCCCTAGACACGGGGGTTCTATTCCCACCTGTGGACAGACTCCAGGTACAGGGCAAGGACACTTAGAAGTAAGTTCACATGTTCATGGCTGGTACTTCTGGGGAAGTTTGAAGGGCTGGTTGACTCTCCCTTATTTACTGGGAAAAGTAGCCAGTAGCTAAGTGATTACAGGCAAAAGTAGCCCCGAAACACTGGGGCCAAGAATGAGGGTACTCAAGAGGGAGGAGAAGAAGGGAGGAGTCCTTGTTCCCCACGTTCCCTCTCCTTGCTCCCTCCAGTGTCCGAGCTGGAAAGTCAGACCATGTGCCACAAGAAGGGGAGGGAATCGGCCGACTTCAGTGGAGTAGATTAGAAGCCATAACTGGGGAGACAGCCTTTTAATAATGGCAAACAAAAGACTATACATTTTTAAATATTCATAAAATTATTATGCTTTATTTCAAAGAAGAAAGGGGCTTTTTATAATTTCTTAGGAATAAAGCTTAAAAGACTTGTGCAGAACTTATGTAGAGAAAACAATAAAATTCTATTGAGGAACTGGATAATTTCTATTTGAATAAGTAGAAAAATTAATTCTATTTTTGAACATGTCTTCCATATTGTAAAAATGACAATTCTCCTGAAATCAAATTGTAAATTCAATGCAAATTCCAATCCAAAAAATTATAGAGGCTTTTTCTTTGATATAGAAAAACAGTAATTTTAAAATTCTTCTCTCAGAAGCATGAATAACTAAGCAGCAGAATAATGAGGGAGTATTTATCCTAGTATAAAAATTAAATCATTACATAATTAACAAAAAGCTCAAGAGTACAGATTTCAGAAACAAACTCATATATGAATTAGTATTTGATACATGATAGACCAGTCAACAAAATGAGTTAGGAAAACTTACATAGTCATTTGGAAAAATAGAAATGATAGATCTCTATCACTAAAATAAATTTCAGATGTAGCAAATAACTAAATGGAAAAAGATGATTTTTTGTTAAACTACTAAAAGAAAACATACTGAATTGCTTTATAATTGTGGTGTACAACATTTTAGATGGTCACTTGACATTCGATATCCATGTTTCCAAGTTTGGCCCAGAAATTCCATTCATGGGATTTTATCCCAAGGACATTATAGGTCAAATTCAGTGGGTGATACCTATACAATGGGTCAGTATTTTAAGCAGTGAAAAATTGGAAAAATTTAAATATTAGGCAAATAAATTGCAGCATATCCTATGAGAAGATAGGATAAAAATCAGATAAGACTATCCATACAGTCAAGCTCTAAAAAGTGAATTAAGATAATGACGTGTAACTGCACTAACACTACATTGCCTGAGTGTCCCAGGATTTGCTCTTGTTTGCAGTGTCAAGGGTTTAAGTGTGTGCCTGTTGGTCCATTCGCTCCAACACCAGGTAATGTCACTGACAGGACTGCTCCTAGAGCTGCTGTTTCCATCCATCAACAGGCAATTCTGCAAGGAAAGCTCCTGCCTTCAGTCTCAACTATGCACAGTTTGCCCTGCAGCATCCTCCACGTGACCTGCTGAAACAATTGACAGACTAGAGCAGGGAACCCCTGCATCTAACCTGCACCCCACAGACACTTCGGGAGGTTCCTGCATCCCTTGAAATTACAGGCAAAGTTTGAGTGATTATGCAAATAACTGACCGATGACAGGATATTGCATCCATTGCAGAAATTTATAGCATTTCCATCTTCACCTCCACAGTGGGCTGTGGAAATTAATTGAGATCATGCTGTGAAAAACTTAAGCTACAACATGAAATTGGTTAAAAAAAAATCTTTCAGCTTCAGAGACTAACATTCTGAGTATGACCTTGGGACCAGAAGACTAGATGTTACACCTCGTAATGACTTCACTTTCATCCAGCTTCAGCAACTCAAATTTGAGTAGATGTTTCATCCTGATCTTACACTCTCAGATTGAGATTCAACCTTGGTTAAGTACCCCTCCCCCTCGACTATATATTTATATATATATAAATTATCCTTCCAGAGAACTGGGAAATAAGAAGCATCTTTGTTACCAGCACAGAATGCTGGAGACAAAATCCCTACCAATGTAGAACAATGATGAGGCAACTTCAGTCATTTGTGTAATTTGAAGGAGCAGTCCAGGAAGAGAATTAGGTAGACTCATTTAAGACCAACACTAGATGATGATTCAGCTTGATACATAATTAAGAATGATCATCTCACAGTGAATGATTTTTATTTTCTTGTTTACCTGAGTTGTCCTAATTCAAGACATAAAGAAAGCATTTATAGAATAAAAGGGTTTAAGTCACTATTCCTAACCTTTGCTGATTCACTTTCAAACTGTTAAAAGTTATTGTCAGTCGACCAAGAAGGTTACAACAGTTTATAAGGAAGTGGTTATGGTTGCAAGGGTAAGAGAAAGTGTAAGTGACCTGTTTCCTTCGGGCCATACTAAGGTTAAAGTAAAAGAAGTAAGTTGATTAAGAGAAGAGAAAGATGAGGAAGTGGAAGTTCTGCAAAAATAAAAGTTTAAGGGGAAATGAGCAGTGAATAAAGACACAATTATGATCTCTGTGGCATCTGCTTGATTTTGCTTTTTCCCTTTCTGCATGCAGAAAAGGAAAAGAGACAAGGTGTGCTAAAAAGATAAAGGAAAGTAGTCTCTTTAATTACAGCCACTCACCTCTTCAGTGTTTCTGGGCTGCCACAGAAAGCTCATAGTTACTTCTAAAAGGAGAACTACTTAGAAAGACTACTGATTTTAGATTCAGATGAAGTGAATGGAGGGAAAGGTAAAGACTGATGACAAGCTACAAAATTCTACTATGCAAATTATTTTTAAAGTTAATTTTAAAAATTAGTCATACGTATTTTTAGTTTCAATTGCTTTAATAAAGAGGTACAAGTTTCCTGATCTGGTAATGTTTATGTATATATTCCTATGTGCATAAGTACATATTTTCTTTGGCATTCTAATTTTTTGTGTCTTTCCATTTTAGATGATATTTCTAAATGCCAAACTTTAATAAAACTGCAGGTTTCAATCATTTTTCCTTCACAGATACATCCCCTTGAGTCTGTAGGCCCAGAAAAAAATTACTGAGATAACCTACCTCTTGCTGACACATGAAGAATTCCATAATTGAAAGCAAGAACAACATTTTCAAGGAAGTCTTCCCTTTGAATTCTTAAATTATCTCCTTCCTACTGACAAACCCTACCCTCATCTCCGCTCTTCTGATCCTACTTATACTGTGATAGATTATTATAATAATGGTCTCCAATGAATCACATCTCCCTGGGTCTATGTCTTTTTGATCCTCCCATTAGAAGATGGAGTTTGTTTCTCACCCCTTGTATCTAGACCGTCCTTGGGAGTAGCATTATACAAGTTCCAGGAGCTTGGGCCATAAGATCTTGAGACCACCCTGCTGTGAAAAATTTCATTCAAGTCTAGTGGAAAGGGAGAGGTCATTTGAAAGAGAATCGAGTCCCAGCTAACAATAACCATCAGCTATTGACAGTAAATGAAGCCATCTTAGAGCCTCAGGTCCCAAACTCTTACAATTCTTGTTGCAAGACAAGCAACAGAAGAGCCCAGATATTCAGTCCTGGGAATCATGAAAGATAAATGAATCTTTTTTTTTTTTAAGTCACCAAATTTTGGGGAGGTCCGTTATGCAATAATGGACAACCAATACATCATTCAAGAAAGCATTTCTTAAGGCAATACTTCTATGAAAGGAAGACAAATCAGCACAATTTTCTCTCTTTCCTTTTACCTTCCACTCTAGTTTATACACTTTTCTCTATGTTCTAGAAACATGCGATTAAACATCCGTTCTGGAGTGTAGCCTTTGCTCTGGCTTGTCTCTTTTATTATCAAAAGATTCCTCATATGGTCATTCTTTTGCCTGTTAACAAATGTTTTGAGGGAGGGAAAGAGGAAGATGATTTAACCTGAGTTCCCAGGAATCAGAGGGAATGCATTTAAATCCCATTTTGTACAGGCCCTGGGTGGCCGGCACTAGATAAGCATTTACTTAAAGATGACAATAAGGAAGGAAAAAGGAAGCCCACCATTTCTGACATGGAGTCACAATCTTTTTTAGGATGAGCAAAGCATGCATATGCCTATATTACAGACCAAAATCCCTGAAAGACAGGAGCAGCCAGAAGCAGAAAACAATCCGGTTGTAATCTTTTAAGGGAGTACATCAAATAATTCTGCTACATTTTTAAAAAATTCCTTTCATAAACATGTAGTGCATTAGTAATCAGCGATGAGGGGGGAAACAAACCCTAACAGCACGCTGACATGGGAGGAAAGTACATTTAGGGGGAAGTGCCGAATGTCTCATTCAGTGAGGAACCACGTAACAGGACGCCAGTAACTCCCTGAGTTTGAGAGCTGTGCTTCAGGGACACTGCGTGGATCCCAAATTTCCTTAATTAAGTCCACAAAAGTAAAATGAACTCAAGTTCTGGGAGAATGCTTCTGAGAAAATTCAGGTATCAGATTGTAAGAATCAAAGATGCACAAGTTCTACCTAGACTCACAGAATTTTGAAGCAATATCTGGTAATTAGAAAGTAACAGGCAAGAGCCTCCCCAGTGGCTCAGTGGGTTGAGCACAGCACTGTAAAGCTTTCCGCAGCCTCTGCAGCATTGGTTCAATTCCCATCCTGCCAGGGAGATACCCATGTTGTGCGGCAGACCTCTCCTGTCTTGCCAGCTGCTTTCCTCAGCAGTGTCTTCGGTCTGTCTGCCTGTTCTGCTCCCTATTCTGTCTCTGGTGAATTCTCTCACCCTCCCACGCCTCTGGCCTATACCCCAGTTCTTGTATAAATAAATAAATCTTAAAAAAAAAAAAAAGAAAGAAAGTAACAGGCAAGTAGTTGTCTTCAAGTAGGTGTCTGTTCCTTATTAGTCCACTAAATTTTGAATGTTAACCTAAACAAAGAGGCCACACAAACATCTAGAAGCAATATTCAGACCTATAGCAAACCACTGTTGAAACTGGCTTAGTCCAATTGAAGCCAAATCCTAGCTAGAAATAACCCAAACTGGGAAGTTATTTTGGGCCTCATTTCCTAGCAGGACCCTTGCTGAGGAGTGAGATGTGCTTTGTTATGTCACTAATGCTGGCATCAGTTTGGTTTGCTTTGATTTTCTTTGGTTTGGTTGTTTTTCTCTTAGTTGTTCTTATGTTCAAAACATTTCATGTGCTGCTTCTTAATATTAAACGTGAGTGGCTCCCTTATATTCTATATATTTTAGCCTATATTTTGAAAAATAATAAAACAAAGACCATCAGAGCTATAAAATAATGACATCACAAAGCCAAGTTTATTGACGTGCCCAGCAAGGGAACACTAACCAGTGAAGAAATTCACTAAATAGTTAACGAGGGGAGGAAATCAGGGATGTTTCTTCCAGAAAGAGGACTTCACAATGACTAAGACTTCAAAGCCAGCGTTCCAAAAGAGCTGAACTAAGCTAGAAGTCTGAGCCTGATTGGTTCAAACAAGCCCAAATGTTCCTTACTCAGGAAAGAGTCTTTAGTCGGCTCCAGTTTGGTGTCTACTGGTTATAATCAGTGATGATGAAACCCAACATCTAATCTTGGTATCTCCTCAGGCATGTGTTACTGTAGAAATTTTTCCTTTTCTCATTTCTGCCTGCATTTTCTCTAAGGAAGCCCCATAAATACAGATATATGTGCACAAGGAACGTGGTCTCCCCTCATGGGCTAGCTCAGAGTCTGAGGATTCCACAGTCATCTTCAACAAAGGTTGGGAAGACGAACATATCAGTGAATGACCTTGCTGACCACATGCTCAGGTTGATGCCACCACTTTGTCCCTGTAGAACCCTGGAATTTGCCCTTTTCTGCAAATTCCATTTGGTCCAATGTATTCACAGAGAGCTAAAAAAATAAGCAGCAAATTCTACAAGGAAAATAGAGGAGAAGCACACTGTGAAATTCTCTTTGAACAACAAAGAGAACATGGTAAAATACTTGTGTGTGATTATGTCAGACAACACGATTCCCAGAGCTCTCTTAGAATTTCAGAACCTCAATATGCAGAAGTCAAGCAAGACTTACAGAAAGGAGCGGTGGATGGAGAAAGCAGGACAGGATAGCAAAGAGGTGACAGAAAGTGGGAGGAAACAGAAGAAAAGGAAATGGCTTCATAGCTATCATAGTGATAAAGAACAAGGAGAAATTAAAGAAAACTGGTTTGGGGGAGATAATAGAACCGAAGCAATCTTACTGAGCCAGGGGCATGTGTAACCCGAAGGCCAGAGAGAAACAGTGGCAGCTGGAGGAGCCTGCAAAGCTAAGCAAGTCCTTTTTTGCAGAGTCTGGGCAGGAAAATGCTGTTGGCTAAAGCAGAAAATAAGGTGATTTTTTTCCCTGCTGATGCTTCTCTGGGATCCTGCCAAAGCTCCATTCTGCAGAACCAGAAACTGAATAAATAGACTAATTTATTCAGAAGATGAGTCCCTTTAGTTCTCTCCCCAGAATGGTGTCAAACCTGCCCAGGATACTAGAAATTTCTGTGAATTTGGATGACAAGGCATTAGCCAGCATGTTTCTCTTCATCCCACAACACCTGCTCCCAAAAAGGAAACATTTGCTCCTTGCATGCAAATCTCTTTTTATAAACAAGGCATCTAATGAGCATTTGATAAAAGTCCCCTAAAGCAGGTTAAGACTTATATTAAACACAAACTCAGAAATGAAAAAAGGAACTCAGTATTTACAAGCCTAGACCTAATCATTTCCATAGGACAGCTATTTTCAGTCTTTTCCCTGGGCATAATTAATAGTTCTCCAAAATCTTCTGTGAATATATTTGCTCAGCCTGGCACCCGGAGACTTGACAGAACGTTCGGAATCAATGTTAGAAATTGTGAAAACCTTAGAGATCGTCTATTTAAACGCCTTCTTCTCTAGGGAGAGGAAATCTTGGCCTGGAGAGGTGAGTCAGTTATTCAAGGTTACACCACTAATTAGGAAAAGATCTTCAGTTCTCTGTGCAATGTTCTTTTCCCAGCATCGTGAGACACACCATCCTCATTTATCACCCACATTCCACTCCCCCAACTTCAATGAATCCCTTGCCACTCAAGAATGCTTTGGGCTGCCATAACTGATGGTGGTTTGAATCATAAGGATAATCGCTGTTTACTGAAGTAAACAGCATAAGTGATCCCAAGGTTTGTTCTGAAACTTAACAATGTGATAAAAAAAAAAAACTCCTGATCTTCTCATTCTTTGATTTTCAGAACTCTGCAGTGTGTGGACCTAACATCCTGAATATGTGACCTCATGGTGACAAGAAGGTTTCAACAGATCCAGGTCGCATCCAATCATACCAGTCCCCAAGCAGAAAAGGAAAGAAAAAGGTTTTGTTTTTTATCATAGGGGGACATCTTTCCTAGAAATAAGATTTTTCTTTATGTCTTCTTAGTCAGAATTAGGTCACATGGTCACCACTGGCTGCAAAGAAGTCTAGGAAAGAAAATAACTGGCAAATGGTCACAGAAGCCACATGATTGGCCTAAACGGTGGTACATTGCCACCATTAACAAAATCAGGATTCGTTAACAAGGAAGAAAGGAGTTGTGGCTGTTAGGTTGGTTGATAGTTCAGTTAACCACTAATGTGTGACAAACCTCCTCTAAAATGCAGTGTCTTAAACAGCAATCTCATCATGCATCTAAAGACTGGCTGATCCAGCTGAGCTCTGTTGGGTGGTTCTAATGATCTCAGTTGAACTTGTTCATGTAATTGTGGGTTCTTGGGATGTCTGGATCTAGGTTCTGCTCCACATGTCTCTCCTCATCCTAGGAGCAGAGGTCACTAAGGTGGCCTGCTCAGGGCCAGCACCATGGCACAGAATTCAAGTGGAGTCAGGCCAGGCCTCTTAAGGCCCAGGATCAGGATGGGGATGGCCACTTCTGTATCTTTCTATTGTCCAAAGCTCAGCATCACACAACCAAACCCAAAGTCAGAGATGATGGAAAATGCTAGTGGGAAGAGTCACAAAGTCACACAGCACAGTGGGGGTGCAAGAAGTGGAGAAGTGGGGTCAGTTAAGGAACCCAGCCAGCCTGCCAAACCCTTTTCATTCAGTCCTCAGCCACTGTCCCCACAGCCACTCACTGTCTCCAATATGCTTCCTTCCCTATCCCCCCATTATAGACAGGATGCTGTGTCCCCTCAAATTACAAGCTGAAAATTAATCCCCAGTCGACATTATTTGGAAATGGGAACTGTAATGATTTGATCATGGGGGTGTAGACCCTGGGAAAGGGATTGGTGCTCATATAAGAGCCCCCAGAGAGCTCTCTCTTCCTTTCTGCTGTGTAAGGACACAGTAAGAAGACAGCCATCTGTGAACCAGGATGTAGGCCCCCAAAAAAGCCCTCCCCGGGATCAGAAGATCTGGATGGTGACCCCAGTGCCTCGGGGTGTCAAAAACACAAATATATTCACCATATAAGTTTAACAACACACTGCTGTGCTTGGGTGATTCTAGCATCAGGAGCTCTCGTCCACACAACTGTGCCAATTACAATTTCTTCTACTCTGTTGCAGAGAAAACAGGATAATGTCTATACGTAGTCAAGAGATTATTCTGAACTACTCTTTTTGGCAAATATGTTGGCAGAATCCACCACTATCTTCTTCTGAGAGCTGGTACTATCCTGGAAGAGCTCCTAAAGGCTCAAAGGGAGAGAGCGATGAAAAAGACTGAAAAGGTTCTCTCTGGTGAAGTTCACACTCATCAGATAGCGTGTCATGAACAGCAAGTTAACAGATGCTGGTTTCAGGTAGTAAGATTCTATATGTTCTATGAGAGCTAGAAAAGAGCTAAGGGCTCACTCCCCTCCCAAAATTCATATATTGAATTCTAACCCCCAGTGGATGGTATTTGGGGGCTGGAACTTTGGGAGACAGGTTTGATGAAGTCATGAAGGTGTAGCCCTCTTGATGGGGTGTGCTTATACAAGCCAGGAAGTGTTAGCAAGATGTGAATAACTTTCCCAGCTTGCACACTGCTGATAAGATACTGAGGACAATGTACAATTTCTTTTAAAATAAAATGTGAAATTACAAAGTGAAATAGAGTAAAATTCAGGTTTTTTTCTCTGCAGAGTACCATCCAATCTATTTTGGCCTGGGGATGGGGGGTGGGGGTGGGTAAGGCAGGTATTTTTTTTTTATTTTTTTTTTTTACAATTTTCTCAGTGATTTTTATTTTATTTTTTTTAAATAATAAATTTTATTTTTATATTCCCCCATACAATTGCAAACCCCCCATTCTGACCCCAATCCCTCCCCTCCCGCCCCCCGCCCCCTAAAAAGTGTCTCTGGTTCATAGTTTTTTGTTGATTCTGATTTTCACTTTCTTATAGTTATTCATTTTCCTGGTCCTTTATTTAAGTTTTCTAGATTCCTGCTATGAGTGAGACCATCCGGTATTTTTCTTTTTCTTTTTGGCTTATTTCGCTGAGCATGATCCCTTCCAGCGAAGGCAGGTATTTTGAATATCACATCCAGCCTTGGGCTCCTCTTCTATGAGGACACACAGGTGATCTGATGTGGCTCTCCCCACTAGTTTGATCTCCCAACTGTTCTTTATTGGGAGACTCAGGCTCAAGCCACTAATCATCACTAATCAGCCACTAACCATGCACCCCTACTTCTATAGTTGTACTGTAGTGCACCCTCCATCCTGCACACCAACTCTGCACCCCCTTGTCCAGTGCCTCACTGGATCTCCAACATCCCTGAGATGGGTGTGTGCCCTGGAGTCAGCAACAGCAGAGGGTGTCTGGGTAGCAGCACCCCTCCCTCTCACGGTTTTTCTACTCCAGTATCACTGCAAACAGTTTGATTACAGTTTCCCCTACCCTTTCCACCCCTTGCTCATATGTATGTGGCAGCCATCCGTTTCTCATTCAGGAGGTGCTGACATTGCTCCACTGCAATTTAGTTCTGAGTATGTGGAGTTGAGCCTGGCATCTTCACTCTGTTGCCATTTGCTGGACTCCTGGGTATTTTTAATCCCATAAGTATATGTGAATAACTTTCCCAGCTTTTGCCTTCCTCCAAAAAATATCCACTTCTATTCCTCAGAACCGATGACTATATTGGGTTAATGGCAAGGAGAAATTATAGTTGTTGATGAGATTAAGGTTGTTAATCAGCTGAACTTTTAAATAAGGGTCTTGTAGATTTTCCTGTGCACCTGATGTAATCACAAGGGACCTTAAACATAGAAGGAGGCAGAAGGGTATGTCAGAGTGATACAGTGAGGGGATGACATAGTCCACTCTGAAGATGGACAAGAGGACTGTGAGCCCATGAATATGGGTGGTCTCTAGAAACTGGGTAAAAAAAAAAAACAAGAAAATGGATTCTTCCATACAGAGTCCAAAAGGAAGGTAACTTTCCTCATAGCTCAATTTTTAGCCCAATAAATACCTTTCTCAGGCCCATAATCTGCAAAACTGTGAGAGCCGAAAATATTTATTACTTCACACTCTAAAGCCATTCTGTGTGTGGTTATTTGTTACAGTGGCCATGGAAACTAAATACGGTGCGTAATTTTTGTATTCTTGATCTCGACGGTATAATCACATCCAGTTATCACTTTCATAAGTGATTTTCAAACGACTTACTTATAACAGTATTGAAGCCTTGCTATTGTGATGTCATTCCTCCCAGGAATTTTTTTTAAAAGGGTTATTACTCAAAATTTTTAAACTGAGGGCCTCCCCGGTGGTTCAGGGGTTAAGTCTCAGCACTGTGGAGCTATCAGCAGCCACAACAGCACAAATTTGATCCCTGGCCAGGGAGCTGACCCACATGGCGCAGCAGACCTCTCCTGGCTCGCCAACTGCTCCCCTCAGCAGTGTGTTTCTTTTCTTTCTTTTTTTTAATTTTATATCTATTTTACATCGTTCTTGTACAATGTATGCTTTCTCCTCCCAGGTGTAGTCCCCATGAAATTCCCATCACCAGTTCACCCGTGTCCCATCACCACAGAACCTTGTGCTCTCTTCCCACCCATTTTGATCCTTCTCCATCCCCCTCCCCTGCAGAATGTCTCTGATTTATAGTTGCCTATTGATTTTGATTTTTTTTATTACAATTATTTCAATAGATCTTCCTGTTCTGCTCCCCACTCTGTCTCTGGTGAATCTTCTCACCCACCCCCCACACTTCTGGCCTGCACCCCAGCTCTTGTATGCATAAATAAATAAATCTTTTAAATTTTTTTTTTAACTGAGTGTATTATGTGGGCAACTTTCTGATTCTTTTCTGTGAATAATTTTGAAAACAACTCTTACTTGATAGTAATTTTTATTTACATAGTTATCATAGCATCATTAAAATAAATAAAAGGTTTGGGCCTCTCCTCCTGCCTCAGTCAAAGAGCTCACCCACTTCCCCCTCTCTCTCCAAGTACAACCCTTATTTTACCGCTATATCTCTGACCCGGGAATCATGTCTTTCCCTCCCAGGAAAACCTCAGCTCTATAGTCCACAAGTCACACCAAGAGGTGAGGTGGCTGTGGCTCAGCCACTCAGAAAGCAAAGGTTTGTGCCACAAACTTCTCCCAAGATGAAGGAACCCTTACCCACTTCTAATACTTCTTCTAATTCCTCTTGGGAAGCTGTTTCAATATATCTGCCTGACCATGCACATACCAAAAAGCAGCTGGAAACTTCTCTTAAGACAACAATCCAAATTTAACTTTCTGGAGGGGGACCCTCTGGCAGGCCCGCTGACCACAGCTATTTTAGAGCGTGGGCTTCCGCACTGTGTAAGAATTATTCATGACTGACCCCATTCCCTCCTCTTGACTATAAGTCACTAAATGTTGGGTACAATGTATCCTCCCTTCCTATCAAAAATATTTATTGATGTTCCAGGCACTTTTGAATGTATTGTTTCACTTTATCCTTGCAATCACCTTGAAACATAAGCATTATTTAAGTGAAGTTTAACTGAAATTCAAAGAAAAATAATTTGTAAATAAAAGCACATACTCAGTAAATGTCAGCGCCTAAATACTTATCAAAATATTTCTGGCTCCAAAGCTATTAATAGTTCTCATTGTATGATACCTGATGTGTAGAGGTACTACGTGTGGTACCTGAGAGAAAAAGAAAAGAAAATGAATTACATGGTCCCAGGCATCGGCACAGGGTACGTACAGCACTCAGTCCAGCATACTAGGTTCAAATCTTACCTTTGGCACTTCTAGCTGTGTCATCTTGGGCAAGTTCCTTAACCTCTCTGGGGTCTTGATTTCTTCAACTGTAAAATGGAAACAATATTATCTACCTTGTAGGGTTGCTGTGAACATTGAAAGAGTTACTCTATGTAAATCATTAAATAGATTGCAAATCACACAAGATGCACTTAATAAATGTTAGCTAACGCCATTATAGCAGAAATGCTCTAAGTCTATATCTAGGCAATTGTGGTAGTGGAGCGGGAGGGAGGGTGGAAGCAGCAGAGGAAAAATGAGCTGTGAGGGAACAAAGCTCACAGGACAAGTCCATTTGTTAGGCCACTGTCGACTATTTCACATGGACACCGGAGAGCAGAACTGGAAGAGAGAATTCTCATTTGAAACTTTTTTTTTATTACGAATAGTCACATATTGGAAATTTTCACGGTGACCCAATAAAATGTGTGCTGAATTGAATCAATTAGTGTCCTTAGGTTATGAGCACATAGAAAAATGCATACCATTGTTCATCCCCCAGCCCCCGCACTGATGACTTAACAAGAAGTTTTTTTTACTGCCTCTCTTTACCTCTGCCTGACCTGAAATGCCCTGAGCACAACAAAGACAGCTCAGCCACCATGAACAAGCACAGTCAGCAGGGAATAGATATTTGGATTGGAGACATGGGAAGGCTACCGCAAAGCAGTTCGCTCCGCTCTCTCAATTTTCAAAGTAAACAAGGCTGCAGCATCTGCCCAGGTGACCAGGCAGGACCACAAGAGAGAGAAGCTTCTGCATCATTTACTAGTGCAAAACCAAACAAGAGCAACATTGTATTCACTTCCAAAGGCTGCCTTAACAAATCACCACAAACTGACTTCATCCAAATGTATTCTCTCACAGTTCGAGAAGACAGACCATAATCAAGGTGTCGGCATGACCAGGCTCCGCCTGAGTGTTTCAAGGTTATCCTTCCTTGCCTCCTCGTTGTTTCTGGCGGCTGCAGGCAATCTATGGCTTGTCTGTAGACAAACATTCCATTCCCTGCCTCTGTCTTCACATGGTGTGCTTCCTGTGTCTGTGTGTCTGTGTCCCTGCCTTTTTATGAGGAGACAGTCATTGGGTTAGGGCCCACCCTAATTCAGTATGACCTCCTATTAAATTAATTAATCACATCTTTCATATCTTGACATATTTGGGGGTTACACTATTCAACCCAGTCCAAGTAACAATAGAGGCAAGAAAAAGCTCTAAATTTTTTTCCAACTGCTTCATGCTCCTTAGAAAACACTCCATCGTGTGAAGCAGACCTCAATCAAGAAGGGCAGGACAGCATGGGAGATGCAGGACCCCAGAACACAAAGGCTGCAATAATGACAGTCACAATATTGTCATTGGTTGGGAGCCTTGTGCTAAGAAGAGAAGCAGAGGAAAAGTACAACAATAGTCAATGAAATACACACCCAAACCAGGGCAAGTGGATCCTGGAGCTGAAAGAGGATAACTCTCCTTCCTGAGTAAGACAAGACATGAGACGCTATTAAGAGTGGTCCTTAATACTGAGTTAGTCAATCATTCCTTCTTTGTCCTGCTTGTTGCTTCATTTCGTGCCAAGCAAATGCCTAGCACTGAAGAGACAAAAATTAGTAAGACAAATTCCTGCCTAACAGAATCATGTCTGTTTGTCTTGATGTCCTAATTGGAGGGTAAGAGAAGACACGGTAGTAGAACAAATAATCTCAGCAAAGTGTGATAACACTGATGTAAAAATACACATTGGCTACAGACATACAGGGCCCTCAAAGCTGGGTTCTGCCAATATGAGGGGCTGGCAGTGAACTGAAACCGCTCCTGGAGCTTAGAGAAGTCCCTCTTCTCAGTCCATTAAAAGCTCACTCCTCCTGCAAGACCCATTATAGTAAATCTATTCACAGTCCTATCTTCCTACTGGGGTGTGAGCCCCTCCAAAGTAGAGAAACTGCCTTTTCTCTCCGCATTTCCCAGAATTAGCAATCTAGTTATACCAGTGAAGACAGTCTTTCATAAAAGAAAATAGTTAGCATTAAATGAGACTTCCTTAGGCCAGTGCACACAAACACCCTTTCTGCTAGAAAGCCATGACCTTGGCCACACAACCCTGAACTTCAAATGATTATGAACATGGTAAGTTCTCACCGAGGCACTATCCTACATATTTCACCCTATCATGTAGAATTTATTTTTGCTGTCACAAAAACCTGTCCAAACTTGTACAATGTAACACTAATATGTACTCATCTCTTACCCTAGACTCTGGTATGTACAGGAGATCAGGAATTTTGTCTTATTTACATCTGTATTTCAGTACTAGCCTGGTGCCTGGCACAAAGCAGAATGGAGAAGATGGCTTTGGATTTGGGAAGAAGGGAGAAGGTGGGTAGAATGGAAGTAAAAGGGTGGGCTAAGGAATGGATCCTCTGGAACACCTATAATTACAGAGCAGATAAAAGAGGAGCCAGCAAAGCTGACCAAGGAGAATTAGGATATGGATTGATAGACCAAGACAGAGGAACCAAAAGACCAACAACACAAGCAGTATTCCTTCAGGTTAAAGGCTGAAAATAGGCTAAGAGAGCTGGCATTTAGGATATCATAACTGACCTTACAAAGAACAATTTAGTGATTAACTGGGAGGATGGGGATCCAAACTGTCATGGATGAAGCATGAACAGGGATGAAACCATTTAGATAGTGAGAGCAGCACCAGTTTTTTTTAAAAGTCTGGAGATAGAGGAAGAAAATCAGTCCATCAATAGAAGGAAAGAAAATGTTAAGGGAGGCCTGAGTGTTTCGGGACCATGTCTTCTATAAAATGGTCAGGACTGGAACAGGGTCTGCCTGAGAGAACTATGCAAACCTGGCCTGTGTTTGGAGTTTCAAATTCACATCTTTCAGGTCCGGGGCTCAAGTGTACATGTTTCTGAGATCGTTGCCACCTGTTCCAGGACCCTTGTGCAAGAGGCAGAAAAAGACTTGACATCAGAGAGGGTCTTGGATCAGGTGTCTTCCTGGGTTGGGACAGTTATGCTATTTCCATATTTCAGCTCTGTTCATATTTCTGCCATGATGGAATCAGAGCAACACTATCTTCCTTCTGTATCTCGCTTCATTTATGTTCACGATAAATGCAATTTTTCAAGTCACTAGAGCAAAATATTCTTTTTGTAAAATCTCCCCTCCTGGGTACTTTGGGTCTCTGGAAACTTTAGAGAGTTCCCAGGAGTACACATTCTATCTGGAGACACTGAAGCCGTGATCCACTGGTGAAGGACTGTTACAGTGAGGTGGGTGTAGATCATGTGCTCTGTCTTTATGTTCCTTGGCTGATGAACATTCTGTCTTTGAGGAAATGCTTCAGTCATTTTTTTCCTTCAAATTGCATAGAATTAGTCATTTCTTACCACTTAAGATGATATATTATTAAAGCAATCTCCTAAGTGATTACAAAAATTATTCAGGTAGAACCACTGTGATAACACATTATAGGTATGTTACTTAGCAACTGAAGAATATAGGCACTCTTACAAGTTAAGATGAAAAAAGTGAGGAAAATATTTCATTCAGAACCAGCTTTACAATGAGCCATAAGTAACCAGAAAATCTTTATAATGACTAAGGTAATGGCAATAAGATTAACTTTAATTATGTATTTAGACATCATGCCGAGCTCTTAAACAAGCATTAGTAGGAAGGTGAACATTGGCCTTGTGTTCCGCAGCAAACCTGCTCATGGGTGGGTCAGGGCCAGTATCGTACAATACACAACCCCTGAGCCTTCTGCCCAGCATCCTCTTCTTAGGCTCCTCTTCTTTCTGCTCTCATGATCCTCTTCTTTCTGTTCTCATGACCATCACCTTCTACAATAACTGATGTGGTTGTTTCACTGAAAGTCACACATTCCACGTACGGGGTGAATCTATTGCCACCTTCACTAACAAAGGTGACTAGGTAGTTTCTCTGGTTAGAGGCGAAGGTTGTGAATTTTATCCACAATTGTTTTATCAGTGGTGTAGTGGGTCAAAAGGAAACTAAGAATACAGAATGAGGCATATATGTTAGATCTGAAGGACAAACAACTTAAAGCCCATGTCTCGTTGGTAGCAGACTAAGAAGGTCATAATTGTAGACGTGGCCATATGTCTGACTTGCGTCAATGTACATGATTAAAAACCTACTCTGTCGAGGGTGATGTGGTGATGGGAGACTTATGGGGACTACCCATGAGCGGAGGAATTAACTATTGTACAAAAATAAACAGCAATGTGGGGACTCCCTGGTGGCACAAGTTGTTAAGCAACGCAATATGAAGCAATCTGCAGCCTCTGAAGCACAAGTTTGATCCCCGGCCAGCCAGAGAGAAACCCACATGGCACAGCAGACCTTTCCTGTCTCACCCGCTGCTCCCCTCAGCAGTGTATTTCAGTCAGTCTGCCTGTTCTGTTCCCCACTCTGTCTCTGGTGAATCATCTCACCACCTGCATCTCTGGCCTGTACCCCAGCTCTTGTATGCATAAATAAATAAATCTTTAAAAAAAAATAAAAGGCAATGTAAAAAAATAAACAGAAATGAAAAAGAAAAAACCTACTCTGTACTAGACATTATACTAAATGCATTTTTTCTAATCCTTTCAACAAACTAGCAAATCAACACTTTTACAACTTATTAATTTTTGTTTTGAAATAATATAGCATCATGTAAGGTTACAGATAAATGTACAAGGAAGTTTTGACGGTCATCCCCAACCAATACAAATATCTTTTTCTTTTTTTTTTTTTATTTATTTTTTTTTTTCTGTCGGACCGTAGCCGGCAGCCAGGGAACCAACCGGCGCTGCAGAGGCTGCAGGCAGCCTTGCAGCCCAGCGCTCAACCGCTGCACCACCAGGGGAGGCCCACTAATACAAATATCTTAAACAACTTTAGCATAATATCAATGTCAAGAAATTGGTAATGGTGCAATCCACAGACCTTATTCCAATATCAGCAGTTAAACATGCACTGACCACATAGAAGTCCAAGCTCCACTGTGGACCCCCACTTAGAGCAGGACCTTATCAGAGCAGTGTTAGAAGGAGTTGGACCTGAGCCCACCTAGCAGCAGGGCCTAAGGGACCCAATTGGTAGATACATTCTTACCAGCTGGACTGTACAGTGGAAATAGATACACAAAGTAACTAGCAAATGCTCTAAATCAGTTTTCTAGTCTGAAATGAAGGCTATTTTCACCAAATGGAAATCCCAGAAACTATCTCCACCCAAAAATTCACTCTCTGTCAGGAAAATAAAGCAAAAGCAAGCTTTATCACTAGAGGGATTGCAGACACTAGTGCTGCCATCAAAGGCTTGAGGAAAAAAAGGGATGGCAATTCCCATCACATCCCTAATTACACATACTTTGGCCACGGCAAAGGTCAGAGGGGTCGTGAAAAATGTCTATAAATCATCACAAACATAGTCACACACAATCTAGCTGTGGTTCCAGTTGTGGTATCTTTGCTGACAGGATTAATGTTTACCTTTCCCCCTTATCCTCAGAGCTATAACACAGTGGAACTACATTAAAATTTGGAAGGTCGTGGTCATCTTGCTATCTCACAGACCATTATGCTGGTCCATGATATTGAGGACATTGTGTTAGCTGACCTGGCATGTCTGGTATGAGTAAGCAGAGGCCAGGAGATTATCCCTGTGGGAGTTTATGTCGGCCTGCAATATCAATGTGGCCAGGGGCTCAGGGGTGCATATAAGAACTTCCCTCAAAAATAAAAGCTTGTTACTGGGGGTCTTCCTGGTGGTGCAAGGGGTTAAACATCATCACTATGAAGCTATCCACAGCCACTGCAGCGCAAGTTCAATCCCCAGCCAGGGAGCTAACCCACATGGCGCAGCAAACCTCTCCTGACTCGCTCGATACTGCCCTCAGCAGTGTATTTCAGTGGATCTGCCTGTTCTGCTCCAGCTCTGTGGTGAATCCTCTCACCTCCCACTGTGCCTCTGGCTTGAACCCCAGCTCTTGTATGCATAAATAAATACATCTTTAAAAAAAATAAGAGCTAGTTATTGCATGCCATACCATCTACCACAAAGAAACATGGTATACATGGTATTTGGTGGATCACCTTTGTTTTTTGGAAACAATATACACCAAATGTGAATATATGCTGCTTAGTTCATTTACCAAGGAATTCATAGGCTACTAGTTTGAGATGGGTAGAAATGGAAAAAAAAAAGGTTCGTTGGCATTTTCCGTCTGTGGTGGATGATACCCTGCCCCTTAATTCTTATTTCCAAGCACCCACTGTGTAGAAGGTGTCAACGAAGCCCCATTTGAGTGTCTAGCAAGTCCTAGCGCCCTCCTCTGCTGGCAGCTATTCTCTATTCTAAAAGCAGCCATTGCTGGCTACTGATTCCCAGGAGAGGCTTTCACCTGACCAAGAGGTAGCAAGTTGACCATTCAAACCAAGTGCCCATTATATTAAATATCCTTTATGAATTAAATCTACCAAACCAACAAATTTCATTATAAATTGGAAGTGGTTTATATGATAACAGGACCAAGCAGAACCAGAAAAAAAGTTCAGGCAAACCATACCAACAGCAGACTCTGATTCCCCGGGGTCCTGCTCCTACTACTCACCACCACCCTCCTTAACCCGCTATCTTAGTCTCAGAGTGAGTTCATTATATCCAGTTATCAGGAGATAAAGCACAGGTCTTATTTACAAATAAAACAACACTGTTTTAGGCCCCAGGTGAAAGTGGATTTCTCTAGCAGTGCATCACACTCAGATATGAAGCTGCAAAGCAGTGACTAAGGAAATTATCCTGGTGGGTTGCACTCTGAGTAGTACATCTAGTCTTCTACTTCATGCAGAAAGAGAAATTGCTAGGGATACAAATCTATAATGATTCATAAGCAACGGCCAATGGATTGACTGCTTGCTCAGAGACTTGGAAAATTGGTGACAAGGACCTCAGGTAGAAATGTGTAGGTGGGTCTTTCAGCATAAGCATAGACATGAAGATGTTTATGGCCATACATGTCTGCTGTAGACATTCATGGCAGAGGGGAGTCAATAAGGAGGTAGAAAAGATAGTCATCCTTTGCACGTCAATCAGCCACCCCAGTACTAACTCCACCGACACCATGCAACATAACCTTCCCTTCCACAAGTCTAATCTGGTAACCACTACTACTGAGTACCCACCATGCTAAACACGGGGGTCAACGCTCAACCCCCAGTAGAACACCATCCCCTGGAGAAAATCTATAATGAGTCCCATGGAAGGGATAAAATTTGTCCTCACATGAAGAGATGTATACTGAGGATACGGATTTGCCTCCCCTCCCAGCACCTCTGCTGACACCCCGTTATTAGGCATATAGAATGCTTCATCCATTTTACCTAATATTCTGAATCTTGAAAGGTGTCAATATTTTTACCTCAGCTTTTTTAATTGTCTTTTGCCTCCATTTTAGCAAATATTGCTACAAGACAAAAAATTCAATGATATTATATTGTCCATGTTTGTGATTTTCAGGTTTTCACCAAATGAAGAGGATGCAAAAGCAAAGACTTATATAAATTCATTCAGTTCCAATACAGAATATAATTTTGGAATTAAAAGAAAAGTTCCAAACATGGTGGAAGAGGAATGCTTTGGTAAACCTTTACCCTGAGACTACCTAGAAAAAGCTAAATATTTCTCACTAGTAATTTCACCAGCTCATGGCTGGCATCAGGGGACTGAGCCACAGATACTTTACTTGAGGCTGGCACTGACTGTTGCAGCAGTGGGGAAGGGGGAACGGCACCGGCACAGCGGGAAGTCCAGTCAACCAAGCAGGTTGGAGATTGGAAACAGCCTGTGTGGTGTGCAGATCGTGTGATGAGAATCTTCTCAGTGAAGGTTAGAGCAGGCCTACATGCACACAGGCACTAGAACCTCTGATTCAGTCATGGAGAGCCTGACTGGGGCAGCACAGGTGGTGGATTCCCATCACCCCTCCCTTCAAGGAAATCAAAGAGAAACCTGGTGCACATCGAAGGGAGTAGCAAGGAGGTGGGACCCTGGAATTTGGTCTCCATGAAGAAGTGATCACTGCTTGCTCTGGATCCAGGGGAGAAAAAGCAGAATAAAACTCTCCACTAAGACTGTAATCAGGGCCTCCCCTGGTGGCGCAGCGGTTGAGTGCTGGGCTGCGAAGCTGCCCACAGCCTCTGCAGCACCGGTTCCATCCCCAGCCACCTGCGAGGGTCCCACATGGCGCTCAGACCTCTCCTGCCACCCGCTGCTCCCCTCAGCAGTGTACTTCGTCTGTCTGCCTGTTCTGTTCTCCACTCTGGTTCTGGTGAATTTCTCACCCTCCCGCGCTTCTGACTGTACCCAGTGCTTGTATTAATTAATTAATTAATTAATTAATTAATTAATTAAAAAAAAAGACTGAAATCAACTCTTTGGACTCCAGCTTCCCCTCCCTCCTTCACCCGCTGCCAAATTAAACATGGAAGATGAAAACAAATAAATAAAAATAAACCCAAAGCACCCTCCTGGAAAAAACAAATAAGCCAACACATATGTCTAGGAAAAAAGTAGCATCTGAACACAAGATGGAAAATCTGAAAAAAAAATATAAGTCTAGAGTCTTATATAAATAACACAAAATTTGAGGACCTAACAGACAAAAATTTTAGAATAATTATACAGAAACTGAATGAAGTCCTAAAACCTCAGTCAAATACAGAAAGGCAAATTCAGCATCTTGGAAAAGAGATCCAGAAACAAAAAGGGTTCTTCACGAAAGAGACTGAAAATATTAAACACACACACACACACACACACACACACATAGAGATACTGAGTAAAAATAAGAAAAAACACGGAAAGTATACCAGGGTGACTTAAACTGGAAGAAGTGAGAATTTTTGAAATGTAAGGTAAAACTCTACAAATGACCCAAGTAGCGAGAAATAAGATTTAGGAAAAATAAAGAAACTATGAGAAGTATCAGACACTAAGGGACAATATAAGGAAAATGCAAAGAGTGAGAGGAGGCAGCAGAGACCATATTTAAAGAAACAACAGCTGAGACCTCTCAAGATAAGGAAAAAACTAACCATGGATGTCCAGGAAACCAAAAGAACACCCAGATTTCTAAGTGCAAAACAACTTGCCCCGATGATAAAAAGCTGCTAGGGAATAAAAGAATGTAACATACAGTGGCGCTTGGACTTACCAGATTCATCAGAGTCTGACAGAAACACTATAGGCTAGACAAGAGTGGAATGATATATTTACCATTCTAAAAGAAAAATCTCCGGCCAAGAATACTCCCTTCTGCAAAGTATTCATTCTTTGAATACACAAAAAACTTCAAAACTGATTTTTAACTAAATACAACCAAAATTTGTCAGAATTTTTTATAGAATGTTCAATGTCATTATAGAACATCAGTTGATTTACAATGTCATTCTTCAAAGCCTCATTGTTGGCAAGAGAGAAAGAAAGCATGTTCTACCGCCTAAAATATTTTCTGTATTCATCAAAACCACCATTGTTTAATGAATACAAATATACTTAATCACAAAAATTTTGTTGCCAATTTACAACTGTGATAATGTATAAATATTTGTAAATTTTGACAACTGCAGCTACTGTTTTGATTAGTAAAATATTGTAAGCTTTTGGATAGAATTATAAATTATGTGTGTATCATAATCAATCACAAGTATATCCATGCTCCATAAGTTTCTTAATTTAGTAAAAACATTGTTTTTAGAGTACTTGGCCCCGCAAAATTTGAATATGTCATTATTTCCATAAATATAATTTTATCTCTAATGTTAGACTTACATCTGAATTTATGATACATTTATAATAATCTTCTTTTCAATGTAATGAACGTCTAAAGGCTTTGTTTTGATTCCACAAAACAGATGAAAAAATACAAACATTATTGGAATTAACCAACTGTTATTTGAAGTCTCTGATGACATTGATAAGAAGCCACCTTCATTAAACTATTTATAAACTTCTTCTAGTAATGGCATGAAAATATTAATAGCTATCATTTCACCTCTTGTAAATAAGGAAAATTGAAAATGAGCAAAATTAACTTAGCATAATAGTTACTGGATCTAAATTAAAAGTCATGATTAACAGGGTGATGTATAAAATACCCTCTGCAACTGCAGGTGTTAAATCATCATCCTTAGACACTAACATCTCAAAATACAAATTTTTGAAGCAGATGCTGATACTTTCATGATATTTTTATCACTATGGGCCCCATGGTAGGTGATAAATATTGACAAACATTTGGGGACAAGTTTTGCATTCATCATCAACTTTCTTAAGAAGCAGAATTTTATTTTAATTTTCCATTAAATGTAGATAGACATTGATGTAGATTTTTGCTAGTGAGAAAATTTATGGAAAACAAATAGTTGTAGCCATTTAACCACACAATACGATAATGCAAGAGCATTCAGACTACTTTCTCTATGTCCCATAATAGGACAGCTCATCCTCTACTTCCCAAATACATTTATTATACCTATCCCATAATTTTCTTACCAAACTGATTGACAGCATTCATTCATCTTGGCTTCATTCATCTTGAAGGCCATACATAGCATAGGCCACACTGTATAACTGCTGAGTACACCAAGTGCCTGATGAGGACAACTTTGAATAACTCTCCCACCACCATCGGGAATTGGATGGAGTTAGCTCTCCCTGGCCAGTTGTGTGAACAAACTTTGTTTTATCAACAAGCGTCATGCATACTGTCCTTAAAAAAGAACTGCTAGTTAGATTGCATTAGGAAATGGATTATTGCTCATCACCTTTCAGATTAACCATATATTAAAATAATAACTCTGTTCACTGTGTGTTTGCATCACACACTTTTAGATGACAGTATTACAGAAGCTGGAAATAAAACATAGACATATACCAAAACTATCTTGTCTTAGTTTAATACAATTATTAATAACAACAGTATGTTTAAAGATGAAAACTCTAGAACAAATCATACACTGGTCAGGGCACCAGGAGAACAGTCATAAACTGATACCCATCCAGGAAAACTGCCACTGTCAGTCTGTCAATGGGGAGCTATATATTGGAAGAACTGGCTGTCACCTCCTGAATTCTTCTATCAAAACTAGGAACACTAATCCTGGAACGAGGAAACATCATATGCCCACTGCATGATGTAATATAAAACACACCATCCTGCTTAAGAAGTACTTTTGCTAAAAATAAAAAATTAGCCAGAATCTAATCAAGTTAATTAGCAGTTCCAGGAAATGTGATACAAGAGCTAAGTAAACAGACAAATCTAGAACACGGACATTTTACAAGGCAACTAGTTTGGTTTCTTTACACAAGCTACTGACCTAAATAATAATAATAATCAAAGGAGGAGGCAGAAGGAGCTGCTTTGAATAAAAGTGATTAGTCATCATTGCCAAACATGATGTTGGGATCTTTTTCAAATATTAGTTAGAATAGCCAACAATAAAAAACCATTTTGAGACAATCAAGATACTAAAACGTACCAAGGAATTACTGTTACCTTGGGTGTGGTAGTGTTATAGTGTTTTGTTTTATTTTGTTTTTTTAAATATTTATTTTTATTTATTTATACAAGCACTGGGTACAGTCAGAAGCGCGGGAGGGTGAGAGAATTCACCAGAGCCAGAGCGGGGAGCAGAGCAGGCAGAATGACAAAATACACTGCTGAGGGGAGCAGCGGGCAGCAGGAGATGTCTGCGTGCCATGTGGGACCCTCGCCGGTGGCCGGGGATTGAACCGGTGCTGCAGAGGCTGCCGGCAGCCTCGCAGCCCAGCGCTCAACCGCTGAGCCACCAGGGGAGGCCCTTATAGTGTTATGATAGAAAATGTTCAGTTTTTTAGAAATAACGACTGAATGATACTGAATGATAATGCTCTTTCTGAGATTTATTGTAAAATACGTGATGGATAGATGAAGCCAGAGAGGCACAATCATAAGTTTAGAATCTCAGTATTGGATGTGTGGAGGCTTAGTATACTGTTGTTCAATTTTTATGTATATTTTACATTTTGTATTTAAATGTTAAATTTAAAATATTGACTAATGCAGGACCAAGAATTGAGCCACAGGGGTATGTTTTAAGCCCTCCCTCTGGTTTTCATGTGTTAATCCACGCTGCCTGAGTATGGATAATCAAAGAGCCAGCACTCACGTAACTGATTGTGAAGGTTTCTTTTTATTACCTACCCAAAGCTGCGGGAACCATGTGTCTCTCATTTTCTTCCTACTAAAATGATAATTTATTTATTTATTTATTTATTTATTTATTTATACACACACACACACACACACACACACACACACACACACATATTTGCTATCTATTTCCACTCAAATCATTGTGGACTTTTTCAAGTGTTTAAAAGTTAGGTTCCTAATAGCTGACAACTATTATCAACCTAACCAGCTTCTTCTCTGACCAATATGGGTCATGCTCTTGATATTCTGATAAATGTCATTTGTCTCCTCCCAAATCTGTTTCTTCAGAACCTACCATCCAACTTATCAGTCCTCACCGACCTCATCTCAGTAATTGTTTCTAAAAATGCAAGTTTTTCATACACTGTGCATGTGTATAAAATCTTCTGAGGCCGGAAATGTTGCTTCCTAATCATTCGTTCTTTTTCCTACATCTGGAAGCACAGGCTTCTGTCTTCAAGCTTCCTTTTTCTAAAGCATGTTGTTATATTGCATACATATTTTTTTTAAAGATTTATTTATTTATTTATGCAAGCACTGGGTACAGTCAGAAGCGCAGGAGGGTGAGAGAATTCACCAGAGCGAGAGCGGAGAGCAGAACAGGCAGAAGGACCGAAGTACACTGCTGAGGGGAGCAGCGGGCGGCAGGAGAGGTCTGTGCACCATGTGGGACCCTCGCCCAGGGGCCGGGGATCGAACTGGTGCTGCAGAGGTCGCGGGCAGCTTTGCAACCCAGTGCTCAACCACTGCGCCACTGGGGAGGCCCCGCATAAATATTTTTATAAGAAATAAATGGATGAAACTCTCATATATGCCTTTGTTCTGAAGCAACCAGTGTTCTATTTTCCATACATTTCACCCCAGTTAATGTTCATTTAAAGCCATTAGAAACCAGTTGGCAGGGTCTCCCTGGTGGCCTAGAGGTTAGTTCTCAGCACTATTACCACTACAGCTTGAGTGTATTTCCATTTCTATAAAAGGTGCAGTAAATCCACCTGTTCGGCTCCCCACTCTTTCACTGGTGAATCCTCTCACCACCCTTACCTCTGGCCTACACCCTAGTTCTTATACACAAAAATTTTTTAAAAAGTTAAAAAAAGAAAGAAACCAGGTGGCAAATCTCCCTTCAAATACAGTCTTCCCAGCATCAAGATGCATTATATCCCTAGCAGGAGTCTATCCACTGCCATGCCAAACTCAGTATTAAAAGTTAAAGATCAGGGCCTCCCCTGGTGGCGCAGCGGTTGAGCGCTGGGCTGCAAAGCTGCCTGCAGCCTCTGCAGCACCGGTTCCATCCCCAGCCACCGGTGAGGGTCCCACATGGTGCGACAGACAGACCTCTCCTGCAGCACCCGCTGCTCCCCTCAGCAGTGTATTTCATCAGTCTGCCTGTTCTGTTCCCTGCTCTGGCTCTGGTGAATTCTCTCACCCTCCCATGCTTCTGACTGTACTCAGTGCTTGTATGAATAAATAAATAAATCTTTAAAAATAAATAAATAAATAAAAGTTTAAGTTCAGAAACTTACAGTTATGTGGGGTGCCAATCCCCACATAATCAAAAATCTGAGTATAACATTTGACTCCCTAAAATCTCAACTACCACCAGTCTGCCATCAACCTGAAGCCTCACCCATAACACAAATGATTAATAATGTGTTTTTAAGCTATAAGCATTATTTGTTGTTTTCTTACAATAAAGTAAGCTAGAAAAAAGATGTGATTAAGAAAATCATATGGAAGAGAAAATACATTTATACTGTATTTATCGATAGCATAAGCTTATATCATCTTTTTATAAGAAAATTTTTATGTAAATGGACCTGTGCAGTCAACCCCACATTGCTCAAGGGTCAACTGTACTATTAGCTGTGTGGGGTTTGTCCCATTACTTCTCTTGCCTTAGTTAAGGAAGTATACATTAATAACTACCTCGAGAAAATCAAATGACTCAATATAAATAGAGCATTTAAAACAGTGCCTAATAAACACAGGCTTCAACAGATGTTAGACATGTTATTATTAAGTCACTAAGCTGTTACTATTTTGACACCTAGTTGTTTTCATCTTTCATTGACGTTGATTTTTTTTTTATATAGCAAAGAGGTGTTGAGGTTATAGGGGGAAAAAGACCCAAATCCAGAACAAGGATGGAACATTAGCAAACTCCAGGACATGCGCCAACAGAGCAGCAGGCAGCACCAGCATCTCATCCCTATGAAAAGACCTGCCCATCTACAAAGTGATTCCCAGGAAGAGCCTCTGAAAGCAGTGGTGGGTTCGTCCTCCATATTTAAAGGTTATCTCGGGCCTCCCCGGTGGCGCAGCGGTTGAGCGCTGGGTTGCGAAGCTGCCCGCGGCCTCTACTGCGCCAGTTCGATCCCCGGCCGCTCCCCGGCCACCGGAGGAGGGTCCCACTTGGCGCGCAGACCTCTCCTGCCGCCCGCTGCTCCCCTCAGCAGTGTACTTCGGTCCTTCTGCCTGCTCTGCTCCCCGCTCTGGCTCTGGTGAATTCTCTCACCCTCCCGCGCTTCTGACTGTACCCAGTGCTTGTATAAATAAACAAATAAATCTTTAAAAAATAAAAAAATAAAAAATAAAGGTTATCTAACCCCTGGGACACTCTGCCCACTCAATCATTAGGAAAAGGAGTGAAGAGAAAACTGGCCTGTAAAGCCAGAAGATAGCACCTTTTAACTTGCCTAAAGTGAAAAAGTTAAAATCATCCTTTTTTTTCTGAATGTTATTTTCTGAGATAGGAAGGCTTGTCTGAAGATGTTGTGCCACAAACCCAGTGCCAAGAAGGAAAAGTTTGGAGAAAGAGTAAGAAAACTGTGTAGAAAGGTTAACCGTCCAGAAATGTGGCTAAAAGGACTGAGATCTTAGACTTTTTAGAATTGAGATAGGTCTTGGGGGTCATTTCATTCATTTCCTTCACTTTCCAAATGAGGAAACTGAGTCCTAAAGAGGTTAATAACTTGTAAAAATGTTACCAGATCTAGACCCATTGCTCACTTTACGCTACCAACATTGGTACAGCTAAGACCAAGGGGACAAACTCAAATCACATAACAACTTCCTACTAAGAGAAGCAGATATCTGATTAAACCTAGTGTACAATAAACATCCTTCAGAGCTTTTGAAGTGGGAGGAGAGGGGGAATTGAATATAAAAATATGAATCAACATTTGGAATAAATGAAGAAAACATGGGAAAACTCACCTTTAACTTTATGAACACAGCAAAAGAAAAGAATTCCTAGAATTCCAAATGCCCCTTCTGGGTGTGGAGGAGATGGAGGTGGAGGAGGGTCAACGCAGACAGAAAGCTGGAGCTGCCCACATATAGATAGGAGGGATCCCACCCCCACCCCCCACCCCCAACCAAGATTCATGACTGCTGGCTGCCAAAAATAAAAACAATGAGTTCTCATACATATTGCAAATCATATAATTTCTAGTCTATCTTGATTTCTCCAGGAAAAACTCAATGTACTAAAATTACCGTCATCAATTCCACTGTTCATGATTGCTTTCAAAATCCGAGGCAGAGTTTTTTTTTTTCCCCCACTGTGGATGTCCTCCAAGTATGAAGGGACTTAGGAAGAGGGCAGGAATAGATTTAATGGATTTCTTAAAAGACATAGTTTTACATATAAGCCATTTATTTAAAAGGGGGCTTAACTTTTCCATGGGTGGGTGAGTGGATGGATGTGCATGTTCATGTGTTTAAAACTTCTTGAGAGCACTGCCGTGTCCTGCTTAAGAGCACAGTCCCTGGAGTCCAAATGTCTGAGTTTAAATCGCAGCTCCATGATTTATTAGCTGTGTGATCCTGGGCAAAGTTCTTACCAGCTAATATGTATGTTAGTTTCCTCATCTATAAAATAGGAGAATTTAGCTCAAACTACTGCTGTGAGGATTAAATAAGTTAATGTACATACAGCCTATAGAACATTCTCTGACATAAAGCAGATATGTCAGTAAACGTTAACTGTTACTGTGCAGAGGTCACTCCAGTTATCTGGAAAACCAGTTGACAACCAGTTATCTGGAAAAATGCCCAAGAAGGTCCTCCATAAAACTGGGCACTACAGTTTGGCCAGATAAGTCATAAGTAAGTCTCAGCTGACTTCACACTAAATTCTAACAAATACATCTGCTTCCCCTGTATAGAAAATTACAAAGGGCAGGTGAAAGTCTTCCTCCACATGCCATTCCTAAAGCAGCTCCATAGTCACTCATGCAAACTATCAATACTTAGTAGCACAGTAAGGAAGGTGAGATATTTACCCACACCAGGTAGTCACAAAATAGTAAATAAGCCATACACACACACTTAGGTGACAACAAAAAGTTAAGAAGTGAATGCAAGAGAAGCAGCAGGTTGGGTGTGATCTGAACTAACCCAACAATAGAGGACCCAAGTGCCACTTGTGGGTCTGGGAGGATTTGGGGTTGGGCTAGAGAGTGATGGCAGACAGGAATTAGAGCTGCCACATACAGAAAAGAAGGGCCCGGACCCCACCAAGACTAATTACCATTAGGCTGCCAGAAATTATAACAGTGATTTTTAAAGGAGACATAAATCTCTGTGTAAAACCCAAATAACTCCATAAACCCACGGACCTTAAAACCTGGTATCACAGACAAGGCTGCATTGAGTCATCACAGGTTTCCTTTATGACTGTCTCCTTAAGGGAATACACTGGGCCTCCATGAGCCCTGGGATTTCTCCCAGCTTCGGAGTTGTGAGGCCCTGGCTCTGTGACTCACCATGTTGCTCTGCCCTGGCCAGTGCTTCCAGAGGACTGTCGCCTCCTGCCATCAATTCACATTTTCTAACAGTCGACTCATTCCTTTAATAACTCTTAATGTCAATTTACTCGGCACAGTCTGTGCAGCAATTTATGAGTAGGAGGCAAAGCAAAGTTGAGCTAAGCAGGATGAGTCAGCTTTCCCAAGGCGGTCTCCTATTAGCTGAGTTTGGGTTGGGAGAAGGACTCTTCCAGGAAAGCTTTAAAACTCATATCGAAAATTTTACTGCAGAGCTAAGGCCACCAGAAGGATAGGGTGGGAGGTGAGAGCAAAGAGGGTAAGAACCCGATGAACTATGGTGGGGAATTATAGGTGATTTGGTGGTGGGTATCATGTGGTAACATGCATTTGTAGTGATGTGAAACCATACAGATGTGAAGCTATACCCCTAAAACATATAGAGTAACCCAACGTTACCTTAATAAACACTTTATTTTATTGGGGGGGAGGTTATGAGATTCTGGTTAATAAACACTTTTTTTAATTAGTGGATGGATAGATAATTAAGTAAAACTTTCAGGGTTCCATCCCTGGCCAGGAAGCTAACCCACATGACACAGCAGGCCTCTCCTGGCTTGCCAACTTCTCCCCCCAGCACTGTATTTCAGTCAGTCTGCCTGTTCTGCTCCCCATTATGTAGCTGGTGAATTCACACACACACACACACACACACCCCATCACCCCCACCCCGGCACCTCTGATCTATACCCCAGCTCTTGTATGCATAAATATATAAATATTTTTTAAAAAAGAAAATGAGGACTTTCATATGCAGAAAAATGAAATTAAACTACACCATACACAAAAATTAACTCAAAAAGGATTAAAGATTTGGATTAAAGACAGAAACCGTCTATTAAAAATAGATATACCATATGATCCAGCAATTTCACTCCTTGGTATTTATCCAAAGAGTGCAAAACAAATTGAAAAGAAAAAAATTGAAGCATATGCATGCATGCCTTATTCACTGAAGTGCTATTTACAATAGCCACATTATGACCACAACCTAAATGCCCAACAACAGAGTAGATTAAGAAGATGTGGCACAGGTACATGATGAAATACCACTCAGCTTAAAAACAGATAGAATCTTTTCATTTATAACTACATGAATAAAACTGGGGGACTTATGCTAGGTGAAATAACTCAGAAGGAGAAAGACAAACACTGGATGATTCCACTCAGATGTGAAATATAAAGAAACAAAACAAAAGAACAGGCAAAACTTAACCAAAACAAACCCTAAAAATATGACCTGCGGAATCAGGTCTACCAGAAAGGGAAAATGGGGGTGCAGTCCAATGGACTGGAGAGGAAGATTATTGTCTCTTTGACGGTGGACATGGTGTTGTAACAAACACCTGAAGAGGGTGTGAACGTTTACCACCGAACTATGTACAATGTTATAATTCAATGTTATCTCAATAAAAATTAATACGATTTTTTAAAAGAAAGAAAAGGAAAAATAAAATAAAATAAAAAAGAGACCCATTCCAATTTTCTACTAGACCATTCACTTCTGAAAAATGTGAAATACAACACAACCAATGGATCTCAAGGCTGTGTGCCTGTTATCACTTTCCTTCACTGTAAAATGGGCCTCCTGGTTTGGAATGATGGAACTTAAGATCCTAAGACAATGAATCAAAAAGACTGTGAACCTTCAGAGAGTGATGCTGGCAGAGGCACTAAAGGCAGGAAAGGAAAACAGAGCTAGATCATATAATATTCCCAGTAGGGATGATTCAATATTGTTTCCATGACGAAAAGCTCTCATGAAATCAACCTACAGCCAGTTAGTTGTTTGGTTTCCTCCTCGGTGATCCCACATCAAACTCAAGATTCATTTCAACTGCTGACAATTCTGACATTCCATGACAACAGCAGGTCAATCAACCTTGTGGTGATGTCCATGATCTTGGGTCCATGTATAACTCCAATCTCCACGCCCATGACTACTATATACATAGCCCCACCATACAAGAACTGAGGTTCCAAAGGAGAGGAGCTCGCTTATTTCCACTGGAGAATCATCTTATTCACTTGGTTGTTCTGTGATTCCTGTTAGAGGATGTTTCTTATTGGACATTGAGATGAACACAATGATCCTCACACTCCCCTAGATACCTCCACACATTTCTCTAGATTTTCTTGTCTCAAGTGTCCAGTATTTCTCATCCTAAGCCCCTGACAAAAAACTCAATCATTCAGCACTACTCATTAAACTGGGTTTGTCCTTCCCTCAGACTACTTCATCCTCCACACAAAGCTGGTTGCCAATGTGCTGTCTAAGCTCTGCTCACCGGGAGGATTTCTCTTACACTCTCTTTGAGAGGCGTCTCTGAATGAAGCTGTAATACAGCATTATATCAAGTGTACCAATATTTTTTTTAAGATTTATATTTATTTATTTATGCATACAAGAGCTGGGGTGCAGGCGAGAGGTGCGGAGTGGGGGAGGGTGACAGAGTGGGGAGCAGAACAGGCAGATCTACTGAAATACACTGCTGAGGGGAGCAGCAGGTGAGACAGCAGAGGTCTCTTGCACCCTGTGGCTAGGAATCTGGCCAGGGATCGAACTCATGCTTCAGTGGCTGGTGATAGCTTAATAGCACTGAGATTTTAACCCCTGTGCCAACAGGGAGGCCCTCAAGTGTACCCACATTTCAAGCTGACCCATGCATAAGCAAATCCAAGACTTATCTTCTTTGATCAGCTGGTTACAGGAAAGTTCAATGAGGCCATAAGTGAGGCACTGGTGCAAGAGAATAGGTGCAAAAAGATCTGAATCAGCTATTTTTTAACTTTCTGTGCTTACCAGACCTACTCATGTTCCAAATGTAAAATTTCCATAAAATTCTTACAAGCAATAGTATTATTAAAACATGCTAAGGTGCAGTGGATTGCTGATACTCCTGTCTGATTAGGTAAGTGTGAAAATACCCAGGATATTATGGACAACTCCAGTCACTTCCTGTCCTATAGTCAAGTGCCCAGTCTCAACCACGGTCCAGTAATGTAAGGAGAACTGCTTCTCAAATAGTAAATAGTTTTCTCCTTCACTTCTCCCCTTGCTTTAGTACCCTAGGATTTTATTCTGTAACTATCCCATTAGAGCTTTCCAGAGACACTATAGAACATTCTGGTCTACCACAAATACAATATAGATCATGAATATGTCCCCAGACAAGTGAATCTCTAGAATTTCACCAATGTGACAGGATCTTGGATTTTTTTTAAGGTTTATTTCCCATCTTATGAAGAACATATTTCTTAATAGAGAACCCAAAGTATTTGCCATCTGCTCCTGCAGATCTAAATCAACATATTATCAAAATCATTAACAGGTCTGATGTTCTGAAGCATGCCTAATAAGCAAGGTGTCTTCAGACTTATAACAAAGAGTGTAAGAGATTGCATAGGTCTGGAGTATGAATACTATTTTCTATTTCAAGTGATTGCAAACTGTTTCAGATCCTCCCTCTTGATATTGAATTGAAGATCATGCATTTGCCAGATCAGCAGTTACATAGTAAGTAACATAGCCAGAGGCTATGTTGATTTGTTCAAATAAAGATACAATACATATGAAACCATTATTATTGGAGCTACCACTTGATTAAATTTAAAGCAGTCTATTATCAGACAGATGAATAAAGTGGGAATATAGTTCAGCCCCACTAAAAATCTCTTTAGGTGGCACTAATTTCTGCCATCCCACCATTATGAGATTTTGCTTTTTGAGTTATTATCATCTTGGTTAGAGATGAGGGAATAAGGTGGGAGTGGCAACCTCAGAGGCCTGCACTAGGCCTTTCCTATAGGTCTAAGAACCACAGGTAAGGAAATCAATCTGAAGATTCCATTTGCCAATATATTCATTTAGATTATACACTGAGGGATGAAGGAAATGACCATGGAAGGAGGGGGGAGTTCAGTGGACTCTGAACCAAGTGTCACATGCACTTATAGACTGCGTCTCCATTTATCAACTGACTTCCAAATGTCTTAAATCTAACAGAGGATTATGATGACATATTAGATTTTCTGGTTGTGAGTTATATTGTCTGGAAAGCAGACTCTGAGAAAAGAAGCATGATAGGGAGTGGTTTTGGAAATAACACCTGTAAGGGAATGAGGATAAATTTGGGGAGGGGAGGATATTGAAATGTAATGCAGTTGCAAGGGAGGTTTCAGTTGAGGCCATGGGACCCCTGAAGGTTGGTATAGCCTTTCATATCCAAAAAGGGCTCAGCTAGCAGCTAGCAGCAGGCAACATACCTATCAGGTGGGAAGATGAGTCTTTCTGACCTGGAGGGGCAGCCAGGGCACACACTACAATCATCCATCACAATTCACCCCTTGCGCTGCTTGCATCCACTTAATTTGGAGAGTAAGTTTCTCACTTTAAGAATAACTCCTTCAGGATTCTGAGTGTTAATAGGGTAAACCATAGTCCAGCCATTACAGGTGCTCTCAGACCACATCTGATAGCCATCATTTCCTTCCTCTACTACCCATCTCCACTTCCCTCACTATAGACTAGCACTTCTGCTGTTCTAGAGTCTTTTGTGGTAGAGTGAATCAGAAATTAATCCTTAAGGGATTCTGAGTTCCTGATCACCATGTCTTCTAAGTCAATGGGAACTTCTTTTATTCCCTTACTACTAAAATTGGGCAAGATCTTCCTTCCCTAATCTATTGCCCAGCCTGGACCTGATACAAAGCCTTTCTAGCTCTGGACCCAATGCATTGAATGGATCAGAGCATAATGTTCAAGAAAGTAGCAAGCTGTCTCCATAAACCCAGAAGATCAACCAGGCATTTAATTCTTATTTGTGGAGGGTACATCAGGAAATTAATTTGTCCTTTATTTTAAAGGAATATCCCAACAGGTGTCAGGCCACAAAATCTTCACTGACAAGGTGAACTTCTGGGTTTCTCTTTTACCCTCTGGAGTGCATGTGTCATACCAAGACCTCCTGATACTTGCCACTTCTTGATCATCAGTTCAATGAGCATAATGCCACCAGTATGCTAGACCTATACAATGTTTTACAGGACATCTAGATGGTCTGGTACCATTTGAACTCTATTAAGAATGGACATAAGAAAGACTATAAATGTACACTCTTGTTTGTTCCAATTGAGTGCAAGAGCGTCTAGTACTCTTTCCTGATAGGAATAAAAGACAACAGATTTGGCATATCAATAGCCACATAACATGAACCAGAGAGGCCTTATTAATCTGTTCTAGTAATAATATTAGTATGGCAATGGCATTTAGAATTTCTATTTAGTTGAACTGGTAGGAATTTGCTCTTATGGCTCTTATTCATTCATGTGGCTTTATAGGAGGAAAACTAGTGAACTATTAATAAATGGGTAGCAATAAAAGTAACAACTAGCCATGTATTCCTTATACCTTTAAGATATCACCTTAAATTAGTAATTAGCTACATTCAACCTTTGATTCTCTCTCTCCAATAAGTTATCCAATTCTGTTGTCCTTATAATCACTACTTTCCCAGAACCTATCCAATACCTGAATGCACCCAGGGCATTCCCTTCTATCAGCATCCCTAAGTCCTATCCCACTTCACCATAAGCAACAGTTTAAACAACTCTCCAGCTACAGTCCATCAAGAGCTCTCCAAACTCCTCATGCACCGACGATGGGCTCACTGCTGGCCACCCAGGGAGGGCAATACAGCTCCAAAATGCCACTCTAGTCCTGTCTTTGAGTGACTTGAGAAACAGACTCTGAGATGGAGATTTCTGTGCAAGAAGTTTACTAGGGAGAATTGCTGGAACAATTGAAAAACAGTAGAGAAAATGTGAGTAGACAGAAAGAAATTAAACTATGATACAGCTGTAGTAAAGCCTCATCTCTGGCCCTTCAGAGTTGTTTTCAAATAAGTCAATGAAGTGAGGCCTTTGTACCCCATTTCAACCTGTAAATGAATGTGGGATTCCCAGAGAGAGTTATAAGTTTGGAGAAGATAGTTCCTTTGGGATGAAGCAATGCCCAAAGAGCCATCAGAAACTAACACTCCCAGCATCTGGGAGAATTAATGTCTCAACCCTGAGGGGGACCTACAGGGTACATCGCAGTATCTCCTATAGCAAAGGTAAGAATGAAGAGAGTTGTTTTTTTTTTTTAAAGATTTATTTATTTATTCATACATGCACTGGGTACAGTCAGAAGCGCGGGAGGGTGAGAGAATTCACCAGAGCCAGAGCAGGGAGCAGAGCAGGCAGAAGGACCGAAGTACACTGCTGATGGGAGCAGCAGGCGGCAGGAGAGGTCTGCGTGCCATGTGGGACCCTCACCCTGCGGCCGGGGATGGAACCGGCGCTGCAGAGGCAGCGGCAGCTTGGCAGCACAGCGCTCAACCACTGCACCACCAGGGGAGGCCCAAGAAGAGAGTTTTCAAGCCTAAGAACCAACTAGATCAGAACTGAGTGTAAACAATTCTAACAGAACAAGTCTTGAAAAATTTTATTACCTTTTTTTTTTTTGTGGGACCCTCGACGGGGATCGAACTGGTGCTGTGGAGGCTGCGGGCAGCCTCACAAACCAGTGCTCAACCGCTACACCACCACAGGAGGCCCAAATTTCATTACTTTATTAAGCAGTATGTTGGGCCACTGTCCCAGGCCGGGTAGGTTCATTGTCGATGCATGCAGATGAAAAGAGAATTTTGGAGCCTTCAGTATCTCTAACATGCCTTTCACGCTGAATCAGGGAACAGGCCAGCAGGCAGAGAGCAAGTAACTGAGGTCTCTAGCCTCAGAGTGACACGGCCATCACAGAGCTGAGAAGCTCCTTTTATCCCCAGCTGCTAGGCCCAGGTGCCTGCATTTACATATGTGCATGCCCAAGCTCTCTGGCCCGGGTGTCCATGATCACAGGCGTGTGTGCCCTGCGCATACGTCTCTCAGGCCCTGGTAACCGTGGAAGTAATGCAACCTAGAGGAAAATAAGACCACAGATGCCAGCCATAGAGACTAGGGCGGGAGGGCAGAAAAAAACCTGAGCCACTGTTTTCCCTACACAGTTCAAATTAAATATGAGAAAATGTTACATATGCCCAATCAGAAAGGCCCAAAATGTTCACATTTCTCTTCTTTGGATTATAAAACAGAGAGGAAATAGACCTACCAAATATCAGAAACCTGAATGTCAAAACCTAACTCAAGCTCTCCTGCCCACGTGTGACTCCGCAGGTATATATTGTTAAAAACAATTTCCCTTTGCAAAACAGGAGCAGCAGCTCTCCTGCCCTCCTGTGACTATGCAGATTCCTCTCTTTTTCTCCTTTTCCTAATAAAACCATCCTTTAAAAAAATAAAACAAAACCTCATTCAATAGATTCATGTCTCAATAGATATCACAAACAAATAATTACATAAATTACATAGTATGGCAGAAGATAAAAGTGTTATCCCCCCAAAAAATAATAGAATGGGATAAGGGCATTCAGGAGCAAGAGGGGAAGGATGCAGGGTAGTTTGCAGGATGAAATCAGATGGTCATGATAGACCTGTAAGGTAAATGGGCTTTCAGGCTTTTCTGCCCTCCCACCATTAGGATTGCCCTGCCTGATGGGGCACCTGCAGTTCTTACATGGTTGCAACTATCTTGTTTATTTCTGTGGGCCATGGGAGGAGTAATGAGGTAGTTACTGAGAGAAGCAGAAGCAGGAGAGAGGCAGGAGAGAAGAAGGAGAGAGAGAAGTCAGAGAAGCCCAGAGTGAAGACTTGCCCGGGGGTGGGCCTCCTGGGCCCTCCAGCACCCCTGCCTGCCGTGTACCTGTTTGCCACACTACATGTAAAGCTCAATAAAAGCCTGAGAAAGCCACTGAGGGCTCCAAGATTCTTCTTTAACCGTCTGCTGGATCAGAAAACCTGCACTGTGCCTGTCCTGACCCTACAAGACCTCATTACGAAAATGAGAAAATGCGTTTTAAAAAAAGACTGGAGGTTAAGCGAGAGAATGAACCATGATAACATCTAAAGGAAGAGCATTCCAGGCAGTCAGTGCAAAGGTCCTAAGGCAGGAGTGTGGTTGCTGTTTAAGGAACAATGAGGACGCCAAAGTAACTGGAACAGAGAGTGTAATACAGGAAAGTCGTAACAGAGAGGCTCAGAGGGAATCACTGGAGGGCCTATAAGGAAGCCTGCCGGTGTCTCTGACATTGACTTAAAGCTGGAGACTCAACTAATGCCATCCATGCCAATCAAACAGAATCTCTGAGTAAAGAAGTTTGGGGACTATCTTATCACTCCATTTATACCAACTTTATAAGCTCAATGCTTTGGCAGCTTTTTAGTACATTTTCCCTTTGGGTAAACGTAATCTCATGCCCTCCTTTAACACATTATTTTAGATTCAAAAGCAATGAGTTACGGTGACTAAAAATAAATCAAAGCATTGTGAAAAAGCACGGTTTTGTTTCCAAACTACACATTCCCCCTGGGTATTCTGATACAGCATTTCTCCCTTCCCGCTCCATCTCTTTCCCCAGAGCCATATTTTCTGCAGTGAATCTCTTTATGGGCCACCTAATGAGTCTTAAGCAGATCCAAACATGAAAATCTTTCCCTCCAAACTTGTAGATTATCTCTCAGATAGTCACTCAACCACAAATTAGAGCTACTCAGTAGTAATCTACTAAATGAGTTATGGATAGAAACCAAAATTGGAATTCATAAACCAGAATTAACATGTGGCTGGAATTTACTGAGACCACTCATTCAGCATTCTTCTAGAAGGCTGGCAGCCACACAATGTTTGGCAACAAAAGTACATGGATAGAGATTTGCAATTTCCACAATTTTCTGGAAGAACTTTCTGCTTTAAGTGCCTAAGTGCAATCTTCATTTGGTTAGAGTTTCCACTTGTTGCTCTTCTTGATTTATAATTCTAAATTATAATAGGCTGAATTCATCATTATCAATTTATTTTGTCATGAATTATTTTGTATATTTGTATGAAGACCTGGTCTGTAATTTTCCAAAAACTACATTTAATGCATATACATTGTGATTTAAATAGGAATTATCTGTGCCCTCTTTGTTAAAGTCAGTGTAAACGTAACCCATCCAAAAGTTGGTGCATCGTCACAATGTTGGATAGAACTGGTAGAAAGGGATAACTTTGCTTTATTCAGGATCTTTATTGATGTTCAATTATTAAACCAATTTTATATTCCTTTGATAGTACTTGATCATGATCTATGATTCTTTTCACTGAGGTTAATTTGCTAATAATTTGTAAAGATCTGCTTTAGGGATGACTTGAAATTTTATTTTCTTATAACTTCTTGGTCAAATTTTGGTAACAGAATTATGATGGTGTTACCATCTCTTATTTCTGGAGTAGTTTGGATAAGATAGATTCCACTTCTTTTTTTTTTCCCAATAATATGGAAACATTTTAAATTTAACAGAACATTTAATTGCATCAGTTTCTCATCAACACACATGTCATTATATTGGCCATTTCCACTGGTTGGCAGAAGGCTCTTCCACTAAAGGTTCCCATGGTTTCCATTGTATCATTTTTCCTGCCAGACTTAGTTCCTTTTCAGCCTGAAGAATCACCTCTTCTATTTCACCACCCTGAAGTCGATCCTCTAATTTTTTAACATCTGTTTCCACTTTAAAATACCCAGCTTCTCATTGGTAATCTGTTCTGTGTACTTCCTATATGCTGCATTTTTAGGGATTTGCTCAAGAACATCAAGAATCTTTGTGTACAATATTCTTAGCCTCTCATGCGGAGTGTCACCTACAGCCAATCCCACAAGGCCAGTGGTCTTCTTCAGCAAACCCGCCATGATAGCGCCGAGTAGATTCCACTTCTTAAATGTTTGACATCACTACCTAGTGAAACCATCTATAAATGAAATTTTCTTTATAAGAAAGTCTCCATTTCTTTAACAGAAAGAGGATATTCAGATTGTCTACATTTTGGGATCATATTTGACAATTTGTGTTTCTCATAGCATTTGCCTAGTTCTTTTAGAGCTGTCATGTTTATTGGTATTAAGAGATACATAATATTTTCTTTATACTCTTTTAATATCTGTACGATCTGAAGCAAAATTTCCTCTTTGATTTCTGACATTCTGGATTTGGTGATTCGACATTCCTTCCTCCCTTGCTTCCCATGAAAAGGGGAAGAACATGAAACTGGCTCCATTTTCCCCACCACCCCCCCACCCTTATTTGCAGGCACCGTGAATTGCAAGTCCCAGTTTGCAAGTCCTTTTCCTAGGAAAAGGCAGCTGGTAAGGAGTGAAGTGTATATATAAATAGAGAGGGGACATATGTGTAGAGGAAGCTTGAAGGAGAAACATGAAGAAGAAATATGTAAGACACTTGGAAGAGACAAATGGGTGACAAACACATGGGGAGTTTACTCTTTGTCCTTGACAGAGACAATAGCAGCTATTACCTTGATCTCAGGTTGCATTTGTGTGGTATGTTTTGAATTTTGAGTCTCTCTTGTCCCAGTGTTCTAGGACTTGACTCCTTTCTTGCGATTCCTTGCCAGAAGTTACCTTAGACTTGTGGCAAGATTTCAGGCCTTATTGACCCCACTTTAGTCCAAACCTATTTGGCCAGGCATTTGCCTACAAGGATATGGGGGATTTGGGACATCTTATTGGGAATCTGTTATTTGAAATTCTCTGTTCTCCCTTTCTTTGTGCACACCAATTCCATTAAAAATATATCACATGAGAAATAAAAGAGAATAAAATATATATGTATTACAAGTAATATCACACTAGGCGTCTACTTCCTTTATCTTTGTGCACGTGGATGGCTAAATCCCTTTTAGAGTGTGCACCCCTCAGCCACACACTAGCAATGATTTGTGTACTCTCAAGCTCTCTCTGACTATATATGCAGTCTTATCAGTAGCTTGTCAATTTTATTTAACTTCAAAAAGAAAACTTCAGTCTTGTTAACTTTCTTTATCTTTTCCTATTAATTACCACTTTATTTTGTACTTATTTGTACTTTCTTTGCATTGCATATTCTATTTTAGCATCTAGCATCTATTTTAGTATTTAGTATTTTTTCTAATATAAACACTTAATACTATACATTTTCCTCTAAACACTGCATTGCATTTTGATTGCTGCAACATCATAATTCAGTTCAAAATATTTTCTAATGTTCTTGTGGTTACTTTTTTGATACATGTGCTATTTAGAAATGCACTGGTTAGTCTCCAAACATTTAGTGATTTCCTAGATATCTTTTAGGTATTGATTTGAAGTTTCATTCCACTGTGATCAGCAAGCACACACTGTTAAATAGTCATCTTTTGAAATAAAGCTGGACTTATTTTATGGTCCTTTTGGTGAAAATTCCATGTGTACATGACAGAATATGTATTTCGGAGGTACTGAGTATAATGTTCTGTAACTGCGAATGAGTAGACTATAAATGTCTATGTCCTAATGATTTTTGCCCAAGCAATTGCCTTTTGTCTGATGATTAAGTATTAGATTGTTTTATTTCATAATTTTTGCTTCATGCATTTTGAAGTTCTCTTTATATGTGTATAAAGTTTAACAATTGGTAGGTCTTTCTCATAAATTACTTTTTCATCACTATGAAATGTCTCTTCATTTTTTTTATAATACTCCTTACCTTCAGATCTACTCTGTATTATTTTAATTGCCATATCACCCTCTATGTTTACCATTTTCATGGCATTTTTTCCCATCACTTTATATTCAATCTCTCTAAAGTGCATCTTTACCTCACAGCATACAGTTTGATCTTATTTTTCATGTAGTGTGAAAATATCTTCTCTTAATTGAAATAACTAGCTACCTACTTTTAATGCAATTATTAGTAGGATTCATTTTAAGTGCACCATCCTGTTTCACTGTCTGCTTTCTGTTCCACTGATATGCCTTTCCTTCCTTAGGTTAATTACATGTTTTCAGTATTTCATTTTAATTCCTCTGTTGATTTTTAGATATATCATTTTTAGTGTTTGCTCTAGGGATCATAATTTTCAGCCTTCATTTGAATCAATTCAGTTACATCATATAAATGTTACAACCTTAAAACTGGAGGGAAGATCCTTTCAATCATCTAGTCTTTGTGTTTTGTGCTGTTGTAATTCTATCTGTATTTTACATAGATATAAAATAAACCTCACAATTACAATTAATTTCTTTTGCTTTAAATTCTGAGTTGTCTTTTAAAGAAATTGAAACAAGAAAAAAATAGTCTTTTACATTTACCTACATAATTTCCATTTCAGGTTTTCTCCCTTCCTTCCTCTAGAGACCAGTTTCTATTTGATGCTACTTTATATCAGCCTGAAACACTTTCCCTTAACAGTTCTCATGCAGGTCTTCTGGAGATAACTTTTCTCTGAAATGTTTTCGTTTCACACATATTTTAAGGGTATTTTCATTGATTGCCCAAATATGTGTTAAAGCAGAATCTCAGGAGGTACAACTCAGATATTCATAATGTTTTCAAAACCCTCTAGGTGATCCTAATATATTCTTCAGGGTGGAATCAATTGGCTTATATTATATTTTCTAACTCTTTATTAGCTTTTGTTTCTTAGGATCTCCATGAGTATATTTTCATGTCTTCCTTAAAAACAGTAAAGTTATATATTTTGACTTTCAGCTTGGGGGAGACCAAGGTACACCCTTCTTGGGTGTATTCATTAGACACCAGCTACCTCCACCATGCCACCAAATTTGACCCCAACAAGCTCAAAGTTGTACCCCTGAGGGAATATGTAGGAAAGTCGGTGCCATGTCTGCCTTGGCCTGGTCTGTCTCCCAGAAAAGTTGGTTGCCAACTCAACCAATATTAGAAAGGTCTGTGGATTGTATTGACATTGACCATTCAGAACTCACAGGCCCTAATTGAAGTGGTACCTTTCATCTCTGTCCTTATCATCAAAGCCCTCAAGGAACAGCCAAGAGACAGAAAAGAAGAGAAAAATATTAAGTACAGTGGAAAGATCACCTTTGATGAAATTGTCAACATAGCCCGAGAGATGTGGCACTAATCTTTAGCTAGAGAACTCCTACAAAAGGGCACTCCATCCAGTCTCCAGAGTCCCTCTGAAATAGTTCTTTGGCTAAAGAGACACATTTTTCTCCCTTGCAGTTGACTAATTACTTTACTAATTACTAATTACTAATTACCATTTTATAATTCTCAGCAATGATTCGTACCTCATTTCCATCACAGATTGTTTTCCTGGAGCTTTGGAAAGAGCCATGTGACTAATAGGTTATTTATTTTTATGAATCACTAGAAACTCTTCCTTGCTCTTGTTCCTAAAGGAGTTTTGATTGCTTGGGGGAGAAAAGGGTATATTAAAATTACAAGGGGGCACACTTGATTTTGGCTGCCCATAGTGAGCTGGTGTCCTAGCAGGCAAGCGAGGGAGAATAATGCCTCCACAGAAGGAACCAGACACAAGGGCAAGAAGTGAAAGAAAATCTCATTTAGAATTACCAAGGTCACTGACATCAACAAATAACTCTCAGCTGCCTCCCACTCTTTTCAAAAACTAATCTAGTTTTTCTTAAGCTGTGATGAAAAAGTTGTCTTCCTAGCAGCCCTGCTTGACTGATGGGCAAACATCATCCTTTTTATCTGAAGGGGGATATAATTGATTCTCCCCAGACAAAAGAAGGCCTGGCAGTTTGGACAGGCACTTGTGTTGCAGAGCCTCCCCCTCCTAGAGAAGCTGTGACTGGTTGGCCCACCTGGGGCTGCTCTAAAGGTTGACACAACATCTTGCACCTAGTAACTGCTCAGAGTAGTTGCTGAATTGAATTCAGATAAGTTCCCGTATCTTTCTCTAACATCACCCAAGATCCTTCAATACAAAGACAAGCCTCAGGACCCTAAGATTGTCCCAGTTTTGTTGTTCAAAATGTGATTCTTATACTTGCTGCTTCCTTTGGGAGCTTGTTATCCGTGCAGTATCTCAGGTCCCATCCCAGAACTTCAGAGTCAGAATCTGTATTCTAACAAGAGACTCAAGGGATCTACATGGGCTCAAATTGAGGGGCTAAAGTATCAAAATCAGGAAAGACAAAGGAAGATGGGAAATTGTTAAAGACAGGGGAAAACATAGGAGAATGACAATCAAAATCAGGAAAGACAAAGTGTTATAGGACAGCCCCGATATTGAACGGGTTGCCTGGCTGTGGGTCCTCACCTGCGCTCTTAAAAGGGACTTATTTATAGTCCACTACAGGCACACACAAAAGGTTAATAAAAGGTTTATTTACAAGGGAAAAGGAAATAAGGAAATGTACAACTCAGGGAGAAAATAGGGAAATAAAGTCTTTAATGTGTCCTACCCGATCCGCCAACCTGGAAACCCAAAGGCACTCTCAGAGCTGGCCGGACGCTGCGAGCTGGCGGAGAGCCAAAATGGGGGACCCCCCCACCCAAAGCCCACGTGTCTGCCTTTATACTCACTTGGCTGCTTAACCCCACCCTCAGGTCCCTGCCACCTTCCCTTTGGAGGGGATGGGATTTGGAGTTCCCAGTGTCTTTGGCTTTGGCCTGGGGTGGGGGTGGAGTCCACAAAGCCTGTATGGGATTAGCTTTAGGACATCCTTTTCCCCCTAACAAAAGGAAGATGGGAAATTGTTAAAGACAGGAGGAAACAAAGGAGAATGGCATCCCAAAAGCAATCTGGGATGCTGGGTGGAATTCTAGAGCAGAAGAAGACACTAGTGGGAAATTTGGAGAATTTATTATAAGGTCTGTTAATAGTGTAGTATCAATGTCAATTAATAGTATAGTATCAAATGTGTACTTTCCACATTTGAAGTATGGATTGTTAATTTTACAGAAAGTTGAGTGAAGAGTATGGAAAATTTACCTTCTCTGTGAGTCTAAAATTATCTTAAAATGATTTTTTTAAGTTTTTTAAGAACTTGGGTTTATTAATTAAGGTAGAAAAATAAACTGTTGTAACAGGAAGAAGGTGCAGGAGAGACTGCGAAGGGAAGCAGGATGGAGAGGCAGGAGACCTGGAGGAGGCACATGGAGCAGAGAGACATGTGAAGAACCTGCGCTTGCCTTTTGGTCGTGGACTGGGTGACACAGATGCCGGTGAGAGACCCATGGGGAGGTGACAATGGCAGCTTTTATTTTGATTTTGATTTTCCTCCAGGACTTGTCTGGCTGTTTCTGACCCTTTTCTGTGGGTCCCCACCTTTTTCTGTGGGTCCCCAAAGCCTTCTGGGAGGCTTTGGGGTCTTGCTCTAGGCCAATCCCATTTGGGGGGACTTTTGCCCATGAGGGGATGGGTAAATTTTGGTGCTTGGTTTAGAAACTATATTCTTTGCCTTTTCCTGTATTTTTTACTAATTGTATTAAAGTTCCTTTCCATTAAAAAAATGAATAAATAAACTTATAACAGAGAACCCAAAAAATATAGTGTTTCAAAGAACACAGCAGTTCTCTCACAGGTAGTAGTTCTGAGGTCCTGGACCACTTAACTGAACAGCTCTCCCCACAGGCCCTGGGGTCTCCAGGTTTCCTCCACCGTGCAGACCATCATCTGCTAGGACTTTGTTGTCTTTAGAATGGGTGACGCTGAGTTGCTACAGATTCTTTAATGGTCGTGCAGTTCTTTAATGTAATTTCCATCAAACTTGCTGATTAGGTTGGGAAAAAGATTGTATAACTTTTTAACCTGGTGTCTGTAGGGTCAGTAACTGACAGAAGTTTATTATATTTCACCACATTTGTGGATTTCTCCTTACAATTCTGTCAGCTTTTGCTTTCTACATTTTGAGGTGGTATAAGTGGTGCCATTTTATAACAACATCAGAGTTTTTATATCTTTTCACAGAATTGGTTTTTAGCAATATATTGTGATAGTTTTTCTTAATCATTAGTTTTTTAACTTTGCTTGATCTGATATTTGCATGACTACACATTCTTTTCTTTTTGTAGTTTGTATTTAACAGAGCTCCCTTCTCCTTATTTTTTATCTCTGTGTAATTATTTTTTGAGATATGTTAGCATTTACCTACACTGTCCTACCTAATAACCTATGGACAATAATTCAGATTATTTACATATTTGATTTATTTCTATGACCTTATTTTGTATTTCATGATTTATTTTTTCCTGAGTTTTATTTGATTAATGATATTTACCTTTTTTTTAGAGATTTATTTATACATACAAGAACTGGGGTATAGGCCAGAGGTACATGGGCAGAGGGTGACAGGATTCACCAGAGACAGAGTGGGGAACAGAAAAGGCAGAGTGACTAAAATGCGCTGCTGAGGGGAGCAGCGGGTGAGACAGGAGAGGTCTGCTATGCCATGTGGTTTAGCTCCCTGGCTGCTGGGAATCGAATTCATGATGCAGCACCACCAGGGAGGTCCCTGATTAATGATACTTTCTTTAGATAGTTTTCTCTTTCTACTAATTTGAAACATTCTATTTCTGTTCTTCTGGTCAGGAATTCTTAAATTTTTAATATGTACACTTGACCCAACAAAGTTTAAAATAATCAGTGCCCTTCTCCCCAAAACACAAAAATCTTAAAATACTTTCCCTCCAATCATTCTGTTCCCACCTTCCATGCTAGCATTATCAGGTTTTTCTAACCATCTGAATTGATCATTTTTATTGTTGATATTTGTTTAAATGTACCCACATGTTCACCATTTTCTTTGCTCACTATTACTTCAGAGATTTCTCCTTCTTTCTAGGTTGCTTTCCTTCTTCAGTAATTCAGTCTCTAAAGTGGTAAATTCTCCAAGTTTTGGGTTTTAAATGTCTATATTTCACCCTCGTGCTTAAATGAAAATTGAGTTAGATACAGAAATGTAGGTTGATACTCCCACATTTTGAAGATATTATCCTATTATCTTCTGGCTTCTATTGTTGTTGATGGGAAATCAGCTATAAATCTTTTTTCTTATTCATTTTGTTTCAATAACCAAGTAATTGGTCTTTTCTTTCTGGTGCCTTTTAATGTTTTTTCTTGTTTTTGTAATCCTGAATTTTTTGGAAGTAGAATTATTTTTATTTAACCTCTCTAGAAATCATTGTGATTCTTAAAACTATGGATTCACTTCTTTTGTCAATTCTAGGAATTTCTAAGTTATTAACTGTTCAACAATCACCTCTTTCTGTGAGAAATCTTAGTAGACTTAGTTTGTGTATTTTCACTGTATCCTCCATGTTTCTTAACCTCAATTACCTACTTTTCTCTTTATTTCTCACTGTGATGTATTCTCACAATATTTTCAAATCTACATATAGTTGACTATTTCTCTATTCAACTGTGTCTATTCAGCTGTTTAAACCAGTGACTAAATTTTTTCCAGTGATTATATTTTTCTCAAAGTTCTATGTGATCCTTTCAAATCTGTCACTTTTTCATATTATCTTAGTCTTATGATGTAAAATCCTTTTATTCATTTATTCATTTAAATGTATTTATTTTCTATTTTATTTCATATATTCTTATTCAAATTATCTAAAGTTCTTAGGGATGTAGCCTGATTTTTGTTTCCCCTATATAAACCTTTTATGTCTTGAATTAGGAGTACATTTCCCTTCAGAACATTTTTGCATTCATTCCAACAAAGAGTCCTAGCTGTATCCTTATGTGGGAACAATTTTTATGAAAAAGTTTTGGTTTGTCTGTTGCTGCACCATCTGGGTAATATAAATTCACCACTCAAACTCAGATGAAACACAGTTCTGTGGTTATGAATTGAGGTGGATAGAGATAGAGGATCCTTTTGCTTCCCACCCAAAGGCAGGGAGAGATTCCTGTTATCTTCTGTTCCACTGCACAGATTTTCCTAGTCCACTATTTTGCTGGGATATAACTAATTAACCATGTAGATTGGAGGAGAAGTTTTGTTCAGCTCCAACTTGGTCTTTTTAATCAGTTCATGGCCTTATTTCCTATTACTACATGAGCATTAAAATCCAAGTTCCTGAGCTACAGAGACTGAAAACCTTCTTTGTGTTCTCCCCTAACCCAAGGAATAAACACGATCTTACCATTGTGATTTTCAGTTCCAGGGAATGTCCTCTCTTTCTCTCAAAGCTAGCTAGTCATTTTTTTTTAAATGTCTTTGCTATACATCTTTACAGACACATCACCCAACACAGTGATAGTGAAGGCAAAGATAAACAGCTGGGACTGTTAGAGGGAAAGGAGGTTCTGAGCTAATCCCATGCAGGCTTTGTGGACTCCACCCCCACTCCAGACCAAAGTCATCAAGACATTGGGAAAGACAAATCCCCTCATCACCAAAGGGAAGGTGGCTGGGACCTGAGGGTGGAGTTAAGCAGCCAGGTTGGGTATAAAAACCAAACACATGGGCCTTGGGGTCTTTCATTCTGTCGCTCGCCTCCTGGCTTCACAGCTCCTGGCTTGCAGCCAGCTCTCAGAGTGCCATTTGGGATTCCTGATTAGCGGATCGGGTAGGACGCATTTAAAACTTTGTCTCCATTTTTCTCCCTGAGCTGTAGATTTCCTCATTTGCCCTTCCCTTGTAAATAAACCTTTTATTAACCTTTCGTGTGTGCCTGCAGTAGAGCATTGATAAGTCCTTGTAAGACTGTGGGTGAGGACCCACAGTCAGGCACCCCGTTTTGTATTGGGGCCGCCCTATAACAGGACTACATCAAATTAAAGAGCTTCTGCACAGCAAAAGAGGCAAGAACCAAAACAAAGAGACACCCCACCAACTGGGAGAACATTTTTGCACACAACACTAATGATAAAGGACTGATCACAAAAATCTACAAAATGCTGATGAGACTCAACAAAAACAAAAATAATCCAGTCAAAAAATGGGCAGAAGAGCTAAAAAGAAACTTCTCCAAAGAGGAAATGCAAATGGCCAACAGGCATATGAAAAAATGTTCAACATCACTTGTAATCAGGGAAATGCAAATCAAAACTACAATGAGATACCACCTTACACCAGTGAGAAAGGCACATATTAAAAAAAAACTAGCAAGAACAAATGTTGATGAGGTTGTGGAGAAAAAGGAACTCTCCTGCACTGCTGGTGGGAGTGCAAACTGGTCCGCCCACTATGGAAAGCTGTGTGGAGATTCCTCAACCTACTGAAGATAGAGCTTCCATATGATCCAGCAATTCCACTCCTATGTATTTACCCAAAGGACACAGAAACATTAATTCCAAAGGGCACCTGCACCCTTATGTTTATAGCAGCACTATTTACAATAGCTAAGCTATGGAAACAACCCAAATGCCCAAAAATAGATGACTTGACTGGATCAAGAAGATGTGGTACATATACACAATGGAATACTACTCAGCAGTCAAAAAAGATAAACACATGTAGTTTGCAGCAACATGAATGGAGCTAGAAGGGATCATGCTCAGCGAAATAAGTCAGAAAGAAAAAGAAAAATACCGGATGGTCTCACTCATAGCAGGAATTTAGCAAATCTAAATAAGGGACCAGGAAAAAGACTAATTAGTACAAAGTAAAAATCAAAATCAAAAAGCAACTATAAACCAGAGATACACACTATGGGCGGGGGGCGGAGAGAGGAAGGATTAGGGTCAAAATAAGGGGGGGTGCAATTGTATGGGGAATATAACCAAAATGAAAATGCATACATTGTGCAAAAATGAAAAATGATGTAAGAATTAAAATAAATAAACAAATAATTACATGTGTTATAATTAAATAATTACATGTGTGTTATAGTAAAAAAAATAAATAAATGTCTTTGCTATATTTTGTCCAGAATAACTGTGTATTTGCAGAAGGATTTGAGATTATCCAGTTCTAAAAGCAACTTGGATATTGAAACAGAATTGTTCACTTCTTGCCTCCACGTCCTCCGGTGCCATTCCGTTCCCAACTATAACAGTCTGCTTTTGCTCCCCTCTCTCTTATTGTTACTGGAGGAATCCTGCAATAACACAAAACTGCACGCATGAAACTGATTCTTCTACCTGCTATGTCCCTCTACCCCCTCTTTATATGTTTGCTTAACTCATTAACCTGCAAGACACATTTAATCTTCTCTGAGGAACCTTTGCTTTGGGCCTCTATTATCCCACAGATCCCTGTGCTTATTTCTAGCTCATTTACTACTTTATTAAGAATATTTCTTTTATGGTGCATGGGTGCCTTAGGGAAGAAAATTCTATGGGGACTCAATCTGAGGGGATGGGGGGAAGCAAATATTGTCTAAAAAAAGGTAAAAAATGATAAATGTTAAAATAAAATAATAATTTTTTTAAAAAGACATTATTTGGACATCAAAAAAAAAAAAAGAATATATCTTTAAGTTTCTCCTTCCCTATTGTAAGATTCTTGCATTCTGGGGACTACAATTTACTTCTAGTATCCACAGAATAGTATCTGACACATAGTGGGTGTTTAACATATTAGCTAAGTGAATACATGACACAGACTACTTCATAATTACCATCTTCAAAAGGTTTAGCAATTCTCCACTTGAAACTTAGTTTCCTGGAAAACATTTATGTAAGATCATCATTTGAGGAAGAAGAGGGAAGTATATCAAGCTCAGCACACTAGATCCTAGGGATAGAAGGCACACTGTATTCCTTCCCCTGAGGGGCCAGCTTGAGATAAGAAAGATGTTCTATCTAATTGAACTACATCTTCAGCTCCTTCAATGACATGCCATAAAACACGGTACAAAGCCTCAACCCTTTATAAAGGTCATGCAAGATTTAACACCTGGTCTGTTTTTCTAGGATCATTTTCTGTTACAAACCTTTGCTTATTTCCCCAAAATTAGTCTGCATCTTGTAGTGTCATATATCACCCCTTGATCTGAAACCCCTAGAAATGTTATGTACCAGAGCTGAGAGAGAGGTGAGTTTGTTGCAAGCACATTGTTTGCTTTTGTTTTTTACTACTAGCTTACTTTATGCCTTTTAGGTGTATATCAAAGGAAATTGAATGTATTTAATTGTGTTACTCTTGGCCGTAATAAAATCCTCTGCTCTTTCTGCCCACGCAAAATCATAAACTTTATATTACAGTTGGCTTCTCAGTTTGTGAGCAACACTCCCTCAGCTTAGCTCCAAAAGAGAAAAGAGTAGGGAGAGAAAAGATACTTATGTTTCAAGTCCAGCATGGCTCCAAAGGGCAGTCATCTCTGCCTTCCAACACCAGGGGCCCAAAGACAAGGGTATTGGCAAACTCCCTGATGTGGGGCACCCTCAGGGAACTCTGTTCTTGAGATGTCACTTTCCCCAGTGAAATCTGCAATCCTGTTGAAAAGTATTTAGACGAGCTGATTACTTTAGAATAAGTATGTAATTATTTTTGTGGTCAATTGAGACAACATCATATGGGAAATAACAGATGTTGCCCAAAAAAGAATTCAGTTTGGCAGATGCAGAAGCATAGTGGGGAGAGGACATCCTCGCCTGGCGAGGTAACTGCAAACAGCTGCGGGTGTGCAGAACGCTGAGCCTAAGAAAACGGCTTACAGGAAGGCGCATCTATGCTCTGCTCTCCCTGCCTCCTCCTGATACAGATGAGGAAACTGGGGCCGGAGAGGAAGTAGCATCTTTAATTCCAGGATTTTCTTTTCTGCAAAATGCCGGAAGCACTGATAGCCCAAAGACACACATTTTATTGTCAAATTATTATCTGAATTATTGTCAAATATATTTAAGCTATTGAGAAGCCAGTGAACTCCACTGAGCCATTGACAGCAGAACAGCTTCTGTCCTCAATGTGGCCTCTGCCCCAGCACATACCCTTATAAATGTGGCGCTCTGAGCACTAACAACTGAGCTCTGAGCACCAAGCCCCCAGCATGAGCAATAGGCATATCGGCCTCCTTGTGAAAGGACAGCATCGGTTCAGTGGATCTTGCCAGCTTTCCAGCTGCCCCAACTCTAAGGGGACATGTGTCGGTGTTCAGAAAGTTTATGCATTTCCTCTATATTCAGAAAATACACTGAATATCTTTTCTACTCTCTGTTTATTTGCAGTTTAAGTCATTCTCCAAATGTCAGTGGGATCCTGAATTTGTTTCAGGCCTCGGACACATTCTAAAAAGTTCACTTTCTCCTGGTCTCTGCCTATTGGGGTGGCCCAGTGAAGAGGAGGGACCAAATTCTGCCCCTGATGTCCAGATACCACCGGACATCCTTTTCCCCCTAACAAAACCAGACAGAGCACACCTGAGCTGTGCCTGCTCTGAACTCCAGCCCCTGACTTCCAGAACAAGGGGGGTGCTGGAAAGGGGTGGAGCTAAGTAGCCATTTGTAGGTCTTTAAAATGGAGTGAAGTACATGGGCTCTCTCAGAGCTGCTGTGGAAGACAACTACCCCACTGGGTGCCCTGCCTTTGTATGCATGCCCCATCACCCCACCACACCCCCAATCACTTCACCTCCTTCCTTCCCCCAATTTCAGGGGCTGCAGGACTCTGCCACACCCTAGCAGTTCCTGTACTTGGAACTCCACCTTCACCACTGATCCGTAACTGGACCTTCTCTTTCCCTCTACCCTACCAGTCAGTGTTCCCTCTCTCTCCACCCTGTTGTTTAGAGTAAATTAAGCTTGTTCCTTTTTTGCTGCACCAAAGTCCCTTTTGTTTGCATTTGTGGATTTGTGGTGGCAGGTGGCCAGACCCAGAATTGGTGAAAGAGATTCTGACCTAGTGACAATTTTTAGACCCCTTGCCTGATATGCCAACTATGCCCTCTCAGAGGAGAGAACAGGTGGGGATGGCAGCCTTCACAAAAGCTCACTGTGGGTCCGCTAACCCTAAGCAGCCTGTTCTGCCACCATTTTGTTAGCTACAGTTCTAAATCCTAAGCAAGATCAGAATGGCCAGTAAGTTAGGCACAGGAGCCCAACCCTGCAAGGTGCCTTTCAAATCAATCAAGAGCACAAAGCTGGATCAGCTGGGAAGGCTATGCATCAGGAGGTGTGACAGGGAACACCCCTAGGACCGTTGTATAACAAGGGATCCCAGAAGCTAGATCAGTGGAATGCCTTGTTGATAAGATTAAAACCTTGGCTGGGGAACTAGAGCTTGATCTCAATTACAATACCAAGTCATCAGACAGATGAGAAGTGCCTGGAGGGCAGACGCACAAGCCCTGATATTATAGATGACAGCACTTTTTCTAGTCTCACCCCTCCCTTTTCTCTTTGTCCTCCTTCCTCTCACCAATCAATAAAAAGGCCAGGATCTTGCCGTCAGCAGCATCCTGCATTATGTAGCCTGCTCCACGACTCCCATTTCTTTATCAGCGTGGTGTTGCCCGATGCAGCAGCTCACCTTCCATCTTTTTCCTGCTCCTCTTCCCCCTTCTGCTGCTTCTCCTCCTCCTTTAAGCCCCAGTGCCTCCTCCCTTCTAGCCCCATCCCATTACCTCCATACATGGCCACACCCCCATGGAGCCCAGCACATCCCCAGTGCATTCAAGCTGCTCAATAACAAAGGTTGTCCCGTAAAGGCATAGAAGAACATGAGTCACGTTCTTCCTCCCTTGCCTTCTATTTCTCCGAGTCCCAGCCTTCTCCCTCATCCCACACCTTTGCTGCAGCACTGACCCCAGGAGTGTGATGAGCTCAGCTCTTCTACGGGGTAACCTAAACCTGTGTTTCCTTCCCTTTTCAACTTTAACTATGATCCGTACACAAATCCGTATTTGCGCAAATAGTTAACAATACTGTGTTAAATACTTGAAATTTGCGAAGAGAGTAGATCTTTATTGTTCACCACCACCCCATAAAAATAGGAACTGTGAGGTGATGGACATATTCATCAGCTTGGTTACAGTAAGCATTTCACAATGTATAAGAATATTAAAAATATCTTGTTGTACACCTTACATATAACACAATTTTTCTTTGTCAATTATATTTTGATAAAGCTGGAAAAAAAAGAGAAATTATTTATACAGATGGTGAGAAAAGTAACCACTCTCATGCTCTGTTCTGAGTGTTCCTGTTAGGGGGAAATGATGTCCTGAGATAATCTCATAACAGGCTTTGTGGACTCCACCCCCACTCCAGACTAAAGCCATCAGGACACTGGGAAAGACAAATCCCATCACCACCAAGGGGAGGGTGGCTGGGACCTGAGGGTGGAGTTGGGCAGCCAGGTTGGATATAAAAACCAGACACGTGGGCCTTGCTCTCTCTCTGGCTCGCGATCGCTCGCCTCCTGGCTTCACGGCTCCTGGCTGGCGGCCAACTCTGAGAGCGCCATTTTGGGATTCCTGATCGGCGGATCGGGTAGGACTCACTTAAAACTTTGTCTCCCACTTTTCTCCCAGAGCTGTACATTTCCTCATTTCCCCTTCCCTTGTAAATAAACCTTTTATTAACCTTTCACGTGTGCCTGCAGTAAAGCACTGATAAGTCCTTTTAAGCGCGCGGGTGAGGACCCACAGTCAGGCACCCCGTTTTGTATCGGGGTTGCTCTACAACATTCCTAGGCTTGGAGGTATAATTCTAGACCCTTCCAAAAACTCTTTGAAATTCAAATCTAGGGCTTCTGGAAAATTGTTCGAAAACAAGTTTTGGAGTGAGCAGTCTCATAGCAGAAGGGAGCAACTGTTTTGCATAAGGACATTCAGGAAAAATAAAAATATTTAAGAGCTGTAGTTTTCTCCCTTGATGGGTAGTATATATTCCTTTGACCTAGATGTATCTGCTTCATTGATTAGAAAATGTCCAGGAAGTAATTGCCCTCATTTTTCTGCCACACATTATAATGTTAACATTTGAACTAATTTGAGAATTGATACCACAGACTTAACTTTTTAACTCTCCAGTAATATCCTCCTGAATAGCCAGGGTGGGTGGGCAGACAGGCAACTTAATCCCAGTCAGCCTCACTTTGCATCTGAAAACTTGTAGTGGGTAATCAGACATAGGGGAAGTTCTGTGATCTCTGTTCTACCCGTTGCAGGGTGAAGCTGAGCAGTGAGGGGAAGCTAAGAAGGCTTAAATAAGACTTAGGAGGCAAAAGGAAAAAAAGACTTGGCGGAGGCAAGTGGAGCAGAGAAACATGTGAGGAAGCTGCACTTGCTTCTCAGCCTTGGACTTGCACCAGGAACTTGGGGAACAACGGAAGGAGACACTTGGAAGAGATAGAGATGTGGGTGAGAGACCCATGGGGAGATTAAAACTGGCAGCCTTTATTTTGACCCGTACTTTGATTTTGCTCTTTTCCTTCCAGACATGCCTGGCCACTGGAATACGGGCCCCACCAGAAGGTGCCGTAGACTTTCAGCAGGTTTTTGGGTCCCAGTGACCCCACTTTGAGCCAACGCTGTTTGACTGGATATTTACTTAGTGTTTTGCTGGGAAACTATATTCTTTATCTTCTTCTTTCTCTACTGCACACTCATTCTTTTAAAGTTCTTTTCTATTAAAGATCTTACACACTAAGAATGTTTTGTCTTTATGCACAGATGGCAGAACCTATTGAGAATGTGCAAGCTTGAGGGACCTAGGGCACCCCTCAGTCTGCCTGCTAGCAAATTGATCTTCCCAGCAGCTAGTTAGTGTTTAGATACCAGTAGTTAGAGACTCCAGAATTCCACTTGAAGCAAAATCCTGCAATCATTTTAATAGGTTTTAAAGAACACAAGGAATGAGAAACCGTTGTTCAAAACGGGAAGAGTCCATGTCTCAAATGGCAAGAATTCATCATTTTAATACTGGATAGTATTCCACTGTGTTTGCATACCACTTCTTCTTAACCTGTGGGCACTTGGGTTGTTTCCATAACTTGGATATTGTCAGTGGTGCTGCAATAAACAAAGGAGCACAAATATCCCTTTTTAACGAAATAAGTCAGAGGAGAAAGGCAAATAGCACATGGTTTCACTTTATGTGGAATATAAAGAAATGAAACAAAGGGCCGGTCCAAAGCAAACCAATAACAAATACCCTAGAAACTTGTCTGTAGAATTAAGGTCATGGGCAGGGAGAAGGCTTGGGGAAGGGGGAGAGCAAAGAGTGGAGAGAGCCCAAAGGGCTATGGGGGATGACTGTGGGTGCCTAGGTAAGGTGTGTGGTGTGGGGACATGTATCTTAACAGATGTGATCCTTTGCATCACATACAGCACTGTAAGCTAGTGTTACCTCAACAGAATTTTTTAAAAGTATGCTTTACTTTTGACTATACTGTTAAGCATAATTTTTTTTAATTTATTTTTGTATCCTCAGACTTTTTTTTTTTTTTTAAGATTTATGTATACAAGCACTGGGTACAGTCAGAAGCGCAGGAGGGTGAGAGGATTCACCAGAGCCAGAGCGGGGAACAGAACAGGCAGACTGACGAAATACACTGCTAGGAGGAGCAGCGGGCGGCAGGAGAGGTCTGCGCGACATGTGGGACCCTCGCCTGGTGGCTGGGGATCGAACCGGCGCTGCAGAGGCTGCGGGCAGCTTCGCTCAACCATTGTGCCATCAGAGGAGGCCCTAAGCATAATTTTAATTAAAATATTTGAAGTCACACAAAAAAAGAGAGAGAAGGCAATATATCCATTTCACATGACTAATTCTTTATCACCACATTAGCTCATGGATTATGACCCTGGAGTTTAATCATGCCTGGGGAGGGACTGTCTCCTTTATAAATATTCTCAGTTGTTTGTAGGCACTGGGGGGCAGGGGGGGAGTGGTGCAGCGGGAAGAAAGACTCTCAAAGGAAGAGGTCAATTTTAGTGCCTTAACTACTAGTTCTGGAAACAATCAGGGCACAAACATTCAAAAAGGACTCAGTGTGTTCATCTCTCATCCACATGCATGTGCACACACACATACACAACACACATGCACAAGACTATTCTCTCACCTTGATGAGAGTCATGACAAGGGAGTTTTCCAAAGATTTCCGCTCTAAATTGTATTTCAAGAAACTCTTATATTTTTGAAGTAGGTTCAAGAAGCACTATTGGAAAGTAAATCATTTGGAGGTGAGCCTTTTAAGTTAGGCAATGATTACTAAACATACACATTACACAACAAGGACACACCCTGTGCTGCTGGCAGCGCTCAAGAGCACTGGAATTGAGAAAAGCTTGCTGAAGAAAAGAGGCAGAGGGAAAAAAAAGATTGCACCAGCTTTAGGAAGAAACCCTTTAATCAAAGCCTCACCCAGTTGAGCTGGGATTGTGAGACCTGAGTGTTTCTTGCTTAGTGCCCCTGAGCACTACCCAGCACCACGCAGTACTGAACTTATCCTTTACTACTACCTTACTTAAGGGTCTGTTGGGGTAGGAAGGGTACGGAGCTGGTTCTCTACGATTCAAGCAGATGGGTGAAGGAGGAGTCCTGCAGCCCTTGGTGGCTTTTTCAGGGTTTTATTGTGTTTACCAGGTACCCGGCAAGCATGGGGGCTGTAGGGCCGGGAGGCTGGCAGGCCTCCCAGCCCCCAGCAAGTCTTCACATTTTCTGGGCTCTCCGATGTTCTTGTGGCCTCTGCTTCTCTGTTTGTCCTCTTCTGGTCTCTCATACGCTCTGCAGGCACGTGATGGCGCTCTTATAAGCCCAGTCTTAGCCCAGGTGAATCCCACCTATGCATGCCCACACCCTACTCCAGGTGGCCACCATCAGGCATGCATTCAGGACTGAAGGGATCCATCATCAATCCTAATGACGGGAGGGCAGAAAAGCCTGACATTTACTTACCCTACAGGGTCCCACTCTCATTTGCATGATGTGTGTCCTAAGTAAAAATGCCATAAAATCTTCTCTTCTCTACCCTTTATTTCCATTCAGTTACAATTGTCAGGAAGGCTTCTCTTTCTGCTCCTCTGGCTGCCTCTAGCTCTTGCCCCAGAGACTCTTGAGCTCTAGTCCAGCCCAGAGGAGAGCAGGCAGAACTGTCCATCAGAGACCAAAAACTAACTTGTGTCTCCTGCTTTCCAGACACCTGTCTGCCCTGCCTGGGAAAGTAACTTTAAAGACCAAAGGAGCCTCGCTCCAGCCCCTTGTCCCTACACTGAAATCTTCACCATACCCAAGTCTGTGGTGTCGGTGAATGTTCACATCAAGTTGCCGATACAAGAACAGATCCCTTGCTCCACAAGTGCGTGGTCAGGTAGGTCCAAAAGATTCTTGAAAGAAAACCAATCAGGCTGGTCCTCTAGCTCGCCCTTCATGAGCTGCAAATGTGATCATCAGTTCATGTCTCAGACTCAGGCAAAGGTGACAGTCCTTGAACTGGGATCTGAAAAGTTCTCATAAACAGGGGGAGTTGGATGCTGTAGGGTAAGGAAAAATGTCAGGCTTTTCTGCCCTCCCGCCATCAGGATAGATGATGGATCCTTGCGGTCCTGAATGCATGCCTGATGGAGGACACCTGGAGTAGGGTGTGGGCATAGGTAGATGGGATTCACCTGGGCTGAGACTGGGCTTTTAAGGGCGGCGTCTCGAGGACGCCAGCAGAAGCTGAAAGAGAAGCCGAGAGAGAAGCAAAGAAGCAGAAGCAGAGATCACCAGAGAGCCCAGATAGAGTGAGGATTTGCTGGGGGCTGGGAGGCCTGCCAGCCTCCTGGCCCCCCAGCACCCTTGCCTGCCGTGTACCGGGTAAATCCCAATAAAAGACCTGCAAAAACCACTGAGGACTCGACTCTTCCTTTACCCGGTCTGCTGGATCAGAAAACCTGCACTGTGCCCATGTCCTGCCCTTCCAGATGCTTTCTGACCATTTGATAGCACATAGCACGTTTTCCCCTGAGCTGTCAGCCTCCTGATAACCTGGGTTCTATTCAGCAAAAGGCTGCCAGGTAACTGAATAAACAGTTAGCAAAGGAATCACAAAAGGGTCAGGTTATCAGTAAAATCATATCCTGAGATTCAAGGTGGTAAAGGAAAACAAGAAGGATTCACCAATGTGTTTGTCAACAAACAGGTATAATCCTGCTGCATGGGAGGCCCGAGAGATGCAGAGGGACCACAGTGGAGGTGCAACATCTTCACCCCAGTGGGGTAGCTCCTCTAATGAGCTAGGAATGGCCTGGCCCGTGTATTTGCATCACTACCTGCAGCCAGCCCAGTGCCCACACACATCGGCTCTGCATCCTTGTCACTGGATAAAGAGCACACTGGGGCTTCACCAGACATGCACTCTAGACCTCAGCCCAAGCAGTTGGTGCTTTTTTATTTTAATCCACTGTGTCTTTAGCATTGCACTTTGGTGATAAAGAATAATTACAAGATATGGACCCAGCTTCCAGTTTAATTGGGGAGATAAGACTAACCCACAAAATGTTAGAGAAAGATATAAGGTAATTTAATTAATTGATAAATTTTGTGGCACAGGGTCGATGGCCTGGAAGGAATAAGGAGATGGAGGTGAGAATTGAGAAATTCTGTGGGCTCGCAGTTCAGAGCCTTCCCTGTGCCTGGGCTACTTTTATCATCTCTTCATCTGATTGACACCGATTCCTTCTCAGGAGTTGGCCTAAATGTTCACTTTCTCAAGAAACTTCTTTGATTCTCCATGAAGTTTTTTCCTGTAGATTTTAGCATAATTTGTGGTGCTGATTCATTAATAGTACTTGTTTACTATTTCTCTCCTACTGGACTGCAAACTCCCTGAAAGCAGATTATATCTGATTTTGTAACAGGGTGGTCCCCAGGAAAGGGGGAGTTTCCCTGCCCCACCCAAGGGAGGGTGGAGCTGAGCAGGAAGAGGAGAAGCTGAAGAAGAGACTGAGGAAGGAAGCAGGATGGAGCCAGAAGGAGACCTGGAGGAGGCGCATGGAGCCTAGAGACACGTGAAGAAACTGCCCTTGTCTTTTGGTCGTGGACTGGGTGACACAGATGTGGGTGAGACCTGTGGGGAGGTGACAATGGCAGCTTTTATCTTGATGTTGATTTTGCTCTTTTCCTTCCGGCCTTGTCTGGTAGTTTCTGACCCTTTTCTGTGGGTCCCCACTGGAAGATGCTTTAGACTTGTGGCAGGCTTTGGGGCCTTGCTCTGGGCCGATCCCGTATGGATGGACTTTTACCCACGAGGGGATGGGTAACTTTGGGTGCTTCATTTAGAAACTAGACTCTTTGCCTTACCTGTTTTGTTTCCTAGTTGTATTAAAGTTCCTTCCCATTAAAGAGTCTCATGTTTTGTGTTGATGCGGCGGATGGCAGAACCCATTTAGAACAGGCAGGTTTGCGGGGTTTGGGCTGCCCTTCTCCCTGTCCTACAACAATTTGTTCATCACTGAGCTTCAGAGCCTGAGCTCAGCTGGCAGATAGTAGGTACTCATGATAGAGAAGGTTTCAGGAGCTTGAGCTGGGCTCTATAGGAATTAGCTGGCAGTGGTGAGAAAGAGCAGACCTCCCCACCCCCAGGTAAGACTTCAGGTGGGCAGACCTCAGTTGACATAAACAGGGCACACCCATGAGTGTGCCTGGCTGAGTGGAAGGACAAACAGAGAACTAATTCCCAAAGGACCTTAGAGAAAGACCAAAATGTGATGGGCGATGGAGAAGAAAATAGGGGCTTGGTGACTTAACTACATTCTCCATCTTTACCTGCTCATTGGATTATTCACTCACCACTTTGGATTACTTACTCCACTAGATTATTTACTCCACTTTGTTTTTTATCTAGTACAAACTATACTATATATGCATCTGCATATAGCACTCCCATTTCCTCTCAGTGGTATACTAATGATTGTCCCCTTCCTCTTGTCTCTCCTCTCTTTAGATAAAATAAAAAAGGGGGACACGTGGGTCTGCTACTCCTAAGTGACCTGTTCGGCCACCATTTTGTTAAATCCTAAGCAAGGTCAGTTAGGTACAGGAGCCCAACCCTGCAAGGTGCCCTTCAAATCAACAAGAGCACAAAGCTGGATCATGCCAGGAAGGGTATGCATCACAAGGTATGACTGGGAATGCCCGTGGGGGAAGTGGGGGGGCAAAGGACTGATGTATAACAAAGAACCCCAGAAGCTGATCAGTGAAAACTCTTGTTGATAAGTGAAACCATGGCTGGGTTATTAGGGCATGATCTCAATGACAATACCAAGTCATCAAGCAGATAAGGAGTGCCTGGAGGGCAGACTCACAACCCCTGATCTTCTACATCCTTCCCTTTTCTTTAATCTCCTTCCCCCTTTCCTTTTGCTCCTCTCCCTTACACTGTACATCAATAAAAAGGCCGGGATCTTGCTCTTCAGCAGCATCCTGCATTGTGTAGCCTGCTCCACGACTCCCATTTCTTTAACAGTGTGGTGTTGCCCGATGCAACAATAGGGAGCCACTGAAGGCTTTTGATCAAAAGAATTTTCTAGAGAAAGTGATAATGAGAGCTGTGTTTGGTGTCTTACTTGGAGGTGGAAGCCTCTGGAGAAGAGAAGCCACATGACTCAGGCCTGAGGTGGGGAGGAATTTCACACTTGGTAAAACCTTTGTGCCAGATACTTGGCTCCAGTAGAAAACAGAATGCATCACAAGGGAAAATGAAGAGGACTTGAGACTCAGAAATAACCCATAAAGGAGGAGGGAGAATGAAGATGGATTCTCAAGTCTAGAGGACAAGTAAATAGTGACTGAGAGGACACTAAGGAATTCAGGGAGGGTTGGCAGGAGATACTGGATTGGGGAACAGGGGAGAAAGGGGTGAGTTTGGTTTTGATATTCCAGTGACAAAATTCAAAGGAAAGTATTGTCTGTGGACAAATTACCCCAACATTTAGCGGCTTATACAGCAGACATCAATTATCCCGTAATTTCTGCAGGTCAGAAATTAGGTACAGCGAAGCTGAGTCCTTTTCTTTAGGGTCTTTCAAAAACCTGTAGCCAAGGTGTCGGCAGACAGTAGGTACTCATCAGCTCGTTCAGGCATGGGCCTGTGTCCAAGCCACTCAAGTGCTTGGCATCAGGATTCAACTCCTCGTGATCTGTTGGACTAAGTGTTACAGGGCAGGGAGAGAGGCACTCCAGACCCCGCAAACCTGCCTGCTCTAAACAGGTTCTGCCATCTGCCGCATCAACACAAAACATATGAGACTTTAATGGGAAGGAACTTTCATACAATTAGGAAACAATACAGGAAAGACAAAGGATATAGTTTCTAAATTAAGCACCCAAAGTTACCCGTCCCCTTGTGGGTAAAAGTCCATCCAAACGGGATTGGCCCAGAGCAAGGCCCCAAAGCCTGCCACAAGTCTAAAGCATCCTCCAGTGGGGACCCACAGGAAAGGATCAGAAACAACCAGACAAGTCTGGAGGGAAAAGAGAAAAATTAACTTTAAGAAAAAAACCGTCATTGTCACCTCCCCACGGGTCTCTCACCCACATCTGTGTCACCCAGTCCACGACCAAAAGGCAAGCGCAGTCTCTTCACATGTCTCTCGGCTTTATGTGCCTCCTTGAAGTCTCCTGGCTCTCCATCCTGCTTTCTTCCTTCCTGAGTCCTCTTTGCAGCTTTTTCTCTCCCTGCTCGGCTCCACCCTCCCTTGGGTGGGGCAGGAAATCTGGAACCTCCCCTTTTCCTGGGGACCACTGTTACATAAGGACCCCAGTCCTTTGCTGGCTGTTAGTCAGAGACCACTATCAGTCCCTTGCCATGCAGGCCTCTCCCACGCTGTTCCTTTCTCCATCAATCCCAGAAGGTAATAAAGAAAATCTGCTAGCAAGTGAGGTGGAAGTCACAATCTTTCCTAACTTAATCATGGGAGAGATATCCCACAATATTGCCCTGTTATATTTGTCAAAAGCAAGTTGCTCAAGGGGAATATAATCATACAAGGTTGGGAATGCCAGGAGTCAGGGATCACTGGTCAGTCCAAGAGACTACGTGCCACAAGGTATTTGTAAATGTGGAAATGAAATTTGGGTACAAGGGAAGAGTCATCTAACAGTAGGTGAGGATTAAGATTATGAAAGAAAAGAGCATACAAGCATAGAGATATGGCAGGTCCCGGAGTGTCAGTTGCATTTAAAAATAAAAACAGGGAGGCATGGAAATCTGCAAAATGAGAAAAAGAAAATTTAGAAGATAATTTCACTAAATCCAAAATTCTCACTTTCTTCAAAACCTACGAGGAAAGTCACCACCCCTGGAAGCCCTCCTAGCTTGACTCAGCTCTACCCAATCCTTCACTAGTCATTTGCTCAAAAGAGATCAAGAATCTATTATGCACAAAGTTCGCCAAGCTGAGTGGACCTAACAGAGTCTCCAAGTAACTTACAAGTTAGGGGGCTAAATTCATAAATAACTTTCTTAAAGACAAAAAGCAATTGTGGCATGAGTGTGGGACTCAAGAGGAGACAAGTCCCAAGGAAAGGCTAGTCTGTATTTGTTCTTGTTAATGTGCACCTTTAGGAATTAAGTCCCAGGGCATTTTGTGTGGCTCTGGTTCATCTCCAGCTGGATCATGGACCAGAGTGAAAGCAGAGCCACATTCTCTAGCCCTTTCCTGCACCCTCGGGGGTCCGCCATGCTGTTCTGTATTGCTCCGGTCTCCAAAACTGCCTGCTAAAGACAAAATTTTCCTCTCAACTGATCAAACTAGCAGAAACACAGGACACAGAAGATGGCCTGAAAATAACCGCCGTGTCTGAAATGTGCTTTCGGCATTTTAGTCATTTAGCTCTAAGCAGACAAAAGCTTTTATGGAAGGAATGATTTCGTTCCTCTTGCAGGCCAAGTGACACTTTTGGTGAATCATTTCTTTATTTGGTTTTCAGATTGCATTTCACAAAACACCTCAGGGGCAAATCTTTCCAAATGACCCCACTAATAAGCCCAGATAAAACCGCAGCAGCTTTTCAAGCTGTCCCCAAGGGTCAACCATATCACAAGTCCAAGCTGAAATTCCATTTATAAATCTGCTGCTAGGGAAATTCTTAGGGGCACACACTACTCACCTATTCTTCCCACCTTTGTCTGCCTTGGCCACCCTGGAGGTTACTTTGAAAAGAGCTATTCCTGGAAATAAATATTAAAAGGGTGTAAAGGAGACAAGAAGAGGACAGGCATCAAGGATCAAATTTCTTCTGAGAAAAGGGTTCCTTCCTACCCAGGACAGAGTTGAGCACCAGCAAACCTCCACAGGAGAGGCAGGAGACAGTTTGCTCTAAGCCCCAGGAAAGGCTGGATGGAAAGCAGCGTGACTATCCCCAGCAATTGTTAGGGGGAAAGGATGTCCTGAGCTAATCCCATACAGGCTTTGTGGACCCCACCCCCACTCCAGACTAAAGCCATCAGGACATTGGGAAAGACAAATCCCGTCACCACCAGAGGGAAGGTGGCTGGGACCTGAGGGTGGAGTTGGGCAGCCAGGTTGGATATAAAAACCAAACATGTGGGCCTTGGGGTGGCTCGCTATCGCTCGCTTCCTGGCTTCACCGCTCCTTTGGGATTCCTGATCGGCGGATCGGGTAGGACTCATTTAAAACTTTGTCCCCCACTTTTCTCCCAGAGCTGTACATTTCCTCATTTCCCCTTCCCTTGTAAATAAACCTTTTATTAACCTTTCACGTGTGCCTGCAGTAGAGCATTGATAAGTCCTTTTAAGCGCGCGAGCGAGGACCCACAGTCAGGCACCCCGTTTTGTATCGGGGTTGCTCTACAACACAAAGACCACCCGTAGGCACGATCCATTCCCTGGCCATGGCCTGACATGTGTTAATAAGAAGTGGTGAGTTGCCAGCATCCCATTACTCAGTGTTTAATATTTCCTCTGGGTTCCTTGTAGTATTGTTATAGGACAGGGAGAGGGGCACCCCAGACCCCCACAAACCTGCCTATTCTAAATGGGTTCTGCCATCCGCCGCATCAACACAAAACATATGACACTTTAATGGGAAGGAACTTTAATAAAAACTAGAAAACAATACAGGTAAGGCAAAGAGTCTAGTTTCTAAATGAAGCACCCAAAGTTACCCGTCCCCTCGTGGGTAAAACTCCATCCATATGGGGTCGGCCCAGAGCAAGGCCCCAAAGCCTGCCACAAGTCTAAAACATCTTCCAGTGGGGACCCACAGAAAAGGGTCACAAACAACCGGACAAGCCCGGAAGGAAAAGAGCAAAATCAACATCAAGATAAAAGCTGCCATTGTCACCTCCCCACGGGTCTCACCCACATCTGTGTCACCCAGTCCACGACCAAAAGACAAGGCAGTTTCTTCACGTGTCTCTAGGCTCCATGTGCCTCCTCCAGGTCTCCTTGCTCCATCCTGCTTCCTTCCTTAGTCTCTTCTGCAGCTTCTCCTCTTCCTGCTCAGCTCCACCCTTCCTTGGGTGGGGCAGGGAACCTGGAACCTCCCCCTTTCCTGGGGACCACCCTGTTACAGTATCTATTTGACTCTAACTGGGTTTTTTAAGTCAGCACAGAGATTTCTTTACCCTTTACCATTCATGAGGGAGAAGCAGAAATTCGCCCTGGGCAATCTGAATCTGACCGAGACCAGAGTGTTTTCTTTTTTCCTAATCCTGGTGCACTCAAATCTGTCTCCTGCAGATGAATTGCAGCACTACCGCCCACGCACCTTGTAGGGCACCTAGGGCCACAAGTCAAAGTGGGGTCCCCACACCAGCCGCATCAGCAAGACCTGACCATTCCAGGTTTGTAGTCAGATCCTGATTTTAACAGGTCTCCTAGAGGATTCTCTTGCACTTTCAGAAGCTTAACGAAGGATCTCCATAAAAAAGGGAGGGTCTATCTATGCTCTGCCCCATCTAAAGAGCAGCTGAGCTGAGCAGGGGAGGAAAAGCTAGAGACACGGAAAGACACAGGAGGGAGACACACAGGGCAGAGAGATATGGTAAGAAAAAGGACCTGTTTGCTCCTCAGCTTGGGACTTGCACCAGGACTTGGGGAGCTTGAGGAGACACGTGGAGTGGAACAAGACACGCAGAGACAGTTGGAAGAGACACATGGGTGAGACATGGGGAGGCGGATATCTTGATGTATACTTTGATTTTGCTCCTTTGGTCCCCAACTTGCCTGGCCCCCTCTACCCCTTTCCTATGGTTTCCCGCCAGAAGGTGCTTTAGACTTGTGGCAAGCCTTTGGGCCTCAGCAGCCCTCCTTTGGGCTAACCATTTTTTGGCTGGAAATTTCCCCACCAGCGGATGGGTAACTTTCGGTGTTTTACTGGGAAACTATTATCCTTTCTTCTCTTCCCTCTTTCTGCACACTATTATTAAAGATCTTTCACACTAAGAGCAAGCTTTGTCTTTATACTCTAATGGTAGAATCCCTTTAGAACAGGCAAGTTTGAGGGTCCTGGGTGCTCCTCACTTTGTCCAATAATAGAAGCTGTAATTTTATTTTATTTTATTTTTAGATTTATTTTACTTATACAAGAGCCAGGGGGCACAGGCCAGATGCCTGGGAGGGTGAGAGGAATCATCAGAGACAGAGTGGGGAACAAAACAGGCAGACTGACGAAATACACTGCTGAGGGGAGCAGCGGGCGGCAGGAGAGGTCTGCGCACCATGTGGGACCCTCGCCGGCCGGCAGGGAACAAACTGGCACTGCAGAGGCTGCAGACAGCTTCACAGCGCTGCGCTCAACCGCCTGCGCCACCTGGGAGTCCCGAGGCTGTAATTTTAATCATAAGAATTTACCCCGGGGACATGACAGGTTGCATATATAGCTTGCAGGTACCTCTGTGCACTGCTGTGTTGCCTTTATAGACAAAAACTAAAAAACCAAATGTATCAAAGCAGTGTCTATTGAATGACACTGAGAAATGTGACAATGAGAACATAGGAAAACAGATAAAGTCCTAAAAATAGCATTTGTTTTTTCAGATGGAACATTACATTTTTAGAATTCCCCTTAAAAAAAAATAGGCTACTCTCAGATCCCTATTTCCTGCCTTCCAGGTTAGTTCAATTATTGTGTTTCTCTCCAGGCAAACAGTTCGTGGAAGCTTGCTAGGTGGGGGACATTTCTTGTTTGCTAAACAAATAAGCAAGCACACAAGGGGCTCAGCTGCAGGGGCACATCAGAATTGCATGTGAAATGAATCAAGGTCCATTTTCAGGGCTTGGGCTGAGAGAACGTGACTGTTTGCTTTCATTTTTTCCCCCAATTTTCCCATCCCCAGGGCATAATCCACTCAATCTCAGCCGCATGTGACCCCAGCAGTCTAATCTCTGCAGTGTTCAGTGGATTTATGTCTCCATATCCATTTTATTTTCCTAAAAGGAAGACAGCTCAGATAAGCAGCTTTGGCTTAAGTCAAATGTAATGTTATTCCACTACAACCACAAGAAAAGTAATAAACTCAGAAGAGAGAACCTTTCAGAGAATGTAGCAATATTCTCTGGCCAGCCCAGGGCTGGGGTTTATGGCTATTCTCAATAGATGCCCATAAATCATTGCTTCCCTTAGTATTATTCAAATATAGCAAAGTCTCTCAAACAATACTTCTTCTAGTCAAGGCAAGTGGTCACCAAGGCTGCCTAAAAAAAAAAAAAAAAAAAAAAAACACCCGGTAATCCAGTCTCCAACCAGGGGAATGGCTATTTCTGCATCACTGCCACGTTCCACGTTCCAGTCACAGTGGGATCCAAGTTTTACACAGAGAACCCTCCAGCTGAAAAGTCCCCTCTCCACTCAGGGAAGGGGCTACTGAAAATGTCAGTCCCACTGAATTTCATCTTGATAGCTTGTCTATTTCCCTTCCTCCACCACTCAAACTTGTTGTGACCGCTGTAGCTCTCCCAGTCTCTTCTTATCCTTGCTTCATTTTCTCCCATCCCCTATGCATTGTTCACTCATTGAATTCAACAACCAAACCCCATACTGAGTTGAATGTGGGTGTCCTCAAATGATCCCAGGAACTCACTTCTCATGTGGAAAGGAAGAAACAGGGACAAAGTGAGGCTGCCCAGGTGTCCAGTATTACAAAGTCACATTTATTTTGTAACATTTAAATTAAAATGGCCCCCCTCCTTCCTCAAAGCTTCTAGATTGCCTACTGCTCATTTTTGTCTCTGTTTCAGCACTTGCTGAATTTTCTCCCTCCATTGCTCCCTCCACCCCCAATCCTGTCTCTGTTATGAGCCTGCCCTAGTGTATACCAAGTGTCCCACTTGGATCCCACCGTGCCTGTGTCAGTGCCTTTGCCTGAATTCCCCTCTCGCTGGCAAAAAAAAGTTAATTCTCTCCCACTTTATCATGAAGAGTCTTTCCTCTGCCCATGCTTCCTTATAAATCTGAAAGCTCATTTGGTTGACTGCTAACCAAGAGCCATCCAGCAGAGGATGCTCAGTCTGAGCAGCACAAATTGAAGTCTTTTAAAGGAATCAAGTTCTCAGGCAGCATCCTTTCCTAATAGACTCTTTAAGCAGAAGGACTTTAGAGACTTATGCTTTAACTCATGGTATATGCCTGCACACAGTCATTCACACACATGTACACACTCGCATATACACACTCATGCACATGCACACATACATTCATACATGCTCACATGCACACATATATACTAACAAGTGAGCACACAGTGACACATCTTGACACACTTGCTAGAAGGAGGAAGGAAATTCAATTGTTTTTCATCTGTCTCTTCCGACAAGACAATTTAAATGTAAATATGACAAATGATATGATCTGATAACTAAAAAAGGTTTCTCATGAAGTTCATGAAGCTTAAGCACCCAGGGCCCTCTAGTTGCAGTAGCCTCAGAGTTCCTGAGATGGTCTAAGAGGTAGAGAATGGGAGTCAGGTTACAAGCAGAAAGTATTCCTGGAAACCACTAGACTCAGAAATGAAAGAGGGCATAGTACTACCTAACTTACAGAAATAAGGATTGTAAAATAATACCATGAACAATGCCAATAAATTAGATAACTTAGATGAAATGGGCAAATTCCTAGTAAGACAAAAACTACCCAAACTGAATCAAAAAGAACTATATCATCCACCAGACCTGTAACAAGTGAAGAAATTGAATTAGTGATCAATAAACTACCCACAACTTGCTTTGTCTTTCTTCCTAAGACATATCACCACCTGCTATTATATTGTTTCCTGTCTCTGTTGTAACATTAACTCCGTGAGGGCAGGAACTTTATCTGTTTTATCCATTGTAGGATGAAGGGTTTGTTGAATAAATGAATGAAATAAATTCAAGGGCAAAAATGGTTGCTTATTCATCTTTTCATGTGCTGCACTTAACTTAGAGCTTGCCCCATAGTAGATGCTCAATAAATGTTCAATTGCTTTGGAATTAAATTAAAAATTACATTTCTAGGGCTGGAGGTGGGTAAATCAAAGTAAAAGTGATCAATCAGATGGTACAGGATAAAACTAGACTTTGCTGTTGTACACATAATACATTGTAGTACATGTAGATGTTGAATTTTAGTATAGTACATCTGAAACCTATATAATGTTATATGCCAGGTTACTTCAAATAAAAAAAATAATGAAATTACATGGCCAATAAAACTTTCCATTGGAAATCACAAGACGTTTTGTGAGCAGAAAAATAAGGCAAAATTCTTAAGATTTGCTGTTAGGTCATATATCCTGGTCTCACTTATTTTTTTTATTGAATTTTTATTTTATTGCGGTGACATTGCCTTACAACACTGTTTATTATTCAGAGGTATATTGTCCTTTGTCCCCACTCCCACCTGCCCCGTCAATTCTATAGTCTTATTTCTAGGGCTTGTTTGGTTTAGTTTTGTCGATTCCTTTGTCTTGTTTCTCTATATTCCATGTGAGTGAAATCATACAGTGTTTGTCTTTCTCCTTCTGAGTTAAAACACACAAAACCCACTGTAAGGAGACAGATCAATGCAACGATTCAATATTGCTAACACCTAAGGGAGCAAGAAATGGTTCTTTTGTTTGGTTGAAAGTTTCCTGCAGAGATGAATCTGGAGTGACAGGGAGCAAGAACACACTGGAATACCTATTTGCCAGATAACAAAGACTCCCTCACCTTCGGTGCAATATTAACAGCCACAGTCTTCAGGAGAAATGACAGAAAGTCAGTTTCTACTTGTAACACCCTGGTAACTCACCCATCTTTCTTTAAGTGATGTTTCAAGGTGCATAGATAAGATTTTGTGGGGCTTGTTAAAAGACAGCTTCGTGACTAGGCCAAATCCAGCACTCATAAATTGCGTGGCTGCAAAGGCTGTGCAGTGCAGGGAATGTTTAAACCACATGCACAGGCTAGCTGTGGCCAATGCATGTGGGCACCCCAAGAGCAGGTGCCTGGAGGCAGAACCCACATTCTCATGGTCCTCAAGTCACCTGGCAGGCACAGAAAACTGGGGAAGGCTTACACCTCTGCTTCTTCCTCCAGGGCAGCCTCAGGGAGTGCTGAAGAAGCCCTCTCCTCTGTCATCCAATCCCCTCCTCCAGTGCCCCTCCTAAGTCGCTCAGTAGTTTCCCACCCCTGCCCTTTTAAAACCTACTCTGGGGCCTCCCCAGTGGCACAGCAGGATGAGTGCAGCGCTGTGAAGCTGTCCACAGCTCTGCAGAGCAGGTTCAATTCCTGGCCAGCCAGGGCGATTCCCACATGGCGCATCAGACCTCTCCTGCCTCGCCTGCTGCTCCCCTCAGCAGTGTTTTCGGTCCTTCTGCCTCTTCTGTTCCCCACTCTGTCTCTGGTGAATCCTCTCACCCGTCCGCGCCTCTGGTCTGTACCCCAGTTCTTGTATAAATAAATAAATCTTTAAAGAAAAGAAAATAAAAATAAAACCTACTCTGAGGAAATGATACCAGATTCATTCACACTGAGGTGGACAGACTGGTGATAGCTGCAAGGGTTTCTTCAACTAAGAGTACACAAGTTCAGATTTCTTTGCGAATCTAATTGAAGTTATCATTTACTCTCTTACAAATACCTGTTATTTACCTGCTTTTATTGTGGTCCAATTCTCCTGCTTCTTCAGATTCAAACCTTCGTTCCTTCAAATACTTTAACTTAGAACATGGAACGTGCCTTACTCATTTGCATACACATCATGGAAGGTCCAGTCCCAGGAACCCCGTGCCACAATCAGTTGGTGCCCCATCTCTGCCCAACCCCCAGTAGCAGCTCTGGAACTGTGAACTGAGAATGCTGAGGCCCTTGACACCCTGCCCTTTTCCCCAATGCTTTGCCCAGATCCTCTCTAAGCTGCGACAGGAAAACTTTTTTGCTACTTCCCCAATTCCAGAATTTTCTGAAATGGCTCTAGCTAAGTAGAGTTAAATCCATATTTTTACCCTGATGTTTAAGACAACCCCTTCCCCCATAATTCAGGCTTTTTACCTAACCTGCTTTCTCCCCACCCATCCTAAAAATAAAAGGGGGTAATGAAAATTTGAGAAAAATAATATACTAAATCACCTCTATTTAATATATCCCCTAAGTTTTTAAAATTTAAAATATATATGGAATTTTAAGAACAAATACTAAAATATTCAAAGTATAATTACTCATATTTTCATACCCTCCACCTAATATTTAAATAGATAAATTTCACCTAAAATTGACAGCAAATATTGCATCTAAGTTAGCAGCATTTTGCCAAATATTCCTTACCAAATTGCCTGTGAAATTTTGAAGATTTAAATGTATCTTTGCTTACAAATACCAGGAAAAGTAAGAAGAAGAGTTTAATAAGAAAGAGAAGTATCAGTAATTAGATTGTCCCTTTGTTAAAGCTCTCATGAGGAATGTACCAACACTGGACAGGAAGGGAGGGCTTCTGGATGGGACTCATCAGGGAAGACTCCAGGCAGGCATGAGCCTTTGAACCGGAGCCTCAGAGATGGAGAAACAACACCAGCCAAGGAAAACCAGGAACAATGCTGCCCTGGCAAGAAAGTACAGTTTGTGTTTGGAGCCAAAAGTCACTCACAGCATATGTGTCAGGGCAGGGCTGCTGTGAAGTGGTGATAGAGACAAAGCTGGGAAGAGAGAGAGTTTTGCAAAGCCCAAAGGTGATATTTCATTAAAGTGAAGACATCATAGATGGCAAAGTATAACATGACTTGATGTCTCAATGCTGCCAATGAAACTACAGCAAACTAATGACTGTAAAATGCATCCCAATTTCAAAAATGCTAAAATGAATTGCCCCCAAAACATCTCTGAACTGATAAAATACTGTTAAGTAAGGACATTGGAATAGTATATTGAAGAGAGGGAAATAGAAAGGAGAACTTGAATAATGCAGATTTAGTTAGCCTGAGGACAAGGAGAATGTGCTCTGATATTATAGTTATAAGCGAGGCAAACATTTGGGGGCCATAGGCCTCCCCAGGACCCCTCGTTCTCAGACATTTAAAGTCAAGACTGTGCATGCTGCTGCCCAGGTTGGGCTGTGACCATGACCCTGCCTCCTCCTGCCACAACTGTCTAGAGCCTCCCAAATACCCCTGCAGAGGAGAGTGAGGAGGAAGCTCAGAAGCCTCGCCTGCTCTCTTTCTCTGAGTGGACAGCCCTGGCCCTCACTGGTACAGAGAGGAAGAAGGCTGGTGTGCACCGTTCCCTGGCTTGCTGTGCATAGCTTATGGAAATTGCAGTGAGCAACAGATGTTACCTAATGATGTACTTCCTGAGCAAACAAGGCAACTCTTTGTCCATTTGCAAAAAAATGAACCTTAGAGTTCTGGCTTGAAGCCCAGAGAAACCTACAGATTGAATATTTGATAATCATCCATAGACAGATAGAACCATGACTCTTAATTTCAGATCAGAAATATTCATTCTGAGCCACCCTTGTCATTCTACCACGAGCGCACACATACACACACACATTATGAGATGGTGAGACATTTTTTGGAGGAGAGAAATAGATTTTTTTTTTAAATAGAGGCATGTTTTATTTATTTATTTGTTTGTTTGTTTGTTTGTTTTGTTTATACATGCACTGGGTACAGTCAGAAGCACGGGAGGGTGAGAGGATTCACCAGAGCCAGAGCGGGGAGCAGAGCAGGCAGAAGGACCGAAGTACACTGCTGAGGGGAGCAGTGGGCGGCAGGAGAGGTCTGCGCGCCATGTGGGACCTTCCTCCGGTGGCCGGGGAGCAGCCGGGGATCGAACCGGCGTCGCAGAGGCTGCGGGCAGCTTCGCAACCCAGCGCTCAACCGCTGCGCCACCGGGGAGGCCCGAGAAATAGATTTTTGATGCAGAGATGTTGGCTGTCAAGAGATTTTCAGACACAATCTAGAAATGTTGGCTTTCAATTTACTTTTTGCAAGTTACTGCTGGCTACACATTTGTCTACAGTGACATTAGAAGCAACAAACCAAGGACTTACATGCATATTTCATTAGCAGATAATTATGCTCCTTATAATTGGTTTCTAAATCAGACCATTTCACACAATTATGGTGTTTTCTTTGTCTATTCAGTCAATCGAGAAGATAGTAAGAAAGTTCTTTGTTATCAAAAGGGCATATTTTTAGCCTCTATTATGGAGTAAAAGAGATAAACTAAAATAAAAATACAACTATTTTGCATACATAGAATAGACCTTGTTAAAATGCATCATAGATTCAAAAGAAAGGAGGAAACGTCTACAAAGACAGATGTTTCTAAATATATCAGGAGTAAAAAAATACCAAAAGGGAAATTTGATGGTGAGGGCAGATTAAAATAAATCAATAATGAGGTCATGCTGTTTAAATGCCAAAATCATTTTTCACCCAAATGAGAAAAGAAAATTGGGTCATAATGAAGGCCACAAAATAACTACTAACAAAGGAGCTACATGAACCTCACACTCAGAAAAATCTAAATGTATTCCTTCATCAAGTCAACAAACCTCTCTTGAGCATTGCGTTGGTGCCAAGGAAAAGCTAGTGAGCAAAACAGTCTCAGCACTGTTGGCGATTCAGGCAACTTCTGGGTGCTGGTGTGCACACGTGTATACACACACACTCACACACAACTGAGCAAGGCACATGCTGCTGGGGAATGGAGAAGTGCTGCAAGGTAGGTTCCCAGCGAGACTGCAAGGCAGCAGCAACTCAAAGCCCAAACCACAAATCCCACTTTGACTAACCAAACTTGGAAAACCTAACTCCTTGCCTCCTTTTGTAAAATGGAGCTAACATAAGTATTCCTGCCTCACAAGGATGCTGAGGGATTTCATAAATTCATGTAAGAAAGGCACTTCAAACAGCACTGGAAGGAATGAATGAATCAGTAGAAAATAAGACAGGAGGAAACGTTGGGAGGTGATGAATATGTTTATGGCATTAATTATGGTGATGGTTTCATGAGTATATACTTACGTCCAACCTCATCAGATTGTAAATATTTACTGCGTATAGCTTTTTACAATCAACATCTCAATAACATATTTAAAAAAAAAAAAAAACAGTGCAGGGCATAATGTAGGCATTATTGTAAGTGTTAGCTGTTATTACCCTTCCCAATTTCTTTACAAAGCTTCTCCAGGGTATAAAGTACTGTCTTTGAGCTTCCTAGGGACTGCTTGATCCTTTTAATTCTCTCCAGTGACTTGGGCCTTCCTGCAAAGGCCCCTAAATGTAACTGTAAAGACCCCAGCACTGAGCCATAGCAGATACTCAGCGCACACTATCCTTCCCCTGCCTTAAAGTCTGCCTCAAAGCATGGCCTCATCCCAACTGCACGTCAAGGAACTCTCCAGCCAGAACTTCATAATCCCCCCAGTCTGCCTTTGGAGGAGGCGACAGAATTTTTTTTTTTAAATTTCTAGTCTCTTCCCAATTATTCTTATTTTGCTGGTATTTTTCTCCCTCTAATACACACTTTGGGGATTAGCATGAAAGAATGGCAGCTTTAGCCCAAACTTTGGGATTTAGAGCTTATAAATAAATGAATAAATATAATTTTCCAAACAGGTTTGAGACCCACTGCTTCAAGGAATAGAAATGATTACTAGTGGCATAATTCCCGTGAGTATTTAGTGTTGCAAGGGAAGGAAAAAAGGAGCAAGAGTTATGACTGACTTGAATGTGGTAACTCTGATGGCTTTTTAAAGAAGTTAGTGTGAATTTAGCAATCGGTGGAGTATTTGGACTGAGTTGATCTGCCAATCACACACACACACACAAAGAAAAACCTGTTGTTTCTTTGTGTGTTTGTTTACCAGAGAACATCCATGCCTTAACCTTGTCACCACAATAAAAGAGGTCAAGGTCTAAGCATCTGTGGCCAGGGATGATTAGGCTGAGGGACAGGGTAAGTCGGAGGGTCCAACACCAACCTCCAAAATACCTTTTCACCTAAGGCAGCAACTGGCGCTCAGCAAGTACCACAGGCGCTCAGAGCCCCTGTGTCGTGGCTGAGTGTGGGGCAGGGAGCTGCCGTTGAAAGGGGGAGATGTCTGCCTATGTCCGCAGCATTCTCTAGGCCCCCAGAAAGACTCGTTCTCAAGTTCTCAGTGGTGGCCCCGCCACCACTGAGTCCTCAGCAGTAGCCTCTACAGAAAGGACGAACGAGTGAGGAATGAAGTAGGCAACGTCGTGGCATTTTTCTCCCAGAATCCAGCTTAGACAACATTTCAGCTTATTCACAGAGAAAGTTTGATGTTCAGAGAGAATAAGGAGCCATAGGAAATACACACAAACCATGCTTGCAAGTCTCGCTTCAGAAGGTCCCGGGGCCAGTGCTCTGTGTTGATGGCGGTTCCTGAGAGGGCTCATTTGCCAGCGCCTCAGTGGCCCTGGGGAGCCCGGCTATGTGTTCTCTGCGGTTGAACTAAGTCTCGGTGTCTCAGAGTCACACCAATGCGTGGCCCTCTTCTGGTGTCCAGTTTGCCTCTTACAGTCCTCAGAGAATTACTTGGATTAATTTACATAAAATTTGTTTCTTCGAATCAGAAAATTATACTATCTTTTAGAAATAACTAAAGTGAGGACCTCCCCTGGTGGCGCAGCGGTTGAGGGCTGGGCTAAGAAGCTGCCCCCAGCCTCTGCAGCGCCGGTTTGACCCCCGGCCGCCAGCGAGGGTCCCACATGGCGCGCAGACCTCTCCTGCCGCCCGCTGCTCCCCTCAGCAGTGTGCTTCGTCAGTCTGCCTGTTCTGCTCCCTGCTCTGGCTCTGGTGAATTCTCTCACCCTCCCGCGCTTCTGACTGTACCCAGTGCTTGTATAAATAAATAAATCTTAAAAAAAAAAAAAAAAAGAACTAAAGTGAAATGAGAGACTCTGATTTGGAGAATAGCCAGGCGTGAAAGGAATATACTTGTGTACATAGCCTTTTCTCACTGTTCAGAAGAAAACAAGAAAAGTAACTGGTTTTTACCTATTGGAGAATGTAAGTCATTGACCCTTAAAGATTATTACGGTTAAGATTTTATTTGCGGCATCACAATTTAGTGAATAAAAGAATCTGCAATCTGTGTTGTGTGCCCAGTTGAGAAAAACAAAGAAATAAATGTGTCAGGTGCTAGGAAAACCTCATTGCATTTCATCTTCCCCTCAATCTTCTGGCATAAACTACATAACCTCTAATTCATAGATGAGAAACTGAAAGTGCATAGAGTTTCAGTACAGTCCGTTCTCAATGACAGGTCCTGTACTTAGAAATTCACCAATTTGCTAAAATATATCTGTTCTCCCAGAGAATACTGGCAGCGCCTGCAAGGTCTCTTGTGCACCTGTGGAGAGCAGCGAAAAATTGGAGTTGCCTGATGCAGATGTTCCAACTGAGGTCAAGCCAGGTGACCCTCTGCCTTCTTGTTTCAACTCTCATAAGGTGTCCTTTTCATGGTCTATTTAGTGCCCTTTTTTTTTTTTTTTGCATTTTTCTGTTTTTTTTGTTAGTGATTTCATTTCCAAAATCCCTCAAGTGTAGTTCTGAGGTGCTCTCCAGTATGCGTAAGGGCAAGGATGCTGGGGTGTGCTTTACTGAGAAAATTCGAGAGTTAGATAGCTTCACACAGGCATGGGTTACCATGCTGTAGGCCCTGAATTCAATGTTATTGAATCAAAGAAGGCATCTTTAAATAGAAACACATATCAAACAAGGTTCTGTATTGATCAGTTGTTGTGACCAGAGGCTTACAGGAAGCTTAGTCTGTATTTCCCCAGGAGCGATGCGTCAGTACTCACTAATGCAGTGTTCACAATATATTTACAGAACCTGATTACCATGAAAAACAAGAATCAGCTGTAATTTGCTCAAGAACATAGAGCTGAGATTAGAAACCTGGTTTTTTTGATCCCAGAATCAATGCTCTCTCCATTTGCTTTGGAAGATGGAACTCCTTGCAGATCATCTCTAAATCAGTGTGTTACCGTCCACTTACACATAGGCTAGAGAATATTTTCCAAAGAGGACCCTTCTCAAACTGATGACCAAAAAGATAAAATCAAGAAGAAGCAGTTTGATTTTAGTGGCAGAGACATGGTCCTCATCTGGCCTGGCCCTGATCCTCCGGATGTAAGAACAGGGGTCACACAGGACCAGGAGACTGACATGATTAAGCCAGTTAGAATTCTACAGGCCATCCTTCCAAAGGAAATGTCTGAGATCCCTTTTGGGGGAGAACACAAAAGCAGGAATCCCAGAGAAAGGCAAACTTTATAGTTAACCTCCACTCCTGAACCTGGTCAAACTATTCTGGGTATTTCTTTTTTTCCTTTCCTTTTTCAGCAGATCACATAGCTTTGCAGTATAATCCTCATTGGTGCAAAAGCATAACTGTGTATTGCTGAGCCTAACTGATGTATATAGAAAAAATACCCATGAGAACAGGATATTAATTCATGCACACCCTAAAATGCAATTTCATGCTTTTATAAATTTAATGTTTTCACAATTAGGTCCAACTTTTGCTGTAATTCTTTACGCAGAAGGGGCATTGTAATGTGCTATCTAGGAGGTCATTTTCTCCCGTTAGCCATTATAAGCTAATTTAACTACATTAAGATCCTGCTGGGAATGTATCTAGAAGTATAAAAGAAAATTGATACCAGTAACAGAAAATGTTGTTTGCTCTAGATAATGAAGGCGCCATTAACTACACAGCTACCTCCCTCCATGCTTGCACGTGTACACACACACATGTGTATACTCATGGGCACTCACATAGCAAAGCACTTTTCCTGTTATTCAACAAATAAATTGAGTAATTAATGCATTATTTTCAATGCATTGAAAAAGAAGTTATGCAGAGATGGCTATATGTCCCCAAAACATTTGAGTCCTCACTTAGTAAAGGTCACTGACTTCAACCCCTGCTTCCAGAGTGCAGAGATTTATCACATTTCTGAAGATCTCAGTTTCAATAATAGCCATTCAATCAGTCAGTCAGTCTTTACTGAGGACATGCTATGTGAATGTTAGCCCCGTGGGGTCTCTGCTCAACCTGTTCCCTGGTGATAAGCAATGATGATGAGTCCAGCCAGGGTACAAGAACTGCTGTGGTGCCCCTGGGAAATCCTCCAGGAAGCGACAGTGCGGTATTCCCTGCAATGGAATGTCTGCAAGGGAACTGCACACCCACAGGGATGTCTATAACCAGAAAGACAGACAATACAAGTGTTGGCAAGGATGTGGAAAAATTTAATTCATCACACATTGGAGATAGGAATGGAAAATGGGACAGCCAACTTTGGAAAACAGTTTAGCAATTCTTCAAAATGTAAACATAGCACTCAGAAATTCCATTCCTAGGTATACTTAAGAGAACTGAAAACATCTGCACACACACACACACACACACAGAGCAAAGAAAGCCCTTGCACAGGAATGTTAATAGCAGCATAATTCATAATAGCTCAAATATGGAGACAATCCACATGTCCATGAATGATGAATAAACGAAATGTAGTTCTAGGCTGGCTACCTACACAGACTAATCACTGCCAAGATCTCCAGGCTCTAATTCCTAAAAACTTTGGTTCTTACCTTACATAGCAAAAGAATTCTGCAGATATGGTTAAGTTAATGATACAAGATGGGGAGATTATCCTGGATTATATGGGTGGGCCAAGGTAATCAGAAAAGTTCCTATATGAGACAGGTAAAGTGAAATTAAATGACAGAGCAAAAGGCAATGTGGTGACTGAAAAAAAAAAAAAAAGCTACCCTGCGTTTTGGAAGATAGTGAAACGAGACACAATCAAAAGAGTGCTGGTAGCCAACAAAAACTAGAAAAGGTCATTGGATTCTCTCTTAGAGCCTTTTGAGGGAGTATGGCCCTACCAAGACCTTATTCTCAGCCCAGTGGAACTTATTTCAGACTTTTGACCTCCAGAACTGTAAAGGAATAAATGGGTGTTGCTTTAAGCCATCAATTTTATAGTAATTTGTGACAGCACCCATAGAATTATAATTATAATCTAATCTAATGTAATGCAGTAATCTAAAATAGATACAATGGAATACTATTCCACCATAAAAAGAATGAAGTATGAATGCATGCTACAACATGGATCGCTCTTAAAAATGATGTGCTGAATGAAGTAGACACAAAAAGCCACATGTCACAATTCTATGTAATCTAATATTCTGTCTATTCAGAGTAGACAACCTCACAAAGATAGAAAGTAAATGAAGGTTGACAGGGGCTAGAGAGAAAGAAATGTGAGTATAGTGTGTCTTTTTAAGTGAGTATAGAATATCTAAACAAATTCTGGAATAAAATTTTGGTGAGCAATACACCACTTTGTGAAAATACTACAAATCTTATAAACTGTATGCTTTTTAAAACTGAATTTCATGATATTAAACTGTTATTAAAAAATAAAAATAGATTGCCTAGCCCAAGATTAACAAAACAGAAATGAATTACTCAAATTCACTAAATGAACTGATTTCATTATGGTTAATATTTTATTTAAATATAGATTAGAAAAAAAGTTCTTTTTAATTTCTCTCTCATGCTCAATCTAATAGGTTATACCTACTCACACACTGTAATGAAGCACTCATAACATGACAATTTGTCCCAAATCAACTGCCAAAATTTATAAAGAAAAAGATCCCACAAGTTTTGTCCCATGAAATATAAATTTTAAGTTAATGTATTGAGACAATTTTAAAATGACAGTTTTGCAGATTATAATGACATGTATTGGCTGTGTTTGGAAAACAATGCCCAAAAATGATTTAATAATATGGACTATATCTTTAGTAAGTCCTTTTGTGTGTGTGCCTATGTCCAAATTTCCTACTATAAAATTTGGGGGGGAAATTAACCAAACAAATTGATATAATTTATTCACCTGTGGAGGAAATTAGTATCTATGACCATGCCCTTTTCCTTGCAGAATACAATTAAATTATTTCATTTAATTAGAAGTGATAAGCCCACTATAAGGGACAAAGTCTACATTTTACAAGAGTGAATGATATCTCCAAATTCTTCCTAAGAAAACCTGTCTATGCCTCACAGACAGTAAAGAATTTCATTTCCTGGGCCTCCCCAGTGGTGCAGCGGTTGAGTGCTAGGTTGCGAAGCTGCTCGCAGCCTTTGCAGCACCGGTTTGATCCCCGGCTGCCAGGCGAGGGTCCCACATGGCACACAGACCTCTTCTACCGCCCGCTGCTCCCCTCAGCAGTGTACTTCAGTCCTTTTGCCTTCTCTGCTCCCCGCTCTGGCTCTGGCGAATTCTTTCACCCTCCCGCGCTTCTGACTGTACCCAGTGCTTGTATAAATAAATAAATCTTAAAAAAAAAAAAAAATTTCATTTCCTGCAGGACAGAAATATTAATAAATTTAGGAATTTTAGAGAAAATAATGCTGATAATAATGGCAAAAATCCTCTCACTCACAAAGTAATTTAAAAATCTAAAGGCTTTAAAAAGTCTCCAGACAGAAGTTAATTCTAAAACTTTAATATCATGTGGATTTTGTTTTGCCGACTATACAAAAAGAATTTATTTATGTATTATTCAATACCTCTTGCCATACTAATATAAATAAACTGTTCAAATAAAGCAAGATATCAATTAAATGAGTCATGAGGAGAGCAACAAGACAGCAGCAGTGAAAATCCTGGGCTCACTGTCTCCGTATATCACTCTAGTTTGCAACAGAATAAAATCATTATTTTTTGAAGGAAAAACAGACAACTACAGCACACAGTAGGACCAGGGTACAGAGGAAGGAGGCGCCAACAAGCATGGGAATGGGCCAAGAGGGCAGCCCAGGTAAGCAAGGGGATCCCTAGTGGCCCAAGGGGCCTCCCAAGCAGCTGAGCAGAACCTTCAAGTGGCCCTCATGCAGCAGGGCCTTTGAGCTGTCCTGTATGTTGACATTAAAATAGTGTTGCACAGGGGGCCTCTTAGATGTGCTTGTTTTTTTCCCCTTGCATGTAGTCTTGGAAACAAGAGCACTAACAATAGTATCTATAAATCATAGCTCAATGATTAACAGCAAATCATTACTTATTCTCTGTTCCTAGTAACTGCTTTGTTTTAGTCAATTGTCTTAGCAGTCTACTGACCACAAAGCAGTACTCTTGCTGGCCCTCGGACAGATGGTCAGACCCAGTTGGTGGCACATGTGTCTTGAGAACTCTGAACTTACTCTGACCTTCCTCATTATAATACTAAGCTCTCCACCTCTGGGTGGGATTTGTCCTCCATTTTCTGAATATATAATGCATGAAGAGATATTTCTTCTACTGGGGCTGAGCAAGGCTGCCCCAAAACCTCATTCCTTTCCCCCACATGTATATAGAAAAATGTCATCCCTTGTGTGAGGCGCTGTGGCCTATATAAGGGAGAGGCTGTTGTCTCTCAGAGAGACACTCACAGTTGAGGTCTCCCGGGAGCAATCTGTTACTCTAGTGCTTCAATAAATCTCAGCTTCAAAATCAGCTGCCTTGGTTAGGGTCCTCATTTCATTCTTGAGTGAGGAACTCAAGAACCTACTCCTGCCAGCAGATCACCCACTATTGTGATCCAAATGGCAACCCCTACATCCAGCTAGAAGGAATTATGCTCAGTGAAATAAGCCAGAAGGAAAAAGAAAAATATCAGATGGTTTCACTTATAGCAGGAATATAGGGGAACCGAATAAGACATCAGTGTAAAAAAATAATAACAGTACAAAACACAACAAAGCAAAAACAGACAATTATAAATGAGAGACATACTGCAGGGGAGGAGGAGGGAGAGGCATCCGAGGGAGGGAGAGAGGAGCACAGGGGACTGAGGTGATGGTGCACAGGTGCATTGGTGAAGGAAATTCTATCGGGACTACACCTGAGGGGGTGGGGGGAAGCAAATATTGTTTAAAAATGAACAATGATATAAAAAATTTAAAAATTAATAAAAATAAAATAAAATAGAATAGCTGCTCAAAGGCTGTACCTTACCTCATGAACCAACTTGTTTTATATGTTGTGGTCACTTCATGTACCATCAGGATCCTAAAATTCTGTATCTGTATATAACAAATCCTTTCTCACTTTTGTTTCAGAGAAATAATGTTTCCTACTGGAAAGATACACTAAGGATTACTGAAGCTAACCAACCATTTCATATATAAGGATAGTAAAACTGAGAAAGTCTTGTGACTTTTTCAGGATCTCAAGCCAGCACAGAAACCTTGATCTTTTCACTCAACTGAAATAGACCATTGCTCCCAGTAAACATGATATTTTTTATGTGGCCAAAACTTATCTTGTCAATACTATTTTGAATTTGAATTTTATATTCTAAAATGCTAACAATCCACAGGGGACTTCATTTTCAGATTCTTTTTTGTGTTTGCTTCGGTGTTGAAACAATAAATAAAAACCAGACAAACAACCAACTGAAAAGCTAAACCTAATAAAAGGTGTAACTATAATGAAATGGGTATTCTGTTTTTTAACATTTCATAATGCTTCAAAACAGGTTTTAGAAGGCTCAAAAATTTTCGTGTTACAAATATATACAGCAATTATTCTACTAATGCAAGAGCTGTTCTTACCACACATGTATTATTTATGATCAGAGCATTCTCTAGAACCACAGAGATTAGACAGCAACCAATGTTTATATAATGTTGGCACAAACCTAGTCATATTCTGATAAGTAGCCCTATGGAGCTCATGTAATTATGAAGCTGTTGCTTTCTGCTAAATATCTAAGGATATCTACAGACTTCCCTGAGTAAAACCCAACCTTACAAAATGCTAGTTTTATACACCCAGCTGTAACTGTGCAAATGGTAGCATTGTCATTTCAATGTATCAATGTATTGATCTGGAAATCTCATTTCAAGTTGACGCAAGGACAAATCAACAGTAATGCTACGCTGCCTGTTGGAGAGAGGAGCAAATCCCTACATGACAGAAAAACACAACCACCTTTAAGAAATGCTCCAAGTCCTCCCCTGGTGGCTCAAGCAGTTGAGCACTGCTCTGTGAAGCTGTCCCCAGCCTCTGCAGGGTGGGCTTGATCCCAGCTGGCCCTCTCCTGTCTCACCAGCTGCTCCCCTCAGCAGTGTATTTCAGTCAATCTGCCTGTTCTGTTCCCCACTCTGTCTCTGGTGAATCCTCTCACCCTCCTGCACGTCTGGCCTGTACCTCGGTTCTTGTATGTATGAATAAATAAATCTTAAAAAAAAAAAAGAAAAGAAAAGCCCCAAAGCCTTTCTATTTAGACTATTGCTTGATGTAAGTGACTATTGTTAGGGTTTGACAACTGTTAGCTATGCAGCGATTTCAGAAGTTGAATTAGATTAAATCAGCCTAATTTGAATAGAATGATACACTTAAGCTTTCACCATAAGAATCAATTAGTATGTGCTCAGTATCTCTTGGGTTCCAGCGTCATATTATGTTCTCTTTAGGTGTAAATATATTTATCTAGAAGCAAAGAAAATTCCACTTCTTGAATTCTAAATAAGCAGACTCAGTTTTTAATTAAATTTCTTAGAGCAGTTGTCAACCTTGGCATTTACACATAAAACATTGACAATTATGTAGAGATTCTTAAGAGATTTGCCTAGGATGTTTTGCATTAAGAAGCACAATGCCAGAGAAAGGGCAAAATTAAAACACGAATGTAGTGTTATTCACATCACACATCGTGGCACTGGAAACCAAAGCAGTTACCTCTGAGCACGCCACCACAGAAGTGATTCATGCTTGATCAGACTCGGGGACAGTAAGAGGGGCCACTGGGCAGAGAGGTCACGTTGAAATCAAAGCCAAGTACATTTATGCTTCTCTGGGAAACTGTACTTTTTCTTTCTGTAAAAATATTTAGGAGCACCTATATGAACAAACAATATCACCTAATGATCTATGCATAGAGCTAACACAATATTTCTCTTAGAAGGAAGGAGAGAGGAGGAGGCAGAACTAGGAAGAGAGACAGAGACAGAGAAAAAGCACAGAAGACACAGAGTGCAAGATAGAGAGATGACTAATGCTGAGACTATATATCCCAATAACAAAATACAGCATTTTATAAGTCCAGTTCTTCTAAAAGTAAATAAATATTGGGATGTGGATACAGATGAGATCAGAGAAATAACTGTTATCAAATACCACAAGGAATTTCCAAGTATCTCTTCCTTGCTCTTAGAACAGGCAGGACTAACACTCCCATTTAGAGTACTTTGGGTAAGGAGCTGCTGCCAGGTAAGTTACACAGGCCCCTAAAGCGTTCAGGAGAAGCCGCTGCACAGAAGGGGCACGAGGATGCCTTCCAGAATCTGCACAGCCCCCTCCCTCCCTCCCCAGTGTCCATGCACAGCTTTCAAGGGGCACGAAGGGGTCTGCCAAGCGAAACCACGCCTTTCCCTTGGTAGGCGATAGTCACTTAGAGATTTGCAGTCAGGGCAGATTTTCTCCCAGTCATAGGAGGGGTTTTGGAAACAGACCTTTTGCTGTTCACTTACAGGCCTCTCTTAAGCACACAGACTCGGGCCAGGCGCAGTTCAAGGGAGAGACACTACAAGCTCTATTGAGAATTCCTACCTCCCCGGTGGAAACCAAGTTTCTGATGGGGAGTGCGGAGAAAGTGCGGGCCCCTTCTTGGGATGCCGGACCTCAGCCCAAATGCGCTAGGTTCTTGGAGGTGCCACCCACACACGCGCGCACACACAGCCATCAGGTGTACAGAGGTGTGTCTGCGTCCAGAATCAGGGCTAGCGTTTGACATGGGTTTCTCCCCTGCATGTTATTTTTATACACAGAACACTTAAACAAGAATATATGTAGTGTGTCACACATCTTATATAAATGGAATCATACAATTTGTGACTTTTTGTGGGACTGTTCTCTTTTATTTTTATTCCACTGTTTTTAATTAGAATAAGTGTTAAGCAAATCCTATCTCCCATCTTGCTCCCTGCTCCCTTGCAAGGTATTTTACTAGATCCACCTCTTCTGTTCTCCACTCTGTCTGTGCTGAATTCTTTCACCCCTGCACCTCTGGCCTCGCCCTAATATTAGGATGCAACATTTTGGTGGCCTGTATGGGGACCTCTTATTTCTTCTCTGTTTCTTTTTTAAAGAATAAATTGTTGGTTTTGTTAAGTCTATTGTATCTTTGTATTCTATTTCTTTGATTTCTGCTTTGATGTCTTACCTCCTTTTTATGTTTTAAAGACTTTTTTAAATTTTATTTTCTAGTATTTTAGATGGTTAGCTTATCCATTTTCATCCTGTTTCTTTTCTAAGATTCCAATACTATATATATATATAATTTATATATAATATAAATTATATAAACATATTTTGCTCCATCCCATAGCTGTAGATATTTATTATTGTCATGGTTCAATTCTGTACTCTTAAATTTCCTTTATGATAGAGTCACTCAATCTTCAGATGTATGGAAAATGTTAACTTGTTATGCTACTGGTCAGAAAATAGAATATGGTCTAGATAATATAAATTCTTTGAAATTTGTTGGAAATTGCTGTATGGGCTAACACAGTGCCAATTTTTGTAAAGGTTCCATGTGTGCTTGGGAAAAAGTGTAATATTATCTAAGTTTTTCCCCTTCACATTAATGAGTTGTTCAACTATTGTGTTATCTCTACTAATTTTTTGTTTGTTAAACTTAGTAATTGAGAGAATGAACTCATTCCGTTATGATAATGGATTTTTCCCTCAGTATTTTCATTTTTTTCCATATAATTTGAGGCTATTAGTGCACATTCCCAATAAAATGAACCTTCTATCACTCTGTGGTGATAAAGTTTTGTCTCAAAGCATCGATCTTCATATGCCACTGTCAGCTTAACTTCTGCTATTATTTGCCAGGTATAATTTTTACCCTTTAATTTTCAACAATTTCTAGGACACAGAATGTTTTTTAAGCACGGTTTTCACTATGTTATCAAGGAAGAAATAAGTGTTTATAGTGTTTAAGCCAATAGTAAGATTTTAGGTTTGATAAATTCAAAGTAGTGTTTTCCTTAATTAACATAAAAAATTCTTTATGGGTCCTCCCTGGTGGCGCAGTGGGTTGAGCGCCATGCTGTGAAGCTGTCTGCAGCCTCTGCAGCACAGGTTTGATTCCTGGCCGGCCAGGGAGAAATCCACATGGCACAGCAGACCTCTCCTGCCTTGCCCACTGCTCCCCTCAGCACTGTCTTTGGTCCGTCTGCCTGTTCTGCTCCCTGCGCTGTCTCTGGTGAATTCTCTCACCCTCCCATGCCTCTGACCTGTACTCCAGTTCTTGTATAAATAAATAAATCTTTAAAAAAAAAATTCTTTATGGTTTTATAGGTCAAATGAAGTGAAAATAACAGAAATCATCCAGGACACCAGGTTTAGAGCCCATTTAGCCTAATAAGCTAGGAATCTGTAGACAACTAACATTATGTTCCAAATCAGAGGCCCACATCATCTCAACCTTTGCTTTAATAACTTTCTATAAACCCATGACATATCAATTTTTATCATTTAAAAAACTTTGTTGCCTCTTTTCTCCTTAATGTATTAAAAACCACTAATAATCGTACAGTGTTAAATACCATTGAGATTTTGATGAATTTCCTCTTCATCTTTATTCTATGAATATGCATATATGCAAACACACAATATTTGTATCTGTGGAAACAGGGAGATCAGAGTAAGACCCAAATGTAGACCCAAACTTGCCACTTTCTGTGTGGCCCTTGCAAGATTAATGAGTTGTTAAATGTATTTTTTCCAGTTGTCCTGGAGCTTTGCCTAAGGCTCTTGGGTAGAACAAAACTTTCCTTGCCACCAGTGCTAGCAGAAGGCATATAAGCACCCACTCAGGAGGAACAGTGGTGACCTTGAAGCTGCTTTCTCATGTGGTCCCAGCCAGCCAAGAAGGGGATCACTGCCTCCACGTCAAGAGTGGAGCTCAGGGGGACCACAATGTAATTCAATAGCCTTTGGAGTTCCAGGCACCTAGGCGATTGAGCTTAAAGAGGAAACGGAGCCTGTCTGTATAGTCACCCTAAAAAAAATTCCAAAACACCTCTGAGGAAAAAGGGTAAGGCTGAAACCTCCCATTATCCTTGTCAGTAGCTCTGGGCCCATGTCCCAAGACAGCAAGGCCACGGATTTCCATCCAGGCCATAAACCTACCACATTTGTTACTCAGACCCACTGAGACTCAGTTTCCTTATCTGTAAAGTGGACATAATAATAGCTGAGAGTTTCTGCAGAGTTTCTAGTAGGATTGGAAGAGATAATCATAAAGACGCAGTATACAGAAGGCTCTCAAAAAATGATTTCTAATTTCTCGCCCTAAAAATTGGGGTCATTCTGTTTAAAGTTTGTATCTTGCTATTTTTTTTCACTCATTTATTTTTAGGTTAATCCATATGAAATTGCTTATATTCAACCATTAAATCATACAGAAGTAGTAATTTTATATTTTGACATATGTCCGTGGCATTTTTTTCATATTATCAAATATTCCTCGAAAACATTTTTAATGACTGAATATTATTATATCATATGAATTAACTGATTTCTTCAGTTCTACTCCCTATTCTAATATAATTGGGCTGTTCCTAATTTTTTATTATTTTCTATTGGTTTCTAACTAGAATACATGCCACTTAAAATCTATTAGTAATTAAAATAATGTGTGGTGATGAGTTTATGCATCATAAGCTTTTCCTCAAGCACTGATGACCCTTTTCTTGTAATCCACACAGCTTCTAAGTCTGCCATTTCAAGTCTCCCCCTTCTCTCCCAGCAAGCCCACTGCCACACAGATCATTGGCTTGACTCTTCTCTCTGCTTCTTCCCAGCTTCATTCCGTCTTTACTTAGAATCAGGTTTACAGAATTATCTTCTCAGGGTACTTGCTAGCAGTACAGTGATTTGGCATGATTAGTGGAGGTACTTTCAAAATGCAACTTTATATTTATATTATTTTGTCTCCCATTCTACTCTATAATTTAGACAATGGAAAGAGTACCACCTTTGCCTCTGGATGAAGAATTAGGACAAGCTCATGACCTTTGTGACCACTGTTAAATCAATAAAATCTGAAGGTTACTTCAAATCATTCATTTAGAATTGAAACTTGGAATGCGTGGACCAAAATATTGACACTTCAGTCACCTCCTTTCCTCTCTGCTCTCGCCAACCTACCAGGCAGCTGTGCCAGAACACTGAGCAAGACCCTCACATTAGGGGTGGTGGGGAGAGACAGGAGTTGGGCTTCATAACAGCTTTCTTTCCAAGAAATTCTCTCCACCTCCCCACACATTCAGCCATTTTACAGCTTCCTTTATATGTAAGATCTCTTACATGTTTTCTAACCAAATTCTCAAACCACACTTTTCCAGTCCCAATAATACCAGGCTTGTGTGGTCTTTCATTTAGTCTTCTACTGGTTGTGGCTCCATGTCCTTGAACTCTAACAATTCTGCCTCTTATTCACTGATTTCTAAACACAAAAATCTACATAGGATGCTCTATAATTGAAATAGTTCCTTTGCCAAGAAAATAAACCTCTTCAAATGCAAACTGTTTTAAATTAGTTCCTCTCTGCTTTTGAATTCTCAGCTTCAGGTTTTGTTGCAGCATAAAAACCTATAGATTAGAAAGGGAAAAGAGGAAACACAAAACTTATGGCCAAAGACAAATTGATTGCTTCTGTTGTAGTTGTCTTTTGGGTTAGATTACTATAATTGCTAGCAATATTCTCCTTCAGAAGATCTGTAGACATATTAATCAAATTGTCAATTGTCAAATTGACATATGAACAAAGGGCAGCAGCAAAGCACACACACACACACACACACACAAATACACCCACCCAAGAGGGAATGCTAACGCTAGCATTGGACAGGAATCCAAGATCAGGGTCAGAAAGGTCAACATTTCCAAAGTCTATACGGGAGCTAACAGGGAAAGTAGAATTAGGAATGGAATCAGGGGCCAGGCAAGGAAGGAGAAAGACACAAGCATACCTGTTACTAAGTCACTCACTGAGGCTGTCTGAATATTTCAGAGAGCCACACCAATATATATCCCTTTCCCTGTGCTTGTCTTACAATGCTGTTGACACTTTTCCACTGAGCACCGGATAGGGTCTGCATTCTACTAATTGACTATCAAGTGTGAATAACACTTACTGTAGTAAATAATGTACTTGAAGATGAATGTGGTGGTGGGAGAACTATGGTGATCACACATGAGGGGAGAATCCTATATTGTGAAAAAATTAAGGGATGTAAAATACATATGTATGTATGTGTACATACACACACACACACACATATACATATAAAAATCTTAAAATGTAAAAAAAGAATGGGTCAAAACTAGGAAATAACCAAAGAGGAAGACATGAAATCTAGGAAAGAATTTTCATACAAGAAACAGAAATTCACAGGAGAGTTGTGCAGAAAGGCAGAAAGCTCTGAGAAGTACTCGCGAAATCATTGGGGTGTTGGTTGGTTTGGAACATTTTATTGCAGGCCTTTCCATAATAATTGATTTTTCCAACCATGCCTATGTTTCACTTTATAAGCCTTAGAAATTATTGCAATGTAAAATATTAATACCACTAATGGTCCAGATGCAGTCACCAAGTCCACCAAGAAACAGTTTGTGTTGGGGGTCATGCTAATAGCACCTCATAGACGGGACGTTTAGACTAATTAGATTGACAACATAATGCTCTAAATTGGCTATTTAGATATAACCTCACAAGCAGAAGACAGCCTTTAAAATCAAAATTAAATCTGTATTTTTAAGCTTTAATTAGAATATACATTGATGCATTTATAACAAAGAAAAATTTATGGCCTGGTTATAGACAAAGAACTTTGAACCAGGAGGCCACCTGTGTTCTAGTCCAAATCATAAAAACTTACTGTAATTCAAAAAATGCATAACTTCTCTGCTCTTTAGTTTCAACATTTATAAAATGGGAATTCTTTTATTCATTTTCTACATATGTATTGACTGCTTGCTAGTAGATACTGTTCTAGTGACTGGGGATGTAGCAGAGAAAAACTCTAAATCCACATTCTAATGGGAGATAGGCAATAAACAAAATGCAAAAGCATATTATCTATCTAGTATGCCAAAAGGTGATGAGTGATAGAGAAAAAAAGTATAAAAGAGCAATAAGAAGGGCTGGGTGGGGCATGTGGCTTTATACCAGGATATTGGGGAAAGTCTTATTGAATCAGAAATATTTGAACAGACTTGAAGGAGATGAGGAAAAGACATGCCAATATCTAGAATATTTTAGATAATTTTGTAATATTTTTTGTTACAAAAAGCTATGATGTGGAACCTTGCCTGGCTTGTTTGAAGGACAGGCCCCCAAAGCCTTGGGGCTGAAGCAGGGTGTGTGAGACTAGGGGGAGATGAATGCAGAAATGTAATGAGAACCACATCATAGGGCTATGTAGGCCATCGTAAAGACTCTGGCTTGTACTCCAGTGGTGAAATCCTGGGGAATTTAAGCAGAAGACAGATGATTTGGCATCCATTTTAAAAAAGATAACTCTGCCAGGAACTTGACATGAATTTTGGGCTGAGGAGTGCACCATTTGCTCAGGAACTCAGTTTCTGCAGGACCCAGTATGGAGGTGCCACATCACTGAGGATTCACCTTGGGGCAATGTGGGACCCAGTGAGGACAATTGAGGAAGAATGATTTGAAGGCACACAGTCATTTGAAGAGCAGAAAGCCCAACTCAGGGATCTTGAACCATTAGCCTATCTGCTCTCCTGACACCTTCACTATCTGTTGAAGGTGGAGTGTGCCTCCTGATGACATTTCCAAGCATGTTTTCTAGCGGTAATTGTCTGTGACTGTTCAGTAATAATATAAAAGAACATCTCTGATAACCTGTGATCAGGCTCAGTGCCAGACATGTGGGACACATGCTCTCTGTCCTTATGTCAGAAGAGAAACTTACTTTGTCTTCTCCTCTGCAAGGAAAAGTGGAGGCCCAGCAAGTTTGGGTAAACTTGTACAAAATCACGCAGGAAGTGGATGATAGAGCTCAATCTAGGAGAGAATTGAATCTGGAACTCTCTCTAGGTTATATACAAATCAAACCATGACCTTAAAGAGACTTAAATATTCAATCTTGGTTACTAAGAAATCCAAATGAGCAAAGCAAATGACAGAGCAGGAGCAGCAAATATTGACAACAGATTTGGAGAAATGATCTTAGAGGCTGGAATCCCACAGGCCTCCTATACTCCTATCTTGAAGACAGGGGTGCAGGACAAGGGTCTTCTTTTGGCAGATCTGCTCAATACACTGTTAAGAGTTTTTCTTTGAAAATAATCCAGTCAAAAAATGGGCAGAAGAACTAAAAAGAAACTTCTCTGAAGAGGAAATACAAATGGCCAACAGGCATATGAAAAAATGTTCAACATCATTTGTAATCAGGGAAATGCAAATCAAAACTACCATGAGATACCATCTTACACCAGTGAGAATGGCACATATTAAAAAAACTAGCAACAGCAAATGTTGGCGAGGTTGTGGAGAAAAAGGAACTCTTCTGAACTGTTGGTGGGAGTGCAAACTGGTCCAACCACTATGGAGAGCTGTGTGGAGATTTCTTGACCTTCTAAACATAGAGCTTCCATATGATCCAGCAACTCCACTCCTAGGTATTTACCCAAAGGACACAGAAACATCAATTCCAAAGAGCACCTGAACCCCAATGTTTATAGCAGAACTGTTTGCAATAGCTAAGCTTTGGAAACAACCCAAATGCCCAAAAATAGATGACTGGATCAAGATGTGGTATATATACACCATGGAATATTACTCAGCATTCAAAAAAGCTAAACACATGCAATTTGCAGCAACATGGATGGCGCTGGAAGGGATCATGCTCGGCGAAATAAGCCAGAAAGAAAAAGAAAAATACCGGATGGTCTCACTCATAGCAGGAATCTAGAAAACTTAAATAAGGGACCAGGAAAAAGAATAACTATAAGAAAGAAAATATCAAAATCAACAAACAGCTATGAACCAGAGACACTCTATGGGGGGTGGGGGGCGGGGAAAGGAGGGCTTGGGGTCAAAATAAGGGGGTTGTAATTGTATGGGGAATATAAAAATAAAATTTAAATAAATTGAAAAAAAAAACACTACTCATAAAAAAAAAAAGTTTTTCTTTGCCACTTCCCCAACTCCTCTTTTTCATTATTGTATTGATATTTTTAGGGCACGGTTCATCCTCTCCACCCTGCCACTTCCATCACTAAACTTCTCCAGGGCAATTATGTGTGAAGAGAAAAGCATTCCCCTCCCTAGTATAGTAATCTCTGTCTCTTTCTTTCTAATGGGTCTTATGTTAGTGTTGTAACTCCAAACATAGGAACTTGTAGAGAAACAGAAGACCACGTATTTGTTGAAAAAATAAAAGATAACTCTGTTGCTGTTTGTGGAGAATGGATTCCAGTGGACAAGAGCAGAAGGAGAGAAGAATCTTCTTCAATAGTCCAGGTATTACAATGTCAAAGTCTTAACCCCCATTACCTCAGAATGTGACTCTGGGAATCTTTCTAGAGGTGATTATGTTAAGATGAGGTCATTAGGGTGAGCCCTAACCTATTATGATTGGTGTTCTTAAAATGGGGAGGGGAAATTTGGAAACAGAATATAAAGGGAAGTGACATGGAGAAGTTAGCCATGTACAAGTCAACGAGAGAGGCCTGGAACAGACCCTTCCATCACAGTGCTCAGAAGGAACCAATCCTACTGTAACAGGGTGGTCCCCAGAAAAGGGGGAGGTTCCAGGTTCCCTGTCCCACCCAAAAGGAGGGTGGAGCTGAGCAGAGAGAGAAGCAGCTGCAGAGGAGACTGAGGAAAGAAGGAAGCAGGATGGAGAGCCAGAAGGAGACCTGGAGGAGGCACATGGAGCCGAGAGACATGTGAAGAAACTTGCCTTTCGGTCGTGGACTGGGTGACACAGATGTGAGAGACCCGTGAGGAGGTGACAATGGCGGTTTTTGTCTTGATTTTGATTTTGCTCTTTTCCTTCCAGACTTGTGTGGTTGTTTCTGATCCTTTTCTGTGGGTCCCCACTGGAGGATGCTTTAGATTTGTGACAGGCTTTGGGGCCTTATTCTGGGCCAATCCCATTTGGGTGGACCTTTACCCATGAGGGGACAGGTAACTTTGGTTGCTTTAGAAACTATATTCTTTGCCTTACCTGTATTGTTTACTAATTGTATTAAAGTTCCTTTTCATTAAAGTCTCATGTTTTGTGTTGATGCAGCAGATGGCAGAACCTATTTAGAGCAGGCAGGTTTGCGGGGTCTGGGGTGCCCCTCTCCCTGCCTTGTAACACTACCAATACCTTGATTTCAGATTTTTAGTCTCTAGAAAAGTCAGAATAAATTTATTATGTAAGCCACTCAATGTGAGGCATTTTGTTACAGCAGCCCTAATACACTAATACACTAATACAAGAGATAATAGTAGTGCATTGAACCATGGATGTAGTAGTGGAAGTCTAAATGTTTTAAATCAGCAGAATTTACTGATAGAAGAGTTGCAAGAGGGAAATGAAGTCAAAGTTGATTTCTGGGAGAATGGACTCCAGTGGACAAGAGAGAAGGAGATAATAAGCTTCTTCAATAGTCCAGGTATTACAATGTCCAAATCTTAACCCCCCAGTACCTCAGAATGTGACTTTGAGAATCTTTCTAGAGGTGATTATGTTAAGGAGATCATTAGGGTGAGCCCTAACCTATTATGATTGGTGTCCTTAAAGGGGGGGGGGAGGAATTTGGAAATTTGGATCGGAATACCTAAAAGGAGGAAGTTGCCATAGACTGAGATGAGGAAATCTGGTGCTGGTGCAGGTTTAGAGGTGGGTGTGGAAAGAAAGACCAGGGACTCAGTTTTGGATATGTTATTAGTGATCCAATCAGGGATAACTATGATACAATTATTGTGAGAATTAAATGAGTTCATAAATCTTTATTCTAAGTATTATGAGCATTGCATTCTAAAGCAGCATTTTAAAATTTAAAGTCTGTTTTTACAGAAATGTACACTGCAAATTATGTGACTAACATACTCATTCTTAAAAGTTAAAAACCTCAAGATCAAGTATCAAAGAAGTGTCACAGTCTATGCAACATTTGTCTAATAAGTTTATTTACTGGACTGTTAATTTCTTCTATAGATAATTTCATAGTTGTAGTTTGCAGTATGGTAAGTCATTATAGTTAATACTGAAATATTACTGAATTTTACTGATCAGTTCACAGTGAGTACTCAATGATTATTGGTTTCTGATGGTGATACAGGAATTCAGGTTGAGGAAGGTGATCACCTATGGTCAGGGGAAAAAACCCAGAGGGGCAGGTAGCCCGGAGGCTGGAACTTAAAACAGGAGGGAGTTAGACATAGACCAGTTTTTCTCAAATTTTATTGTGGATTCCAATATTAAAAGGAAGGTTGATTGGAGAGGTCTAGAGTGAGGCCTGAGATTCTGCATTTCTAATAAGCTCCTAAGTGATGCCATGCTGCACTGTGGTCAAATTTTGAATAGAAAGGACACAGATCACTGGCAAGAAGGGTATTAACTAGGCAGAAAAGTGTCAATAAAAGGTGTGTTGGGTGATAGGTATCATTTTGGCTGGAATTAAAGTTAACATTAGAACATGGGGGAAAGTTTGGAAAGGTACGAGACCACATTGTGGCAGATTCAGGATTCACTGATTTGATACTTTGTTGTGTAGGACATGGTAACATGGCAAAGTCAGGGCTTTCAGATACTCTCTCAGATCATTATAATAAGGAGGGGCTGAAGAGGAGGCGGCCCAAGAAAGAAGGCTCTTCTTTATCTGAAAGAAACTGAAATCTCTTCAAGGCAGTTTGAGTAACAGGAAACGGAGGTTATTGTAGGGGTAGAGAGTTTAACAAGTTAAGATCTGACAGGTTCCAGAGATTAAACAGCCTCTCTCTCTCACCAGCATTTCTAGAGGCTAGCTTCCTTTTGCACATCTAGTCCAGAGTGGCCTATGGATTTGTATATACCATCCACGACTCACTGGAAACTGTTCTGTATTAACTCAAATTTCTAGAGGAAAATTCGAATGGATGACATATTCTAAGACAGTTTTCAGTGCATACTTAAGTCATTGGGAATTGGCTGCCTCTTCCCAGTCAGGTAGACTTAGCCTCTTGGCTGTGGGCCAAAGCAGAGTCTTTAAAGTCCTTTTGAAGACTGTGGGGCATAGACACCAAAATATGTGTAGAAAAAGATTGTGTTTATTTTAAAGGGAGGTGGGAAGGTTCTTCTCTTTCATTTTCATGCAAACTGCTCCAAATCAGTCTCCATTTCTGACCTCCCATCCACTCAACCCAGTCTGGTTTTTCCCACCCCTCAAGCTAATGATTTTTAAGCACTTACTATGTGCAAGGTATTTCTTTACAAACATTTAATCCATTGAAACTGAGACCTTGAGAGGTTATACAACTTGCTAAGGGTACCAGATAAGCAGCAAAACTGGGAGCAAACTCAGTCAGATGCTGCCTGTAGAGTTCACATCATAGTATAGCTATACTGCTTTTGATACTTGGCATTTTCATTATAATTTTCTACCTATTCGTTTATTTTTTTTTTTACCCTTAAACTGAGAGTATTAAAAAAGAAACCTCCAGGTAACTAGACATTTGATTTCAAATTTTGACTTTGTAATATTCCTTGCAGCATGATAACCAAAGACAAAAGTTGAAAAGAACATAGGATTTAACATGTATCTACTAGTTCAACCTTATTCTGACCCCTGTTATACTTTGACCTATAACTATTTGCAGAGTAGTTTTCATCTCAGTCTCATTACTTCTTTGAGCTCTTTTCCTGAGCTATATATAGTTCACTCACATGAGAGTATGGAGAATGTCTGACTCTTCTTTCCTAGGGTATACGCTACCACTCTTCTACTTATTCAGTCCCTTTTTTCAAGGGGAGAGGAATACAGGGGTTGGGAAGGGTATGGGTAGGTTGTGACTACTCAGTTCCTCTGCTGGCTCCCTCCTGCCCACTACTCATCTTCTGATGATGACAATTCTATCCAGGCCCTTTATTTACCATATCCAGGACACTAGAAGAGAAGCTGGCTATCTAAAGCAAATGACAGTTTCAATTTGGGTTTCAGAACACGCTCTTACCAACAGGTGGGGAAGGGAGAACATCCACATTCAGTTTTTGCATCACTTTCTGCAGAGCAAGAGGTAAGGTAACAGTGAATTAGCTGAATTCAGTCACCAACTGCAGGTGGGTTGCAAGAGTCATGTTTTCTCTTGGCAGTTTCTCACTTCCAAATCATTTCTTTCTCCATCTGAATGCTAGAACACAGAAACTGCAGTGGCTCCATGAAGTTTCTCATCAATATCATGTTCCTTATCATTTAGAAGGTGAACTGAGTTCCTGCAGGATACCCACTACTTGTCATAAAAGTACCTTGATCATCTTGTCACTTCTACCAGAGACTTTTGAAGGGTGGCAACACTTGCTTTAAGAGAATTATTTCTCAAGCTTTTGTTTCATGATGCTATTGAAATTTACCTTTACTCCAAAATACATTTGGCAGATATTCTTCATAATTTGTGGTATAGAATTTATCTGTTTCTTTGCTTACCTGAATATGAAAATTCTACTTATTTTAATCATTTTAACAGCTGGTGTGGCCTGAAAAGAAAAGATCTTCTGGTTCTGAAAGGTAGGGTAAGATTCCATAAAGGTCTATATTCTAGGTATTTGGAAAATCAATGAAATCTCTACAGTGTAATCAAGTTGGGCCACTTACCAGGATAAGCTAAAGTTTAACGGTTTATGAGTAAGAAGGTAAGGCAAGAAGGTTCAGGGCTTAGTCTCAGATTTCTGGTTTGGCTGGAATCAAACTGTGACACAATACATGAAAATCAAAATAGTGTCAGTGGTGTAAAGAAATTGAAATCCTGTGCGCTGCTGGTGGGAATGTAGATGGACACAGCTGCCATGGAAAACAACAAGGTCTCTCAAAACTGTAAAAATAAAATTACTACATGATCCAGCAATTCCACCTCTTGGTATAAAAAGAATTGAAGAGATATTTGAAACATCTGTGTTCATAACAGCATTATTCACAATACCTAAAATGTAGTAGCAAACTACGTGAGTAATGATTCCAATAACTGAATTTGTGATAACTAAGGGCTTTGTTATTTACAGCTATTTTTGTACACACTATATTTTATTTTTTTTTAAACACACATTTTGAATTTTTAAAATAAAGCTTACCTCCATTTTACATATAGGAAACTGCAGAGTAGACATGTAAGATGACTTTCCTAAGATCACACATATTACATCTGCAGAGACAGTGGAATGAAGGTTATATTAACTATTTGTCTACACTTTCCTTAACCTATATGCAGTAGTATTGCTCAAATGGATATGGATAGAGGAGTAAGATCTATTGAGTGTGCCAAATTTAAAGTTGCCACATAAGTTTAGGTATAGTCAAAAGTACCTTTGAAATTCCCTTGCATCTCCATGGTTTTATATACCCAATCCAAGAGAGTAAATTACACACACACTAAAATTTGTGAATCAATGCCCTAAATCTATAAAAGATATGAAAGGATGTATACTTAGATACCAGGGTATTCAAACAACTCCCCCTTTAAGAAAATGAAAACACCAGTGAATGGAGTATAGTAAGATATATCTTCTTGTAGACTTACTTTATTTTGTTTAAATATTTTCCTTTTATATACTTATTCAATCTTTTTATACTATATATTATCATGGGGAGTAAAGGAGATATGGAGTTATATTTTTAAAGGGAGGTTTTTAAATCAGTTAAGTTAAATATATTTGTGATATGTTTCTGCTTAAATAATATGACTTGATTATATACGTATATACATTTTCTCAATCAATAGATACTAAAAATATATTTACACAGTGCAGAAATCAGTAAAATTATGCTTGTTTTGAGAAGGAAGAAAAAAGTTGATGATTTGTTACATTAAATTACAATGCCAATTAAGGAGTGGATGAAGGAAGAAATACCACTGGTGAAAATAACATACATTAAGCATAAAATAGGTAGAAAATCCTGCTTTAAAAGTGTCACAAGGGCCAGTCAACAAGCAAGTGATATATAGAAGTCATAGAGAAAAATACATAGAGTGAAGGATTGGATTTGGTCACTGGTGATCTCCTTAATATGAATTGCTTTGAACTAAACTGGATAGACATGCTGATGAACTGAAGAGACCCCAACTTACAGGGATAAGCAGTAATAGCATAACTATTACAGATATGCTTAAAATAACTTTTTTAAAACAGCTCAAGAAGGCTTAGAGATGATGGATTAAGCATAAGTTCATAAAACTTTCATGCCTAAAACAAAAAGAAAAATGGGCATGAATACAGAGTAAGCACTAGAATCAAATGATTCTATTGAGCCAGACAGTGAATTGAGTACTAGAATTACATTTCCATATAAAATGAAAGCAAATAATATAAGAACACCCACATACATATTCCAAATAAATGCATAAGACAAATAGAGACAGAAATTTGACAGATTTCTGAAAGAAAAATCTCTAGTACTAGTAATAGCCCAAAACACATACTGGACAAGTTGGAAGGGTAAAATTCAGATGTGGAATACAACTAGAAAAGCTCTAAAAATCTAAAAAGAATTCCAGAAATAAATAAAACAATGCAGGAAATAAATAATAAAGTCCTATGGTATTTTAAAATTAGATTTAAAACAAAAAGATACTGAGAAGTTGGAGAAAAGGAGCATTGAATATTAATAAAAATTTTAGGGGCCTCCCTGGTGGCACAGGGGTTAAGCATCAGTACTATGAAGCAATCCGCAGCCACTGCAGCATGAGTTCGATCCCTAGCCAGAAAGGTGATCCACATGGAACAGCAGACCTCTCCTGTCTCGACCACTGCTTCCCCCAGAAGTGTATTTCAGTCAATCTGCCTATTCTGTTCCCCAATCTGTGTCTGGTGAATCCTCGCACACATACACCCGCCACCTCTGGCCTACACCCCCAGCTCTTGTTACATAAATTAATAAATCTTTTTTTAAAAAGTTCAGCAAGACTAAGATCAATGGAATTCAAGCAAAAGATTAAAGGGGAAAAACATTTCAAACATTGAAAAGATGATACACTCCATCAAGAATATGTATCACAGAACCTCTAATATCACAACTTTGAATGTATAGTTAAAGCTGATTCAAGGGAAAATGGATATATTCAAAATCCTTATAAAGGACATTTACAGAACTACCTCCTAAATCAAGAATCTTGACAAGAAAAAGATAAAAACAAAATGCAAAAATTTCAGTGATCCAATAAAAAAGCTCAATCTAAAAACAAATATATAAATATAGTTTTACCCAAAACACTGCAAATAAACCTTCTTTTCAGACACATATGGAAACACATACACACAAAAAAATTTCTTTAGTCCATAAAGCACAATCAAAAGCTAACATTCTTGGCCTACATTTAGTTAAATTAGAAATTAATCACAATATAAAAACGGCCACTGTACCCTTCAAAGATATCAGTAACTTTTTTTTAACTTCTCTGGGAGAAAAACAGAAACTAAGATGAAGAATTAAACCTAAAATTATAAGCTATTTTGAAATGAGTAGTAAGTGGAAAACAAAGCCTGCAGAATGTAATCAAGTAGTACTCAGAAGAGAAACTCATATATTAGAAAACAAAAAAGAATAAAGGTAAATGAACTAAAAAAATACAATCCAATAGACTAACGAAAGAATTAATAAATTCAAATAAAGTTGAATAAATGGAGATCACTGAAGAAATTACAGAATAACAAGAAACAACAAACAAAAAATGTTCAACCAAAAAAACGAAAAGCAGAAAATTTCAATGAAATTTCCTAGAAAATTTCAATGAATCCTATGACAGAGGAAAAAAAGAGGTGACAAAAAATTAGAATCAAGAAAAAAAAATAAAGCTACTACAGGACATTTACAAAATAAAAGAGCACATATAAAGCTTTTACCAACAATATTTTAAGTCTAGACATGCACAACAGCTAAGGAAAACATGAGTTATCAATTTCACTTCAGAAAGAAGCAAAAAACTTGGATTACCCAAACAAAAAAAAACTAAGAAGATAAAAGCTTTGGCTCTTAAAAAGCTATGTACGTTGTAAGGAGAAAGAGTAGGCTGCTAGTTTTCCTACCCACCATCAACAAACAATTAGAAAAGGTCTTTTTAATGAAAGATACAACTTGCAAAACTATTACGAAGGAAATTGTAAAACTTAACTGATAAATGTAAAAGGTAGAAAGACAGCAACAACACACCATATTAATAAATGGAAGATTCATTACCATAAAGATGGTCATTCTCTCCAAATATTTTCTCTTAATTCAATATAATTCCAACAAAAATCCCAAGAACTTTTTACAAAAATTGGCAACCTGATTTTAAAATCAAGTGACAGTGTAAAAAGATAAGAAAGTGTAGAAAGAAAAGAAATTCTGAAGAGGGAAATGCCTTTCTAATGCTAATGAAAATACACTGGTTGCAGGAGTACAAGAAAAACTAATGGAACATGAGAGACTATAAACAATATATATTATAAAAAGGAAATTCAGGGCCTCCCTGGTGGTACAGGTGGTCGAGCACTGCGCTGTGAAGCTGTCTGCAGCCTCTGCAGCACGGGTTCAATCCCGGCCGGCCGGCGAGAGTCCCACATGGTGCAGCAGACCTCTCCTGTCTTGCCCACTGCTCCCCTCAGCAGTGTATTTCATCAGTCTGCCTGTTCTGTTCCCCACTCTGTCTCTGGTGAATCCTCTCACCCTCCTGCACATCTGGCCTGTACTCTGGCTCTTGTATAAAAATAAATAAATCTTAAAAAAAAAGTAAATCCATTATTCTTAATATATTCTCAATAAAGGCACTTTGTATATGGTAAATATGGCACTTAACATCAAAGTAGAAAGAATAAGCTAATAAGTAACAGTGCTGAGGTAAGTGCCCATGTCTTTGAAAATAAGGTAAATAAGATCCTCGAATCTACAGTATACACGTTGATTTCAAATGGATATTAATCTAAAAGTGAAAAGCAAACAAGAACTCTTTTACAATGCTGGTGATAGTATATCTAGAGTTATAGAACAACTCTGGAAGATGATTTGGAAATGCCTAGAAAGTAGAATACCATATTCAAAATTGAACATTTCCAATAAAAAAATTTACTCTGGCACTGGTTTATTATAATAATGAAATTGCGAACAATCTGATTAGCCATCAATAAGAAAAACGATTAACTTATAAAAATGAACTAACGTATTCAAACAAAAAGCTTTGCAAAAACAAGAAAAAATTTATAGAACTTAATCAAACATAGCGCCAATTATGAGTTATGCCTTTATTTTGTCATTAAAAAAAATGCCGCAAATTTTAAGGTACCACTGATTTTTTTAAAATCCTGACTTCATATATCACAAAAAGTAGAGAAATCAACATGTATCCACATAGCTATATTTATAAGCCAGTATTGGGTGAAAAAAAGTAGCTGGTTTTAAAATAACAGACATGATGGGCTTTTTCCACAAAATTTTAAAATACAAAGTAGTCCTGTATTTTTTTTAAATCCTCATGTAAAATGAGGATGAAAACATGTACAGGAATAATACACATTTATATAAGGATAGTTATCTTAGTTAAAACAAAGAATAGAAAGAGACTGTAAGTTTTAACCATATATTTTAGTATTGTCAATAAAAAAACGAGGTGCAGTTTTTGCATAGCATATATACTAAAGGTGAGAGTCTTCTTATGAAACACACAAATTCACACTTCATAGCATCTATGAGACAATTATGGAATGTTTTTAAAACACAATGGAGAAACATTGTTAAACATTCCTGAGAGACTTTACTACTCGCTCACAAAGAGTGTGGCGGGAGAAAGGAAATGCGCGTGTGCGTGCGTGTGTGCATGTGTGTAGGCCGGCAGTGGGGGAGGGAAACAAGTTAGTATGAACTAAAATAAATATGACCAAGTATTAACATCTTCTAGATTTAGAAAATGAGATCATGATGGCTTACTGTATTATTTCCTGAATGCCTGAAAGCTTTATTTGAAAATACTTTAAAAGAAAAATTTAAAAGGCACTACGCACAATTAAAATGCATGTACTAGTAAGATTTCAGGACATGAATGATTCCTACCTCACACAAACTATCCACAGAAAAATAGAGATAGCTTTCCAATTCATTCTCGAAGGGAAGCAAAACCCTTTGTCAATACTGAAATAACACAGAATAAAGAAAATTGTAAAGTAATTCACACCTCGACATGAGTTTAGGTTATTGAGTAAAATGTTAGCACACTGATTATACTAGCATGACAATGCTGTAAGTCCTACCAAAGCAAGAATGATTCTTTATATGAAATATATTAAAATAATCCATCAGATTAAGTTATAAATTTTTAAAAACATAACCTGTCATACAAACATGGAATTCAAAAATGCCATGCAACACACATTCTGGATTTTATTTAATAACCCTGATCAGACAGAAATACAACCTACTTTAAAGTGGAAAATGATGCTTTCAATTTAATAATACTTGGAGGTTAGCCAATACAATTAGATCAGAAAAATGTGACACATAAGTATCAGAGCAATTTGAAGTAATAATGACAAAATCATTTGCAGAGTGCTACCTACATCAAGCAAACCCCAGAGAATTAAACTGAAAAACTATTAAAAATAATAAAAGTTCAGCAGTGTGGCTGAAAAGATAGCATAGCAGTCATAACCAATTAGAAAATAATGGAATGATAACAATATTGTCAACAGTAAGATTTGTAAAATAATTTTTAAATGATTCAAAGCCTACTATAATGAAGTAATAAAAATTTATTAAAGAGGAACTTAAAAAATCTATTGATAGGCAGACTGAACATTATAAAATTATTGATATTTTAAGAGAAAATAAACAATAGCCAAGAACAAGACAGTTTTTAAATCAATAATGTTCAGACCAAATATAGGATAGTTTACAGATATAATAATTACATTAGGTGCTGACCTAAGGCACAAACAGATGAATGAAATATGAGCCCCAAAATAGATCTAATTTACTTCATGGGCACTTCAAAGCATTGGAGATAAGAGAAACTACACAATAAAATGCATTTAGAAATTACTATAGATACACTTGAGATAATTAGACAACAATCACACACAAAATGTATAGTCCCCAGATGTAATAGCTGTTTTTAAAAGCAAATATAAGTACTAGAAGCAGAAAAATATTTTCAAAATCTTGTACTAAGCACAAAACCCAGAAGCCATAATGAAAAAAACTGAGATTTGAATTCTTAAGTAAAGATGTACTATATGTATAATGTATATAAACATGCATTCCATAATAAAGATACCTCTTTTTTTAAAGTTAAAAAGTGACTCACTAGAAGGTATCTTCACACAAAGGTGGGTTTTCCACTGCTCTTCACAATCCACCCTTTAGCTCTTCCAAAAGACCTACATTACCTGTTTCACAAACCAAAAGAAATGCAAAAAGGATTCAGTTTTTATGACAAATGTAAAAACAGCATTCAGCATTTCTTTGGCAGAAGCAATTCTTGAGGCAGTATGTACCCTGAGCAGGCAGAGTAGTCCTACCAAGCACCTTCCACAGGGACTATTTAATACAGGTTGTGTATTTACCATATTATTCCTGCTTTCACTATGTTAGCACTATTTTAGGTTTTGTGTGTTACTGGATATGAATTGGTAGATTATTCAGCATATCTGGAAACACTCAAAAATTTTACTAATTCAGCTTATGAAACATATAATAGGAATGCTCTATTTTTGGATACCAAAGAAACCTGTATTTAACATGCAAGAATTAGTGAAAGGATATACAAAGAATTCATAGAAAGATGGTAAACCTACTTGACGCATAAACGCTCACATAAAACTGTAACTTTTTCATAAATAAAATATTACAAGGGGGCTAATGTTCATAATCCACCTTTTTCTTCCCTTTTTACCCATAGATAACAACAATGATAAAAACACAAACAGCGAAGTAAAAAAAATCAGCAAAGAAAATGAACAAGTAACTCATAGCCTAGCCAAATAAAATAGCCAAAATAAATACATGCAACAATGTTTCATTTGCAATTAGAGACATGCAATGAAAACAAAATAATTTTGTAACCACTGGATTGACAAAAAAGTATTGGTACATTTTTGGAGAGCAATTGGGCATAATTTATAATTTAGAGGAACTCCACAATTCTCCGCATAGAAATCTATTTTTTACAGGAAATCTGGTACTTCAGCACGAAGATACACACACACACACACATATTTATATACACATATACACACAAGAATAATCATTTGCTGCATTGCTTGTAACGGGGGAAAATATAACCAAAATGCCCATAAACAGAAAAATGATTAAATTATGGCATCCTATACAACCAGCATTAAGCAGTTGCTAAAATAGTTAAGCCCATATGTACTGTTTTATAAGATCATGAAGTAGAGGGAAAAGCTGTAGTAAGACATTCAGTATGTTCCCACTTACATAAAAACAGAAGTTATTTAGGAATATGAGCGAGAAAGTGAGGCAGAGAGCAACCCTGAACAAGGGGAGGGTGATTTTCAAATTTGGCTCTGAATGTTTGTTTCTATTTCCTTTCTATGAGGAAGTATCTAGACTTTTAAACTAAAAATACTTAACCATTAATATGAGCATTGCTTATCTCAACAAGGGAATTACAAAACAGGGTCTGGTTAGATATAATTTTGAGGCCTGAAGACAAGGTAATTGTCTCAAGAACAAACTACTAAATTAAGCTAATCTTTTTATATGCATCATCTAACTGGACTCCCGGCTTAAAGTACTTTAATGGTACTATACACCTTTCTAATGTCATCATGTTTAATGTAGTAAGTTTCATAGCTCTATTCTTTTGTTCTAAAAAGCCATGAGCAGCTTTGGAATCCAAAGCACTACCTACACATTGTTCCTCTGAACTACTTTTGCAATCATATCTTCCAAATACCCAACCATTCAAGAAGTTCTTCACTTCAGCCAACCTAGTCTTCTCAGTTCCCATCTGGTATGCACACAATCCCCAAATATTCAGATACACATCATCTATAAGGTGCTATAGGGAATAAAACAGTATTCCCACCCCTCCAGAAACTTATTTTTTTGTAAAGATTTATTTATTTGTGTATACAAGAACTGGGGTACAGGCCAGAGGTGTTGGGGGGTGGTGAGAGGATTCACCAGAGACAGAGTGGGGAACAGAACAGGCAGATTGACTGAACAACACTGCTGAGGGGAGCAGCGGGCAAGTAAAAAGTCTGCTGTGCCATGTGGGTAGCTCCCTGGCGGGGGATCGAACTCATGCTGCAGTGGCTGTGGATAGCTTCATAGGTTGAGTCTTTAACCCCTTGCACCACCAGAGAGGCCCAACCTCCAGAAACTTTTTATATACGAAAATTACATGCACCCAAGTGGCATAATGCAGACTATACAGTGAACCCAATTAAACTCTTTAGTTTTTCCAAGAATGAAAGCATTATGTATACAGTTTTGGCTTAAGGAAATTATTTGAATTCTAACCCAAATCAGTATTGTAAATATGTCTGAGACCCATCGACTCTGATTGGCTCTACTCTAGCTTTTGGGCAAATCTGGGTTTCTTAATTTGTAAAATGTAATACATTTCTCACAATGGGAGATAATGTATTCTAACACTCTTTATTAGGAAATCCCAACAGGTTCCTTCAACTCAATTGAACAATTTTTAATATCTGTTCTTTATCTACATTTTAGTAGTTTAGATTTATTCATGATTTTCAGTAGCCCCTATGCGGGCTAGGCACTGTGCTGTGAAGTGATAAAGAAGCACAAATATATACCATCTGTCATCGTGTACTTTTACCATATTGGAGGCATTTGTTCATCAAATAATCAAAATGTCAACTATGTTAAATGTATAGAGAGAGGTAAACTAAGAGTTTGTCCTGATCATCACAGAAATCAAGAAAGGCTTCCTTAGGGGAAATTCTTATAGCGTGAGTATGAAACAACTAGACATGGCAAAAGGAGGAAGAGTGCTCCAGGCAGGAATAGAATATGCTTTATCTTTTGAATGTGTATATAGACACTAATAGCTAGTTACTCTGGGAACGGGACTGAAAGAATAGTGCACCTAGCACAGACTATGAAGACATGACTAACTAGATAGAATGACCAAAGACACAGAAGTTTGTAGGACACGTTATCCTAGATACAAAGGTAAATTGTTAAAGGATTGCAGGGTTTCTATTGCTGCTGCTACTGCTGCTGCTGCTGCAAGTAGATGGGCTCAATGTATTACACAAACCTGACTATATTGTGAAATGAATTTGAGGTAAGACAAGAGTAAATGTGGGCCAGTCTGAAGCAAAGAAATGATGATAATTTAGTATAAGGCAAGATAATGCTGGTGAAAAAAAAATAGAAAAATTCAAGAGATAATCAGGAGATAAACAGAACTTGATGAGACTGTATATGAGGGCAAAGGAGTCATCAAGGGCAATTTCTAGATTTCTGTTTTAATTTACTAGTTGAATGTTAGTTCTATTTTCAGATATATGACAGGAACAGGTTTGGGAAGATTGTGCATTTAGTTTTGGATATGTTGAATACAGAGTATTTTGTTAAATTAAAAAATTTTTTAAAAAAATCTAACCATTCTTCTACTCAAAGCCATGTAACAGAATCCCACCGAACTTTGAATAAAATTTCCCAAAGGCATGTAAGAATGATTTGACTCTATTTCCTCACTTTCTCCCCTATTCATTTATCAACCCTGCTCATTTTCACTCCAAAAGTACTAATATTCTTGAACTCCTTGATGTCATTAAGTTCATTCTTCTCAAAGGGCTTTTGTACTTAAGTCTTCACTCTGCCTGGAATACTATGCCCCAGGTATTCATATGGTTTGATCTCTCAACTAAATGGAAGACCATGTTCAGATGTCATCTTCTCAAAGAACCTCCTCTATCCTATATAAAAAGCCTTCCTGCTAAAGTCTAGGCTGGAAGGCTTCATAAAATCTCCTCTAATCTTGATGTGCTAAAGGAAAAGGCCTATTATATAATACAAATCTTATCCTCAAGATGTTTGAAATCAGTTGACAGTCTAACTAAATCTGCAACTCAATTCAAATTCCATGAATTGAGATGATCAATCCTCACACTAGCAGAAATGTCCAAACTGAAGCAAAGAGAGAAAATAAGAGTGGAAACAAGAAAGTAAAGGAAAAGAACATGGGACACAAACAGTATAATACATTTATAACTGGAGTGTCAGAGAGGAAATAAGAGAACATGTGAAGGGCTAATGGCCAAAAATTTTTTCTTGATGGAATATATCAACTAAGAGATTCAAGAGTTCAGTAAACCCCAAGTGGAATAAATAAAATGAAAATGATAAATAAGTTTATGGAACTATTAACATGTACTAGAATCTTTAATATGTTTTATTATCTTCTCCCTAACAAATATTTTCAATGTTTCCATTACACATATTTACAAACTTTCAAAATCTCACAGACCAGATGCCACAATTAAAAGTATAGAAACTCATTATAGTCAAACTGCTGAAAACAAAGCTAAAAACATAATCCTAAAAGCAACCAGAAAAAACACATGACCTACAACGAGCATAAAGTTTTCAACTGACTTCTCAACAGAAAATATGAAAACCAAAAGCAACGGGATGCCAACTTTAATAATGCCAAATAAACAAAAGTGCCAATACAGAATTCAGTACCAAAATATCCTTCAAAAATGAAGGTACCAAAGTCATTTTAAATATCTTGCTAACACTAAGTTAACTGTACTACAAAAAGCAATACTAAATCAATATTATCAAATGGCCATTCTACCCAAATCAATTTACAGATTCAATGCAATGCATATAAAAACTTCAATGCCATTCTTCAAAGAAATGGAATAAATATTGCTGAATTTACATGGAATCACAAAAGACTCTAAATAGCTAAATGAAAAAGGACTAAAAAGGGGGAATAAGGGATTATACCTCCAGGCTTCAAACTATACTACAAAGCAGCATGGCACTGGACCAAAAACAGACACACAGACCAAATGTATAAAATTGAGGGCCCAGAAATAAAACCATACATATACGGTCAAATAATTTATGACAAAGGAGCAAAGAATATATACACTGGAATGAGAAATGTCTCTTCAACAAGTGGTGCTGGGAACACTGTGGACTGCCATATACAAAAGAATGAAACTAGATTCTACCTCACACCATACACAAAAATGAACTCAAAATGGATAAATAACTTGGACATAAGACCAGAAACCCTAAAATATATAGGAGAAAACACAGGCAAAACACTGTACGACATAAACTTCAGAAACATCTTTGAGGATGTTTCTCCAGAAGCAAGGAAAACAAAGAATATAAACAGCTGGAACTACATTAAACTAAAAAGCTCTGCACAGCAAGAGACACACTAACCAAAATGAAGAGACACCCTAATGAATGGGAGAAAACATTTGCACACCCTACAACTGATAAAATACTGACATTGAAGATCTAGGATTCACAAGTCAATAGAAACAAGTCAAAAAGCACAATCAAAAAATGGACAGAAGAGCTAGACAGGCAATTCACCAAAAAAGAAATGCAAGTGGACAAAGGCATATGAAAAAATGTTCAACATCATGTATTATCAGGGAAATGCAAATACCACTTCCACCTCTAAGAATGGCCCACATTATAAAAAACAGAAACAAGTGCTGGTGAGGGTATGAAGAAAAAGGAACCCTCTCACACTCTTGGTGGGAATGTAGACTGGCCTAGCCACTATGGGAAGCTGTGTGGAAGTTCCTCAAAACACTAAAAATGGATCTGCCCTACAGCCTAAGGAAACTTGTACTCTATGTTAATTACAGCACTATTCACTATAGCCAAAACATGGAAACAAACTAAATGCCCTAAAACAGATGACTGGATCAAGATGTGCTATATATACACAATGGAATACTATTCAGTGACAAAAAATGATAAACTCATGACATCTGCAGCAACATGGATGGGGTTGGAAGGGATTATGTAAGTGAAATAAGAAAGAGAAACATAAAACTACCAGACAGTGTTACTTATATATGGAATATAGAGAAACCAAACAAAGGGTCAAAGACAAACCTTGAAAGTTGACCAATGATTGTGGCATTGGGTGGGGGTGGGAAGAGGACGGTAAAAGTGGTGGGGGGAGTGTGTGAAGAGCACAAGGGACTATGGTGATGGAATATGTGTGAATTGGTGGTGGGAGAACTACAGTGATCACACCTGAGGGGAGAAATCATATACTGTCCAAAAATTAGCACCAATGTAAGAAAAAGGTATTTCATTTAAAAATAAATTAAATTTAAAAAAGAAAGTGGAAGGAAGGAGGGAACAGAGGCTACTAGAGAAAAGATGAATACTAAGAGATAAAAAATAAAATAAGCAATACTAAAAGTTCTTCAGGCTAAAGGAAAGTAAATTAAAAGGGAAACATGAAACTAAGGGGGAAAGAAGAAAAATGTAAGGGAGTAAACAGGAAACACTGACTAAAGTAGCAGCATCACAGCATTTATAAGGCGAAACATACAACAATTGTAGCAGAGAGCAGAGTTGCAGCAAGAGGTTAAGCTATTAAACTTCTTACACTGTTCAGTAAAATAGTACAACAAAGACTATAACAAGCCAAACACAGACATTGCAATCTATAGAGGAGCCACTAAAATAATAACACAATCAGGAATAACTAAAAGCTAATAGAAGAGAACAAATAATAATGAGCTAAAAGAAGGCAGGAAAAGGAGAACATAAAGGAATAAAGAAGACTGATAAAAAGTTACCAAGATAGCTGATTTAAATCCTGCCATCAAGGATACAAAATCAATGCACAAAAACCAATAGCCTTCCTATACACAAACAATAAACCTGAAGAAGAAATCAAGAAAACAATTCCTTTTATTATTGAAACAAAAAAATCAAATACTTGGGAATAAACCTAACAAAAGAAGCAAAGGACCTATACAAAGAAAACTATAATACTGTTAAAAGAAATAGAAGTATTGCGTTCTCCTGCCACCGGGTGAGGGTCCCACGTGGCACGCAGACCTCTCCTGCCGCCCGCTGCTCCACTCAGCAGTGTACTTCGGTCCTTCTGCCTGCTCTGCTCCCCGCTCTGGCTCTGGTGAATTCTCTCACCCTCCCGTGCTTCTGACTGTACCCAGTGCTTGTATGTATGTATGTATGTATGCATGTATGTATGTATGTATATATAAATAAATATTGAAAAAAAAAAGTAGTAGACACAAAGAAATGGAAAGACATTCCCTGCGCATGGATTGGAAGAATTAACATTATCAAAATGGCCATCCTACCAAAAGCAATTTAGAGTCAATGCTATTCCAATTAAAATTTCAATGTCATTCTTCGAGGAAATAGAAAAAATATTGATGAAATTCATATGGAGCCACCAAAAATCCCGAATAGCCAAAACCCTCCTGAAAAAAAAAAAAGAAGGGAATGGAGGCATCAGTCTCCCATATTTCAAACTATACTACAAAGCCATAATAATCAAAACTGCATGGTACTGGAACCAGAACAGACACATGGACCAATGGAACCAAATAGAAAACCCAGAAATAAACCCACAGATCTATGGTCAACTAATCTTTGACAAAGGAGCAAAGAATATGCACTGGAGCAAAGAAAGTTTGTTCAATAAATGGTGCTGGGAAAACTGGGTCACTACATGCAAAAGAATGAAGCTTGACCACTACCTCACACCAAGCACAAAAACCAACTCAAAATGGATTAAAGAACTAGACATAAGACCTGAAACCATAAAATATATAGAAGGAAATACAAGCAAAACACTACATGACATGCACCTCAAAGACATCTTTACAGACGCATCACCCAGAGCAGTGATAGTGAAGGCAAAGATAAATAGCTGGGGATTGTTAAATTAAAGAGCTTCTGCACAGCAAAAGAGACAATTATGAAAACAAAGAGAAACCCCACCGACTGGGAGAAAATTTTTGCACACAACACTAATGATAAAGGACTGATCACAAAAATCTACAAAGGAGCTGATGAGACTCAACAAAAACAAAGAAAATAATCCAGTCAAACAATGGGCAGAAGAGCTAAAAAGAAACTTCTCCAAAGAGGAAATACAAATGGCCAACAGGCATATGAAAAAATGTTCAACGTCACTTGCAATCAGGGAAATGCAAATCAAAACTACAATGAGATACCATCTCACACCAGTGAGAAAGGCACATATTAAAAAAACTAGCAACAACAAATGTTGGCGAGGATGTGGAGAGAAAGGAACTCTCCTGCACTGCTGGTGGGATGCAAACTGGTCCAACCACTATGGAGAGCTGTGTGGAGATTCCTCAACCTACTAAAGATAGCGCTTCCATAAGACCCAGCAATTCCACAACTAGGTATTTACCCAAAGGACACAGAAACATTAATTCCAAAGGGCACCTGCACCCCTATGTTTATAACAGCACTATTTACAATAGCTAAGCTATGGAAACAACCCAAACGCCCAAAAATAAGATGACTGGATCAAGAAGATGTGGTACATATACACAATGGAATATTACTCAGCAATCAAAAGAGATAAACACATGTAGTTTGCAGCAACATGGATGGAGCTGGAAGGGATCATGCTCAGCGAAATAAGCCAGAAAGAAAAAGAAAAATACCGGATGGTCTCACTCATAACAGGAATCTAGAAAACCTAAATAAGGGACCAGGAAAAAGAATAACTATAAGAAAGAAAAAAACCAAAATCAACAAACAACTATGAACCAGAGACACCCTTTGGGGGTGGGGGGGAAAGGAGGGATTGGGGTCAAAATCAGAGGGTTGCAATTGTATGGGAAATATAAAAATTAAAAAAATAATAAAAATAAATTCTGCCATCAGTAATTACACCAAAAGCAAACAGTCAATAAACATTTTAAGAACAAAAACTCTAAGATTGGGTAAAAGGATGCAGCCACCAGAGGCCAAAAGGCACCAAGGTAAAGAAGCTGGCCCTGCCCCCTACGATTGCAAAGAATCAGGAGGCCAAGAATGTGGTAAATGAATTGTTTGAGAAAAGTTACAGGACTTTTGGCACTGGACAGGACATCCAGGACACACAGAAGAGACCTCACACGCTTTGTCAAATGGACCCACTACATCAGGCTGCAGCAACAAAGGGCTATTTTAAGTGACTAAAAGTGCCACCTGCCATTTACCAGTGCACACAGGCCTTGGACCACTAAAACCGCTACTCAACTGCTAAAGCTGGCTCACAAATACAGACCATAGTCCTAGGAAAAGAAGCGAAGATTGTTGGCCTGGGTTGAGAAGAAGGCTGCTGGCTAAGGGGATGTCCCCACTAAGAGACTACCTATCCTTTGAACAGGGGTAAATACTGTCATCACCCTGATGAGAACAGGCTCAGCTGGTGGTGATGTGGAAGCCAAGTTGTCTGTCTTCCTACCTGCCCTGTCTTGGAAGATGGAGGTTTCCTACTCCATTATCAAAGGAAAAGCTGAACTGGGGACCACCGTCACCTTTACACAGGTTACTCTGAAAACAAAGGAGCCCTGGCTAAGCTGGTAGAAGCTATCAAAACCAATTACAGTGACAGAGGTCATGAGATCTGTAGTCACTGGGGAAGCACATTCTGAGTCCAAAATCGGTGGCTAGCACCTCCAAGCTGAAAAAGGCAAAGGCTAAAGAACTTGCCACTAAACTAGGCTAAATGTATGCTGCTATGTCTTCTGCACATAAAAAGAATAAACATCCTTCAGCCATTGTAAAAAAAAAAATGCCACGAAGGCATAAAATGTTTTCACATCACTCACTTTAAATATAAGAATACAAACAGGTTGAAAATAAAAGGGTAAAAGAGGTTCTGTCATCCAATCAACAGCTAAAACTGGTATGCAATGTTAACGTTGGACAAAGCAAACATGAAATATTCATAAAGATACAAAGTGATATTTTATAATTATGAAACGTTCACTTAATCAGAGACATTATGCACTGAGTAACATAGCTTTGAAGTACATAAAATATATTCTCCACTACTCATTTCTGCACTATCCTGCTTTCCTTTCTTACTCACTGCACTTTTCACAGTCTGACATCATGTCATATATCTAATTAGTTTTCATACTTCTCCAACCTTATAATTAGACTAGCTAGTAGTAGGCACGCAATACGTATTTGCTGAAGAAATGAGTAGAACTTCCACTAACAATGTGTTTTCTTATGGCTTATTTCCAAAGTTCTATTATCTACCTATTTTTTTCAGTTATGCAATCCACTAATTTTAACAGCAATAAATCTTTGTTAGCCAAGATTTGCATGACAAGTTCATAAAGCTCCAATATTAAATATCATCCGTCTTTGTTCATTTAGTAAACATATTCCAATATATGTATTGATTCACATAAATCAAATAAACAATTATATTAGCTTTCATGTTTATTCAACTTCACAGAAAAATCCAAAAATGTTTCTGAAAATTGGTTATTTATCTAAATACCAATTGTTCATTATGGTGACATAATACTATGTGGTAAGGGAGATGTGCCTAAGTTAAACAAATTTTTTTAATTCCTGATAATCTTCAAGTGGGCAAAAGGAAATCTTAAAAATCAAACTTACAAGTTGTAATAAGATACAGAAAGTAATTTAACCTTTAATACCTAAAACAAGTTTTACAGCCACATCTGTAATTTACATATACAGTGGAGATCACTGAAATAGCTTCCTGTTGCACTGCAGCAAGAAATTTTATTATAATGTAGATTAAACATATTTGCTACAGAGTGCAGCAAGATAACCTCACTGAAGAATCAAAATTTTCATAATGGAACTTGTTACAGTGAGTTAAATATTTTCTTAATTTTATACAGTACATATTTTCAAAATGAACATTATCACTGAAGAATTTGCTAACTACTGTTAGCAATTAATGTTTTATACATACTTAATTTTACTATAGTTATAGTATGTGGCTCTCTAAATGTTAGTACATGAAATGTTAAGTTTAAACATAATAAGGTACTCCTCCAAGATGAAGACTCAGGACATCAAAACTTCGATCATTATTGCACCTATTTTTCTACAGAAAAATGGAAATTTTACATCATAATCTTCCCAAAAGTGAACAGACAAGTTGCAAAATCACAGACTCATTGGCATTAAACAAAATCTACAATGAACAGTTTTTGTGAACTGATGTTCAACATTAATATACGATGAGATTTGGTTAACTATGATCATGCAAATAAAAATCCTCCACAATCATATTTTTATGTTTTATAAAACGGTCTTAAAGATATACTTTCATAAACATTTCTGGTGCAATTTTGCCAATGACAAAAATACAAAGCTATCCTTTATTCTTTATTTTATAGATTTAAAAACATGCCTTTGTACTGCTGACATAGAAATAAGCATGTATGGGAGAATAGGGCTAATGCAACATTTAAGAACCAATTATCTTGGCCCAACATTAGCTGCCTTGATATTTAGCAGCCTCCCACAATCACTGGTGTCATACGGTTGTAAATGAAGAATAGTTAAATATTGAGAGATTAAGACACAATTCACAACATTTTTTAAAAAGTAAAAAGCTGTTTCGTAAACATGAAGAAGTCTTTAAAAGAAAAATAATCACATCAATTGAGATATACACTGGAAAATAGTAAAATGTCATTTTCCAAAATAGTAGTTTCTTTATTATATCCCCCATCTATTATAACCAATCTTGGAATATACCTTAAACATAATGATGTATTATATGAAAATGCTCCATTATTCAGTGTGATAAATTTAATAAGTTAGAATATGATTATTTTTACGATGTTAAAGACATGGAAAAAAGAAAGAACAGCACCTGAAATACTAAAGTGAATTTAGGTAAGCATTAAAGTAGTAACATATATTTTGGTTCAAAACACAGTTTATAAAACTGTATAAAGGATACTGCCTTAAGTAATTTGTATCTATATTTTGCAGATTATAACAACGAGGAAAAAAAAGATCTGGTCTAAATCCAAATAAATTTCCACTTCTTCCAAAATGGACAAAGTAGAATTTCACTCAAAGTTCATAAGATTGTGATACCTACAGTAGCTCATATAGTTGGATATCACTCCCACCCTGCCCTCCCCCCAAAAAACAATTTTTTGGCTCCAAAATAAAGTACAATAATAAACTCTTGATGAAAAACTATGTTATGGGGCAATCTATCATATACTATGGGCTAAATATGAATTTACAAAGAGCACATCCCATTTTCAGCAATTTTTCCATTAACATGCAACTCACTATAAAATACAAAACACTTGCTTTCAAGAACAGCTTTATAAAGACACACTGCATCAATAAAATTTTTTTTCTTTTTCTGATTAACACACTATTATGGAGAACTGCAACTTTTCTAATGTGTATATATCAGATTTTATATTATAGTGTAATAATTTGCATTTTCTGAACATATTGTCCAAGAGGAAATATCTATACACAATAACATTCTAGACTATTAAAATCTAATTCAAATTACAGAATTTTATTGATACAGTAGATTAATAATAACTGAAAAGGATGGTAAAATGGGATAAAGAATTCAGTACATTATTTTATAACACACTCTTTAAAATTAAAATATTTTAAATCTCTCTCTTCTTAAAATTTTCATTGCCATGAAAGGCCAGAAAATTCTGGAACCAATACTGAGGTGTAAAATAATCAAACAACTTCAGGACTATTTCACAATTTGCAAGGAGTCCTCCCATCAGAGGCTTCGCTCAGATGTAATGGCAGACAATTTAGCACCTCTGAAGATTAAGGGTGCCCAGGAGTAAACACTATGTAAGATACACAAGGGAAAGAGACCATTTAAATTCTCCAACAAAGAGTGACATCAAGGAAATGACACCGTTTGTTGAAAAAAATTTTCACAGTAAAACTGCAGAGAATACAAATACAAACACTGACAGATTACTGCTTACGATCTATTCTAACAAAACTCTTTTCAAATCAATAGATCCAATAAACAGGGTACTGTCAGTTTAAAGCCGCAGATAAAAGCTATACAAGCACTTTAGAAGTCAGAAACATTAATAAAAAAAAAAAGAAAGAAAAATATATTTACAAGTTTCTTCTTTAGTTTATGTCTACATAGCCATCACACATTACATTTTCACAAGACTCTAGAGTCAATGTTATCACCATGTGTATGGCTAAAGTTGTATGACCACAAACACATGAGGTCATCAAAGTAAGGTCCAACTGTCCACTCTTCAGCAGTCCCATTTTGTGCAGCAAAGGCTTTATTCAGCCTCCGGCTTGACAACAAATGATTTTTTTCAAAGCTTTCACAAAGAAAGTTATTGGTTACATTTGTTCATCGCCTTTCTCTTTTAGAACTTCTCCGCCGTACCTTAAAAGAAAAGTCACCAGGTGATGAATTAAAATGGGTACAAAGTTATTGCAGAGTAATTAGTATTATTTACCAATTGTTATTCTTGCTTGGTTCAGATTTCCTCTTTTTTTTCCCTTGAAACCTTTCTCCTTTTAACTTTCTGCGCTGGCATCACATACTTAGATCTATATAACATATGAATTGCCACAATAGCCTTTCTCACAATAACAAAGAGAAAACTATTTTACTTCTCTATTTTAATAATTTTAAAGAGATATGAGTAGAAGTCAGTGTTGACAGCAAAAAAGAAAACACAAATATCCTTTTTACTTATATTTCCTTATATAAAAGAAAATATTTGATACCTCTGAACTTAGGCTTACAAATGTCTTTTTGGGAAAGTGAGTTTGGATCCTAACAATTATCAAATACATGTGTGTATATATATATATATATATATATATATAAAATACTCTTAAGTTCAGACATGTTACTATTTACTGGCAAACACTAATAAAGCCTAAAAATTTAGTTCAAAAAGGATCAATATTAATAAGAAATACAAACAAAATAAGGGTTTTAATTAAATTATGGTATAGCTTTTGTTTGATGAAGACATCAATCACTATGGACACTTTAGCTTTATTTTTACATCCAAAAAAAAACCTTTCAGAAACAATGTTTGCCCAATTAGTTTGAGGACACAATTTATCATTTTTTTCTGTGATCCTAACTTACATAAATGAATCCTGATACAGACAGGAGAGATTACATTAAATAGGACAGAGATAGAGATCCAGCATTAGTATATTAAGAGAACAGCTCTTGTAAATGTGTTAATTATAGTACTTCAAAGAGAAATATCTGAGATGTATTAACTAGCAAAGTGGTTGTTTACCTTAAAAAAAAATTCTCAGAATTTTCACATTCCTACTTTCGTAAGAGTCTATTACAAAGTGCATGAATTACAAAGGCTGACTTTAAAGACATGATTTTATTCTGTATGATTGATTTACTTCTAGTTTCTACAGTGAAATTCAAACAAAAAGTTATTAAGTATAAATAGTATACTTAACAGATAGGTGCTCTAAAAATCAAGGCAAAACCTAAATGCTTAAAAATACTAAACTTGTTTGTTTTTTCAGTTTAAAACTTGACATTTATGTTTTCACTAGGTCACATCTATTATTCTCAATTAGCTTCAGGTTCCCCAAAAAAATGTTTTCTCTATTATTCAAGTCAGTAGGTAAAACAACAGTATAAACTAATGAAGAAAAATATACACTTAATTATTAAGTAACAGCAAGTGCTAAACGGATCTAATCAAGTATTCACCAACGGTATTTCACACTATCACACATGGAACTTTAATAAATACATACATTTACTGTAGAAACTTCCTCTTCTTCTGTTTCTTCCTGTGGAATATCATCATTGACAGGAGAGCTACCTTGAAACACATCTATTTCTTCACTTGAATCATTTTCTTTAGTGGCTGCTTGTTTGGAGCGTCCTACACGGCTAGAGCAAAAAACATTAAATAAAATGAGGACTCTGATCTTTAAGAAGTAGATTTTCCCATCAGAGGAAATACTTGTTTAAAAAGCAGAAAATCTGGAGTCTTTTCTAACAGTGTACCAGTCTTTATCTGACCCTAGAGAGTGTACTTATAAAGAAATCTCATTCATTCACTTCTTTTTTTTTTTTTTACAAATTTTTTTTTTTTTAAGATTATTTATTTATTTATACAAGCACTGGGTACAGTCAGAAGCGCGGGAGGGTGAGAGAATTCACCAGAGCCAGAGCAGGGAGCAGAGCAGGCAGAAGGACCGAAGTACACTGCTGAGGGGAGCAGCGGGCGGCAGGAGAGGTCTGCGCGCCATGTGGGACCCTCCTCCGGTGGCCGGGGAGCAGCCGGGGATCGAACCGGCGCCTCAGAGGCTGCGGGCAGCTTCGCAACCCAGCGCTCAACCGCTGCGCCACTGGGGAGGCCCTCATTCATTCACTTCTATATCTTCATTGCTACTATGTATTTCCAAACCATCCTCATCTCTTGCCTTTTTTCTCTACAAAGTAATATTTAAAAAATGTAAAAACAGATGATGCCACCTCACTCCACAGGTAATTCTCTACCGAGAGTAATTTTGGAAATACCCTTAACATATTAAGCTCTGAAGGCTGGGACCTCCCTAGTGGCACAAGGGGTTAAGCACAACACTGTGAAGCTATCTGCAGCCTCTGCAGCACAAACTCACTCCCCAGCAAGCCAGGGAGCTACCCACATGGCACAGCAGACCTTTCCTGTCTGGCCCGCTGCTCCTCTCACCAGTGTATTTCAGTTGATCCACCTGTTCTGTTTTCCACTCTGCCTCTGGTGAATCCTCTCACCCCCCACACTTCTGGCATGTACCCCAATTCTTGTATGCATTAAGTCTTTAAAAAAAAAAATAAAGCTCTGAAGGCAGTCCTTGCCTACCTTTCCATATCTCTTTCCATTCCACAATTTTCTGCAACTACAGTTCAGCAAATCCTTCCTTCAGCTCTCTGAATCTGCCAAAATTTTTTCCACTTCACAACCTATACCTATACATACCTTAATGTTCCTCTCCCTACTCTCTACCTAATTCCTTCTGTTCCCAAGGAATCAGTTCATCACTTTCAAAAGAGAAAACTTCTGATTCCTCAACCTTCCCATTCCATTCCCTTGTAACCCTAAATTATTCCCTCAAGGCACATCTCACAATTTATAATTCCATATTTATGTGTGATTTATTTAATGACTACCTATATTTTATATTGTAAGTTTCATGAGGACAAGAATCATGTCTGTTTTATGACAGTATAGCCCCCAATACCTAGTACTCTCTGAAAGAGAAGGCAATCAAAATATGTAATAGATAACACCAGTTAATCAAATATTTTCATATTTTTTAATTAGCTTATCACATTTAAAAGCAATCTAAAATGTGTATTGTTTAAGGCCCTGCTCAAGTCACATAATTCTTTTAATTGTTTCAGTTTTTCAGGATATAAAAGAAAATACAGTAATAACATGAAATTAACATAATCCTTTTCAATTCCACTGAGGGCAAAACAGGAAGAACAGGCAAGTCAAAACTTATTAAACCAAGTCTAAAACAGAGCTTTCCAGTAAAGGGAAAACAGACTGTTAAGATACAATATACAACCTTTCTCTATTGATTTTCAAAAAGAAATAACCTGTTTCGTTTACAACATTCATGTGAAAACTGATGTAATTTTATAGGCTAACAATTATGTAAGTCCTTATTTTTCTTTTCCTCAAATATAAACAAGTTAAAGTTATGAGCATGAAAGGTATTTACCTCATTAATTTCTTATCATACAATTAACTATTAAAAGTTACTGTTTCTTTGGAATCCTTTTTTTTTAACAAAAATATTAATTTTCCGTGGTTGAATCCAAACACATTTATGAAGCTGACACAAAAATAAACTTACCTTTGCCTTTTACCTGAGGGAAAAAATTAAATGGAAGAAGGTATGAAGTACTGGCTAGACACTGAAGCAATTTTCCTCTTCCTGTGGAATACACAGGAACAGGAAAAACTTCTAAATACCTAAGTATTTAACCAAAGCATGTTGTCAACTCTGAAGTCAAACCATTGATTTAATTATGTAATGCAATTACTCTCAGCAAAACTGCAGAATTTCTAATAGATGGCATGTTATTTTACTTGCACTTAAACAACTGGAGGTGGGATGGGGAGGTGTCAAATCTACAAATTGTAGCACTGATGTTCCTGTCACATTACTAATTTTGAATACAGATTTCTTATTATAACTCTCTTATAAACGTGTTTGTGTAAACAGTCAAAATTACCTATATGTACATACAGATGTGTTAATTAGAAAAGAAAACCAGGATACCAAAAACGTGAGATCAGCACGATCACTTCTATGGATATAAATTAAGAAAAATGATGTCCATTACTTTCTTACAAAATTCAAAGAATAAAAGTAAAAATAAAAGCCATTTATCTTAAAGTTGCTGAGAAAAGACATGAAGAAAAATTAGTTTGCAATGATAAGGCATACTTGTCAATATGGTGTGATTATTTAAAAATACCTTATCTCTAGATACCATAAAGCCTGTATAGGGAATAATAAATTATTTAGTATTCATTTATAAAGATTTGCCTAAAACCTATAAAAATATACAAATGTTAACAGAGGGTTAACTGGGACATTGATCACCTAGGCAAGTTTGTAAAAATTTATCTTCCCTAGTGTTATGGTTTTAAATATATGGGATTTAAAACAGTTCTATGTATATTGATAAATTTATGAACTTTTGCAAATAATTTGAAATTGGTTTGAAATTTAATATTATTTACAACTTACACATTTTTTTTTGGTTGTGATGGTGATGGCGTTTTTGATGGTCTTCCTCGTCCTTTCTGTGGTGTGGATTGTGTGGATTCAACTGCACTAGTTTCAGGAGACTCTGCTCTGCTTTGGGGAAGACCCAAATGTGGATAATATCAAATTATGATTTACAATAGAGTGACTAAATCTATGCAGAGTTCAGAGTCACACATAATTACCTCTGTTGAGCTCTTCTTGATGCTCGGTGCTGCTTGCTTTTTGACTTCTGTTCTGTGTTTCCACTTTGTCTTTCCTCTTCCTCCTCCTCTTCTGTTGTCGAAGGTCCAGACTTTTTTTTGTTTCCTTTTTTAGAAGTTTTTATTGTTGGTTCTTCTTTGGGGGTCCCTCCACCAATAGGTTTTGGTGGTCGGCCCCTTTTACCTTTTTTTGGTGGACTATTCTGTTCATCCTCATTTTCTAGTATATCTTCCTTGAGCCTTTTTTCCTCAGACCACTGCTGTTCATCAGATTCTGAAGCTGTATGGCCTCTCTTCCGTCCACGCTGACTACCTTTAGGTTTCTGTTCCTGTACCAATTTAGTCAGGTCATCCAAACCTAACTTCTCTTCTGAATCTGTGACAGTTGTTTTTTTCCGGCTTCTAGGCTTATCCAATTCAGACTAGAAATAAATGTCACAATTTCAAACATAAAATTTTATTACACATTAATCTGAAGAATGAAACCAAAAAGTTGTTACCCACTTCTGTTAAATTTTCCATACACACACATACATAAAACACAAATACATATGGCTGATGTGCTGAGTTAATATGAATAGGTTTGCAACAATTTACATTCTTAAAAATCAGTGGAAAAAAAATCAGCGGGAAAAAAGTCAAATTATCTGAGTACCTTTTTTGTGTTTCATTAGTCATTAGCATTTAATTATGTTCTTGGTATTATGCCCATTTTCCTATTTGTTTACTGGAATTTTATTTTTTAATCTACAGTCTTCTATACTTTTGTGTTATCTTTAAATTTTATTTTCTATATATTATGGACTGAATTGTGTTCCCACAAAATTCAGATGCCGAAGTTGTAACTCTTAATGTGACAGTATGCAGGGATGGTGCTTTTAGGAGGTACTTCAGTTGAGATGAAATCATGATGGTGGGGGTCTGATGATGGGATTATTGCCCGTCAAAGAGAAGCACCAGAAAGCCCTCTCTCTGTATTTCTTTCCCCATCATGTGAGGACTCAGTAAGAAGGTGGGCCCCTGCAAATGAGAAAAGAGCTCTCATTTAAATTAAATTGGCTAGTACTTTATCTTGAACTTCCAAAACTCCAGAAATATTAGAAAAGAAACTTCTATAAAGACTCCCAGTATATGGCATTTTTTTATGGCTGCGTGAACTTATTTAAACATTATTTTATCTGGTTTTAGAATGCGATGTTAGATGAGGTCCTAAATTGTTTTTCCTCCCATCCCCCCAAAAGACTGATTTGTATGCTTCCTTCATTTTGCATTATGTTTCTAAAAATAAGACTGTTTCTAGGCTATTGTAAGAGTAGCACAGTGTGTTGTTATTATAACTAGATATGTTTGTGTCTGGCTGGGTTGATCTTATTATTAATCCTCTTTTCTGTATTCACTCATTCTTCCACATGGACATAAAAATCACACTGAAATTCTAACAATTATATAGTCATTTAGAAAGAACAGTCATCTTTTTAAATTTATTTTTCCCATGCAAGAAAAAAACATGTCTTCTCTCTCTTCAAGTCTTCTTAATTTTCTCAATTTTGACATTTCCTCCACAAAGGTTACATTTTCCCTACTTCTTTTTAAGGTTATGTTTAGATCTGTCTATCTAATTTTGTTTTTTGTAGTTGTCACTGTAGTAAATTCCCTTTCTCCCAAGGCTTTACTTAATATAAAATTAAATTACCAGAGTAAAGTTAGCCACATATATATATGTGTGTGTGTGTGTGTGTATATATAATATATGTATGTAAATGACTATCATGCTAAATTCTTAGTATTTCAATTCTCTAAGTATATAAAAATGAAAATACATGCATCTGCATTTTTCATTATTACACTTTAGATACCTAGTTCATGTCTTCCTAAATTAGTCAAAATAATAGTGGTGAAAGCTGCTTGTTTTGATCCCAATTATTAATAAGACTACTTCAAGTATTTATTTTGCCTTTAAGTAGAATGACTAAATTAGTGACTACTAATTAAAACAAAATTTTTAGCATGTTAAGGAAGCATCCTTCTAGTATTGGTTTGCTAATAATTCATATCTGTCATGAATAATTTTAAATTTTACGTCATTTTGGCATGATCAGAGACTTTCTTTTTAGTGCTTTTTTATTTGGCATACTGATTTACTGTATTATATTAATGATTTATTAGCACTAAATTATCCTTATATGCCAGGAAAAATATAAAACCTTTGACTGATTTTAACTTGCAAAATTAACAAACTTACATAAATTAAAAATTTATACATAAAGATAAAATTGCCCAGAAATGGAAAGATAGGAAGAATGTTAAATTAAAACTAAATTTGAAATGCCACCTTCAATTTTACAATGTTACAATTCATTTTAATGTCCAACGTTCTGAAAAAGTGTTTGAATTCATTGGGAAACTTGAGTTCCTTTGAAAAGGCTGGTGGAAAACAAGAAATTCAATGTTGGGATTTTTTTTTTAAGAATACCATAAAATAATCTAGTTTCCTAAAGCACTACATTCTGTAATTTCTTTTTTAGTTCACACTATGTCATTTTAAGAACAGAGGAAATATAAAATTGAAGCTAGGAAGCAGAAAATGGGGGAAATATGCTATCTATAAAACTAAATATTTTAATATAATGGTATATGGACAATAATTCCTTTCCTGTAAAATTTCAATGTGAAAAGCTGGTGGGGTGCAAAGACAATGGTACTCTTTCACTATAACCTATTGGCCTTTAATTAGAACTTCTGTCTCATAATGTTCACCTCCTTTGAGGCTATTTCAGCTAAAACTAGTTTATTAGTATGGTTCTTGTAGAACTTCTAAAAAATGAACATCATGTCACATGACAGATAGCAAAAGGTCTCCAATGTAATTATAAAAATAAAAGTCAAAAGCTCAGAATTTAAAAACAGTCCTACGAACCATAGAGACTTTATTCTATATTACTCCAAAAGATAGACTGAGGAACAGAATTTGTAAGATAAATATTAAGAATTAATACGAAATCATGTTTCCCAAAATTTTTGGAAGGGATAGGCAAGGGGAGGAATATGCAGGTGTGGGAATGAATGGGTGGCCTAACTGATTTTCCCAACAAATGAGAGATATTATGAGCTCTCCACTTAACGCATTTCAAGCATATGGTAACCACTCTCATTAATGATAATAAAAAATTTCTGCACTAAGTGACAAGTAGGACTAGAAGACATAAATACCTTTTCCAATTCAAGGATTCTCTTCTATAAATCCAGATAACAGGATTCCTTTCTGGCTAAGCGATCAATTTTTAATTCTGGTTGGGTGAAATTTTTAAACAGCCAATAAAAATCAGAATTTAAAATTTTAAATGGAAAGAGAATTAATCTGGCAAAATAATTACTAAAGATATGTGAAAATAACTTAAACCTCTTGGTGTATGTAATGATGGTCCAGTGGAAGACAAATAGGAAAGTAATATTCAGAGAAAGTCAAGTTATTTATTACTAACCTTCCACCACTATTAATCCAGTAGATTCAAACACATTAACTTATGGTCATTATTTATCAAAAATATTAATCATTAGAAAAACAATAAAACAGCAGCATAAGCAATTCATTTTGGACAATTCACTTATTCTGATAGACCTTACCCAGTTAAGTATCCAGATTTTACAGATAAAAGAAACTGACTCAAAAGTCTCATCAACTGTTTATAGGGTTAACCTAGAAAATCAAAATACTCCCAATTTTAAGGCCATCAGGTTGTGTTTGAATGTATAACTATATTCTATACTTGCATTAAAAACTAACGAATTTGTCTTCTAAAGATAGATGCAAATTATGTCTATCATACAAGTTATTACTGCGAGTAAGACTTAAAAACGCAACAGGGACTTTACAAGAATTACAGCATTTCCTACTTTTACTAGCTGCTTATTTAAGTAATTAAATGCTCAAGAATCAATCAAAATGGAGGAGCTCTTAAGGACCCTCATTCTAGTGCCCTGCTCTAAAACTAAGTCTAAATTTATTGTGTTTTTAAAAAAGCAGAAGTAATTTGTTCTGAGTATGAAATTGGCATGTTTGATTTCAAAGATCTAAGAAATAAAGATTACTTATTTGAATGACAAGAAACACAAAAGACTCAATATACTGAAATAACAGGTGGAAGAGAAACTCAGATTTACAATTAAAACCATTGAAAGAAAATGAAATGCCAAATTTAAGAGTAACATTAACTTGTATCAGTGTAAAAATATGATTAAGAGTAAAATTATTATTAAAATTGTTATGAAATCAAACCAAGTATCTCACCCTTACAAGATCAGAGTCGTCTCTCTTGTCATTTTTTTTTCCTGGCAAAGGTGAAGACATGGTATAATCTTCATTTTCACTGTGATCCATTTCAGAACTATCAAGCCTTTGAATAGACATTTGCAATTGCTATTACAATCACAAAAGCATACAAGCCTTTTCTGTTCCCTAGTGTAGCTTTATAGCTTTACAAGAAAAAGTGTCACTCTTTTTCAAAAAGTATCAGCTGTAGCCTATCAAATTTAGCATTAATCAACAAGCAATGAAGCACATTAAATTTATTACAGGGGGGATTCCCTGGTCGCGCAGGGGTTAAAGTCTCAGCACTATCAAGCTATTCTCCAGCCACTGCAGCATGAATTTGATCCCTGGCCAGGAAGCTAACCCACATGGCACAGCAGACCTCTCCTATCTTGCCCACTGCTCCCCTCAGCAGTGTGTCTCAGTAGATTCACCTGTTCTGCTCCCCACGCTGTCTCTGGTGACTCCTCTCATCCTCACCTCTGGCCTACACCCCAGTTCTTGTATGCATAAATCAAAATAAAGTTTTAAAAAAATTTATTACAGGAAAATAAAAAAAATTACAAATTTAATTTTTCCCCTAAGTCTTTTTTTTTTTTTTTTTTTTTTTTTATATAGAGGCATGTTTTTTTTTTTTTTCTTTCTTTCTTTCTTTATTTGTTTGTTTTTGTTTATACATGCACTGGGTACAGTCAGAAGCGCGGGAGGGTGAGAGAATTCACCAGAGCCAGAGCAGGGAGCAGAGCAGGCAGAAGGACCGAAGTACACTGCTGAGGGGAGCAGCGGGCGGCAGGAGAGGTCTGCGCGCCATGTGGGACCCTCCTCTGGTGGCCGGGGAGCAGCCGGGGATCGAACCGTTGCCGCAGAGGCCGTGGGCAGCTTCGCAACCCAGCGCTCAACCGCTGCGCCACCGGGGAGGCCCTCCCCTAAGTCTTTTTAAAACCTAAATTCTATTTATTAGTGGGAACATAGAGCAAATCAGAACTTTTCTTGTTAACAAGTTGGGCTGGCCTAGCTTACAAATCTTCCCTGTTCCCTGCCTCTCTCTTATCCTCATTCCACATTTTTTTCTCTCTGTAGCATTTTACACCCTCTATCATACTACAGTTTCTATATTATTATAATTACTGGTTATCTTTCCCTGCAAGAATGTAACCATGGATCTTTTGTCAATTTTACTAATAAACACTTGGCTCAGTATCTGAAATAGAGTAGGTACTCAATAAATACTCAATAAATACCATTTATATACATTGCTGAACCCTAAATTTCAATCTCTGGCCCAGAAACCCAAGTTCTAGACTCACATATCCAATTGCCCACTAAACACTTCAATTGAGTTTCCAATGGCATCTCAACTTTAAAACAGACAAAACAGATGTTTGGACACGCTTCTTTTCCCAACTTGCACAAAATACCCATGCACGCACACACACACAGTTCCTTCACAATGCTTCTACATCATATAAAATGTCACCATATTTTAAACTCATGTACATGGTAAAAAAGAAATTCAAAGCATACCAGAGTATAAAGTGATCTCTCTACCAGATAACCATATTAAGATGTTGAGTGCTCTTCAAAACCTTTTTGTACATTAATAAGCAAATGAAAATACATCTCCAAAATGCAAAGATACCCTAACAGTGGTCTAATTCCTTGCCTTTTTCATTCAAAGTATTGTTATAACTCTTCCATACTAACTCATACCTCATCATTTTCAATGACTGTTTTCCATTTTGGATGTACAATAATTTGAGTTTTATAACTGCTAAACATTTAGGAACTAGCTATTGCCACCAACACAGCTTACCCCCACAAGTTAAAATAGGAAAGGCTAAAACAGAATACCAACTAAAATGAGTGAGCAAATAAATATAAACTTGCAAATAGTTAAAATGTTTAAATGGAATGTTCAAGTATGCATTAATTTCCATTCAGTGCGATTAAATGTCTTGGGTTACATTATTTTAGCTCTCATAGGCTTGTTGGAATCCTTAAATGTTACATACCTCCCTTTAATTCTTCCAGGAGAACTTGGATTTGAGCTGCTACTTGCATTGCTTACAGTTTCCATTCGTGAAGATTTTGTCTGAGACTGTTTGCCTGCTGATGAAAGTGGCTTATTAACAGCTCCTAGAACATTGGTTGTTTTTGGCTGGAAGGAAAAAAATATGTATCTCCTTTTATTTGATTAATGTCAAGAGAAATATAAAGAACCATATAAACAGTAATTTTACTATTGATGTAAACCAAAGGATTTACATACGAAACATGAAAAATGTGCCTATCTTTAAACAAAACAAAGATTATAAACGGAATTCACTTAAACAAATAAAAAATTACATAGACAGGCTAACAGCAAAATTTCTTAGTTAATGTAAGGAAAGGCTCACATAGAAAGTGAAAACAAGTGTGATATGTAGTCAACAATGAAAACAGATTATCAGGCTCTTGGTATGGAAGGACGTAAGATATCCTTTATAAGATTTTTTATATATAAGATTTTATCATGATATTACACTAGAATAGGATAGGATAAGATAGGATATTTAAGGACTAGGTGTCCACAGCTTTATTATAATCTAAAATATAAGTTCATGTATTTTAGTTCAGCCTGCACCTACATAATAAACACAACTATTTCCTACTAGTAAATGGGAAATACCTAATAATTATAATTTCTACCATGAGATTAAACAATTTCTAAATACAAATTAACATAATAATGCCACTAATCACACAAAAATAAACCACCACAAAGAAGTTAGAACAATTCCCAAAACATACTTTTCCAGGAGTAAAAAACGATTTCATTTCTGGAGGCAGATAATTTTTGGTGTTACTGAAGTTCTACAAGCAAGGGAAAAGATGTAGTTGGTAAATATTGAAACAATGTATCTACGAGGTGTTCAAAACTACAAAAATCATACAGTAAATTTTCTTTAAAATACAAAATAAAATACATCTTTATTTAGCTATATAATTAGTTGAAACACAGAATTTCAGTCATTAATTTTAAATATTATAATAAGCACAAACTAATCAAATACCACCTATAATAGTAACAAAAATATAAAGTTGAGCTCCAACATGCAAAAATTCTAAGAGCGCATCAGAAAACACAGGCTTCTATAAAAACACTCTCCAAGAAAAGATTATCCTAACTACACCAATGTGTATGCTTAGAGCAGTCCTTTTTATCTATTGGTTGAAACTACAAAGGATGTTCCAAATCTCCATACAATGGCAAGACCTTAACTGGTATTTTGCTGGGGGTGGGGAGGAGAGGATACTGGTTATTTTCATACTCTCAGTTATTTACTACTACATTATGAACCTCTAAGAGAAATTCTGGAAAACCCACCTTTTACATCTTATACAATAATTGAATTGAGAATGTTCTGAAACAATCTTGTGTTTCAGGGTCTTGGGCCTCTTCCATAGTTAGTTCGTTTCACTTCCTCATAACCAGTTATAAGTCTCAACTGAGGGTTAATAACTTTAGACAGCATTTTTACCCCAAATTCTCCTTCTCATTTTGGATGAATGGCTATTAAACTCACATATTTACATGTGTGATCATACTTTTGCTTTTTCTTGTAGACTGGGTATAAACCTTTGAAACAAACTAAATTATCTTAAATCTCTAAAACTTACGTATGTCCTTCAGTTTGGCCCATATTCTGTTCTTAAGCCACATTTTAAGACTCATGGCAACCTTTTCATGATATATGGGACAGTTCTTGATAACAATCCTTCCTGATCTTCCAACATCTTGAGAGTACTTTTTATTTCAACTTACACAAATTCTAAAATAACTACCTTATCAGGCTGGGTGAAAAAACGAGCTGGTAGTACCGGGTCTTTAGGAGATTCCAAACTGTATGTGGTGCTCTTTGACATGATGATATTCATGGCAACATCACACACAGTGTACAGTTTCTGCAATGGTATTTTAAAAAAATTAGATACTTAAGTTGTATCCTAAATTCTCTGAATTAGGAGTAATTTGAAAACATGAATTAGTGGGTTTTTTCCCAGTACAATAGTGTAAGTTAAAATGTTTACACTGACCATTCTTTATATTATTATTAGTTTACTGATAAAGACATTACTACTAATTCTGTATTAGTAATTTGATGTATGTCTAATAACTACTAGTAGAAAGAATGGTGTTTACAAACACTACAGAAGTTTCATACTCTACTCTCAAATGTTGAAAGTGACATGGAATCATAACGATTTATAAAGAATTACTTACTTCATTCATTTTTGCATCATCTGGTCCTTGGGCATCTTTTGTTTGTTTAATATTTTCTACCATCTTTCTGATAAATGCATGGCTGTTATTTTCATTTTTAGCCATCAATATTTCCAGAACAAACCAAAGACATCTTGAAAGCAAAAAAGAAAAATTAGCTGTTAAATACAAAAAAGCCAATGTCACAAATGCATATCATTTCAACAATGTAAGTAATCCCCCCTTCTCGAAGTCTAATTTTCCTACCGAAATAATTTAAAAAGGAATTTAAAGGGTGGAAAGAATGAAGTGATCTTAACCCTTTAACTATGACAGGGAGGGAAGACTGCCTAAAGGAATCACTAGAGCATAAAATAAAGCCTCAAATAATCAAGACTGACTATATCCCTGACTGAAAGCCTTTAAGAAAATATAACTTCCTTACTCAATAATTAAGAATTTATTTATCAAAAATTAGAGAGTAAGAAGTCATGGTTGAAAACTACACACACTATATTTGCTTAAGGAGAGAAAAATTAAAAGACAGTTTCAGTAGCTCAATTTTAGAGTTAGTTATATAAAATTCAGTCCAATTAAAAAAAAAACCAAAAGTGCTTTGTCTCTAGTCTTATACAGAAAAAAAGGAATACCTATAGCACCAAGAAGAAAAGCAATGGGATAAGAGAAGGGCAATGTAAAGTAAGGTATCATTCCAGAAGGGGAAAAAATATGTCAGATATAGGATAAATTCTTCTGGAGTGTATATAAGATAGAATGGAGACTACTCACTGATGTACAGGGACAATTTGGAAATACAATAAACAAAGTTTACCAACTTCTAAAACATACATCATCTATTTCAAAAAAATCAACATTCTCTGACAAAGAGGGGTGGCTAGTTTTCATTAGTTATAATCATTCTCACTCAGAATTCATTTTGGGAGAAATAATTTCTTTAATCTTAAAAAACAGAAATTGTGGCAGAAAGGAGATTTTCCCTTGCCATGAGAAGTTATCAGTAGTTTGATTTCATTTCTCCTGAGGGTCTCAAATATTTGACTATAAAATATTTAAGAATTAAGAAACCAAACGTTATTTTCCTTTAATAGGAAGCTAAAAGTATAATAATTTATTCAAAACCACAAAAATCATCCTTTATTATAACAGAATGTGGGCCAGGGTCTCCACCTGAAGAACTATGCTGGTCTTATAAAGGTTTCACAAAATATCATTATATTCTCCTTTTCCAAGCCCAAGCATATATACGCTTTCAGTCTCTGACAATAATATTTGAAAAAAATTACAACCATCATAAACTATAATTAAAGAATCAACAATAAAGTAGTAAAAGGAAGTAATTCCCTGGTTATCAATTTTGCCATTGTTAAATTAGACCATTCTCTCTTCCTTATAGAGGATGATAAATACCGCAAAGAAAATACCCTTATTATCTAAATTAAAGAGCATTCATTCATTTCATATGTAAATCTATAGTTTCCGATCAAAATAGGAAAAGATAAAAACTGAATGGAAACTTTTAATGAATTGTTTCAATAGAAAAGAAATGTCACACTTTTTTAGAAAGGCAATAGAGCAGTAGTACAATTATACTAAGCTGAGGTTTTGGGAAAATATTTAAGAAATGAAATATGAAAAGAAGAAAAAATAAATCATGAAAAGAATCTTAAATGCAAAAGGAATGAAATAAATCTAATTAATTATGAATGAGTCCATTATTATCAGGAAAGAGAAAAAACTTTGAGAAAATATGAAAATAGGATGACAAATGTCTTACTCTTTAACATCTTTAAGCTGTTCAATATCCTGTACTTTGACATAATCTGGGTCATGTGCCAAAAGGTGAATTGTGTATGGAACAACATACTCTGGAAGTAGAGACAATAATTTTTCTGAAAAAAAAGGGGAAAAAAGAAACATCCAGGTTAGAAAACCAAATTTACTCATTCATTGTTTGTCTATTTGCCTCTCTAATACTATACTTCCTGTATCCCAGTAGTTTACTACATTAAGGCTAGAAAAATATATATATATTGGAATACCCAGAGCTGAGGTACCTCATAAATTAAAGTTTATTCTTTCATCCATCATGTCCAATACTGAAATGCCCCCTAAATGCACCATGTACTAAGACTACAAAGATAAGTATTATAGTTTTCAAATACATATGGGAAAAGTAATCCAAACAAACTATGTCAAGACTAAGAGGCTTAAGAACTAATTTTCTTACTATAATAAGCAACCTCAACACTCTTATAAGCTGCTGGGCAAAATGAAAAAAACTAGTAAATCTTTCAAAGTTAGTTTGGCACGAAAATGGGAACTAAAGGTTGATAGTGTTTGTAACAGAAGAACAGATATAAAGGAGTAGACTTTAAAAGCTTCTGGGACATTTTCAATAATAAAGAAATATCACCTTACTTTACATTCAAGTACTTTTTTGTATTTTGACTGATTATCAGCATATTGTATTAGAGGTCAGAATGATAATCCCAACTAGCTTTATTAAAGGTAATTCAGAAGACTTAGGATTCATATTCTGAACATTCTGCCTATATTTCCTTTCAAAATAAAATTTCAAACCAATGTTCAACATGAAGGATAATAATCTATGTACGAAAAGACAAATTTTCTTTACTTCTATTGGTATTTTTAGGTAATACCAATTTCAAGGTAGATATAGAAGACAAAAAGTAACAAGGGCTCAAAATTCTGTTAAATTTAAATGAAAGTCTGTTAAATATTTACTAAGTGATTACTATTTTCTAGGCTTACTATTTTTATTGGGGCTTACTATTTTAAACAAAGATGAATAAGAGTAGAGAAAGAGTGAACTAAAACATAAACAGAAACAGAAGCTATACTTCAACGCAGAACTGCTATAAAAATAGCTAACAACTACTGAGCACTTTTATTGACCGTGCATTATACCAGATGCTTTATATGCATGACTCTTTAATACTCATAACAACTATAATAAATGAGTATAATTATACCAATTTTACAAATGAGGAAACTGAGACACATATTACTAAAATATCCTGCCCAAACACAACCATTAAATGGCAGAGGTGTGACTTGACTTCAGAGTCCTGACTTTTTTTCAAAGTAAGGAATGAAGAGAAAGAAAGAGGGTTACAGTGATACAGTAATAACAAAACTGTATCTTAAAAGACTCAAAATGGGTAAACATAGTCTTTAGCTTTCCTAGTTTGTCTGGAATGAGGAAGTGATTTCCAGGTAAGTGTTGACAACAGAGGAGAAAAGCTGTCAGCATAAATTTCAAATAGTGCAGAGGAAAAGGAACACAGAATTTATAGTTACAGAGAGAGCAGAGACAAAACTTAAAACTCAGGCTGGAGACAATCTATAACGGGCCATGCAGATGAGTTTCAACTTGATCCTAAGAGCAATGAAAAATCAACATGAATTTCAAGCAAGGAAGTGATACAATCCAATTTGCTTTAGAAGATAATTTTGATAGTTGTGTCGCACAGCTAGCGCTGGGTCAGAGATGGGGAAACATTTAGAATATGAAGGTAGTCAAGAGTGTATATAATACTCTAAGTGAAATACAGGAAGACAGAAGAGTTGAGAAGAGGTGAATTCAAGATATCCAGTGGAGGAATAAAAGGATTTCATTAACAATGAGAGGAAAAAAGAAGGTATAAGAAATGTCTCTGACTTCTGACTTGTTAACTGGACTAATTTTAATGTTGTTGAACAAGTTGTAGAAATCAAAAACACAAAACTAATTACATGAATGTGATAAAGTAAGCAGATTTAAAATACGCACACAAGCACCTGATATTCTATCAGTTACATGTGAGAACAATCTTTGAAGTTCTAAGATCTATAGTCTTTATTATAAATTAATACATTTTACTGCTCTAATAAAGGTACCTCCAATGTCACTATTTCCCTTGACCATTTAATCAGTTATAGAGAGAGATGTTGATTTAAATTTGCATTTGGGGCCTCCCTTGGTGGCACAGCAGTTGAGCGCTGGGCTACGAAGCTGCCCGCAACCTCTGCAGCGCTGGTTCAATCCCAGCCACCGGTGAGGGTACCACATGGCACAACAGACCTCTCCTGCTGCGCCCACTGTTCCCCTAAGCGGTGTATTTCGTCACTCTGCCTGTTCTGTTCCCTGCTCTGGCTCTGGGGAATTCTCTTACCCTCCCGCACTTCTGACTGTACCCGGTGCTTGTATGAATAAATAAATCAATCTTAAAATAAATAAATAAATAAATGTGCATTTGTATTTTTTAAATAACCTTTTAAAGGGGAAAGCTATTATTGAAAAAGTCATTTAGAATTTAATGAGTACCAATGAGAATATAATAAATAACAGTAGCATCATTTTGTGTTCCATAAATCTAAAATTGAAAGTCTGTTAAAACTGGAAAGTTTTACTTTTCACATTCTTATATGCTTACCACTAACAGCAGCATGCTGCTTCAGATACTCGCGTCTCACATTTATATTTTTTACAAGACACTGCCTGGCATGAGCTCTTCTCTCTTTTACAGGATCTTTTGCACAAAGTGCACAGATGGCCATATATTCAAGTGGAAGCCGTAATCGGGAAAGGCCTTTGTGAAGTTTCTGAGCAAATACTTGTCTTACTTGATAGCATTCATCCTGTGAAGACATAATTTTCCACGTATTATTCACCTGGCAGCAAAAGAGTAAAAAATAATTTGGGTACAAAATATGCTACATCAAGTAACCAAAAGGCTAAACAGACAAAATTTTATTTACAACCCATTTCTTCTGCTTACATGATTGAGATGCTGAGCCAAATTATTTTAAGACTGAGTGGCGTGTTCACCTGGGTTCTAATTATTACCATTTAACTGATGTTAGAAATCACTTAATGTACTTTTAGAACAAATAAAACAAGTAACTATAAATACATCATAACTTAAAAAAGGTATGAAAGTTTAAACACTCTCATATTAGGTTTCTTCATTTACTGAACAGGATAAAATTCTGTCTAATTTTATGTATTGTAATTCTATTATTTTAAAAAAAATCATCAGGATTAAAATGTAGAACTCTAAGAGCAAGAGTTACTAATCAACTTCAAAAACTCCAAACTATTTTAGTTCTGTATTAACCATCTGTTCATTACCACTGTGCCTGCTTTCCTACTCTTAAACCACCCACCTCCATTTTACTTTACGCCTCCTTATCCTTAGTGACAGTTCCTATTTCTTCCAGAAAGCACTGTGTAATCTTCTTATCCTGTATTCTCCTCTGTGCTTTAACACTCTATGCGTATCTTCACCATAACAAAATTAGTACACAGTATTATATGATTGGTGTATGTGTAAGCCTTAGCCATTGTTGCTCATTCCTTGAAGATAAGAACTATGTTTTTACTCATCTTTGTGCCTCTACACATAGTCTACAATATCTGGTACAATAAATTATCATTTTTTTTAAACTACAGGGAAAAGCTCAATATAACTTCTGAATGATATATATAACATACAAAGACCTTTAGAGTTACACCTTATCCTCTACCAGTTAACACAAGTTATGGTTTGTTCCATATTACTGGAACATTATGTATACTATTTCTTCTAGGAAAACATTAATTTCATTTTTCTTCAAAACCTATGTCATAACAACTCTAAATCCTTATTGTGTGTGTTTTCCATTGAATTGAACTCCAGTTTACTATAATATAAATAACTTTCTAAAAGATATTCTAGTTTTCTCAGAAATATTTCTATTATCTAACCTCACATTCAACAGAACAAAGTTAACGTAATTCACTCATCTCTCAGTATTACTCTCCAGGGAAAGAAAAGTCTTGATTATACAACTATTTATGAAAATACCCACTTAAAAACTACATAAAAGTTAACATCACAAATATGACCATGTCATTCAATACAAAACCTCCATTCAAATATCATTTAGATGTTTTACAATCTAAACCAAAACCATGCCTTTGTTCCTTTCTCAATAATCCTTCAGGACCCAACAATACAAAGGAAATTAATCACAAAGTCAATTTGAGACTCATGGCATTAAAAAAAAAAATCAAGTCATATTAAAATGATATTAAAGAGTAACTATCAAAGCAATTTAGAGAGTTGATGACAAAAAGAAAATGTGGGGCCTCCCCGGTGGCGCAGCGGTTGAGCGCTGGGTTGCGAAGCTGCCCGCGGCCTCTGCGGCGCCAGTTCGATCCCCGGCTACTCCCCAGACACCGGAGAAGGATCCCACATGGCGCGCAGACCTCTCCTGCCGCCCGCTGCTCCCCTCAGCAGTGTACTTCGGTCCTTCTGCCTGCTCTGCTCCCCGCTCTGGCTCTGGTGAGTTCTCTCACCCTCCCGCGCTTCTGACTGTACCCAGTGCATGTATAAACAAAACAAAAAAACAAACAAATAAATAAATAACATGCCTCTATGAAAAAAAAATTAAAAAAAAAAAAAGAAAATGTGACAACAGTGATGATATAATAGATATAGCAAAAGAATTAGCTAAATAAAGACTTAAAAGAGGTACTTCAGGGAACTGAGGAAATCTTTAATGTTTGCTTAACAAACATTGATTGTGTTATAAGAGTTAAATGTGAAGTGAATAATAATCTGTATCAGAAAAAAATACAACCTCAAAAAAACAAACACTTGACTCTTCCATGATTATGGTTATAACCAATAAGTGCTTCAATAGTAGGAAAAGATGGTGTTTAACACTAAAAATATTTCCCCCCAAGATAAAGTTCTAATCAAAGTTTATATTCACCACTACAAAATTAATTTTAAACTGTATCTTAAAGTAAATTCACTTTTTTGGCCTTTTCTAGTACAATTATTCTCAGAACTATTTCTACTACCTTGCAAATAGTTCAATTACTTTGTGTGCACTGCACTGTAGTATTTGAATAAGAACAAGTTTTGTGGAAACTGTATCTGAGTTTTGATTCGCAGAAATAGTTGGATTTGGATGTGTGGAAATGGGAGGAAGCAAACTACAAGCACATAAAATTGTTAGCTTCACTGAGAGCAGATAAAGAGCAGTGTAAAAAACAAGATTTTTAAATGCATATTTGGGTCCAAGTATTAGAAGATGTGATTTTTTTCTTTGAGTATAAATTCTTAAATATTTTTGACCACAGGAATAACATGATCAAAACTGTGATAGTGAAATTTATCTAATAGTAGAGAAATCCACAATAGTCTAAGTGAGAGCTAATGATGTTACAGCATTAAGAATGGTTAAGAAAGTATGAATAAAAAAGATGCACCACTAGATATCACAGGAAATAATTATCTGTACTTCTGCAGTGAGATATAAAGCCAACCAATAGTCAAATATAAATCATGCATTTAGGTCTAAGAAATGCCATTCAAACTTACTTAACACTTATTGAAACTGTACATGTCAGGAAAGAATTGAGAAAGACTATGAATTCAGTCTTAAATTCACAGAATTTAAATGTTTGAAATTTCTGGTTAACATTTGTTAGCGGGACCAAACTTGAAATGTTTCTAGTATAGGAGTCACCTATACAGAAAATAAGATGGCCAAAGAAGACTTTGTAAGTGGGAAAGCTGGTCATGGACAAATCCTCACAGAATATAGACATTTAAAGGGAAAGAGAGAATTATAACAAAAATCAAGAGACCAAAACCAAAAAAAAGAGCCACAAGAATACAGGTGCAATGAACTATGTCCAATGATGCAAAAAGGATGTGCACAATGAACATTAAGATCACTGGTTGGAAAACAAAAACAAACAATTACAAATCAGAGACACCCTGCAGGAGAGGAGGAGGAAGAGGGATCAGAGGGAGAGAGCAGGGGACGTGGTGATGGTGCACGGATGCATTGGTGAAGGAAATTCTATGGGGACCACACCTGAGGTGGGGGAGAAGCAAACATTGTTTAAAAATGAGCAATGATGTAAAAAATATGTAAAATAAATTAATTTTTAAAAAAATTTTAAAAATAAAAAAAAAATCACTGGTTGGAGGCTTTAATAGAGCATTTTTGAAAAAACAATGAAAGTAAATGCCAAAATGTGAGCAGAGAGGAGTGAAAAGATAAGAGGGTAAGAGAGACTCAGATTACTTTCTTAAGAGGTGGAGGTTTAAGAAGAAGACATAGGCATCTGGTTTAAAGAAATAGATTAAAGGCCTCCCTCGTGGCGCAAGGGGTTAAGCACCGCACTATGAAGCATCCATAGCTTCTGCAGCATGAGTTCGATCCCCAGCTGGCCAGGGAGCAACCCACATGGCGCAGCAGATCTCTCCTGCCTTGCCTGCTGCTCCTCTCAGCAGTGTACTTCAGTCAATCTGCCTATTCTGTTCCCCACTCTGTCTCTGGTGAATCCTCTCACCCCCCCACACCTCTGGCCTGTACCCCAGCTCTTGTATGCATAAATAAATTAATCTTTTTTTTAAAAAAAGAAAGAGATTAATTTGGGAAAATTCTCATTTACAGTGGGGTAACCTGGTATGTTTGCAGTGGTGAGATTAAGCTAATAATTAAACTTTAACCATTAACACATGTTCCACAGTTAACAGAATTCCAAAGCAATCTTAAAACTTAGGCAATCGTAACTTTCACCTTGGGAACTTGATGACTGAGATAGCAATATTACACAAATATTGTGCTACAAAAGAAAGTCTCTAGAATTTAAATGTCGGTGCTTTTTCACTCATTGTGGATATTTAATGGTCTGTATGAACTTATTATAGATAGTACATTTCAAACAAAGAGGATCTCTTTTTATGTATTTCCATACACTCTTCTTCTTATTTTACTTTTCACTTCCATACTAACAGCACCAATATCCTAAGAAATATCAGACCAAGAACCGATAAATCAACAGACTACAAGCATTATCAATTTGAAAAAGTAATTAAGCAGGTTTTCTTCCAGGAAAGTTAAAATATATGCTTCATAGTCTGATCCCTGATTTCCAGGGTCCTAGAAAGTCTATCAGGAGGGTAAAATAGGTCACCACTTGGTAAGTCCAGGACATTTTTGGACCCTTGACAAGGCAAGGAATTTATCCAGATACAGATACTGAAGCCAAAGTGTGATCGTGAGACTTTGGCATGGCTTCTGAGACAAGAGAACATTAAGAGATCAATCTGAGGTTTCTTATGAAAAGTTCCAGCAAAGCAGGTTAAGAATCTATATGGTTATTTCTGCACCTACTGTGCTTATGCAGGTCTAGTGTATTGGAACTAGATTTAATTTGAAAACTAATTCTACTGATTATTTGGCAGCATTGGAATGAAAGTAGACATGTTTACTGAAAAACATGTTTCTGTAATATACCTTTTAGTGGACATCAGATTCTTGTCCTCTTAATCATTTTCGGGTACTTATCCTTTACCTCTGTACTGGACTAAATCCTGAGTTTTTCTAAAATCTGCCTATGACTTTCCAAACTAACATTCCCAGGATTTTCTCTCCCTCACTTAGAATTATAAGAACTAAAATTTCCTTTTTCTGAAACCACACAATTTGGAGATGGAGAACTTGACATCAACTTCTGAAAGATCACCACTATGGTTGCGCATGAATAATCCTCATGAATGTTGAAATTTTCCAAAATACATAACATACATCAAACGACGAACAGGAAAACCATTATTTGCTTCTAAAGATCTTCACTGGCTCACCCAAGGTCTCCCAACTGAGCCTGTTGCTTGTTTAATATTTAACCTTTATTTGTCTTCTGTTTCCTCAGAAATGTCTATTATTGTGCTTATGACATAGTCTTAGCTTGGACCCCCTACAGGACTGCCTCCAGAAATTGCACACAACTATTAAATTAGGACTAATCTATTCCCAGGATTGACAGACTTATTATATGTAATAATTGAACAACTTAAGGTCTCAATTACAGGACTTCTAGAGAAGCTCCAGACACCAGACTGGAGAACAAAAATTTTCCACCCCAAAAAAGTGTTTTTGGCAAAATGTTTATTTCATGGAAGACTGCATCGAGTTCACCTTTTTGAAAAAGAGACTTTTCGGGGAAAATTCTTGTATAAAGGTATCTCCCACACTCTAATAGGCAAACCTAAATTTCATTTATTGCTTTTCAATAGACAAGACAGAACTTAAATTTGCATACCTTTATTTATACTTTCCTTTCCCTGGCAAACTCTTAAATAACCTTCCCCTAAAGCCCCTTGTCTTAGCTAAGCTATTTAAGATGGTATCTGAAGTGACATAAGTTACTCAGTTTTATTGGATCTCTCCCATGTATATATAAGTATACATGCTATTATTAAATTTGTTGCTTTTTTTCTCTTAAAAAGTACATATAAATTTTAAAACAATTTTTTTTTGAAAAATAAGATTTCTCTAAAGTTAAAGAAAACTAAACCATGAAATGAAGGGCTCCTTAAAATCTCATTTCTCAAATGATTTAGTCTAATATTTGAATAACAACAAAATAGGATTTGAAATTGACAAAATGATTACAACTAACAAAAAGATGAAGACAGGAGTTATATGTAAGTAGCAATTTTTAAATAAGCAGAAGAGAGGTGAAAAGAAAATATACAATAAGCCCTGAAATAAATGCCAAATTATTTTATATAAGATTGCTTGGGGGCCTCCCCGGTGGCGCAGCGGTTGAGCGCTGGGTTGCGAAGCTGCCCGCGGCCTCTGAGGCGCCGGTTCGATCCCCAGCTGCTTCCCGGCCACCGGAGGAGGGTCCCGCATGGCGTGCAGACCTCTCCTGCCGCCCGCTGCTCCCCTCAGCAGTGTACTTCGGTCCTTCTGCCTGCTCTGCTCCCCCCCGCTCTGGCTCTGGTGAATTCTCTCACCCTCCCGCGCTTCTGACTGTACCCAGTGCATGTATAAACAAACAAACAAACAAACAAACAAAGAAAACATGCCTCTATTAAAAAAAAAAAAAAAGATTGCTTGGAATAAGAAAAATGAGTGTGGAAAAAAACACATAATTGAAAAACTCATGTTGGAATATACTATTATAGAGTCCTTTTCTTAATAATGCTAAAAACTACCCAAAAAGTTATAGTTCAAATATTTTGTTACTCTAATATGGAATCTGTAGACTATGAATTCATTAATATCACTGTTAATAATTTGAAGACTTCTACAGACTTTCTCAGTAATAAGGAATGTTTATGACCTGAAATTAATCTATAGCTTCATAAAGCTATAAATTTCTATAGCTTTTCTTCAATTTAAGAACTAAATAAATTCAATCCTCTTTATTTGGATTCAAATTTAAGAATTCACCCTACTCAGTAAATTAATTTGTAATCCCCAACTCAATACTTACAGTGCTTTCACAGTCATTTGCAATGCAAGTCAACTACAAAATGTTGAGTGTCCTAACACAAGTTTCAGCTGAGATCAAACAAGGGACCTTTTGGTGACCTATTTTTAGTGCCACAGTTTTCACATTTTGGTACATTTTGTTGGTGATGTTGTTGTTTAAAATGGTTTCCAAACAGAGTGCTGAAGTTCTTTATAGTATTTATAAGTGCAAGGAGGGTATGATGTGCCTCATGGAGAAAATGCATGTCATTAGATAAGCTTCATTCAAGTATAAGCTATAGTACTGCTGGCCATGAATTTAATGTTAATGAAACAATATATTAAACAAGTGTTTTAAAATAGAAATATACATACATTTTAAAAAAGGTAAGAGTTGATCAATTGACAAAAATATTCTAACCAGAGGTTTACAGGAACCACCCTACGAGCAATGGTTTGATTTTTGCTAATTCAATCCTTGTAGTGACTTTACAGAACAGAACAGCTATAAATAACAAGAATCAACTTACTATGCTAGCAACTAAAAACTCAAATGATGAGTTTAGAATTCTGAAATGTTTCTCATGCATAAATTTTTCAAAAGGAAACATTTTATATCATTTTGACTTTTTTCTAAGAGTCAAGGATCATCTTCTACATAGCCATTTTCCTTACATTGATAGCTAATGCACATAGCTGATACTGTTCTAATGTGATGATTTCATGATAACATGGTTCTTGTGCCAGCTTCACAATAGCACTCCCAGCAGCAAGTCTCAGACGTGACATATCTGGTTTACTAAAAAATAAGCAAGAAAAAAAGTTATTTAGATTTTAATGACTGCACAAAAACATTACTACTTTGTGTATATGTAATTTTATAAAAATTCCTCCAAGCAAAAAAAGGTAGAAAATAATTTAGTGATACTGAACACACATGTTTACCAAGCTCTGAAATACAATAAATGCCCTAACTTGCTAATAGGTCAACTAACACAGCTGTGCTAAATAGAAGTAAAATGAAAGGTATAGTGGATAGAACATTACATTGCTTTTAGCTAGAATTCTACTTTTCAAATACTGCCAAGAGGCTTATTTTAAATTTAAGGAAAGAGAAAGTCCAGCAAAGTGGACACCAGTGGCAGAGTGAAGACACCAGCTGATCTCCTTTATATATTCACAAACAAATTACAATGAAACAGAGACAATAACCCCAGAAATATAAAAACTGACTATCATATATATCATGAGCAAAGGCAAGGTAGACAGGGGTTATGTATTTAGAGTGATTCAGGGGCAGCACAACTTATAAGGAAAGGGGGGCTACTATAGAGAGCCCCTTGGCTATTAACACAAAGGCACACATCCACATCTGGGACTTTAAAAACTGGCAGTACATTGGAGAAGGGGCTACAGAGTCAGAGTGTAGGGCAGAGAATGCACCACTAGAGAACTACAGGGGTAAGGCTGAAAAATGGAGATTACTGGCTTGAGCCTGAGGCTCCCAGACTACAACAGTCAAGAGTCCAAAGGTGGACCTCCTTATGGCACAAGGGGTTAAGTCTCAGCACTACAAAGCTATTTGCAACAAGAGTTCGATCCTCTGCCAGGGAGCTAATCCACATAGCACAGCAGACCTCTCCTGTCTCGCACATTGCTCCCCTAAGCAGTTTATGTCAGTAGATCTGCCTATTCTGCTCCCCACTCTGTCTCTAGTGAATCCTCTCACCATCCCCGCCCCGTTCCCTCACCTCTGGCCTACATTGCAGTTTTTGTATGCATAAATAAATCTCAACCAAAAAAAAAAAAAGGTCCAAAGGAGATCTGGCCACCTGTGTGTACTCAGAGAAGACACTGTATTTTGCAGCTTAACCTATAATATGCAAAATACCTACTGAATGTTCTTATTAACCAGAGTTTAAAGTCTGGATCCCATGGGAAGGCTCCTATTTGAAAATTTAAGAGAATAATTCTAGACTTGTAGCCCTATGTCAAGGACAATCCTTCACCCATCTCTGCATCTAGTGCTCAAGCTCAACCTAGGGGTTGAGGCTGAGACAAGATTATATAAGACATTTTGGCCCAGGAACTGGTACTCTGCTGCCCTGGATCCTTTCTATTACCTCTTAACAGCACCAGTGCCCCAGCAATTTATAAACAGATGCAAAGGAGTCACTCTATGAAGTGACACCTACAGACCCTGTGTAAAAAACCTAGGATTACACCCAGCTTCTATAGAAAGGGCATAAAGCCAATTATCAAGAAAAGGAAACTTATTAACCCCATAAAAACTAAAATTGAAGAGACAGAACATTATCATGAATGCTAGAAAAACCCCAAGAAAAAGCAAAAGCCCTGAGAAAAGTTTTAATCCAGAAATATGGAATATGAGGAAAGACAGTAAAATTAAGACTGGAAGTAACTGAACAGAAATCAAAAACTATACAAAAAGATCAATGAAACTAAGGGGTTGGTTCATCAAGATAAACAAAATCAAAACAGAATTAAATTATAAATGAAGAGGAGAAATTACTACAGATGACATCAGAATACAAAGGATCATAAGAGATTACAATGAACAACTATACTCCCACAAATTTGATAACCTTAAAGAAATGGATTTCTAAAACAATATAGTTAAACATGACTAAATCAGGAAGAAACAGAAGAGTTGAATAAAGTGATTACAATCATAGAATTGAAACAGAAATCAAAATTCTCCCCAAAGACAAAAGCCCAAGGACGGATAGTTTTACAAGCAAATTCTATCAAAACTTTAAAGAACTTAACATCCATCTTGCTCAAATTATTTCTAAAAGTCTAAGGGAGAATGCTCCCTAACACATTTCATGATGCCAACATCACCCTAATACAAAACCAGATACAGACAGCACTAGAAAGCTAAATTTAACAAAATAAAACTTCTGCTATATATGACAAAATTCATAGACCACTGAATATAAAAAAATCCTTCCCAATATAGTAATATATTGGATGAATTACAGAGATCTTGGGCTAATCTATGGATGGAAAGCTGTAATTCCTTAAGTAGGACCCCTTATAGTTCTATAGTAAAAGATAATTACTGGAGTTATACAAGTATTTGTCTATCACGGAGAGGGACCTGAAAAAAAACTACACAATCTTAGTCTCCCAGATCTAATGATTTTAGGTTTAAAATTCTTGCTTTATCTTTCTAAGGATAATGTAAGAATATTGAGTAAATGAATGCCAGCATTAATAAGGTTGTGAAGCTATATATCCCATATGTGCTTTTCCATTAATCAACAATTATTCCAAGCACCTACCACTTGGTAAATCACCCAACCACTGCCAAAGGAAAGTCAATTTTACTTGTTGGGATTTATTTTATATAAAAATATTATAATTTAATACTTTACAGCTGTTTTGAAGACCAGGTCTATATACATCCTTGTTTTAAAATTCAGAGCCAATATAATTTACATTCATATGCAGAATTCAAGTATACACTGGATTTTTTTTTTTAAGAATACTATGAATATAGACAGGTTAGACAAAGTTCAAATATGCACTTAAGTAATGCACATCATGAATTTAAGAGACAATATGTATTAATACTGGAGAAGTATTTTCCCAATTATGTAAATCTTAAGGACTGGCATGTATCAATTATGAAAGTAGAGGGGAAAGACAAGTTATGAGAGCAAAAGAAGGTAGAAATGACTGTACATGTGAAATGATTCACCAAGTTATATCTACTTGACTAATGTGAGATGGATGTGCTACTGTTAATAGTCTAATGCAAAAGTACAGATGAGCAAAACAGAGTAAAAATGAAGACAGAAAGGTAGAAAGCAGCTGGCAGTCATTTTTCAATATTTTGTCATTAAGTCTTAGATTTGTTAAGGGGTAGAGGTTATCTCATTTTTTGTTACCAGCAAGCCAAAAAATGGCAGCTGTGCTTTCAAAGAGGACAAATTTCAAAGTTTTTTAGCTAACCGTGACATAACCACTACCAATATAATCACTGCTAGCTGTTATATGTTAGGCAATGTTTCAAATATCTTAAATGTACTAATTTATTTAATTATCATAATAACTAAATGACATAGGTATTATCATTATTTCTATTTTATAGATGAGGAAAGTAAGGTATAGGGAGATTAATTTGCTAATGGTCACCAAATAGTAAGTGGTGAAGCCAGGATTTGAATCCAGGTTCCAGAGTTCATGTTTTCACTAACTATACTACAATATAACTTAAACAAAACAAACAACAAAGTGTGTGTTTTAAATAATTTACATCAGACGATATGGAGAGTGTTCAGGGTAGTTTGGTTAGATAGACTAAGCCTATAGCACTCAGTATTCCCAGGTGGTCTCCTCAAGTACATTTTTTAAACTGCACATACTTCTGGAAATAGATAAGTTGCCATCTATCCAGTCTGTTCTTTTACCTTTGGAGATTAACAAGAAGTAAAATATCAATTATTCACTGGTACACTAATATTTTCATCTTAGATATTTAATGAAGTTAACATCCATGATTTAAAATACATGCATTGTATTACAGCTCTTTGCACCAAATATGTGACTGCTATTTTGAAATGACTACTGCACAAAAGTGTATAATAAAAATATATGATTACCTACAAGAAGTGTAATACTACTTTTTTATAGAAACTACATCATTCAACAATTATACCAGATATTGAAATATTGAGAAATCCAAAGAACTCCAAAATAGTAATTACATACCTGATTTTCCCCTGTTCTGTCAAGTCTCCATCACTATGCAATATTGTTGTTAGCAATCTTAAGGTAGAAGTTCCTGACTTACTGTGATTATTTTTCATTCCAAGCAGCCACCGAACCATCATTTTAATAGCTTGAATCTATTTTAAAAAATTGACAATAAAACCTTGCTATATTTTAAAGAAACTCAGTATCGACCTTAAAAAATGAAGAAATGTTTAATGTATGCTTTAAAAAAGGGAAAAAAGTATTCTTTCCTGCATACATAAAGATAACTTTGAATGTTATAAATTAAAGATGTCTCACCCTTCCTAGGCAAGTGACGATGAAATTACTGAAGATGAGTTCTGATTTTATTTTTCTTTAACTTTCCCCAACTTACACTTTACCCTTTATAACCCAAAGTAAAATCATGCTAACTTCCCTACTCAGAAAAGTTAGGTTCCCAACTGCAAATTATATTCAATCTTTTGTGCCTGAGCAATCACCTCACAATTATACCACATTATGAAATATCTTAAAACCTATTTCTGTCTCTACAACAACTCTTGCTCAAGGAGAGCAGGTAATCTCTTTTTCATATACAAACTTATTACATATCTAAAGCTCAGGGACTAAGCAGGCCTTAAACAGTGTCATGTGGTAAACACTCTTAAGTTCTCTTTCCTGGACCACTTGGTAAACATGAACTTAAGTGAAGACGTCTGCTTTCTAGTTGACAGCTTCTCAAGTAACAAAACTACTGCAGATGACAAATACCAAGAAAATAAGTGTATATGAAATTCAAAGTATCAAGCATTATTCAGTGATGTTAAAGTAAGTGCTGCTCTCCAGACTGTAGAAACAGTACAGCAAAATCTGAAGCTGGAATACTGTGAAAAAGATATATAAACAAATACACATACTACAAAAGAGCTTATGAAACATAAAAATTAGAAAAACATCAATATTTTATATATTTGTTCCTTGCCTTTACGCCTGGACAGCGGATTGAAATTAGGTCTATACTACAAACTACAGATCATTGTAGTAAATCAATAATCTCTATCTAGTAATGAGCAAGCTTTATGTATAATTCCTAATTCAAGAATGAAATGAAATGAAATGAAAATAAAAACTCTGTTTAAGCCCCATGGAAAAGAGGAATAGTCTCAAAACCTGGATAACTATCTTAACTGAAAAGAATGTACAGATGAAAATCAACATTGTCTGCTGCCATTAAAAAGTTGTTATCTAGGGCCTCCCTGGTAGTGCAAGGAGTTAAGTTTCAGCACTATGAAGCTATTGGCAGCCACTACAGCAAGAGTTTGATCCCTGGCCAGGAAACAACCCACATGGCACAGCAGACCTCGCCTGTCTCGCCCGCTGCTCCCCTCAGCAGTGTATTTCAGTAGATCCACCTTTTCCGCTCCTCACTCTGTCTCTGGTGAATTCTCTCACCCCCTTGTACCTCTGGACTATACCCCAGCTGTTGTATGCATAAATAAATAAATTAAAAAAAAAAAAAAAAAAGCTGGTATCTGAGAAGTAGCAACATAAAGATAGATTCCCAACTTTTATCCCCTCAGATTATCTGCAACTTCCCACAAGATCATGGGTTTCTCTCATGGGTTTCATGTCCTCTCTCATAGCACATGAAATAATGTCATATAGCAAGCATAAAAATTTGAGTGCTTTTAATAGTGCTATCTTTATAATAGGAATACAAATTTAACACCTATAATTATATTACTAAAATTAAAAAAAAAAAGAATTAACAGGTCCGTGCATATTACTCACTTTGACCATTGTCTCAGGTGAAACTTCTTCATCTGGAACCCAAAGCTTAGTTGTCTTTTTTCCTGGAAGCTAAACATAAAGAGTTTTAAATATGGATGTGAATTTCTCTGTTTAACAGTGAATGAATGAAATTTTTACTATTCTGCAGTGATAAAGATCTATGTCTAACCCTATTACTAAATAGGGCAAATGGCTTGTCTTCATTAGCATCCCCATACAACATTTATATATCCATCACCAGTTGGTTCTTTTCTAGGGGTGAGATAGGACTTCAACCATTTGAGACTTACAATTCAGTTTATTTTAGGCAATTGGCAAGAACCACAATAATAACCAATGAAGACAAAAAGTGTAGTTCTTAAAAAAAAGGGAAAGTATATAAAAAAATTTCTGAGTGGGGGGGAAACTTAGATTGCAGTTGAAATAACAGAACACATGCATTAGTAGAGTCCTGCATAAATACCACCAAAATGGACACATAAACAGCACAGCTGGAAAAAGGAGCCTACAAGGCAGTCAGAACCACTGTAAAATTTTCAAAAAGAATATATTTAAAAAAGAAGAGGAGGAAGAATGGAGTTAATGGGCTTACATTTCTCCAAAATCTCAGAAGGAAAAACCCTTCAAAATTTTTTTGTCAGTATAATCACAGTACTCTAAGGTGACAACGTGTAAATACTGATAAGCATGAATTTATAGTGGCAATCAAGAAATTAAAGAGAAAAGGCTGAAGTACACAGAAGAGGAATTAATAGACAATAGTAATTAAGATAGGCCCTTAGTCTCCAAATCACACAAATCATAAGAGATCTAATATATACAATAATCTTGACAATTTCCCCACAAACTACTTTTCCATAACCAACTAAAAGTATTAGTAGAATTAAAATGCATTAATAGAATTGAAGAAAAAGGAGGGATATGAAAGACAGTAATGTAGCTATATATTTTAACAATTCTGATTATATTTTAAGAGGAGAAACTATCTCATATTTCTTCTAATTCTCCAGAGAAGGTGGTGTAGTGTTGAGTACACAGCAGACACAAAATCAATGGTTACCTAATATGTCTATATAAAATATACACACATCTGCATAAAACTGCATTTAACCATAAGGGAGCAATTCTCCCAGACCCAAACAGATACTCTCCCAAATACAAAGTGGAAACAGAATCATTATTTCTTTCCCAATATTTTCTTCCCGGGCTCTTATTAGTCTCTATATAAGTAGGGTAAGGGACAACCAGTGTCATGACAACCATACTATGAATTAGTTTCGAAGTTTTCATGTTTTTAAAATAGATGTCATTACAAAAATTAAACCTCTCCAACAACAAATATTGGTGAGGATGTGGTGAAAAAGGAACTCTCCTACACTGCTGGTGGGAGTGCAAACTGATCCATTCACTATGGAAAGCTGTCTGGAGGTTCCTCAGTTTACTAAAAATGGAGTTACGATACAACCTGGCAATTCCCTCCTAGGGATCTACCAAAAGGACACAAAAACATTGATTCAAAAGAACACCTGTACACCTATGTTTATTGCAGCACTATTTACAAAAGGTAAAACCTGGAAACAACCCAAATGCCCAAAAACAGATGACTGGATCAAGAAGATGTGGCATATATACACAATGGAGTATTATTCAGCAATTAAAAAAGATAAACTCATGCCATTCGCAGCAATGTGGAAGGAGCTAGAAGGAATTATGCTCAGTGAAATAAGCCAGAAGAAAGAAGAAAAATATCAGATGGTTTCACTTATAACAGGAATATAGGGGAACCAAATAAGACATCAGTGTAAAAAAAAATAAATAACAGTACAAAACACGACAAAGCAAAAACAGACAATTATAAATCAGAGACATACTGCAGGGGAGGAAGAAGAGGAAGAGTGATCAGAGGGAGAGAGGGAGGAGAATAGGGGACTGTGATGATGGTGCACAGGTGCATTGGGGAAGGAAAGTCTATGGGGACTCAACCTGAGGGGGTGAGGGGAAGCAAATATTGTTTAAAAATAAAAATAAATAAAACAAAAAAAAATTAAACCTCTTTAAAAGTAGAAATAGACAGAATCAGGTGATACATTTTATTTACCATGAATGTATTTCAGGTTGCATGGTTATACTCAACTAAAGAGATGTTTCAATAATTTTTTTAGGTATAATGGATAGACAGCATATTAAAAAAAATAACAAAAAACTTAAGGCTGGCAAATGAAGTGCTACATCATTTCATTCCTTTGTTGTATAAAAATTTAGAAGATAACATTATAAAGAATAAAAGTCAGAATTATAAATTACCCGGTCATTCATGAGAAGATCTTTCACAATGAAAGTGGCTACCAATGACTTCAAAGGAGCAGCAAATTGATCAGGTGCAAGGAGAGCAATATGACCAATAGTAACCAACGGTGTTATAAGATGTTCCAGGTTGCTTGGATCTAGACTCTTATGTAGAGGCTGGAAAGGAGAGGAAAATATATTCAAATCTATTATAAACATGCAAATAAACTATTCACATGTCATTTTCAAATTTAGTAACTACAAAATTTCAATACATATACACGGTATAAGGAGTACCTCAGGCTTCATTTCAACTTCAACAGATTATGTCTACAAGGCATCATGATTAGGTATTTTCAATTCTGTGCTATCAATTTCGTATAATATATTTTACAACCACATACGAACATGTTAAAGAATACTAGGGCTCACCAATATTCATTTGTGTTCTACTTTCTGGGCATAAAATGATCACTCTTGAAGATTGCTCTGCATTTAGGTGAGGATATGTGAATAAGTTCTGGTTAACAGGATAAGAGTCAAAATGAATTATGTGATGGCTGCACTGAGGTAAGTATGAGCACTGGCTGACTTAATGTCAACAATCCAGTGGGACTGAAAAAGAAGTCAATAGCCAAAGAGTCTGTGCCTAAGTCGCTGATTAGAATGCTGGCCAAATGTCTAAAGAGACTTGTTTTGATTTTTTTTTTTTTTTGCAGGACTAAGGAATAAGCTTTTATCATGTACAGTCAGATGCATTTTGGTAGTTTTTTATAACATCAAATATTAAGTACCATAATTAATAAAATTATTGTTATTATTCTGATAAGAAAATCATTAAATGCATTTTGGCATGACAATGGAATGAGGCTCTTCATATACAAATATATAGAGAATGAAATCCATAGTAGTTTTAAAATAAGAAAACCAAAAGTGACTACAGTAGGCTATTACTAAAATAAAGGGATAAAATGTGTGTGTGTGTATGTGTGTGTGTGTGACACTTATATATAAATAAAAAATTCCCAGAAAAGTACATTAGAAACTGACAACATTGGTTGTCTCTCGGGAAAGAACTGGGTGGCTGGTGAAACAAGAGAACAAATTTACTATTTACTACTCAGGTATTTGTTTTGTACTTTACAATTTTGAAGCAAGTAAATATATTATCTTTTACAAATTGTGGTGACCTATTTTAAAAAACTGATGCTCTGTTCCCCATAATAAACATCAAGAACATCAATTCTAGGCTTGAAAAAAATACAAAACTGTACTGTTCCAACATATTAGGGCAACATGGGGTTAATTTAATCAAAAACATATTTAAATGCATTTACTTCTGGCTATTCTTGATAATTTTCCTTAATACTGCAATTACACAACTATTTACAACATGAACAAAAACCTAACATTGTTTTTTTGATTAGTTTATTATAATGAGTGTCATGATTTCGAACAATAATATAAGAAATTCATCTCTGGGATCCTGGGTAACAGGCAACCTCTTAAAGATCAGATGTCTCTATGAAATCTTTTCTCAGAAAATCATTCAACCTTGTATTTTATAAAAGGGCGACTATAGATTAGGTTCTTGTAAAGATGTAATAAAACAGATGTGAAGTTTTTTTTATAATATGTACAATTTTTAAAATACAATCTTGTAGAGATGTAAAAACAAAATAACAGATATAACATCAAAATGAAAATAACAGTATCCTATAAATACAAGTTATTTTCAGCATTATCCTCAATATCCTTGAAAACAAAAAGATTAAGAAAAACAGCTTTCCTATAAATCAATATGAATTCATTGAAGTCATTGTTGTATACAAAACAAGACTACAGAAAAACTTCCATCCAAATGCATGAAATTTTAAATAAATTATTTGCTATCTACAGCTAAGATTCTGTTTGAGAAAGAAAACTACCTTTCTTCTTCTTTCAGGTCTCAACATACATGAATATATGACAAATTTAACATAAATGCTTCTGAAGTATTTATAGCAGCTCCAACATAATTTTCAAATTGTTTTGAAGGCCCCAGCACTAAAAGTATAAATTTGGATTTTAGAGATTTTCTGTTTAGCTTCTATTTGCCAGAAGGCCCCCAAAAGCCTGATTATAATAGCTAACATTAATACTATAATACTCATAATGATTTATATAATTATTAGATTATATAAATTGTAGAGAAAATAGTATGAACTGTATGTTGAAAAGATACACCTTATAGCTTACAAAATTAGGTAAGTCATTAAAGTATACACTCATTTACTTTATATTACCAATCAGTCTGATTTATAAAATCCTATGTTTTAGTAATATCTTATAAGTTGAATTTTATTATTTAAACCTGAGAACTGGTAAAATAACCATTACCTACTATCAATAAGTATGATTTTACATATCAAGACTTGCTAACAAAAATTTCCAAATGCTTAAAATATAAAAAATAATGCCATAGTATACAATTGCTTGATTTCTGACTTTGAATGAACATTAAACATCTGAGTAAACAGACATTTTCACGTTAATCACTCATTGATATTGATTATACGGATTCAAATTCTGAAAATAGTCTATAAAATGATCCATCTCCAAATGTGAACATTCTGTAAAATCATTGACTTTTGCTTTTTTTAACTATGACATATGAAACAAAAATTTTTTTTCTCTTTACCTCAAATATCTGTGCAAACTGAGTCTCTTTACTAGAAAATATCGCATGAATACAATGAATGGCATATTTGGCTTGACGGGGGGGTCCTTTTTTAGATTTGTGATGTAAAACAGGAAGCAAGGCTCTAAAAAAAAAAAATCAAAAACAATAAACCAGAAAAATCAACAAGATTTCTACTAGATATTTTAATGTTTATATTTCTGAAATAGTTTTGTGAGAACAAAGTCACATCTACTCAGACTTATTATCAGTTATCCATAACTTTCCTTTACAAATATCTTCATTAAATTATTTTTTTCTCCTTTTTACTAAATAATTATAAATACAAGCATGGATGGTAGCTCATCTTTTTCTTTTTAATGTCATTCCCATCAGTCTTTTCTCTTATTCTCACTGCTATCACTCTAATTAAGCTTCTGCCACCTTAGGCACAGACCACTGTAATGGGACATAAATTATTCCTTCTTTCTCAACTCTCTTTGTCTCCTGATTCAATTTTTACTTTGTGCAAGAACAATCTACATAAAGGGAAACGTGGTTATTAACCCACACAAACTGGGAGCTTACTATATGCCAGGCACTATTAAAAGTCTCAAATCCTTGCCTTCATACTACCAGCGTATTCTTGACATGAAAAATGATAATACAAAAATTAGTAAAGTATTTGTTATAGCAAATTGTCATTGATAACTGCTATAGAAAGGGGGGAAAAACACAGAAAGAAGATAGGAATAAGGAGGGGGCAGCATAATTGTGCTATTTTAAATGAGGTGGCTACATAAGACACTTCTGATAAACATTTTTTTATTGAACTTTTATTTTCTTACATTGCTGTTCATTTTTGTACAATGTCTAATTTCCCTGCTCAGGTATAGTGCCCATAAATCTCCCAATACCACATCACCCACAAACCATCACCACTGTCCCTTATGCGCTTCATGCACTTCCCTCCCATATTTTGAGCCATTTCCCCTATCCTCTCCCCCCGCCCCACTGTATGCCTCAGATCTATCATTTGCCTGCAGTGATAAACTAACATTGAAACACAGTTCTAAGGAGGAAGGGAGTAACATGTAAGTACCTAAAATATCAGTCAATGTTGCATAACATTTCACTACACAAAAACTTAAAATGAATACCAAATAAAGCAGCCAGAATTTCTTAAGTTTAACTGTTATTCAAACATCTCATAGTGAAAGCACTTCTGAATACTTCTCTCTGCCCAGTAGCAACCTAGTGCTCCAACTAAGAATTCACAGAAATAATAGTTCATTCACAGAAAAAATAGATAAGTAAATAATGGCAAATATTTAAAAAAGACAAATGATGAAATGAAGGGAAATTCTGCATCTTGTATTACAAAAGAAAGGTTATTATTTCTAACATGTAAAGGCTATCTTCAATTAGAGACTGAAACAATCAACAATATCATGGGAAAATGGGCTGGATAAAAAAAGGCAGAAAGCTCTTCAAAAGAAGAAATACAGCTTGCCCTGTGATATGTAAAAAGATGTTTACCTTTACTCATTAAAAAAAAAAAAATTAAAACTACAGAGAGAACTTCTGCTTCAAATAACAGTAATTGTCAGCAGTTAAATCAAGTTGGATTTCTCTCTCACCTTAATGAAGCAGAAAACCAGGCAGTATGTTAAAGGTTTCGGACACTAAAAATGTAGCACAGTACTATAATTCCTAAAATATGGGAATCAATATAATGAAAAATCTAGGGCAGAATAAATCTGATAGGGAGAACGCAACCATTTCTACAGATACAATTCACACTGCAGTTCATCCCCTGTACATCAACACTACATCCTATTTTTTCCCTAAGTTGAGAAACACAATAGGAAATTCTGTATGACAAAACATGAAATAAGATGCACAATAATAAAATATAAATCACAAAAAATAAATAAATAAAATATGGGAATCAAATTAGAAGAGCCCTCTATCAGACCCTACTTACTGAGGGGGCAGTGTTCAGACCACAGTACAAGGAGAAATAAACAAAATAGAGCCTTGTGATCATATGTAATTATCAAGGGAGAGGCGGGAGTTCAGGGAAGCAAAGGAAACTATACATTCTAGGGCAAGTTATCAGAGGCAGGAGTTACAAAGAGAAAAAGAGAGCTCAAGTCCTAGAAATCTAAAGAGGGGTATTATCTCAAGTCTTTGGCTAAATAATGACCAGTGTTCCTGTTGGTGGGAGTGCAAACTGGTCCAACCTCTATGGAGAGCTGTGTGGAGATTTCTTGACTTACTAAACATAGAGCTTCCGTATGATCCAGGAACTCCACTCCTAGGTATTTACCCAAAGGACACAGAAACATCGATTCCAAAGAGCACCTGCACCCCTATGTTTATAGCAGCACTATTTACAATAGCTAAGCTTTGGAAACAACCCAAATGCCCAAAAAATAGATGACTGGATCAAGAAGATGTGGTACATATACACCATAGAATATTACTCGGCAATCAAAAAAGATAAACACATGCAATTTGCAGCAACATGGATAGAGCTGGAAGGGATCATGCTCAGCGAAATAAGCCAGAAAGAAAAAGAAAAATACCGGGTGGTCTCACTCATAGCAGGGAACTAGAAAACTTAAATAAGGGACCAGGAAAAAAAATAACTATAAGAAAGAAAATATCAAAATCAACAAACTACTATGAACCAGAGACACTCTATGGGGGGTGGGAGGCAGGGAAAAGAGGGACTGGGGTCAAAATAAGGGGGTTGTAATTGTATGGAGAATATAAAAATAAAATTTAAATAAAAATAAATAAAAGCACACGCAAAATAAATAATAATGACCAGTGTTCTATGAGTGATTAAAAGCTACCTGAGATCAGTTAAAAAAAAAAAGGTTAAAAATTCCCTAACACATACATCACTAGTAATAAATCATGTTTTCCCAGCCTCAGTAAAAACCTGTAATGCACACACAACTAGGAGAAAATTAATCAACAGAAACAAGTCCAGAACACAGCACAGATGACAGAATTAGCCAAGATATTACAACTGCTGTTAAAAATATGTTCCATATACTCTGGGCCTTCCCTGCTGGCACAGCGGTTGAGCGCTGGGTTGCGAGGCTGCCCGCAGCCTCTGCAGCGCCAGTTCAATCAATCCCCAGCCACCGGCGAGGGTCCCACAAAAAAGAAAAAAAAAAAAATGTTCCATATAATCCAAGAAGGTTAGGGAGATAACAGGAACAAAATGAGGGCAAAAATAAATTACATTTTTGAAACATCCAAATAGAACAAGTGAATATAAAAATATAATATCTGATATGAAAAATACATTGATGGGACTAAAAGCAGATTATTACAGAAGAAAAAAAAATCAGTGAACTTGAATATGTGGCAATAGAAGCTATAAAAAATAAAACAAGGGTGGGGAGGGAAGACCAGGAAAAAAATTATAACAGGGCTTCCATGACCTGTTACATAATATCAAGTAGTCAAAAAAAAAACCTCTACTGGAGTCTCAGAAAACAAGGAGATGGGAAGAACAGAAAAAAATTATTTGATGAAGTAACAATAAAAAATTGTCCAAATCTTAAGTAAATAAACCCACAGATCCAAGAATCTTCATAAGAAGCCTCAAGCAAAAGAAACAAAAGTAAACTATTCCAAGGTATGTCATTATCAATTAGGTAAAAACAGCAATAAAAGGGAAAAAAATCTCAAAATCAATGAGAAAAGACAGTATCTACAAAGGAACAAGGAATAAAAGAACACTTTTTCATCAGAAATCATGCAATCCAAAAAATAATTAAGTATCCTTTAAGAAGTAAATGAAAATAATTGTCAGCCTATAATTCTATTTTGAGCAAGAACTCCTCAACAGTGAAGGCAAAATGAAGATTTATTGAGACAAAGAAAAGCTGAGATAAATAGTTAAGCAGGATTCTACTACAAGAAATATTGGCTATTCAAGAAAATCTTACCAGATTAAAATATGGATATACAAACCAAAAAAAAAAAGTAAGAAAAATGGTAATTATGTATTAGAGTTCCTTAGAAAAATTCCAACTATTCAGCAAGACATGTATAAGGGCCTAAAACAATTTGTAATACCAGGTTGCAAAAAAAAAAAATTTTTTTTTTCAAAAATTAGTGGGGTTGTTCAAAAGGACTCCTGAATAGCATCCCAGATACACACGGAACAATCTGAGCATCGATGAGCATGATAATTGCAATTAACAAAGCACATATACCTGTAAATCCAGGAATCTTTTTAAAAACAATGCATTGGTCATATTTGGAGGATACTAGGAAATTATTTTGAATACTGTTAAATAACATAAAAGAATAAAACATTTATTCTGCTTTTTAAAAAATATGTAACACTAAGGAACCAAAGAATAGATATGTTCCTTTTTACAAATGATGAAGGAATAACAGACTATCACCACTGATAACTAAGTATCATCAGCTGGTATCATCACAAAAAATAACCAGCTATTACGTGCTTCCTGATAGAGACTACCATCAGAATACCATTCCTGTAATAACAAAGTTGAAAAACAACCTGATTATTATGTGACCCCTATAACGGAGTATACCACCAACTATAAAGTGGCCCTGTTCAAAAATATTGAATTGGAACTCAATTAAGCCTATAGACACAATTACCACTTTACAGAAAATTGAAAGTATGCCAAAAGCATACAATTAACACAAATCAGTTCATGTGAGAATTCTACAAGACAGCCAGGTTTCTTTATCAAAGACAGAAAGGAAGAACTGAAGGGGGGATTCTAAAGGAGACAAGGGACTTATGAGACATTCCATCAACAACAAAGTAGAAATCTCACTTAGATCCTAATTCAAACAGTTTTAAAAATTACTACAATTTTTAGGAAAATTAATTGGATATATTAACATCCAGCAGAAGCTATAAGTTAGTCATTTATAATCTAGTTAGTGGATACAAGAATGTTTGTTATAATATGCTATTATATACACATGTTTGAATTTTTCAATAAAATATGTACAAAAAATCATTCTATGATTTGATTTTTTTGTGAAATGAAAAATTACTATTTACTAATTATAGTTACTTCAGTAAGCTTCCCAAATGAGACATATCTTTTTCTCATAAACTATATTTTATAATACAAACATTCATAATCTCTTTTCTTACTAATCAGGAAAAAAATGAGACAGATGACACTAACGTAAGAAGCAACTTTGGGTTTTTTTAATACCTTGAGAAATTTTAAACTCAAGAAATGTTTTGCATACTCATTTCAACAGAAATAAATCTAAACAAAAGAAAAAATATAATTTCAAGAATTCTGAAATAGTAGGCAGTTTTAGAAGTTAGTGAAATATAAATGAAGCAACCACCTTCTCTGACTGCTTTTTCTAAGAACACCCTTTTTAAAGGAATTCTTTATTCCCTCAATAAACTGATTTTGTTCTTTCAAATTCAAGGTTTTATCCCTCCCTAGTAACAATCATATACACAGAGAAAATAAAAAGAAAACTGAAAATAATATGAAAAACACTAAAGACTTAAAATTCGCTACCCTGAAATAATTTGTTAACATTCTAGTGGACACATACATCTAAAATTTCCCTCTATAAACATACTATATTAAAATACATGAGAATACAAAATGTGCAATATTGGGAAAATTTTTTTTCACCCAATAATACTGTGGATTGTTAAACATTCTTTTTAATGGCCATATAGCTCTTTAGTGGATGCTATACCTCAACTAATCTAAACAAGCTCTTGCTGAGGAGCATTTAGATGGTCTTTCTTTTTAAAAATATTAACAATAGAATCATTACGATTTCAATGAGAGTTGTTTACCTATTGTCTCATCTTATTATCCTTTAATTTGTTCTGAAATCCAGAAACTATTAACATATTATTAATAGTTAATAATTCTGCCTAGATACAGAATAACCTTAACACTACTCTTTGCAACTGTTCCACCAACTCTAGGGGTGGTAGTTGCTTTTAGTAACTCAATCTCTGGGTTACCAAAGCAACTTTTTTGCTGTTTGAGCCTTCAAACATTTGTATTAATTAATTTATACTTAAACTGCATCAATTTATACTCCAAGCAAGAAAGCATCAATGGAATGCAAGCTAATACTGATTGTAGCATGGTGTTTTTCTTTGTATTTGTCTTTATTACACGAAGGATTTCCTGTTTATGAATTTCTTATTAATTCCCTTTGCAAGACTTGTTCACTATTCCTTTAAGAATCTTTATACATTACAGCATACCATCTGTGTTTCCAACAATTTTCTTGATTTAAATTGCATTCTTCCCAACCAAGATATAAGAGAGATCTAAACTGTCCTATTCATTTCAATATCTTCAGTGCTTTATATACAGGATTAATAAAATTATTTTTCAACAAATGGATTTTAAAAATTCAATCCATATTTCATTTCTGACTTGTCGTAAGTGTCCCCTTCCCCACACAAAAAAAGGAGTAACAGAAATATACTTATTACTAACACTTTAATTCATTTTATATATTTAAAACCTGAGATAAATAACTTATCCCTCACTCAACTGTGAAGTCAAGATGAGCAATCCAGATTAATTTTTCTTTTCAAAAGTTTACTAGTTATTTATTGGATAATCTAACTTTTTCTGACTAATTTCTTTGTTAAACATCGTACTTCTCCACTCATTATTAGAGGACCTGAAAAGAACTTGTGTACTTCCAGGTGTTGATTTTTATTTCTTCAATATTTTCTTAATGGTTGTTACTATTATAGGAAAAACTTTGGATTTTTACATACTTATTTTAGTAATTTTATTTTTAGTTTTCCAGTTGATTCTTTAAGAGTCTCCAAGAAATATAATAATTTTGCTTTTCCTTTTCAACACTTGTACCTTGTACATTTTCTTATATAATGATATTGGCCAATGTCTCTAAAATTAATGACAGTGCATTTCCTCATCTCATTCCTGATTTTACTGGAATATTTCTAGTGTTTTACTATATGATGGTGTCTAACAATTTGAGAGATATTTACTATTTTATAATGGCATTTAATTCATTTTTATTGGATTTAACTAGCAACATACTGATTTTTTTTTTATCAAAAGCACTTGAAACATCTATCAAAATGATCTGTGTTCCCTTTTCCTTTTATTCATTTTCATAACCAACTATAACACGGTTAGCTTTGTATTACTTGAAATAACCACATTTAACCACTGGAGTAAGTTCTTTTTGTGCTGTTTACTTAAGATTTCTGCATCAAGATTAGTAAGATTTGTCTTAGCTTTCTGTTGGGGCATCTTTTATCAGTTTTAGCATTCCTGCTAGTTACTTTGGATTTTTAAGAAGTAATCTGAATGCTCCCCACCCCCACTATGATCTGAACAATTAATAAGAACTAGAATTTCTGATTTCTTAGATTTGAAATTTGCCACATTTTAGTAATTTTTTTAAATAAGTGTAGCCTTATAAGTCTTTTTCTTCCCTCTTCTTGAGTTAATTTATATTACCCCTTAAAAAAAACCCTAGGTTTTCAAATATGTATGCAAAGCCACATCTAAAAGAGAGCGTATGAAATGATAAGAAAAGACAAACCAGAGAGATAAAACAAGAAGAAAACCAAAGTCGGATTTAGGGAAATAAACAAAACTGAATTCAAAGGGACAAAGCATACAACATTATGGATAGAGCAACAATAAAAAGGACTAATGCTAATACATATTAAAGAGTATCTTTAGTTGTTTGCCCTTACTTAAACAGAACTTGTTAGGAAATTCTTTAACTCCATTAAAACTCACTCTCTGTTGAATCATTAATTTCAGAAATTATATGCAGTTGATGAGAAATGTCAGTCCCATTACATTTCTGCTGTACATGACCCTTGATGTTTGTGAAAGCACTTCCATAATCCCTGAAAATTCAGCAAACTGCATCTGAATATTTTTCTAGCCATCTTGATCTTCAGATTCAGGTTTTCACCCTTCTTAAACAAATTTACTATTATTATTTAAAAAATAATTCCCCTGTCCATTTTCAACTGCCTTTGCCAGAAAAGCCAATTATGACTTAACACTAAGTGCAATTCATTCTGTTCAACTGATTTCTTTGCCCATTTTCTCCACAATTTATGGAATTTCCTCAAGTTCAATCTCTATCTTACTGATTACATTTTCTATATTGGTTACTCTGCTCCTTTCAATAAACAAATATTCCATTATGCACATATGTTTCTGCTCTTCTTTATCCGTGGCTCTGTCACTACCCATTTTATATTTTATCTTATTTTTGTTCTTTTTTCCCCTCAGATATCAGTTTAACTTTCCTGGCAGTTTAGCATTGTCTAAAACCTTTTTCCCTAGAAAAACTCAATTTTTCCAAATAGTGTTTATCAGCTATCCTTTGAGTATCAAGTATTTGAAAGCTTTTTTGTTTCCTAGTTTGTCTTTTGGTAATTCATCTTTTTAATTCTCTCTGGTTATGACATTTAAATAAAAATGCAGGCAGTGTCTCCCTGATGACTGAACATTAGGCATTTCTGTTAAAAAATAAACATCAAAGCTTCCAACGCAAGCTACTTGTGGTTGGTTAAGTAGCACAGAGGAAACAGACTAATGAATTCTTTGCCTCTGTGAAATCTCTCTCCAAGTCAGTAAAACCCTTCCAAAGTCCAGCTCCACTTGGACAATGGTTATACCTGATATATGAGGGAACTCTCATTTTGAGCACATCTGCCTACCTGGACAGAGGTGGACTTCTCAGACAAGCCTAGTCAGAATGGAGCCCATAACTCACCATCATTTTTGTTAGTGAGTTGGCATATAACTTTTCTGTTTCTGTGAAGTTGGTAAGAAGACATTTGCTTCATGATTCTGTCTAAGCCTTACCTAAGTTTTGCTCCTTCTGTTAAGAAAAATAGGTCAGCCCGAAGAAAAAATGGTATGGTCGCAGTCTCTCCTTGAAATTTTCCATCTTTTTTAAAAAGCCTGCCCATATCTCAATTCCTTCCAAATTATTAAATGATCAAACACACCAGGGTTATGGGTAACAATTGTCAATATTCTCACATTCACTCAATTCAGTCTAAATAGCTTAGTACAAATTCTGTCTGGCTTTTGGTAGTATCTACATAGATACATTTTTTTCGTTTTGCTCTTTTTAATACTTTGATGAATTCAAGGGAAGATAAATATTCACTTAACTCTATCATTTTTCCTCAAAATTAACTCACCCAATTTAATATTTAAACCATATAATCTGCATACATATTTTATCTCATAGAAGACATATACTACGAGTTACTTCATCAAGAACAGTGTGTGCACACAGCAGGTATTCAATATCAGTTGAGATAATTCTCCTCATGAGGAACATATGAAACATACTCAGCATATAAATCACATAATTTTAAATACTTCAGTTCCATATTAAAGCAGCATATTAAAATGCCCTTGTGTGCTCTAAAATGTCCACCTTTCAACCTTGCTCTCACAGTTCTCCTATAAATATATCAAACAATGTTTCTTTAAAATATAAAGGGTACTAAGACAGTCCAGAATTAAAAAAAAAAACCTCCAGTGAATAAATTAAATTAAAGCTTGTTCAAAGTTCTAATTAAGAAAAAAACTATGTCATAATCAATATAATACCACAGCCACTAGAGACAAACAGGCTTAAATTCAAATCTTCACTGTTACTTGCTAGTTCTATGACCGAAAACCATTTACATCGGTGAAGATTAGATTCTTCATATGAAGACTAAGATAAGTCCTAAATGAGATAATACAGTAAGTGGGCAGTCAGTAAGTGAGAGAGTATATGTGAGTGCGTGACTAAGAGAGAGAAAGAGAGAATGCATATATGTGTGTGTGTGCACACACGTGCACACCTCCTCATTCTGTTCTCTGATCTGGACAAGAAATTCACAGCACAACCCCAAAGGAAATTTATGTTTTGGACTCCAGTGAAAATTAAGTAGTCAGTTGTAAACATTAAAGTTTCTTACTTCTGCCAACAAAAATAGTGTTATGAAATTCTGGAATATTTCAATTATCTCAATATTGTCTTTGTGTATCAATAGTTTGCAGAATTAAGTTTACATGAACAGGAAGTAATAACAAAAAGTACACCAGAGATTCTAACTGCTAGTTTTTGTTCACAGTCTCTTTCTGAAGAAAAGGGCATAGGCAATTTTTCAACATGAAAAGAAGCATTCTACCTCAGCGATGACTCACTAGACCAGTGACTAAAAGCCAGAGTAATGAGGCAGAAGTAAAATCAGCCACCACTGACTATAGCAATAGCAGGACCAACTCTATCTGATACTTTCTCCAGAACAGGAAGGAGAGATGAATACAGGAAAGTAAAAATGGATCCATAAAGAATGAAGACTTAGTCTTCTTTTGAGCTATTTTAGAATCTTGAACAATAATCAACCACAATATAACAGCTCAATTTCCAATTCTAGGAAATGCTAAAACATACCAAAACAAACGAACAAAAAATAACATTGCCATTAAGATGATATTCTATGTTTCCAGCTTCCCTGTGCCAAGTAAAGCAATGCTTTTGAAAATTTTCAATCCAATACCCTTAATCACAAAGAAAAGTGTGCTGTGAACAGTATTCAAAAAATTCCTTTGCAATTTCTCAATGGACCTTAATTTCATGATTTCTTCTATGCCATTGTACATGAAGGAACCATTTCACTATAAATTTTTTACTAAAATCTTTAAACAAAATTAATGCTTTAGAAAGATACGTCTACCCCACATTTTCACGAATCTTCCATAATCAACAACCAATATTCTCAGAGAGAAATAACAATCTAAAATAAATATAGATAATAAAACCTAGACATTACTTTCTCAAAACTTAAAAGATTCTCATAAACCAAAAAAGTCACTTATTTCTTCTATTTTTCCAGAATATCAGAATAACATCAACTCACGATCTAATATGTGGGAAATCCTCTTCAATTTTGCTTCCTGTGTTTTTGAAAATTTGGAGTGCAGCCTCTGCTACTTTTTCATCATCCATTTTTAGACAAGCCAGGAGAGATTCAAATGTTTCAGCAGAATGAAATGATATGGGATGTGTAAATGACAGTACCTACAGAAAGAGTCATAAAAATGATTTGTAAACCCTTTTGATCTTTCTAATATAAAATACTATATATTAGAAATACGACAAATCCAAGTCAGTACAAAAGTAATTATGTTAACAAGTAAATGAGAGCACTATAAATAAATATTAAAGTTAATCAAATATATAAGTGGAATGTCTTATGTAGGAAGACTGCATAATCTAAAAAAATACTTTCTAAATTAAATTACATGTCAATATAATTCTATTCTAATAATTTGGACTTTTGTTGATGTTTGGGTTTGTTTTGAGGGAGATGGTAAAAGACATTATAAAGTTACAATAAACAAGATGGGGGTAGGCAGAAAGAGGGGAGAGGGCCCAATAGACTATTGTGGAGGTGACTGATACTTTGACCATGGGCGTGGTGTGGATAATACACATTTGAAGAGGTATGACTCTATACCCCTAAAATATATTTACAGTGTTGTAAATCAACACTGCCTCAATAAAAATAATTTAATTTTAAAAAGTTACAATAAGTCATTGTGGCAATAAGGTTGCAAGAATCATAGAACAGTAAAACAATAAATAGATCCCAGCATACAAGAACTTTAATTATATAGAATATAACATCTTAAAGAGGAAATATAAGATACATGAGAATAGATGACATTTTTAATAAACTGTCTTGATAGAACTGTTAGCTATGTGAAGAAAAATCAAATTAGACCTTCTCCTATAATACACACTTTCAAAATAAATTTCAAATGGCTTATGACTCAGATTTAAAAATCAAAAACAAAAAAACCCTCTGAATATAACAGTATTTTAAATGTAAAACAAACAGGTTGAATCAAATCTGCAATATAAAAAAAGCAAGCAGTAAAAAAATACATTATGTACAATGCCACATTTACAAGAATCAGTAACAAGGGAAATAAGCAAGGTAATTCAGAAATACTGATACAAGACACATGACAAACTATCAAGAATAGTAAGAGAATAATAAACCTAATATCCTGGAAAATTACACCTGGGGGATGGGGGAGAGATCACTCAGGGACTTCAACACATTGAAGTTAACACATCTGAGTTGATTTCTATTTACTTTTCTTTTTTTCTTTTTTTTTATTTATTTATACATATAAGAACTGGGGTACAGGCCAGAGGTGTGTGGAGGGTGAGAGGATTCACCAGAGACAGAGTGGGGAACAGAATAGGTGGATCGATGAAATACACTGCTGAGGGGAGCAGTGGGTAAGTCAGGAGAGGTCTGCTGAGCCATGTGGGTAGCTCCCTGGCAAGCCAGGGATTGAACTCATGCTGCAGGGGCTGCTGCAAGCTTCACAGGTTGAGTCTTAACCCCTTGTGCCACCAGGGAGGCCCTTATTTACTTTTCACTAGTATTCATTTTATTACTAAATTTCATAACTCATATATGACAGTATATGTCCTATCTTGTATAAATGAAGTAGAAAGCAGTAATTATGCAAAGTTAAAACATTACTTTTGCTTGTCATACTGACAATTCTCTTTAAATTTTACAATATTCCTTGCTTGTAAAGATAGGGAGATATGCAACTTACTACTAATGAAATTATTTATGTGTACAGTTTCTCTCTCAAGGAATTTGACTATAAACATAATGTGATTATATTTAAGAATTTTGAAAAGATCATTCTTTTTTTTTAAAGATTTAAAGATTTTAAAGATTTATTTATTTATGCATACAAGAACTGGGGTACAGGCTAGAGGTGTGGGGGGTGAGAGGATTCACCAGAGACAGAGTAGGGAACAGAACAGGCAGATTGACTGAAATACACTGTTGAGGGGAGCAGTGGCTGAGACAAGAGAGGTATACTGCACCATCCCCTGGCCAGGGATTGAACTTGTGCTGCAGTGGCCGTGGGTAGATTCATAGGTTGCATCTTTAACCCCTGTGCCACCAGGGAGGCCCCATTTTCTTTAACCCAGTAATGCCCTTTAGTATCCACCAAAAAAGAACATTAGCCAGAAATCTTAAACATGTTTACCTTAATAGTGATTATAAAGAGTAAGATGAGAAAATACAAATATCCAGCAAAATAGTTGGAAACTAGACTATGATACCCAAGGATGGACAAATCACCATTTCAAAAAGTATTATTTTTAACAAGCCATACACTTCGCTACAAAATCTAGTCACATGATTTAATTTAGTCCTTCTAGAAGCAAGTATCTCCATTGCAGATGAGGAAATGGAAGCTTTTGCCCAAATGCATACATCTAATAAATGACAGTGAATAATCAGGTATTTCTTGATACTCTTAAGAATATTATCTTAAACAGAGAAAAATGCATACACACAAAATTGCATATTCAGTTCAATCTTAACTATATAAAATTTTCAATCCACACTTATTTAAAGAATAAAGGGCAACAAAAGACACTAATGTTTATGTGTGGTAGATTATGTTATTAGAACCTCAAAATATTCAGCTTCCATTGAGAATACTCAATTTCTAAATTACCTAAAATAATTAAGAAAATTTTATTTTTGGGCTATATAAAGAAGCAAACTTCAAGAATAAAAAATACACATGTACAGGTTTCACATTTATCTAATTAGAACTTAATTTCATCTTAAGCATATTTACCTTAAGCAGTTCAAGACCTGCTCTGATGGCTTGATCAGTTGGAACACCTTCATCTTCATCATCTGCTGTTCCATCTATTGATTTGTTCACTTGCTTAATAAGAGCACTATGATAAAAATATGACAAAAATGAAATTGTTTTTGAATGACTTTATTAACAATGTTTAAGAAAAACAATCCTAAATACTTTATATAGAGATTATATCCAGACCATATACAAATTTGATATAGTTGCTTCCTAAACACTATTGTAAATCAAAAAACTGTAACACTTTGAGATAATTCTTTTCAAAAATTATATTTTCCTTTGTCCAGTCAAATGAGGTCAAATGTTATTTGATTTGCTATATATTAAAGATACCTATATTTTTATTTTTTTATTTTCCATGGAAGCTTCAGACCCAAACACATAAAAATTTATTATTGCTGCAGAAAGAAAATCAATGTATATTGAAATAAAGGATAAATGGCAAAAGTAAGCACTTTCAAACCATTTATCAAATTATTACTATGTGTCATGTACTGCTCCAAGGGCCAGAAATACACAGATCTGTTCCTGAAACATGTAAAACATAGCTAGGCAAATACCTCACTAGATTATTTGATCAAAAATAAAAGAGTATTTCAAAGTTTTCTCCTAAAAACAAGTTTTGTTATTTTAAAATAAACACTTAGAAAGGATTGTCAGTTATCTAAAATAATTATACACACAAGTAGGTATTTTTTTACACTAAGTTACAGACATACACATATCAAAATAAAAGAACATTCAGTTATTTAGTGTTCCTTAAAAGATCTTTGTTTCTATAAAAATAGTACCTATTCAAAATTTAAGGTCAAAGTAGGAATCAAATTTATGTGTCAACCCTGCAGAGTCCTGTTAAATTTATTATCCACTTAAACAGTTGATATCTAAGGATATTTTCTCTCCTTTTCTGCCTTATTTCCCTGATTAATCTCTTTCCATAGCTTCAACGACCCCAAATATAAATCTGAAAGTATCCTCTTTCAGCAGCCCTACATTTTTTTCACTTAGATGTACCATAGGCATGAAAAATACAACATATTCAAAATAAAACTCTTTTTTTTTCTTCCTCTCACAATTAAGAGCATGAAGCTGCCAGTTTAGTGAGGGAAGGCCAAAGTAAGCAAATATACATTTAAAAGACAATAAAGGAGCAGTAAGGACAATAAAGATCCAGACAAAAAGTGAAGTCCTTTGGCCAGGGAAGTCAGGAAAGGCATTCTGAAGAGGTACACAGAGATAACAACAACAGAACAAGAACCAGTGATAAAAAAAATTTAAAAAGCATTAACCTGGAAAAGTAGACAGAAACAACTATTTTAAAATACTGAGAGTTCAACGCATTAACATCAAGAAAACAAACATAAATAGGGCATTTCTGTATCCACCAAAGCTATTTAAAAAATAAAAAGGAGAAAATTTAATCTCAATGGTGTAAATATATAGAAAATAGTTAGGAATAAAATGTTTTAATCCACAGAAATTGTATGCAAATTCTAAAATTATAAAAACAGGGACCTGAATAAAAACACTGTAAGTATTTTTCAAAAGATGGAAACTAAGTAATATAAAATTGGTGTTTTTTCCAATAAATCTATAAATGGTTAGGGGAACACAAAGGTATGTATGGGACAAAACTTAACAAACAAACAAAAAAAAATTGCTTGGAAACATAATTTTTGGGGAATTAGGAATGTAAGTAGTTTCTCAAAGAGATAAAAATATATCACAAAAACCTGAGAAGTCAAAGTGACCAAAACAAATCTGATAAGAGTTCAAGTCATATAAAAATACATACTATAATAAGGAACATGTCAAATCAAAAAGGAGCAATAAATTTTTCAATAAAGGAGTTGATATAACTAATTATCACATGCTTTAACTAAAAGGATGGAGCTCTATTTACACCTTACACTAAAATGAATTCCAGGTCAATTAAAGATTTACATGCAACAGACATAACCACATAAACCTGATACTAAAGACAGAAAGAAATCATAAAGGAAATACTGGAAAGATTTAATTACATAATTTAGTATTTATCAATGTCATGCACAAATTTAAAAGGCAAACTGATTTAGCAATATTATTTTATGAAGCAATCTTTTTTTTGTATTGATTTTTTTTTTTTATTTTTCACATCATTGTTCATTTTTAAACAGTATTTGCTTCCTCCCACCCCCTCAGGTGTAGTCCCCATAGAGTTTCCTTCACCAATGCACCGTGCACCATCTACCTCAGTCCCCTGTGCTCCTCCCTTCCTCCTTCCCTCTGATCCCTCTCCCTCTTCCTCCCCTGCAGGATGTTTCTGATTTATAATTGTTCGTTTTTACTTTGTTGTGTTTTGTACTGTTATTATTTTTTTACACTGATGTCTTATTTGGTTCCCCTATATTCCTGCTATAAGTGAAACCATCCTATATTTTTCATTTTCCTTCTGGAAGTTCCTCAGTCTACCAAACGACCATATGACCTGGCAATTCCACTTCTAGGGAGCTAGCCAAAGGACATAAAAACATTGATTCAAAAGAACACCTGTACACCTATGTTTATTGCAGCACTATTTACAATAGGTAAAACCTGGAAACAACCCAAATGCCCAAAAATAGATGATTGGATCAAGAAGATGTGGCATATATACACAGTGGAGTATTATTCAGCAATTAAAAAGATAAACTCATGCCATTCGCAGCAACATGGATGGAACTAGAAGGAATTATGCTCAGTGAAGCAATCTTATAAGCAATAAGAAAATTCCTCCAAGGCCCTTGAGGAATATCTGTAATATGGGATTATTTCCTGTCTCATAAAGTTCAGAAGCAAATGAGTTGCTAAAACACGTAAACTTTTACAATCATGAGGCACATTTAAACACCAATAGCTACAATCTTTTACTATTATTTATTTTTTTGCATATCCGCTACATCACTGTGCCTTTCTCATTACTGAAGTCAAAGGCCTTTTTAAGTCCTCTCTTTGACTATCCACAGTATGTATTATTTCTGAAAACTTCCTACATCTTACATTTACATAATTTTTCTACTGAAAATAAAAATTCCAAGGTTCTGTTCATCATCTTTTCATCTTTTTATTTCTTTCTAAACAATTTCATGCTTGTGGAACTTCTAACAGCTTCACATTGAATGCAATTTGCCTTTTTAAAAATTGTTTATTGTCCACAAATAAAAAGCACATTCTTTATTTCCTTCAAAATCAGTCCCTTTCATTCTTTTTAAGCCATTATTATTCTTCCTATCTTTGGACAGAAGCCTTTATACTTCAGATTCCTCTTTATTCCACTTTTCCAGTAAAATGATACACATTTCAGGCTGTTCTTTTAAAATTTTCCTCAAACGTGTTTTCTTTCCATTCCATTAATCCAGCCAGACAATAACACCACCTCAGCAGTCTAACTCTTCTATTTCTTCCTACCTACCATCCTAACCATCACCCATGGTTCTCAACAGATTAAAAAAATAAATGCTCTAAAAGTGTCTTAAAGACTTTTCACAGTCTGATCCCAACTACTTTTATACCTCTCCATACTGTAACTTAGATGTCACTTATTTCTACTGTTCTTTCCTCTGCAGTTAGCTTGGCTTATAATAATTCCAATGCCAGGATTACTCCTACCAACTCTATAGAAACAAAATGTTACCCATTATTCCTCTTAGGTAAAATACTACCACTCAAAGAAATCCTGTTTCAGTTCTCTGAACTCGATTTTCATTAACTTTATGAAATTATAATTGCCTGATAAAACTTCTTTTATTCCATTACTAGAAAGAAGGTTGATGGAAGCAGAAAGTATGCCGGGCCAATATTTAAATAGCATTGCCTTCAACAGAGAAAGCATGGGATCAATTATTAAATTAATGAATTTCCATCTGATTCAGATTCTTCCTTAGACTAATATAGAAGGGTTATAGTTTCGTTTTCTTTTCTTTTCTTTTGTTTCTCAAACCACGGAACGCCTCTTCAAATGAAAACTGATGCAAGACAAGTCCAAAGTGACTAATGGGTATTCAAAGTAAGTTCTCCCTACTCTGTGGGTCAACTGCCAGAAGCTCAAAGGGGCTTCACTGATTATAAAATATACATTAGTATTATTCATTTTGGATTCTAATATACCTCTGAAAAAGACCAGTGGTGATTAGTAATTCATTTATGACATATTTTAAAAATGACTATTTTTTCAAATAAGATATTTTAATAAAGTTAAAGAACAAAACAAGAAAACCTCCTAATTTCACAAAAGGGAGTACAGACATAAAAAGTATTTTCGAAGATGTCAGGTGATATCAAAGGTGCATTTCAAATGACGGTTTATAAATATTTTCAGTTTTCAAACATGTGAAAATGCATCAGATTGTTGCTTTACAACATATTTACCACTTTGCTTTATCTGAAAGCATAACTGTAATTTGATTGTTTTAGCTAACTAGTGCAAGCTAACCAAAAAGATGAATTTTTGGTATACTGGTAACAGATAAAAACTAGGATTACATTGACAACTTTTCGCCCAAATTGAAGCAATACTTAAATACCAAAACCCTGAATATATATAGGGTTTTGGTATTTAAGTATTGCTTCAATAACCTAAATATATATTTAGGTTATATATATATTTAGTTATATATATATCTATTTAGTTATATATACACAGATACATACAGACGAATGCCTTGTGTATAGCAGATACCTAACAGTGACCAACCAAAGCATGAATGTATGAACATTAATAAAAATTTAATATTTTTATATAAAAATACCTTATAGATTCTGTATCTATGTGCACAGGTGCTATTCTCTCCAAGAGAAACTTGATCATTTCCAGGAAAGGGTTTGTAGGCTGTTTGGGGTTGCCCAACTTCTTAGTTATTTCACGCTGTAATTCAAATTTTGAAAAATATTACAAAGGTCTTTTTAATTATGTTAAAATGCTAAAAGTTAATCACAGTAAAAACCATGTAGTCTTGTTGCTAAAATAAACCAATAGGATTCAAAATAATCTGTAAAAATACCATATGATAAATTTAGCATATGAGAAGGGTACCATTTCAAATAAGTAGGAAAAAGATAATTCAATGTAATAAAATAACTGAAAGGACATTTAGAGTACATTTAGAGTAAAAACAGGGCTAGATTCCCACCTCATACCATATATCAAAACTGTTACAAGAGGATAAAAACAAATACAAAAGAATAAAATCATGGGTCAATAGCTGCACAAAGTTCAGTAAGCAAAATTATCAGGGAAGCTTGATCAAACTAAAGATTACTGAACTTCATCTGAAGATTTTACTTATTCAACCTGGGATATCGTCAAGAAACTTTTTTTTTTTTTAAATAAAAGCTTCTTGCAATATATTAGCAGAAGATTTTAAAATACTGACATTGGTAAATACTATCATTGAAATTTGCAATAAAATAGATTTCACAAGCAGATAAAAATCCTGGCAGGAGGCAAAACTTTGAGGAGAATAATGAGAGACTCTGCTAGATATAAATAGAAATTATGGTGTGTAAAAGGACCATAAAATGAAAAGGCAAACTACAACTAACAGAAAACTGTTCACAACTAAATAAGCAATAGCACAACAAACTAACAAATCAGTAAGATAAAGACAAATATCACCCCCAAAATAAGGCAGAGATTATAAACACACAATTTACAAAACAAATATGAACAGTTAACACGTTCAAGAGAAAAACTGACAGATGCCTAGCAACCAAGCAATAAATATCCTTTCAAAAATGAATTGCTTTTGTTTGGGTTTTGCTTGTTTCCAACAATGATACCAATATTGAATTTACCCTAATGAAATAATCGAGATAGTGAAAAATGATTATTCTATAAAGATATTAATGATACATTAAATCAAAAACTGGGGAAAAATCTAAATGTGTAACAAGTGAACTATTTAATCAACTGTATTACATATATGCAGTGGTATGCTATTTTAAACATAATACTATAAAATTAAATACAATATTGTAAAAGACTAAAATTGTACAAAGCTATATATATGTACCACATGATCTGATTTCAGAAGGATTTACACTATAATATTAACAGAAATTATCCCCTATACATAATTTATATATTTTTATATACATATATATTATATAGTCATCTTTGTGGTTATTTTCTAAATTCTACATAGTGAGTATAAATTATTTTTGTAAAGGGGGACAAAATAAAGATTTGGAGATTTCTTCAAACAGTAGCTTTTTAAAATTTCTCTCCTTACCACACAACCTTCAGCCTGCTTGCAGGAGCATGTTGGACTAACAAGTACTTCTAACTGTTTTCTTATTTTCTCATCATCTTCTAACACCTGTGTGAATTTCTTCATGAAATCCTGAGCCTTACCAGGATCTGGCAAATTTCCTTAAATTAAATTAAATTAAAATTCAATTAAAATACAATTTTAGGAATTTCTTAAAATAATAAAAGATCAACATTTTTCATCCTTTTTATGACTCTGAATAGCAATTCTAACTCACAATTTCAGTTTAGTTTAATGAGATAAGTTGTGAAGCACCTTCAACAGTCAACCTTCACAAACAAAACTTTGATTTCTAGAAATGTAAAACAAGATCATTGTGAAGGAACAAATATCCAGGAAAAATCTAAATGGGTTATTTCTAAGTAAATGCCTAAATATTTCAGGACATTAAAAAACCTGTAATACCAATTTTATTACTATCTCTTAGATCTTTTTGCATACATTGTTCTCGTGAAATTCACAAGCTGTCAATCAGTAAGTTTTACCTGTAAGAACATTATTGCTTATTTTCAAACTATCCAGAGATAATTCACATACACAAGCATATCATCTGGCACTGAGACATGCTGAGGAGTATGTTGCTGCTGAGTATGTCATTATTGCATGAGAAAGATGAGTCTTTAATGAATCAAAGATGATTTTTATACTACTCTAGTATGTTCATGTATCAAAACACTTATGAAACTAAATAAAATGTTGATCCTAATATCTATAACTCATCAATGTTACAGAAAGTCAGGCTCTAATAACAGAAATTATAGTAAAGAATAATGAACAGTAATAAACCATAGAAAATAAACTGTATCTTAAAATTTCAAGATTACAAATGCAGTCTTCAAGTCTAAAATTCCAGTCTTGGCTAGATCACTGAATTTAGTGAAAAAAATTTTCCACTAAATATCAATCTTGACTGTGTTATCTTTCCATATTTATAAAATACCAAAAAAAAAATCTACTGTACAATTTTCAAATTAATTTTAGGAAATGTCACCTTACAGACCCATGAAAATATATAAGCATAATATTAAAGGTTACATAAGGCCAACCATTTAAAAACAAAATGAAGAGACAGAGATGGGTAGAGAGAGAGAAAAGGGAACACAGACAGAGAGACAAAAAGAGGAGATGGAAAGGAGGCAGAACAGGAGGGAGGCAAAGGAGAAGGGAAAAAAAACCTGTAAATTCAGCATTCTATTACAAAGCTACCTGGAGCCCCTTTTTTCTAATACATTTAAAAGATGCAGAATACTAACATGCCTCAGAACAAATTTTGGGAAATATTATACTTATTGAAAGAGAAAAGGATATAGGGGAAAAATAGAATTAAAGAGGATAATCTCCTTTAAGGGATAAGTCCACAGCCAAACTTCTGAGGAGATAGTTATAAAAAGGCAATAGTACAAAATCATTTGCCTTAACTGCCTAGAAATAAAAGATAATCTGACTTTAAAAAGCCCTATTCAGCTAAAACTCCTATCACTTAATCTAAAACCCAGTTAACTAGGTTACTGTTCTCTTCCGAATCTTAAATTTTACTTCCATACAACTCCTGGAATACTTTTGTTAATATCTCAGAACTCTATCTAAGAGTTCTTCATTGCCATCAAGTGTAAGCACAATCTAAACAGTCCTCCAGGTGTTTCCGATTTTTTTTAAGTAGTTTTTATTTTTTTAAGATTTATAAATTTATACAAGAACCTGGGTACAGGCCAGAGATGCGGAGGGTGAGAGGATTCACCAGAGACAGAGTGAGGAACAGAACAGGCAGACTGACTGAAACATACTGCTGAGGGGAGCAGTGGGTGAGACAAGAGAGGTCTGCTGCACCATGTGGGATTTTCGCTGGCCAGCTGGGATCAAACCCACGCTGCAGAGGCTGCGGACAGCTTTACAGCACTGTGCTCAACCTGCTGTGTGTGTGCCACCAGGAAGGTCCCTGTTTCTGATTTTCCCCCCATACACATGCTATACAGAGTGGTCCCTGAGAAGGGAAAGGAAACAAATGCCCTGCAAAATGCTACATTTTCCTATCCCTGCACTAAACAAAAGAGAAGTGCTATACAATTCTTTGGTATTTGCTGTAAAATGCAACTATGTAACATTTTATTTGAAATAATTTTTTTCAAAGAAATAATTCTACAGTTATTAGTCATATCCTTTCCTTCACTCTTAATTTTGGTTCAGCTTAAGATAGGTTCACATTGGAGCAAGCAACACCAAAGCATAGACTCGGTTGTTACAATAACATAATTTGAGTAAACTCTCAAAAATGAATTTATGTAATAAATCCTTTTTCTAGTACTTGCTCATCAAAAAAAATTTTAATTGAGTAGAATTCAAAGTAAGTAAAAATCAGGAGAAAAAAAAATACCTTAATCTTTTCTTGTATTACCATAGTCTAAGACAGAACTGAATAAAACTTTTAAATGTTTCAATTAAACCACACGCTTTACATGTAATATTTGAAATAACTTACTTGTAATAACCATCACTTTTGAAAATATGGCCTTGACACTGGCATCTGTCTGTAAATTACACAAAAAATTACAATTAACATTTCCTGACAATAATATTCATTATTCTACTGAAAAGTGTAAGTATAATTACTAGTGCTGAGGTCCTTGCCCATACCATCATGGCATGCTCCTTCTTAGCTATGTTTAAACTCCAAGTGAAATGATCGAAAGATGGAGGTAAACTCACACTTGACAGTCATCACCTCATTCCTCATCCTGTTTTGCTAGCCTCCAAACCAAAAAACAAACCAAAACAAACAAACAAACAAAAAAACTGCTGCACTAATCTTTTAGAAAAGGGAAATAATATCCTGGAAATACTGGGTTTTCAAGTCTTAGCACTACTGTATATAAAAAGTTGACAAGTATACAATTCTGACTGATTTGAAGTGTTCCTAAAATTTTGGCCTGAAAATTATAAAGCATACTCATGAAGCTTATGGGGAAAACACTGAATAAAGAATTAAAAAGATGTCACTGACATGTATAAAAGATGTTTGCAAGATTGCCAGGTATTTGGTGCATCAAGGAAGTGATTTTTCAGTGAATGTCATCTCTACCTCAATGTGCTACATGTAATATACTCTGGAAAGTCACATCTATAAAACACAAATTCTGAGAGTGGTAGTTATTTGTTGTATCAAGTTTATTTAAAAAAAGATGTTACTGCAACTTTGGTATACAATACTGAGCTCTACTGACAAAAACACTGAGATGAAAACAAATCAAATAAACTATCCTTATTGAGAAGGAGCTTGCTAAGTATAAGTGAAAGACAAAGCAAAATAGAATACTACAGTTAATTCTCAAATATTTGGAATTTAAAGTATTTGAATAGGTTTATCTAAAACCCTATGATTTATGTTGCTTAATATAGGTGGAAAGTAGTAGTGCTGAAGCTTTCAGGAAGTTGAGGCACATGAAAAGAAAAAGCATCAACAAAAGTAAAATACTGAAAATTATAAAGTCACTTTGAGTGACACTAATTCAATCTTAGCTATATGAATTAAGAAAATTATGCGCTGAGTTAAATAAGAATAAAAACTATCTCACTCAGATTAAATTAGAAAAAAGGCAAAAAAATTAAAATGATTATGAAGTAAAATAGTAAGACAGGAAACAGAAAGAAATATAAACACCCAAAACATTAAATGGCTTTGCATTATTTTCTAACTTTAACTCCATAATGTCTACATAATTCCTGGTTAATATTAAGTAATATTAAGTGAATATTAAGTAATATAATTACTACTTAAGTAATAAAAAGCAATCGTTTTCTAACTAGAATTCCAATTTCAGATATTAACCTCCTCCATTCTTTAAACACAACATGCGTGAGTAGGAATTCTCTCTTTAATTTGGATGATTCAATTATTATTTTATGACAATTTAAAGGAAAATTCCACACAGTAGAAAGTAACTAAACATTCTAATTGAATTGAGATAGTTTTTATGATTTTATGTAGGACTAAACAGGAAAGTCATGAGACCTTCTCAGGTTTTTATCACCAGAGGGAAAAGGGTCCCGATAAATGTATTTCAAAGGGACAGTGAGTCCAAAACAAAATTATATTTGATTACAATCTCACACCTCATTCTGTTCAACAGAAAATGTACACACTTAATATATTACTCACTATTAAGAGTTCAATAATACCTAAAATCAGGAATAATTTTATATACACACATTTAAAAAAAATCTTACATTTTTAATTTACTCTGTTGCATCTCTAGCCAAAGGAGTAAATTAACAAAGTTCTAGGTAGCAAACAGAAGCCCTTAATCCACAGCTTACTATTTGAAACATGCTAATTTGTTGCATGATAACACTGACTGAAACACGTTTATTGGCTAAAACACGAAAACTTAACAGGTTGTCCAATATCCTCCCTTTGCTGAGTAAGTATTGAAATAACAAAAGCACTGAAATTTGAATTTTAAGTCATATATTTTATAAAGGAAAACTTATTCTAACAGGTTCAATATACTCATAGAAGATTAAGTTACAGTCAATAAACTATCACCAGGGAAGTTACTGCCAGCTTATAAAAGAAAAATACTAGCCAGTTTTAATTAGGCAAACAAGTCGGCATGAAATGTCTTTGTACTTGTGATTTGAAGGTTTTAAAAAATAGTGAGAGGGTCACAATAAGCCATTCAAACAACCAGTGTTATTAGGTCATTGATTTTTTAGGGCAAATGGTCAAATTTACATAAGAAAACTGGAAACTTTTTCCCTTTAGATAAAAATAACACTACTCTAACAGTCTCTATCCTATAACCATGAGGTGTATTATTAGGCAGGGGGCTAAGAGGTGTTCTACTATGAACTTAGAAATAAAAAAACACCACCACTGTATTATGTGCCCAGGGTGCAATTTTAAATGACTAGGCTTTTACATGAATTACACCTTTTATAGGCCTACACACAACATTCTCAAAAGGAAAAAAAAAACTCTTAGAATCATTCTAAATATCCAAAAATAAAACAATGCATCAACTAGACGAATACCACTATCAAATTATATTATGAAGATTAAGTAGTATATTAAAATTACCATAATATTAAGTAAAAACAGCAAGATATTTAACCATCATTAAGATTTTCTAAAGCCACAAAACTATATAGGATGATGAGCACATTGCAGTCTGCCAGATGAAAGTGTAATTTTATTCTTTTTTCTATGCATTCAGTAGTACATGTATTTTCTTACGTAACAAAAAATCTTAATTCTGAGACCACAGAAGCACATTCTCCATCCTGTTGAATAACACCTTTTGCAGATAAAGCAAATATTAGTGTTAAAAGTTAGGGATTATATTTCTAGTCAGAACTATTCCATACCAAAATAAATTGTTTTAACACATAACAATGATAAAGAGTAACTAAAATGCATGTGCTTTACAAAACTCAGCATCAAAGGAAGAATTTTCATTAAATTTAACGTACTTTGGGTTGCTTAATTAAGTCTAGCAAATCCTTTACTTGATGTCGGAGGAGATTTTGACATTTCCACATTTCATTCAATGCTCTGAAAAAACACAAACATACAGATTTAAATAACAAAACAGGATAAAAATCATTCCAGAATATTCCAACTATATTACTTTTAAATCCAAATTACAAAAGGAGATTAACAGAGATGAGGTAAAATTCATACGACCAAGCAACTGATGATGTTATAGAAGAGAGGCTCAGGTATCATAGATAATATTTGATAACTATATGAAAAGAAAGGGATTGTGGTGACTTTTTTTTTGGTATAAAAATAGGAAAGGATCTATCATTAACTGGAATATTTTTGTAGGTTCACCCACGTGTTAACTATAGAAATATAAACTAATGATGGAGGAAGGTCTTGTAGTAGGCAGGATGAAAAGGACTCAAAAACACAAACAGAAAATAACCTTGAGAAACTGGGGGTACCTTTCCTGAAACAGTACTTTAATTGCATTTTCATTTTAATCTTGTCTAGAATTATTTGTTATATATGAATATTCATTTTTATAAGACATAATTTCTGCTGTCCTCTTAATAGTTACATTGTTTACAGGCAGAAGTTTAAATTTAAAATGAAATTGGACAGATACTTAGGTAAATATATATCATTAAGAGTTTTACTTTAACATATTTAGAGGAACCATCCTATGAGCTGTTTTAATAAAATTACATTAAGCAGCGAACAATTTATCCTATAAAGTTGTTTTTAGAAAAGAAAAACAAAATTATACAAGTGGAAGCAACATTACAATGGAAAAATACATGCTATTTGGTAGCCTGAATTTCAGCTGTCATTAAATAAATGTAAAAATATAGTTAAAATCTCAAAACTCTCATATTTGTTATCTGTCATTTTAAACATGCAAGTATTTCCCTCTCTAGGGCTTCTTATTTGTATCCAACCAATGTACAAGTTTGCGCCAATTAAAAGAAAAAGACAGTCATCACTGGGTTATGGTCAGAAAACTTCTCATAATGTTGAAAAGAAACTCTCCTCCAATCTTTTACTCCTAATTGGGAAATCACACATTAAACAAAGCAGCACAAAACTGTCTAGAAGAGAGCCTGCCCAATGAAAGAAGATCACAACTAAGACCTCTAACAATACAACTTACTCTTCTTGCTAATGGTTGTTCCTGGAAACTTGGGGAAGTGAAAATTCACACCAAGATTAGTACTGAAGTTTGCCTTATTCTTTTAATAATCAAGACGTTCAGTTAATATATGGGCTTATCCAAAAACTACTACATGCTAAAAAAGTCTAATATATAAGGAAATATTCTGTCTTCCCCAAAAGAACCTAGGCAAAGAATAAAATCTAAGGTTCTTTCTGTAAATAAGAATCCTTACCAAGCATGCTCTCACCAGAAATCCATTTGCTAAATAGCTATTTTTAAGTCCCTTTCAAACTATTTAGAGGTCACAAATTCAAGTAACTTCTGGGTTAGAATGGTAATATAAATATATGAAGTATGAAATGTATTACAATAGTGATGAAGACTGTGGTGAAATTTAGAAACACTGACTGAAAACTTCAATATTATTAGTATTCAACAAAATAAAAGATGAGATAAAACTTAATAACCAAAGATTCACAAAAAGGTCTGATAGTGTTTAAGAATGTAGAAATTTACAAAGTGTGCAAGTAAAGATTAGTCCAATTATATGTTGGAAAATAATTTGACACTCATTTTGCAATGTTGAAAACATGCATGTTTAGCAATTTCATACCTAACTATGCATCAGTGATTTCAAACTTTGGTTATCCATTAAAATCTACTGAAATGTTTTTCTAAAACTCCCAATGCCCCAACTATGCACTGAATTAGATTATAATCTATAAAGTGAGACTCTGATGTCAGTAATGTTTAAATGATTTCAGCATGTATCCAATTTGATGACCATTATACCTTAAGATGTATACAATTTGTATATACTAAACTGAAAAACATTCATAGTAGCATTAGTTATATTAATGAAACAACACAGATGTCCATTCTTTCCAAACTTTCAATGTCAAAATGGTGAAACAAAATTGTGATAGGATGACACAATGCAATTCTATACCACAGTTAAAATGAATGACTCACAAACAATATGTAGTACTGATAAACTTCAGGGACATAAATAAAGTTGGGGGAGCAAGGGGTATAACAAAGCAACAGAAGACTTTGCCCACAATTTTTCCATGTTCATACAAGCTTAAAAACAAGCAAAAATAAATTAATGAGGGAGACACATACATACATCTATACATGTACACATACATATCTTAAAACTAATTTTTTAAAGAAAATGATAAACACTAAATTAAGGCTTGGGGTTTCTCTGGAAAGAAGTGAGGAGAATAAAAGAGAAAAGCTCACAAGCTGGGTGGTAGACTCATAAATACTTTTATTTTAGAACTATGCTTTGAAACTCACATATATGTGATCTCTTTGTGTGCATTAAATATTTCATAATAAAAAATATAGATATTTGGAGAAAACAATCAGATAAGTATAAAGTATAAATTAGACTTATAAATTAGACTTATAAAATCTTGATTAAGTATTTTAATTTAAACATCCATTCACTCACCACCCATTTTTGCAGAATCAAGTGGTCCACAAATTGGAATTTACCTTCAACATATATCGGTGACATTATTTGTTAGTCTGTCTATCGTGATTAGTATTTTTACTTTTTAATTCAATAAAATATACTTGTTGTTTAAGAGATGATAACCTAATGAAAGTTTTATGATTGCTATTTATTTCATTTTCTTTTTATAATTATTTTTCTTTCCTTATTTTCTTTATTATTTTTGGCATTAAAGTTTAATTCTTCATTCGTGTGATTTGGGAAGTTATACATTTTAACACTGTTTATTTAGAGGTGACTCAATTTTCTACTACGGTCATATTATTTATAGTCTAATCAACAAATTTCTCTTCACTGTGTTATAAAAGAACCCTGGAACACTTTAATGCACATTATTTATCTCTTATATAATACTATCTGATGGGGTCTATCAAGTATTCCATTTTTCTTTCCCACAAAGGCACACCACCAAGCAATCAGAAAAACTGTCAGCAAAAACGATGCTACAGAGGCCCTCTACTGTGTCCAGGCATGGAAGGAATGCTAGAGAAGTTCCCCAGGGACACTCAAGAGAACTAGTTAAGTATCAGCCTAGATACTGACTTGCTTTTTTAGCCCATACTCCCATCACTTGTAAAGAAAATTAATAAATTTAAAAATGTGTAAAATTTAAATTGTTAAATTTAATGAGACATTTACAAATATTTAAGGTATTATTGAGATCAACAACGGTGTTTTAAAAATATTGCTTTTTGCATCACCCTATCCCTTCCTATTGTCTCTGATTTCCTTTTTTGGCAAAGAAATTCTTCTTCATTGATCACTTCAAATAGGATCTGTAAGTGATGAACTCTCACTTTTTGCTTAAAAGTGTCTTAATTTTATTTTTGCTCCTAAACGACAGTTGAGCTGAGTCAAGAAGTCCAGACTGACTGTGATTTCAAATAGATTGTTTGAAATAGGAAACACATATCATATCTCATCCATTCTAAAAGACCATCAATTGTACCAAAAAGGGTACATTTCAATTCCAGAGATATTAGCATGTGAAAACACCATGTTTTAAAGTCAATTAAATATCACAGCATTATATTTTACTATATGAAATGGGAAAAGAATAAGCTTTAGAATCAGGTAGAATTGAATTCAAATCCTGGCTTTGTCTCTTAACTATTTGTATGAGTGAAGCAACTTCCTGGGATCTAGTCATCATGTGTAAAACATGATGGAAAAATAGCACTTTTACTACCTTTGGCAAGCTTTCTTTTCAAAAGGGCAGACAGTAAGTATTTTAAGCTTTGTGGGGCACATGGTCTCTTTTGAAAATACTCCACTGTACCACAATAGCACAAAAGCAGCAAAAGACAATACATACTCCTATATATGAAATACAGCAGGTATCAAGAAATGACATTTCCCCTCCCTAAAACTTTTCCTTAACATTTTTATGGAAGATCTAAATAGCAAATATAATAATTTCTATGGGGATTTTTAGTGAAAATGTAGTATATATACAGGTTGACTTTCAGTAATGCACACCTGGAATTTGTATAATGCAACAGTACATCAATTAAAAAAACAAACAAAAAACAGTAATTTCCATCAGGGAAGTAAAGCTAAAAGTCCCATTAAGAATGAATAAAAATTATATATAGCTCTTTAGACTTTCAATTACTGAGCATTTAACTCCCAATAGTTATAACTACATTTGCTGGAATTTTAAGGAAGTACATTTCCTAAAACCAACAGCAAATCAAGCTCTAGGCTTCAGTTTCCTAACCTTAACATGATTTAATTAATAATGATCTTCCACGTCCAAAATGCCAGTTCCCTACTAAAGCACCCAAAATATTTTCCAACGGAGGAATGGTCATAAAATTATATTTGTGCTTGCTGGTATACTACTATGTTGAGGTTATGCAATACAAAAATTTTTACCCTACTGTCCTATAAAATATAATTCATATCAATATCAAGTGAAAATGAGAAAGGTAGTACTTTCATAATATGGACCTCTCTAATGGTTTGAAGAAAAGTAAGCAAAAAATACAATATTTCTTGAGACAACAATTTGAAAATCTGGAGATAGAAAAATCCAATTCTAAAAGATTGCAAGTCAACCAGCTCTACTTTTTAATTTCTTACAAAAATTGTTGTTATTCTACTATTGATAGCAGTATTTAAAAAAAAAAACTAAGTTTTTTATTGTGTCTGACAATTTAAACAATGTTTACATTTCATAAATTGTTAACATTTAAAAATAAAGTTGTGTAATTTTTTCCCAAATTCCAATATACTGCAGAAGATGAAAAGAACAGAGTTCAACATTTGAAACATACTTCACAGCATTTAAATCCAGTGTGGCATACAAGTAATATAAGCACTTCATTCGTTCCGTAGTTTCCAAATTGTGGGGAACCATGTATTGAGCAAAGATTCGTTCAACAAGAAGGCTATAAAAAAAGAACAGAGAAGGTATTGTATTGTCTAAATATGTATTAAATTTGTATATAAAATTTCAAAACACAAATGAAAGAAATTTCTGCTTTCTGAGATGAAGTTTCCAATCAAAGATTTCTTTCTGTAAGGGGGGCCAAAAAAATAAAAGGATTTAGCTGGATTAGGAAACAGTGACATATCCAGCTATGGTAAAAATATGTATACACACACACATCCATATATACACACACATCCATATATACGCATGCATACACGTGTATGCATACATACATGTGTGTGCATGTGTATGTATGGGACCCTATTTCTTTATATAAATGATAAAGGATGAAAAAACTATAACTGGGCCCTGCAAGAAATTCTAGACATGTACAAGTTAAAACTACAAAGAAATTGGTATGATTCTTGAGTTTTCATAGTGACCATCAGAAAAAAAAAATTCCAAAAAACATGTCATCAAATCATAATACAAATCTCTAGGCACTGTTGTCACATACTCAAAAGTCCAAAAATTTCAATATTATAAAAATAATAACAATGAAGCTTCTTAGTGTTAACTTAAGGCGCTCAGTTGCTAGTTCCTATAGCTCTTAAAATTGTAAAACTGACCTATACATTATTCATTTTCTCATTATGACATTTTGGCAATGTCATTTGGATCCCACAAATAATTTGTCAAATCCATTCAGACAGCAAGCAAGAATTACAGGTGTGGGCCTCCCTGGTGGCGCAGGCAGTTGAGCGCAATGCTGTGAAGCTGTCCGCAGCCTCTGCAGTGCAGGTTCAATTCCCGCCAACCTCGGAGCAGCCCACAAGGTGAGCAAACCTCTCCTGTCTCATCCCCTGCTCCCCTCAGCAGCGTATTTCGTCAGTCTGCCTGTTCTGTTCCCCACTCTGTCTCTGGTGAATCCTCTCACCCTCCCGTGCATCTGGCCTGTACCCCAGCTCTTGTATAAATAAAAATAAATCTTTAAAAAAAAATTACAGGTGTGATTAACTACTACATGGTTAGGATCTACATAAGCTCTAAACTTACAATGGAATAGAAAAATACTCAGATCATATTCACATGTGGGTTTTTTTTTTTAAGATTTATTTTATTTACTTATGCATAGAAAAACTGTGTGATGTACTCCAGAGGTGCGGGGGTGAGAGGATTCACCAGAGACAGAGTGGGGAGCAGAACAGGCGATTTACTGAAACATACAGCTAAGGAGAGCAGGAAACAGGAGAAGTCTGCTGCTCCATATGTGGGTTAGTCCCTAGCTGGGGGTGGAACTCAGGCTGCAGCAGTAATAGCACTGAGACTTAACCTCTCCCTATGCCACCAGTGAGGCTCCTCACATAATGTGTTCTATAAAAATTTATAAAATGCTGTTTTAGCCTTGAGTTAGGAGTTATGTTTATTAATATCTTTGTCCAACGGGTTTCTTTTCAATGAAAAATTAATAGGATCCTTACAACACAATTACCTAATGAAATAAAGTTTAAATTATAATTACACATATCCCATTTCTAAGTATTACTCTGTTCAAAAATAGTACATGAAAATGAATATATAAGCTTTAACCATGCCTGAAGGTATATGCACAATATTGCTTCATTTATGACTTTTGGTGGGAAGGAAACTAGCGCCTTATTTTCAGTAAAAACTGAGGAGGGTGTTTAAAATTATAAAGAAAATAGTTTGCCTAAAACAAGAGATCAGCAACAATTATCAAAACCAGTAAGAATTTTCTATATAGTGTTCTTAACTTACCGATCATCAATACTATTTTGATAATATATATGTAGCAATTTGTCTTTGATCCATGAAATCTGTTTTGCAGCATCTTTTCCAGCTGCTGATTGTAAAGCATATTTCTTATAAATTTGGGCAAGCCCCATCATGGCTTCTTTGCGCACTCTCCACTTAAAATAGAAACAAAAATGGTTTCTTAATATTTAAAAATGCTTCCATTATATAATAAAGTCATGTTTTCTAGTTATTTTTAATTTATTTTACACATTATACTTTTATCAAACCTCAGGCTATCACTTTTAAATTACTATGTGAAAAAACAAGTATAATTTACTAACTATATGAAGTATAGCTATATCATCATACATATATAACAAATTTTAATGCTTTCATATCATCATTAACCCCTAAAAAAAAATCCATCACAATCTCCATGTTGTCATTTAAAATTGGTGCAGAAAAAATGCTATCAAATTTTAGAAGGCAAACATGTTAACTGAATGAACTGTGATGTCCCTTATAATTTTTTTCTAAATATTGGTCTATATTTTAAGCACACTTGTACTATGTCAATAATAATATTAATTCAAATATATTAAAGGCATTTATGACATTGGCTTTATCAACTGTTGAATGTAAAGACACACTGGAAGTTCATTTATAACTGGAAATGAAAATCAAATATAATAGGAATGTATTCAACTATTGCTGAAATAAAGGGAGTATTTGTTATAGTATAGCTAAACTGATAATTATCTTTGAATGAATTTGTTCTTTAATTTTACATAACACAGTCCTATAATCAGGATGGTTAGTAATGTTTATAACTTCAAATATCTGCACATTTCAATTTTCTTTTGTAGTCTATCATGCATAGCAATATACTACACTTGGTTTTTCAATTAATTACCGGAGACTTAGAATAACCTTTATCACATCATTCACCACATTTATACTGATATAAAGACTCTGTAAAAGACTTACTCATAAAATACGAATTCATTTTGTTTGTAAAAATTTCTCTCTCTCACCCTACCTTATCTCTAATTGCCCAAACTGCCGCTTTAAGGAGAATTTAAACATAAAGCATATTTTATACTGCAAGGAGTCCTCCAATGATGAGCAAAAATATGTATGAATTATAATCCCAACAGTACATAAACACTTAAAATCAAATTCCAAGTCTAACTAGTAAATAGATTACTTGAACAGAAAGCTGTTATCAAACCATTACGCAAATCTTTTTCTTTCTCTGTATCTTTGGATCTTTTCAGGTATAATACCCTAAGTGAAATACTGAATAAAAATAATCTAAATTTTCTGAAAATAAGTTGTTCTGAATACCTGTATATTAGAAAGGAAAATCATGCAATGCTGACCAATCTTTTCCCACCTACAACCAACATTATCAAAGAGAGAATTAAATAATGGACAGAGTACAGTCAACTTTGTAAGACACTTTTAAAATAATATAAAGCATTTACCTAGTCAAAATTATTTGGAGCTACAATAGGCTTCCTACTTTCTTTGCTAATTAACCCCTAAATACCTCAAAGATTTTCATCCTTTACCAAAATTATTTTTTAAGGCAATAAACTTCATATTACAGAAGCAATATATTCCAAGTTTCAAAGGTCTGACAGTGCTGGTAGATTATCTTTCATCAATAGAAGAATTTCAAACTCTACAATCTTCTGCCAGTTAAGAGTGTCATTCACTGGTTTCAGGGGCAATCTATATAAAGGCAGGTCATGCAGATACTGAAATGCTGGATTGAAAAAAATGTGCAGTGAGGCCTTGTACACTGTTAAATTTGCAATGTTTTGGATGATAGAAGGGACATTCCATCTTCTTCCAAGCAGAGAAGTAACAAGCAGAGCAGATTACTAGGTTATACGGGTGGTGTAACTACTGGTCTGGGGGGCAGTTTTGGAATTCTACTCATATGAGTGATGGAACAATATAGTTTAGTCCACTTTACATCATATTTATAATTCAGATGAACAATCACCTTTTAGCAAACTTAAAATAGGGGAAAGTTTCACAAAGTGAAATAGGATAACAGTAAGCACACTGATCCCCAGTATATAGGTAAGCAATACTGCAGACTCCATTAGTTTTTCTGGTTTCTGCAGCACACTCAGTTCACTCATCTCAGCTTGACTGATCTGCAGTTTCTGCCATTACTGGGTCAATTTGCAGTCAGGATAAAAAATGTCTCTGTTAAGTTCCTTGACTTTTTTTTTTCCCTTTATGTTATCTCATTTACCCCCCAACCCCTTCTTTAATGAGGACACTTGTTCTGGGAGTCCTGCTTCACCCCTTGACTATTTCCGCTAGCAATTCATTTTGAAAAGTGCAAATTCTGGGAGCAACTGAAGTGTCCATTTCTCTGACACTGCAGATTAGTTTAATTTTGCTACAGATTGCTGAACTTCAAATACTGCCTTCAAAATAAGATTGCTAGATTATTTAGAAGGTGGGAAAAAAGGTCTCCTTTCAGAGTTTGCTGACATTGACACACTGATGGAAGATGTTCCTTGTCCGGGACCCATAATCTTCACCTTCCTCCTTTTCTCTATCATGACTGAATTTTTTACTTAAACAACTGAACTTAACCACAGACCACTTTCTCCTCCTAACACTTTCTTCCTCAATACTTTTTTTCTGGGCCTCCCCTGGTAGCGCAGGTGGTTGAGCGCCGTGCTGTGAAGCTGTCCGCAGCCTCTGCAGCACTGGTTCAATCATTGCCAGCTAGCAAGAGTCCCATATGGCAAAGTAGACCTCTCCTGTCGCGCCCACTGCTCCCCTCAGCATTGTATTTCGTCACTCTGCCTGTTCTGTTCCCTGCTCTGTCTCTGGTGAATCCTCTCACCCTCCCACACATCTGGCCTGTACCCCGGTTCTTCTATAAATAAATAATACTTTTTTTCTGAGTTCAGTGAAGAAGGGATTATGAGTTTCTTCTAAGCAGCTAAGCAATTTCTACATCACACAAATGTCCTGTTCATATACCCAGCTGTTTTGTGTACCAAGTGGGCTGGCAATATGAATTCTGTTAGGCTGCTATTGAAACTGTAACCTATTTAATTGAATACCATTATCTGCATTTCATTGCAAGTGGCTGATAAATTTTAATAGAAGGGCAAGAAGATATGTAAGTATCACTGCAGGTCTTTTCTAAGATAAGGGATTCTCCTGCACAAAATTCAGTTCTTCATTGAGATCATCTGGTTCTGGCATAATACAAATCACATCTTCAGAGGATTCTGGCTACCTCAGGGGCTTTACTGCTGACATCAGTTGAGTTGCAGTTCTATGATCACAACTCTACCTTACATTAGTGGTTGTCTGCTCTTAAGAACTTATAAAAACTCTGGAATCTCACTTTTCATGTCTAGTGCTAGAAACTGCAAAAAGTAGCACTGAAACTTGTTGCCTTCTCTCCTGTCAAGTAAAAATGCTCTTATCTGAAAGTATATTACTATTAAAGATGCTGGTATTAGAAGACTTTAGACTAGGTTATAACAAAGTCAAGTTTATCTAATATACCACGAGGCCCTATGGTCAATAGAACTGCATTGTTCCCTAGAAATAGGGAAAGTTCCTCTATTATATGACCCAAACTTGTCCTATTGATGACCATCACCAAAATGCACTAAACATAAGCTCCCAATTTTAGCAATTTCCCCTTAACAGTACACCAGATCTTGCAGCTGATTGCTCCTGGCCAAAATTACTTTTAAGTTCAAGTCAGCAGAACCAAGAAAAGACAAGGAGCAGGGCGGGGGTGGGGGGGGGGGGTAAGGCGTGGGGAGAACAAACATTCACTGAAACACTAAGTGACTAATACTATTCCAGGAAATACAAAATAAAAATGTAACAAGACATGGTCCTCTTTTCAGAAGCCACTGATTAATGAGTTGGGCTAGTGGGTGCTCACTAAAAAAGAAATGCAAGAAGACAAAGAATATAGAGTACAAGTATACTGCTCTGTTGGGTTTACTTTTGCCAAGCTGAAAACATCTTTTATCTTCTATTCTAAGGAAATAACAACTCAGAAAGCTATAGGATCACCAAGTGATAAGCATAAAAGGGAAAAGAGAGCCAACAACAAAAGAGAAGTTGTGTCAGAGCTATTTTACAAAATAGGTGAAACATTATAGTTATGGGTGAAACCTCTTACCAACATTTAGAATTATCTCATTTTTAAAATTAGAACAAATAACCTTAATAAGGAAAAACTAAATAAATTTAGTATAACAGAAATAAAACTTCGTAAATGTTACCTTATTTGTTAAAATGTTTCCCCCCAGAAAAGGGCTGATAACATTTAACTCTCAATAATTTCAAACAAAATTCACTGAAACTTTAAGTACTCAAAATGAAAACACCTACTAGTAAATAGTATTCCTACTTACCCGTTTGTCTAGTGTTCGCTCTCTCACAAAATTAAGCAAGTGATCATTGACCAAAAGAATGTCCTTTTTAGCAGCTGTAACTATAGACACAATAACATCATGTCTAATAGCTTCCTCGGGGTCATGTGATCTCACTTTAAGATACTCTGAAACATAAAATTTTGATTAAAATAGAACCTTATTAAAATGTTTTATAAGACTGTGTAAGATTTTTAAAAGTAATCTGCAATAAAAATAAAACCTAAACAGAAAATTTAATGTTTCAAGAAAATCGGGAGGGAGGGAGGGAGGGAGGAGGGAGGGGGAGGGAGGGAGGGAGGAGGAGGGAGGAGGGAGGGAGGGAGGGAGGGAGGGGGGAGGGAGGGAGGGAGGAAGGAAGGAGGAAGGAAGGAAGGAGGAAGGAAGGAAGGAAGGAAGGAAGGAAGGAAGGAAAGGAAGGAAGGAAGGAAGGAAGGAAGGAAGGAAGGAAGGAAGGAAGGAAGGAAAATAAGTAGTTTGGTCAAAATACAGTAGTTCAAATGCAGCTATGTAGTATATCCACTCCCCATCTGGAAGCACAGCAGTTGATTAAGGAGTTCCAAATAAACAAGATAAATGAACCAAGAATCAACATTAAATATTTCACTTTTGCTTTTTTAAAAATGGTTATATAGTTAAATGATTCTACTGGAAAAAAATCTAGAGTATTTAAGTTTCTATCTCTTAACTGGGGAAGCCCTAACAAAGCCCTTAGAAGTTACTGGAAGAATAAAATTAAGATATTAGCTGCCCCAAAACAAGATTATAGTAAAGCCATAAGATAATACCACTTAACTGACCAAGAAAAGCCAAAAGTAAAGATATAAGAAATCAAACATTTAACAATTATGAGTGGTTAAAAAATGATCTTAAAGTATAAATATGCGAATTAAGATCTGGCACTGAGAAAGCTGACATGTAATTAACAATCTTCAGTAATGATATATTAGGCTTAAGGAAGAACTACCACAACTGAATATAAAGTTAACAAGCAAAATATTATTCAGCTTTTTTTAGCTGAGATAGTATGATAAAATTTCTTTGTTAGGATTTGGATTAATATCATCATACATATGCACACCAAACAGTGCTTATGGTTGTGAATGAATTTACTTCTCTATAAATTACCAATTTGACAAATAATTATAAAGCTAACATCCTTAAAACCACAGTCCAGATGCTCAGTTCCTCCCTGAGCATTCATTACTAATAGTAACTATTTCATTTAAAAAGAGAAAGACCATATGTTGCTTTAAAAAACTTCTGAAGTGGGCCTCCCCGGTGGCGCAGCGGTTGAGCGCAGGGCTGCGAAGCTGCCCGCAGCCTCTGCAGCGCAGGCTCGATCCACGGCCACCGTTGAGGGTCCCACATGGTGCACAGACCTCTCCTGCCCTGCCTGCTGCTCCCCTTGTTATAGGACAGGGAGAGGGGCAGCCCAAAACCCCGCAAACCTGCCTGTTCTAAATGGGTTCTGCCATCCGCCACATCAACACAAAACATATGAGACTTTAATGGGAAGGAACTTTAATAAAACTAGGAAAAAATACAGGTAAGGCAAAGAGTCTAGTTTCTAAATGAAGCACCCAAAGTTACCTGTCCCCTCGTGGGTAAAACTCTATCCATATGGGATCGGCCCAGAACAAGGCCCAAAGCCTGCCACAAGTCTAAAGCATCTTCCAGTGGGGACCCACAGAAAAGGGTCAGAAACAACCAGACAAGCCCGGAAGGAAAAGAGCAAAATCAACATCAAGATAAAAGCTGCCATTGTCACCTCCCCATGGGTTTCACCCACATCTGTGTCACCCCGTCCACGACCAAAAGACAAGCACAGTTTCTTCACGTGTCTCTAGGCTCCATGCGCCTCCTCCAGGTCTCCTGGCTCCATCCTGCTTCCTTCCTCAGTCTCTTCTGCAGCTTCTCCTCTCCCTGCTCAGCTCCACCCTTCCTTGGGAGGGGCAGGGAACCTCCCCCTTTTCTGGGGACCACCCTGTTGCACCCTCAGCAGTGTACTTCAGTCCTTCTGCCTGTTTTGCTCCCCTCTCTGGCTCTGGTGAATTCTCTCACCCTCCCGCACTTCTGACTGTACCCAGTGCTTGTATAAATAAAAATAAAAATAATAATAATAATAATAATAAACTTCTGAAGAAACAGAAATGTTATTTCACTTAATTCAATAAGGAAAGCTAGTTTTAGTGTTGATTTCAAACAACCTGTTAAATATGTCAAATTCATTTTGCCACCAATATAAATATAAGATTTTTTTCCACTGTACTTATTTCAAATGCAATATATATTTTAACTGCCACTAAGAAAGATTAGTGACATACCATCAATTTTAAGATGTATCCCATGTCCTTCAAGTAAATTATCCCATGCCTTCAAGGCATACACAAGCACTACTAACTCACAGGTATTAATTGTGTGGAAGGAGGCAAAACAGGAAAAGAAGAGATTCTCAATGGTTAGCATGACAAAGCATCTAATAACACTCTTCAGAATATGTTTCTCTCTCAAAACTTGGCTGAACACAGAGGCTGAATCTCACAACACAGCCAAGAAAAGAAATAAGTGTGTGTGTATAACACATTATCTAAGCTCACTCCTGAAATCCTCAGAAAATGTTTTTGTTTTGTGAAAGAAGTAACAAGACATCATAGCAAAAGAAATTTTTTCTTTTTGCTTTTTGCAGATGGATGACTGATAAATGCCAGAAGACAAAGGAAAGGGAAGAAATCCAAAAAGGGGGGGGAGGGGGACATACATACAAAAGTTCATCTCCAGGGTAGAAAAACCCTGAAAATGTTTAGGAATTCAAGGCGACATGCAATGAGAAAACCAGAGAGGAAGACTAAAGCTGAAAGCATGAAGAGTGGTTAAAAATTTTGCATAAAGAGCAGTTGATACCCATAAATTTTGCAGAACTATCTTGTAGCCAATTACAAAAATTAAAATGTGCTCCAAAGACTAGGAAATCACCTAGCACAACAACATAAATGTTCTATAGAAAATAAAATTCTATATAAACTTTTTGGGAAAGCAAAGCATTCAAAACAATATTAAGGACTGAAAAGGTTAAGTGGAATTATTACATCAAAAGTATATTGCAGATCACTACAATAAAATCAAAACATCTACCTATTATTTCCCCAACAGTAGTCTTCTATGAAGTTGTGACTACTGGAAAAAAAATACCTTCTCTTATACTTTAAGAAGGGATCGAAATATGCACAGAACCACTACAAACCAACAACCAAAATATTAAACAAATCAAAAAAAAAAACAAGTCAATGAAAAAGATGGGTTTTTATCAATATGCACATAAAAAGAGGATCAAGGTCATTAGTTATCAGGAAAATGCAAATTAAAACCACAATAAAGAAGCAAGATTTAAGAGAATGACTAAAGTCAAAAAGAATGACAACACAAAATGTTGGCAAGGATACTGAACAACTAACTCTCAAACATGTTTGTGCAAGTGGAAATGGTACAACTAACATGAAGAATCTAGTCGTATCATAAATGTCTACCGTGACCAGCAATTTCACTCCTAAGTAGTTCCAAACAGAAACAAAAACATAAATCCACCGAAATACAATATATAAACAAGAATGCCAGAACACAGCATTCTTAATCATAATAGCCCAAATGTAAAACCCAGATAGCCAACAAAAGAAAAAAGGAGTATTCACTGGAGTATTATTATAATGAAATATTCAGAATAAGCCAATAACAGGGTAAATCTCAAAATCATGTTCAGTGCAAGCAACCTCTTAGAGTACATACTGTATAATTCAACAATATATGAAGTCAAATAACAGTAATCACATACAGAGAGGTCATCCTGCTATTCAGAAATGAAGCCCAAGGAATTTAAAGGAATTTAAAAGAATATAATTGAAGACCTAATAGGAACCGATAAAAACTGATAAAAAAGAAAGGCTGCCTCTTCCAAACAATAGTAAAGATTCCTTTATTACTCTTAGTTTTATCACTTTCTACAGCAGTAAAAATGTTAGGTCTACCACAAAGAACAAAAGCTCTATTAAGTCATATATAAATTCTCTTGTTTTCTACATTGCTACTTGTAAAACAAAAATCACATTTACTGAGGTCTGGTTTAACTTAAGTGAAAAACACTAAATAAAAAAGAAAATTCAAAATCTGAAATGAAAGCTGTAAAATAAAATACTGAACTACAGAAAGCAATTCAAGTGTTATAAGAAACCTATAATTGAAGTATTATAAATGATATCATTTTTACTATGTCACTAAAGTTTTTTAGAAAAATAATAAATTTGAGGCCTCCCTGGTGGCTCAAGGGGTTAATTCTCAGCACTGTGAAGCTATCCACAGCCACTGCAGCACAAGTTCAATTCCCAGCCAGGGAGCTGACCCACATGGCACAGCAGACCTCTCCTGTCTCGCCCACTGCTCCCTTCAGAGGTGTATTTCAGTAAATTCGTCTGTTCTGCTCCCACTCTGTCTCTGGTGAATCCTCTCACCCTCCCCACACCTCTGGCCTGTACCCTAGTTCTTGTATGCATAAATAAAGTAAATGATAAAAAAAGAAAAATAATAAATTTAAGACAAAAAATTATTGCATACTTTAAGCATTACTGCATTCTTTAAGCTCCTTAAGAATGAATAATGTGGGCCTCCCCGGTGGCGCAGCAGTTGAGCACTGGGTTGCGAAGCTGCCCGCAGCCTCTGCACCACCGGTTCGATCCCCAGCTGCTCCCCGGCCACCGGAGGAGGGTCCCACATGGCGCGCAGACCTCTCCTGCCGCCCGCTACTCCCCTCAGCAGTGTACTTCGGTCCTTCTGCCTGCTCTGCTCCCCGCTCTGGCTCTGGTGAATTCTCTTGCCCTCCCGCGCTTCTGACTGTACCCAGTGCTTGTATAAATAAATAAATAAATAAATCTTTAAAAAAAGAAGAATGAATAATATAACTAACATTATTTTTAAACATATCACACCTAAATACCTTCAAGAACTAATCCATAAGAAGGACACGAAGACAGAACAGACCACAGGAAAGAAAAAAATTAACCTATGGAAAGCAAATCAACAAATATAACTTTGGAGTCCCCAGAAAGTAAAATTCCAAGCTACTACAGGGAAAGTTAGTGAACCAACCCAATATACACTATACATTCTTCAAAAGGTCTAGAAACTGGTAACAACTATTTCTGAATCTTAACAGAAGGGACAGATGTAAGAGTGGGTGAAATTTCTTTCAGAAAACTCAGCCACACATCTAGGATATCCCTGCTTTACAAAAAAACAAGTCCGAAATGAACTCTATGAAAAACATAAAATATAATTCTATGGAAAAATGTATAATAAATGTCACCTCTCTAAAGTGGGGGATACCAAAAACAGCTGAGGACATGGATACTACTACAAAGGGAGATTATGTGACAAGACCCAAAATGTAAATTCAGAAGCCCATCAATCTTTTCCTAAAGACATTAGCTGCTAGACTCTCAAACTCCAGATAATCTTCTCTGGGAAATCTGACAAAGCAAAAAAGGAAAGGTTCTCCAACAAACAGTCAAGATTTCAAAGTAGTAGAAGCAACTCTGAGAATGGCCCATATCAAAAAGAAGAAAAACAAGTATTGGCAAGAATGTGGACAAAAAGGAACCCTCACACACTACTGATGGGAAAGTAGACTGATCCAACCTCTGTGAAAACAGTATGGAGGTTCCCCAAAATATTAAAAATAGACATACCATATGATACAGCATTTCCAAACCTAGATATCTACCCAAAGAATGCAAAAACACAAATTTGAAGGGATATATATATATATATATATATATACACTCCCATGTTCACTGAAGCACTATTTACAACCCAAGTTCTCAACGAAAGAGAAGATTAGAAAAATGGAGTACATATACACAATGGAAGACTGTTCAGTTATTAAAAAAAGATAAACTCTTGTCATTTGCAACAACATGGATGGAATTGGAGGGAATTATACATAGCAAATAAGTCAGAAAGAAAAAGATAAATACCAGGTGGTTTCACTTATATGTGGTATAGAAAAACAAAACATAGGGTCAGGCAAAGCCAAACCACTAATAAACCCTAGGAATCTGATTGTAGAATTGAGGCTACCAGAGTGGGAGATGAAGGGTGGAGAAAAAAGTTGCAGAGGATGCCCAATGGACTATGGGCACCTGGTGGTGGGTGTGTTGTGGTACCATACATCTGAGGGATGTGGTCCTGTATCTCTCAAGCATATACAGATTTATAAAACAACCATCTTTTTGAAAAAGAACTACTATGAACAAATACTTAAAAAAGGGAGTTAAAAGTGTATTACAAATTAAACTTTTAAAAAGAATAAAAACTAAATAATAAGAAACAATGAAAAATGGGAAGGAAGTATTCAGAGATAGTTTTCAAGGTCCTTATTTGCTCAGAAATAAGCTGAAATTCTGATTAACTTTGGAGTTCATTAATCAATTATGTTCTGAAAGCATGAAAAAGAATGTTAACCATAGCCATGAAAGGAAAAAAAAAAGAAAATTAGTTAAGCAAAAGAGAAAAAAAATAGAAAAATATAAAGATGCAAAGAAGCATGATAAATAGAAAACACAAAATAAGATACAAGGAATAAGTTTAGCTATGTCAAGTTTAAAAAAATCACAATAAATTTCGAAAACATTTATTGATCTATGGAAAAATACACACACGACAAACAGAAACACACGAACAGGATACAAAACAAACTGAGTGGTTACCCTCTGTAGAAGCAGGAAAGAAAATCATTTGTGAGGGGCATTTCAACTAAGTATTTTTTTTAATCTCTTAAATATGGAAAATGTTAGCTTTTCTCAAGAAGACATGGTAGCTGTTATTCCTCTGTATTTCTGAACTATTTCATAGTTGAAAAAAATAAACAGAACAGCGACAGATATGCTAATTACTACAAAAATTCAAAGTTCTAAATTGCCTGACACGCTTACACAGATTTCAGAACAGTCACCTCCACTAAGCAGTTAGTTTACAAATCAATAACATTCACCTAAGTTTTCAAAATATTAAAGGATGTTAACTCTTATAATCCACTCAATGCCAATACCTACTCAAATCCAAATGCCTGAAGTGTTTTAAAAATTGTCCTTAAACTAAAAAACTAGTATTTTCTAATAGCAACTTTATAGGTGTTCCTCTAAGTAGTTACTAGAAAGTAAAATTTCATCTTCAGAGTGTACCTCCCACAATAATGAACTGAAACAAAAAAACTGCACCTATCATAAAAACCTGAAAAGTGGGACAGGTGAGAGAGGGTGTAAGGAGCAGCTTCTTATATATATAAAATCAAATTTTTTCACACAGATCATCTAGGAATATTTGCTATTAGGGCTACACAGTTACCTGTTAAGTCCTTTGCTAAATCAGGATGGTTCATGAGACAATGACTTGCAAACTTCACACATTCCAGGCGGATTGGTACATGGATATCATTGAATCTGACAAAACAGAAAGTTTCAGAGTAATCTTTAAAGTAACAGAAACATATATTTAACCAATCTATACTTTTTTTCTAGCCAAAAGAAAAATTAATGTGTACAGGATAATCCAAAGTGGAGTCAGATTATTTAAAGAAAATTTTTGGTACTCCACATATTTATGACACTCTAGAACCTGTATATTAAGCTAGCACAATCTCCTGTGATAACTAAACTATATACTTTTAAGGACAATGTTTAAATAACATGTTTGGCTGAAATGTAAGAATTACAATGAAAAGTTTTTCCTATAAATACTATGCTTTCAAATACACCTATTTTTGTAACTGCATATGCAGAGTTCATACAGACATTATATAATATCCCACACCGTGTTTGGAAAAAAAACTTTTCCTCAAGCTATTCTTTCTTAAATACAGAGCATTCACAAATGTGTGGTACATCTTGCACTAAAACCAGTATGATTTTACATGACTCTAAAAGTGTCCAAATTACTTTTACACAGTTAAACATTAAAATTGTCGTTTTAGGGCCTCCCCGGTAGTGCAGCAGGTTGAGTGCAGCGCTGTGAAGCTGTCCACAGCCTCTGCAGCACTAGTTCGATACCCAGCCAGCCAGGGAGAAACCCACATGGCATGGCAGACCTCTCCAGTCTCACCCACTACTCCCCTCAGCTGTGTATTTCAGTCCGTCTGCCTGATCTGCTCCCTGCTCTGTCTCTGGTGAATTCTCTCACCCTCCTGCACCTCTGGCCAGTACCCCTATTCTTTATAAATAACTAAATCTTGGGGGAAAAAATTATCTTTTTGGACCTGTATTTCCATCTCATTTTTTATTATTATTTGATAAACTGTTTTGTTATTTTATGTGTAGTTTTTCTAAAGTTGAAATTTTGCTAATTACATCATTCTGATGTCAAGTGACAGGATCCCCTCTCCCCCTAAATCTTGAGAATTGCTAGTTAGATCTAGAGATGTGATCATATTCAGGTTCATTTTTTTAGAAAATCTAATTCATAGATGGCATTGTGTACTCCATCAGGAAGCATATTTTGTCTAAGTTGTCTCTAAGCCATAATAGTTCAATATGTTGTATTAATATATAGCATACTGTAAAAAAAAAAAAATGCAACAAGAATTTCAATTAGGATTTTTTTTCCTCCAAAAATAAAGTTTGGGTAATCCAGATTATGAGTCAAAGCTATATTATACTTTTAATACCTTAAATAAAATGGGCTTTAAATTGAGCCACAAAGTTTAAACCCGTAAAATATTTCACCCTTCTGCCCAAAGTGACAATGGGTCAATATTTATTATTACTGTGCTACATACATGAGAGATAAGAAATCAGACCGAAAAATTTAGGGGTGTTAGCATTGAAAAAGGCTTATAATGTCATTTAACAAACTAGAAAAAAAAAGACTAAAAAAGATTAAATTTTTTGGGCCTCCCTGGTAGCACAAGGGGTTAAGCACCGTACTATGAAGCAGTCCACAGCCTCTGCAGCACAAGTTTAATCCCCAACCGGCCAGGGAGCAACCCACATGGCAAAGCAGACCTATCCTGACTCACCCGCTGCTCCCCTCAGCAGTGTATTTCAGTCAGTCTGCCTGTTCTGTTCCCCACTCTGTCTCTGGTGAACACACACACGCACGCACGCACGCATGCATGCACACACACACGCACACATGCACGCATCTCTGGCCTGTACCCCAGCTCTTGTATGCATAAATAAATAAATGTTTTTTAAAAAAATTAAAAAGATTAAATTTTTCTTTTTAAATCATGGACAATAATTCATTGACAGTTTTACAATTTAAATGAAAAGTGTAATTATAACAAGGTAAATATTTCACTACCAAAAAAAAAACAAAAAACAGAACAAGAGTCTTATAAATCCTATTTATTTATAACAATTACATATTTACTATAAGAAAAAATTGGTGGGAGTGAAATCCTCCTTCATGCTGAGGATAAAGGTAGTTTTCAGTAAGGGCCCATGAAGTGGCTTTGCCATATTCATGGTTGGGGGTGTCTTTAGGAAAAACTAATGAAAAGAGAAATATACAAACACACTCAAAAATTTACAAACCAATTTCAGGAGATTTGTGACTAAAAGCACACTGAGAATCCAGATTATCATTTTCTTTAAAGTGAAAAATGATTGAGGATAGAAAAAGGAAGATACAGTGTCTAGTATTTATTCATTCTGTGGATGCCCTTATCCTTGTAGTATTTCCAAGTAATGGAACTAAATACAACTTTTTATGGAGGAGTTGTATCTCACAATAGTGTATTTTCTGTTGTAATTAATCACTGCTATGTAATAAAACATTATAATACTCTGAGACAGTTTTTAGTAAGCATCTTTTTTAAAATTATCAAAGATAAAAGATGAAAAGAAAAAAGGAAATTATAAACATGACAAATCACTATCAGCATTCAAATATTTCAAAATATAAAAACCCTTCATTTTCATGAGTTCAAAAAAAATCCTAAATATGGATAGTGTTTTAAAATAATATAATCAAATACAGACATATGTTACTTTTAAACAGGTCACCAAAATCATTTACCTGCCCAAGTAGCACTGCCAAAGTGGTTTATTTTGAGAAGCCAATTCTGAATCCTTTGCCCCAAACATTTTTGCCAGTAATTTAACAACTTGCAGGCGTTCCTCATTATCATTACTCTAAAACAAAACACAATCACAACTTTAAAACTGTAAGATAGACATATTCAGAATACAAATCTTTCCCATCACTTCCTTTATCCAATTCACAGAAAACCTTTCATGAACTCCACATGAAAAATTTCTTCAGTAGGGACAATAACTCTATTTTATTGATTTTGGTACCTCCAACAAATATCATAATGGTTATATAAGTGAGACAACCACAATACTAAACTTGAATGTTGGGAATATCAAAAAGCTTTGATACACAAGGTACTATGGATGGCACTACACAATATTTTTGAAACCAGTGCCTCAGACTAACATTAAGTGCACTCCTACTTATTTATCATCTCCATTATTTCTTTCATTATTCTTCTAAAAACACTAAGTACTTCTCAAATATGGTAGCACATTACAACAATCTCTAAAGCATTTAAAAACAAAAATAAAAAAAAAATCCTAAAAAATTATTAAGGCTACACAGGTGAGAACCCTAATTTCAGCCAAAGACAATTTAAATTTATTTTATGCTATTGTCTAAGCATAATTCTTCATGCTCCATGAATTCATCCAGTACCTTTCTACCTCTATATTCTTCTGCTGCTTCCTTTGCTTCAATTATATTCTGTTTGTATCTTTTATGACACAATATCTGGCCTCTTATTAGATCTGGATTATTTTTCCCTCTTCCTCACATACTGGATGTTAAATTTGCTAAAAACTGGAATGACAAGTCCTTATTCTTGAATTTCTTACAGTGTATGGGAAAATGCACATAGCAAGTATTTACTCAACATTTTTATTAGAGAAAATCAGGCCAACAAATAAAGGAATAACTGCCTATATCTCATCAAAATTGCTAATTACATGAAAAAAGAGAGGCTAACAACCTAATAGCTCACTTGAGAAACATACCAAATATATACCCCAGAAAAAAATGAGATTATTTACCAGCTTTTTTTTTTTTTTTTTTTTTTTTTTGGGAGAGGGGCTGGGGAGGGCGGATATTTACACTAACAACATGTTTATTTTTTTGTTTTTGAAAAAGACAAACCAAAACTTTCAGAAACAAGAAATACAACATGGAAATTATTTAAAAACTTTTGTGGGATGTACACTGACAATCAAAGATTAATAATTATAACCAGCTTTAATCTTTCGGTAATGATTTAAAAAAAGTATATTCCCAAATCTACAAGTGAAACTCAATTTTATGGCATAATTTAATGTCACGATGATAGGAATACGCTGCCAAAAAAATTCCAGAGAATTTTGAGACAAGGAACGTTCAGCATATGCAAGTATAAGATAATTATGCACAAAGGAAAAACTGTGGGTAAGATCCTAAACTACTTTGATGGCCCAATCAGGGGATATCAGGAACCACTATAAACTGTGTTTTGAAAACAAAAAGCTTGATGGACATTTATGACGTCAAAAGGCAGTCACAACCTAGAATTTATACAGAGAAAAATACCAACCTGGTAGTCATTCATTTAGTACTCCACTAACTATCATGCCAGACATTGGAAATACACAAACAGGAAAGGCACAAGCATATAAATGAGTAACAACAAAATAACCCATCTGTAATATTCAGTTAAAACCACTATAAGAATTTAAAAGACAAAAATAATGTTATTTTCTAATTTGGTTGATACAATCACATTATTTTCAGAATATTACCTTTAATTTAAATTCAAGCTGGGGTAAAACTGAGAGCAGCAAGTGACTATCAATATTGTACAGCTCCAAAATTAAGTCAAAGACATGCTCTGACAAATCACTGATAGATGTTTTCCCAAGCATCAATACCTGATTAAAAAACTTTTGAGAAAGAAAATTTATCATTAGTAGAAACATCACAGATAAAATGAATTTTCCAAAATCTTAGTTACTATGCAATTAAATTATTTCAAAATAGTCATATGTCACAGCTGGCAATCAAAACATTTTCTAACAATAGGTGAACAATCACTACAGGCTATATAAAAAGATTAAAACGGGGGCCTCCCTGGTGGCACAGCGGTTGAGCACTGGGTTGCAAAGCTGCTCGCAGCCTCTGTTGTGCCGGTTCGATCCCCGGCTGCTCCCCGGCCACGGGAGGAGGGTCCCACATGGCGCGCAGACCTCTCCTGCCGCCCGCTGCTCCCCTCAGCAGTGTACTTCGGTCCTTCTGCCTGCTCTGCTCCCCACTCTGGCTCGGTGAATTCTCTCACCCTCCTGCGCTTCTGACTGTACTCAGTGCTTGTATAGATAGATAGATAGATAGATAGATAGATAGATAGATAGATAGATAGATAGATAGATAGATAGATAATTTTTTTGAAAAAAAGATAAAACATGGAATTCACCTTGCACACAATTAAAGATAGGTAATTTGTACTGATTCATCAATTAAAAGATCAACAGACATGCTACCTACTAAATACACTTTATTCTCCACTATGATAGTTACCATAATTTGCCCAGTATTTGTACACATGTATTTCTCTATTAAATTTCTTTTTTAATATACAGAAAAATTTTTAATCTATTTATTGATTTATATGTATTTTACATCATTGTTCATTTTTGTACAATGTACGCTTTCTCCTCTCATAGTCCCCATATTAATTCCCACCACCAATTCACCTGTTCACTATCACTACAGACTCTTGTGCTCTTCCTTCCTGTTCTGATCCCTCTACCTTCCCCTCCCCTGCAGAATGTCTCTGATTTATAGCTGCCTGTTAATTTTGTTGTTTTTTTTTCCCTCCCTGATCCCTTATGCAGTTTCCCTATATTCCTCCTATGAGTAAAACCACCCAATATTTTTCTTTTTCCTTTAGGCTTTTTTCACTGAGCATAATCCCTTCCAGCTCCATCCATGTTGCTGTGAATAGCATGAGATTATCTTTTTTGATTGCTTAGTAGTATTCCATTGTGTATATATACCACATCTTTTCAATCCAGTTATCTATGATAAATTTCTTAAGGCAGGGTAACCTCCTCTTGTTCACCTTAGCATGTATAGGCGACTCTAGCATCTAAGACAAAACTTTGCACCTTCATTATAAGAGCCAACTCCATTTTTTAAATATGCAATTTATATTTTTAACACTCTCTTTCTAATCCTTTTTGACTTCTTTTACATTCCTTTACATTCTGATTATTTTACATATGTACAAAGTTTACAGCACCAATTAAAATCCAATCAAAAGCACACAGAAACACAAGGAAAATCCATGTCTGACAAAATTTTTTTCCTAGCCAGTTTCCATGCTAAGATCACCATCTTACTATCAAAAATGGTAAGACACATGGCATAAAGGTCATATGTTCTACTTAGTGTCCTAAAAATACATTAAAAACTAATCTGAAACATATGTCACATATTCTGAACAGTATCTTCTGTCTCCTTAAATAAAGAGTTAAGGATTCTTTATAACACATAAGCTGATTTCTTTTCCCTGTGAGAGTTAACACATAGTTTGGCTTAATTAGGCCTTCTATATGCAAAGAAAAGTGTCTTTTCTGCGTCCTTTTAACTCTGGGCCATTCATAAACATAGTATTTTTTCTGGTCTATGAATCTTTACAAACTATCTAGCATGAAGAGAACAAATGCTATTTTGCTATTCTTTCTTCACTGATTTTAAAATTAACTTGTCCTTCCTCTTTGCTTATCAATTTTGTTGGAAAAGAATTTCACAATGTTGAGCTTTAAAAATTTTCATTCAGGGTGAAAACAAAGTGACTTTGTTGTTTCTGTTCCCAAATTTTTTTTTTTAAAACTGGTAGATCTATTTTTTGCTAAACAAAACCAAAAATCCTTTCCCATCTGGCCACCTTGGTAATGAAATCATCCTCTTCTTCTATCAGTGTGGGGAAAACTCATTTGAAAATTTAAAAAAGCAAATATCAATCCTGCTTTAACTTCTTACAAATCCATCAAAAACATTTATTTAACACTTATAATCTCCATAAAGGAAATGACCAAATGAGTCTTCTCTACTGTATAACAAGAGCCTAGCACCGTAATTGACAATAGATACCCAATATATATTTAGTAAATTAATAAATAATGTAAAATATATTTAGTAAATCAATAATGTAAAACAATCCATGCCCTTCAGGAGGGCTTACAATAGAAGAGGCAGATGCAGATTTATTCAAGTAGTATGAGTAAGGTAAATTCTACCTTAGAATAAATTCTACCTTAGAAATAAATGGCCAATTTTACTTCCAAAAGAGTTTTTACATATTCTCTGTCATAACCCCAGCATTATTAACCCCAATTCACAGATGTAAAACCAGAGGCTAAGCAAGATTAAGCAAGGGCGGGGGGTGGGGGGTGGTTTGAGGAGAGTCCTATTTCTGTAGAACAAAAAAGAACAGCAAATTACCATAAGATATAAGTCATAGAAATTATTTTATATTAATTTTCTGGAAAAGCTAAAAGTATTTCCTTAGTCTTTATCTTTCTTTTAACTGTTATTGTTAATATTCTCTAATAGGTACAAATGTTGAGAGAATATAGTACAATAAACCTAATTACTGAGCTCCAACAAATACCATTACTTTATCTTAAACTTTTACTTCTTTTATTAGCCAATCAAATATTATTTTCCCAAATCCTAGAGAAGATACATGATGTATAATGCTGTTTTCTTATTTCTGTGGCAGAAAAAGGCACCAAAACAATTTAAGCGTTCCCCTAAAAAACATCTGATTTGGCATTATCAATTTAAATAAATGACCACCAGGAGGAGCTCACCTAGTGGAGCTAAAGGCCCATGGAGATAGACATTGACAGGCACTTGAAGCAATGGAAAAGGGAAGGAGTTATAATTTACAGATTTAAATCTGGGTCTACATCCTTCAAGTACTATTAAGTAAATAATGTAAAAATAACTCAATCCATTCAATCCAGCCAATTTACTCTCACCAATACCCAAGACTCACATAACTTAAAGAAATCAATACAAGGAACTCCCTGCCAATCTTAGAGCTATTTAGATTATAAAACTTGATTCTCCAGCTTTTGTAAATTCCAGAACAATTTATTTACAAATCCAATTTTTCCACATCATCAAATGGCTAGAATCATTTAAAGCTATAAACCAGGAACAAAAGTTGGGATTTATCCATGTACTGTTTTAAAAGTATGTACTTCTTTTCATGATGACTTTTACGTACTTAAATTTTATACTTTAGGAAAATTAAATATGTAAGAAATTATAAAAGGCTTTCTTTCTCACATTTTGCAAGAAGACAGATTTATATCCTATACGTGACTGGAGGTGGGTAAAAGTGGAAAGGAGGTAGAAGGAGAGAACTACTACACAATTCCAGAGGTCAACATTAACAGCGTTCTAGGTTTGTCCCAGGACAAAATAAATTCACATATATTTCATGTGAATGGGGCCATCTAAAGTGGTGTAACTGGGTCCTCCCTGGTAGCATCAGGGGTTAAGTCTATTAGCAGCCAGTGAAGCATGAGTTCAATCCTCAGCCAGGGAGCTAACCCACACAACACAGCAGACCTCTCCTGTCTTGCCCACTACTCCCCTCAGCAATGTATTTCAGTGGATCCACCTGTTCTGCTTCCCAGTCTGTCTCAGGTGAATGAATCCTCTCACACCCTGCACCTCTGGCCTACACCTCAGCTCTTGTATGCATAAATGAAATAAATCTTTAAAAAAAAAAGAAGTGGTGGAATTCAACAGAACTATGAAGAAAAAATAAAACTTACAAAAAGCTTCTACCAGTGAATCTATCAGTTAAAATACATTTCTTCTGAAAATACAAGATGATTAATTATAAATAAGTAGATTTGGAATGATACTGAAACATCTCATTTCATTACAACTCTTCCCCTTTCTCAGAAAAGATGGGTATATATGGAATCTGTCCCAGGGATAATGAGATAAGTAACTTCAACCAAATCATTACCATTCATAACTGCCTTCAATTTCTAGATATTGATATTAATCCTTATCTTCTACCTGTGTATATCAACTTAATTTCAAAAAACTATGAGCAATTTCTCTGAATAATGAAATATATTTGTAGGGTAAAGAAAATGTCAGGCTTTTCTGCCCTTCTGCCATCAGGATAGATGATGGATCCTTGTCCTGAATGCATGCCTGATGGAGGGCACCTGGAATAGGGTGTGGGCATAGGTAGATGGGATTCAGCTGAGCTAAGACTGTGCTTTTAAGGGCAGCGTCACGGGGGGACGCCAGCAGCATCAGTAGCAGCAGTAGAAGCCGAAGCAGAAGCCAAAGAGAAGCCGAGATCACCAGAGAGCCCAGATAGAGTGAAGACTTGCTGGGGGCTGGGAGGCCTGCCAGCCTCCCAGCCCCCCAGCCAGCACCCCAGCCTGCCATATGCCTGGTGAACCCCAAATAAAAAACCTGCAAAACTACTGAGGACTCTGACTCCTCCTTTACCCGGTCTGCATGGGATCAGAAAACCTGCACTGTGTCCTGTTCTGCCTTTACAATATTCCATGTATTTTAGAATTACATTTAACTCTTTCAAATATTATAAAGTATATCTTACTAACCAAAGCATTTACAAAAACAAAATCTGCGAAAACTGGTGGTTATAAAATGGGTAAAAGAGGTGAAGTATACAATGAAGGGTGGAAACTAGACTTATGGTGGAGATCATGATGTGATGAACAGGTGTAAAATCATAATGGTGCACACCTGAAACTAAAACAATGTTATTAACCAATGTTACCTCAAATAAAATGTATTTTTTTTTTAATTTTAAGGTGTTTTAGTTCTTAGGCAATTTGAAAGAAGCAAGTGAATGAAGATAAGAGCTAACCTTCTAGAAAATATTAACCAAAAATAATTTTGAATGAGAAATAAAATATATGATATACACAACACAAAACTTAAAAATATGTACTACTTGCCTAAAATTTGAACCTCAAAGTCTTTAAAATTTTAGCTAATCCTTCTAACAACCAAATACAGGTAAGACTTACATTAGTAATATATGGTTCAATAGCTTGAGCCGTCCTCTTCAGTAAAGCCTTAGCCAAATCATACGCTTGTTTGTTTAAATTCTGAAAAACATAAATATTATCACTATTAAATATCTCTAAGGAGAAAACTAAGATTCAGAATAAAAGGGGGCAAAGTCACTTTTCTTCTCTGAAAACTGTTCTACTAAATCATATGATCCCTTCCAAGCAAAAATAATTATATTCTCTTCATATCTCATTCAGGGCTTAAGATAAAATACAATAAAAGTTAATTAGATGAGACAAAAGACAATTAGTCATCCTAAACTAGCCCCTAAATCAAATCCATTCTATTGAGTACAAATAAAGGTTATTTCACTATAGGTTCAGAGGAACCAAAACATCATAAAAGTGTGAACTGGATCCTAGTGTGGGCAGGAATGGGGCGGGTTCACTGATGAGTAAAATCAAAAGATTTATATTAAAGCAGATCTACTCAAGCACATCTCAGAACATAGGTATACAACAGAAAATAAAGAGTAGAGTATGAAAAGAAAAACAGTGTAAGAAATGTGTTTCTACAAGAACAAAGATCTTCTTTTAAAAAATCACTGTTCCAGTTTAAATATATTAGAGAACAAGAACACTATATATCATGAAACTCATACTCAGTAATTTTTTGTTTAATCTACAGTGATTCTGTATTGTACTACTTCGTCTGTCTCTGTTATTTACCATTTTACTACATAACATACTATTCATAGACATTAAATTATGCCGTATATAGGACTATGAATTCTGATTTTACCAGTTTTCAAATGAGTTGTTCTGTCTTGCTCTTATTTATTTCTAGAGTTTCTAAGTTCTATACTAAATCTTTGTAAATTAACTGTTTCACATATCTATACTTTTTTTTCACAATATTTAAGGTATCTTAAGGCTTTCTCTTTATTTTTCATAAGAAATTCTTCTCTACATTGAAGGTAAGATGTTTTATATTTTAACATAAAAAGTTAAAGACTTGCTTTTCAGTTAGATCTTTATTCTATCTGTAATTTATTTTTATGTATAGTATGAAATAAGAATCTAATACTATTTTCAGGATATTCAGTTGCCCTAAAACCATTCACTAAATAGTCCATTCCTTCCAACAACCTTTAATACCCACACTCTCAAGATTCCATATAATCATGTATCCATTTGTAAAGTCTCCATTAATTCAGTATGCCCCCTTGTCTTTACCGTCTGGTTATCGTAAAAGGGACAAACAGAAACATGTCTTAATACAAGGTAGGATAAGTCCCCACTTTTCTTATTATTCAGAACTGTCTATTATTGGTCATATGTTCTTCAACGTGAATTTCTGAAGCACTTTGTCAAATGACACAGGCACATATTCTGTTCTATTTTAAGCGGATTATCTGCCCATAAGAGCAGACAATCCTCAATGTTGATTAACCTCCAACGTTGAGGAGAAGCTACATACTTCTTCCTGAACAGAAGTAACTTCTCTGAAATGTCACTAAACTCAAAGAAAATGCTCCAGTACTTAATCAAGTATATTGTTATACATATCCTCATCTGTTTAAGGAAATCCCTTTCTATTTCAAATCTCCTAAGAGATTTTATCATACATACATAAAATTTTATCAAAGGACCTTGTCCTACATCTACTGATACTTTTCCTTTGATCTGTTAATTTATGCAAGTATGTTAATCTGTGACGAACATTGTCTAACGTTAATCCATTCTCATATCCCTAAAATAAATCAATTTGCCTCTTACATACTTTATACTATTCTGGATATTACCTTCTGTATTTTATATTGGATTTATGTGACTATACTTAAAATTAAATTCACTTATGATTCTCCTGTCTTGCTTTTGTGCCGTTTCCCTGAAGATTGTTCTGCTCATAAAATAAGTTGTGTTGGAACATTCCTTCCTTTTTTTGTAATTTGGAAAATTTTCCTGAATATTAACAATATATCCCATTTATGTGATGCAAAGAAATCGGTTAAGCTCTTTGGTGGTTGCTTTAAGTTCTGTTGCTTTTCCTTTTATTACTATATTTGATATTATTGTTTAGGAGAAGAGTTTTTGCTTTACGAACATAGTTTTAAAAACCAATTAAAACTTAGTAATTGCATGTTATTCAAGATTTTCTCTCAAGACAAATTTGTCAAGTTTAATTTTCTAGGAATTCTGTCCCATTTCAAATAATTTGTCATAAAGTAAAATAGTTTATAGAATTATCTTTGGATCTTTTTGAAGTCTGCTGTTCTTCATTTCACTCTAAATACTCTTTCTGTATGCCTAACTTATCAAGGGTTTGCCCCTCTTCAAATTACCAACTATGGGTATTTGTGAAATATCACTGTGTTTTCTATTTTATTGATTTCTGTTCTTTATTGTTTTCTTCCTTGTATACTTTATATAGTCTGATGTTTTTAATAACTTCTTAAATGGGACACACTAGTTTATAATTGCCATTGTGATTAATTCTTTTGACAGACTATGACTGTTTTTAGTTTCAAATCTTCAATTTTCTTACTAAGAGTCTACTTGATTGATAATTACTGGGAATGTGTTAAAATGGCCTACCAAATTGTGAGTTTGTTTCTTCTTTATAGTTCTCTCAATTTATGCTTTTATATTTTGAGTCTATGTACCTAAAACTAGACATCATCTTGCAAACTTTTATCACCATATAATCTCTTCTTTATCAATTAAAGGCAATTACAACTAATATTAATATAAACTACTTCAGTTTTCTTTCAGGTAGTATGTACCTGGCAAATCTTTTTTCCATCCTTTTACTTTCAACTGCTTTGTGACCGTTATTTTTGCTGTTATCTCTTAATAATGACCAGCTGGATAATTTTCAATCCAACCTGACAATCTATGTTTAGTAAACTTGAACCATTTATATTTATTGTAATTCTTCCTTTTAATATAATCTTTAAATTTTTTAAATGAATACTTCATTTAAAGTTCAAAATTAATCAACAGTTCCATACACCTAATCATCACTATGATCATATTACTCATTAACTCCATTAAACCATTCAATCATATATTATTTGTATCCAGTGGTTTAGGATCATTTTGTTAATGAATAACTGTTATTACTGCTACAGTTCAAATTTAAAGTATTTCTTTGTTCACCATTATCTGTTATACTTACTTTACTTCCTCTAAATTCAGTTTTCATTATTCTAAATTATTCACATAATTTCTTCAGGAAAGGGTCTGTTGACAAGTGAGTATTTGGTATCTTAACTTCCTTCAAACTGGACATGCAACTCTAGGTTGACACATATTTTATCTTAGCACTATGGAAATACAATTCTACTATTTTCTAGTATCTATTCTTCTACTGACAAGTCAGCAATCAGTACAATCTTTACTCATTGGTAAAGGCTGTGCCTTTTCCCTTTGCATAATTCCTGGGTTGTTTCTGTTCTGGAGTTCTACAATTTTTCCAGGATATACCTGGACTGCTTATTATGTTCATGATACTTTTGCTACCATACCCATATATTTATGCTTTTCATCAGTTTTGGAACATGTCAAGCAAATTTACATTTGAATTATCATTTCTTCTCTACTCTCTACTTATTTTTAAATATTAATCTTGGGCCTCCCTGATGGCGCAGCAAGTTGAGCGCAGCGCTGTGAAGCTGTCCTCAGCCTCTGCAGTGCGGGTTTGATCCCCGTCGGCCTGCCATTGAGAATCCCACATGGCACGGCAGACCTCTTTTGTAGCGCCTGCTGCTCCCCTCAGCAGTCTATTTCAATCGTCTGCCTGTTCTGCTCCCCGCTCTGTCTCTGGTGAATCCTCTCACTTTCCTGTGCTAGCTCTAGCCTATATCCCAGCTCTTGTATAAAAATAAATAAATCTTTAAAAAAAAAAGAAATATTAATCTTTTTTTTATGGTTTCACTTACTACCTTTCGTTTTCTTTTTATCTTTACCTCACCGAGTCTCTATTAATTTTCTCAGCCCTACCTTCCAGTTCTCTAACTCTATAATTCAATAAAGATTTTAATTTCAGTTCAATTTTTAATTCTTCATTTCTTTCCTCAGTCCTTTCTCCTTTCATATATCTAGCTACTGTGATTTTTAAATCTTACTTTTAGGTCTTTAATCCCTTTATACATATGCTATCTTATTAAGGAAATTTTATTATTTTTATCTAACACATAAATTGTAAGGTTTTTTAGGTCTACTCTTGCTATTTGTAGTGTTGGACTTCAAACACTGATGGTAACTTTCTTAAGGAGTTTGGAAATTTTGGATTTTGAAGTCATTTTCACTGACACATCATTTGTGCGAAAGCTATGTAGCTGTAAACTTATATTACACCTTGTCAGCAAAGTCTTAGCTTTGTACAGATCTTTATACTCATGATTTCTGTGCTCCTCTCTTTAACCTAGAACACTTGTGAATCAAAGAACCATTTTTGCAACTGCTTACTGGATACTCAATGAGCAAAATACCTAATACACAGAACATATATACACATACACATACCCCTTGATTAACGTGACACAGGCAAGAAACACTTGTCATCATTTATCCATTGTATCCAAATTAGTAGAGACTTCCCTTTAAATTTCACTCCTCCTTTCCACCTACACTATCAATTACTTTTACTTACAGTCTAATTAGTTACAACATCTCCCAGCATCTAAGTAGCTATTAATCAACTCCTTAAAACATATCCTTTATAAAAACTGAGTTATTACCCATATTTTACTACATGAATTATATCTATTATTTCTTTTAAACTGTTTAAAAAATAAGCATGTTGTGCTTCAGTGAACATTAAACACTACTACATTTATTACTATTAGTCAGTGACATGTTCTTCAAAACTAAGTTTTAAGCAGGATAAATTGTAATTGAACATAAGCACAAATTGTGGGCCTTAATATTACTAGATGATAGGTATTTCAGTATTGCTACTTACCTTATGGGCAGGTACCAGATTTACCAAAACAGTATCCAAAAGTTCCTGAGACACTGTATCACCTTCACATATAATAGAGCTCATAAGATCTACCATGTGCATATGAACTTTCTGGTTGTGGCCATTGCTGAAATTCAAAATAGATGTTTTATTTAAAATATAACTAAAATGTATAGGATTTAATCGCATGGCAATAACACATACTGGGTTTTTTTAATGAAACTAAAGTATTATGAAATCAAATTCAGGATACTTATTTCAAAATTTTCTTCCTCCCAAATCTCACAGCAGTATCCAAAATATAGTTGTACTCTACATCTGCTGGATTACTTTTCCATAATTTTAAACAGCCTCATAAAGTAATTAAATGGAACTGTAGTTGTGACTTAAATTCAAAATCAATTGCCCTGCTAAGTTAATTCTATTAATTTTAAAGAGTACACAAAAAAGTCAGAAATATATAATTTAAATAATCAGTAAAAATACAATAATCCAAATAATATTTTTACACTTGGGTATAAATTACCTTATGCCAGTCTTGTAATACCACTACCTTGTAATACAAAATTAAGTTCCATTCATTTTTAAAACATCTATAAAAATGTTAATGAAGTCTTATGTTATATCTTTGTCTTCCAATATTAATCATAACACAGTTTATAAATATTTATCTACAACTTAAAAAAATCTTTGTATTTTATTAAAGTCCTACTGCTAATGAAGGAAAAAAACTTACTTTATAACTGAAAATAATGTTCTGTATAACTGGGTAAAAATTTCATTGCTATCTTCCAACTCGAAGCATATGTTATATGACTTGACCCAAGCAATGTTCTAAAAATAAGAGATTAAAAAAAGGTGAAACATATATAATCAGCAAAAATATAGAGCACCAAACCCATTTAAAATGTCATGCCAAGATATATTACTTACCTCCAGTAAATAAAAATACCTATTGAATTGTGGGCTCTTTGTATCTTCTAGACCCTTCAACTGCCTTGTTATAAACATAAATATATCCTTTAAAAAAAAAAAAGATGAAATATTTTTAGATGGTATATGTCAAATGAAAATACCCACTGAAACGGTTAAAGTGAAAGTCTGCGCCTATCAGTATCTATCATGATAAATTTTTAAGCATCAGGAAAAAGAAATATTTGGCTGGAAATTTTTTAATGCACACCATCGTATAACACTATATCTTATTACCCATCACAGGAAAACAGTAACTCATTTACCATGACCTTAAAGCAAGTTTAAAAAAGACACTTGAAAACTCATTAAACTAAAATTTATACAAACTAGGGCCTCCCTGGTGGCGCACTATAAAGTTATCTGTAGCCACTGCAGCACGAATTTGATCCCCAGGCAGGGAGGTGACCCATATGGCATAGCAGACCTCTCCAGTCTCTCCCGCTGCTCCCCTCAGCAATGTATTTCAGTAGATCCACCTGTTCTGCTCCCCACTCTGTCTATGGTCAATCTTCTTACCCCCTGCACCTCTCTCTGGCCTGCACCCCAGCTCTTGTATGCATAAATAAATCTTTTAAAAAAATTCATACTGGGCCTCTTGTAATTTTGATTTACAAGGTAAGACACAATTCATGAAGCTATCCGCAGCCACTGCAGCACAAGTTTGATCCCCGGCCAGGGAGCTACCCACATGGCACAGCAGACCTCTCCTGACTCACCCGCTGCTCCCCTCAGCAGTGTGTTTCAGTCAATCTGCCTGTTCTATTCCCCACACTGTCTCTGGTGAATCCTCTAACCCCCCCGCATCTCTGGCCTATACTCCAGTTCTTGTATGCATAAATAAATCTTTAAAAAAAAATTTATACTAGGGCCTCCCTGGTGGCACAAGGGGTTAAGTGTCAGCACTGTGAAGCAATCTGCAACTACTGCAGCATGAGTTCAATCCCCAGCCAAGGAGGTGACCCACATGGCACAGCAGATGGATCCTGTCTTGCCCACTGCTCCCCTCAGGAGTGTATTTCAGTGGATCTATTTGCCTGTTCTGCTCCCCACTCTGTTTGATGAATCCTCTCAACCCCTGCACCTCTGGCCTACACCCCAGCTCTTGTATGCATAAATAAATAAATCTTTTTAAAAAATTATACTAATTAATAATGTTAGAATTAAAAAAAGGTCACAATGGCTGAGAACTGATCAAGTTTGCTGAAAAAAAGCACTAAGTGATAATTATATAGGGAGAACCCAGTTTAGGAAACTTAAAATTACAAAACAAAATGACCAAGTGAAAAAAACAACAGATTACAGAAGCTTTGAGATTTTCAATGTCCCTTAGAAAAAGCTAACTTGTCAAGTTTCCTACCTATCATTATAACTTGTTTTTCCCTATTTCTCAGTCTATTCCATATCTTGATTTTTTTTTCCTACATCTCCCTTTGTACCTAGATAGAGATAGAGTCAATGTCACTTGAGTCAAATTTTTGTGGAGATGTTTTTGAAAAGTTTGGGAAAGGTTAAAATTATAAAAGCAAATTCTGCAAAGCATGCTATCAGTCAAAAATCAAACAGAAAAAAATATTTCTCTGTAAATTAAATGATAAACAAGCATATTTTTTAATGGGAAGAATGTAGTAAGCAGATGACTGAGTAGTTTCTCAAGAAAAATACTACCAAGAGTACATCCTTCAAAAATCATTACTTTGATAGTTGTATAAAATGTCTGAATTAACCCTTTCCTGATTTGCCATACTGACTCCATCTTAAGATGAAAGCCAATAGCCATTCACTTATAATCTCTCCAATAATCACTAACCTAAACATGAAGCCAGGCATATAAAAAAAATTTTCTGATGACAACAACAATCTGATAGTGGAAAGATAATGATCAAAGTAATAATTTTCTATCATGTATATACTACTACTGTAGAAGAGAAAATAAGAACTTGACATCAACTAAGATTAAAAAAAAATTTAGTAGGGCCTCCCTGGTGGTGCAGCAGATTGAGCGTAGCATGTGAAGCTGTCCACAGCCTCTGCAGCATGGGTTCGATTCCTGGCCAGGCAGGGCGATAACCACATGGCGCGGCAGACCTCTCCAGTCTTGCCTGTTGCTCCCCTCAGCAGTGTTTCTGGTCCGTTTGCCTGTTCTGCTCCCCACTCTGCCTCTGGTGAATTCGCTCACCCTCCCACGCCTCTGGCGTGTACCCCAGATCATGTATAAATAAATCTTTAAAAAAAATTTAGTCCTTAAATATTTTTTAAAATACTCCCAAATTAATAATCTTTAAGTTCTACCCAATAAAAGAAAAAAAAGGCATATAAAATAAGACCAAAACAATGACCCCAAAAAAAGATACTTTAAATTTTTCAATTGTAAAATAATCCAAAAAGATTCTAGTTTAATCTCTTGCTCTTCAATATTCTTCTCATAAATTCTTCTGTTGTAACTAGAACAGATCTGTAGCTATTCTTTTGGGAGGACTTTTCATTACCCCAAAGCCTGGAAGTAGGTCATGATCATGCAAACTGAGAAATCCACAAGATAGGTAAAACAAATTGTGAGGCAGTAGTTTAAAATTAAGACATTTCTCCTTATGGGAATGATAACAACTCTTCCTGGTGAAAAAGCCAACCAAATACAGAAGAAGCTCACAGCCAACCACATACAATCATTGCTTAAATCAATAAAATACCTCCAAATTAGAAGTTCTCAATTCAAATGCAAGACCTATATCAAGGTTTCATAACTCCAGGGGCCAGCCTATATTATCAACTGTTAAGTCTGTAACCATTCTCAAATCTTAAAATTCCATGTTTATGAAACTATTAACCCAACCTCCCTCATCATGAGCCAAACAAGCTTTCAAACTGGAATTTTGGCAGACTTGATCAAAAACGAGGATCCTTGCTCCAATATTCAAGAAGCTACACCATAAATTTAAAAACCCTATCTGGACATTTTCTTCACCACTATAAAACCAGCTCATGACACATACTTTACATCAGTATTTGTTAAATGAAATCAACCCAAACTGTGTTTTTCTCCATACTGGGTGTTAACCTTCCTACAGAATCAATTCTCTAACTCGCAGCTACCACAATTATCTTCTGCCGTTGTTGTTTTTCTAACTTTCTGCTTACTCTGCCTTATTCAATATATTTTTGAACTGCTCGAATTATTTCATGTTTCCTACCAGCACTTAATTTTTCATCATATTACCTTACTTACAGTAACCAAGTACATACTAGGTGTCATTTACACCTTTTCACTAATATTTTATTTACTGTGTTTCCTTCAATACAATTCACATCCCACCTTCCATGAAATGAACTTGGACTCATTATAAATTTAGGTTTACACAATGAGCTACAATCTCACTCATGTGAGAATGGCCCATATCAAAAACGGCCAGAAATAAGAGTTGGTGAGGATGTGAAGAAAAAGGAACCCTCTTACACAGTTGGTGAGAATGTAGGCTGGTCCAGTCCCTATGAGAAACAGTATGGAGGTGTCTCAAAATATTAAAAATCAATCTACCAGGTGATCCAGCAAATCCAATTTTAGGTTATCTACCCAAAGACTACAAAATAACTAAATCACTGCAGTACTGTTTACAATAGCTAAGCCATGGAAACAACCTAAGCTCCTAAAAACAACTGAGTGGATCAGAAAGATATAGTGTATGTACATAATGGAATACTACTCAGCTATTAAAAATTATAAACTCTTGCCATTTGTGATCATTTGAGTATAACTAAAGGAGATAATGCTTAGCGAAATAAGTCAGAAGAAGAAAGAAAACTATCAGATGGTGTTACTTATATGTGGAATGTAGAGAAACAAAAGAAAGGGTACAATAATATCAACTAATTAAAAAAACCTAGCAATCTGACTGTAGAACTGAGGTTATTAGTGGGGGGACACACACACAAAGTGGAAGGGAACACAATGCACTATCAGTGATTTGGAGGTCTGTATGGGGTAGTAACAACACCTGAAGGGAGAGATCATATACCTCTAAAAACAAAGACATCAAATAAAATTTAGGTTTATACTAGAAACTGTCTTTTAAATAATAAATATGACCTTTGTTGTGAATTTTCAAAGGGATGAACAAAGTGTCCTCCAAATGATACCAAATTAGAGCTAATGATGAGATAATAAACAATTATAGAATAGGGGACTCCCTGGTGTTCTAGGAGTTAGTCTCAGTGCTATCATGGCTAAGGCCTAAGTTCGATGCCTGGCCAGGGAGCTGACCCACATATGGAACAACAGACCTCTCCTATCTCGCCCAATGCTCCCCCTAGCAGTGTATTTCAGTATATCGGTCGTTCTACTCCCCACTCTGTTTCTGGTGAATCCTCTTACCCCGCTGCACCTCTGGCCTACACCCTAGTTCTGCACAAAAATAAATAAAAAATTTTTTTAAGAATCATCGAATATACTGTACTAATCTACTATTTCATAAAGATAGAAATTGTTTTACAATACTGTTACACGTGGGGTTGGGGGGAAGAAGGGGTGCCTCAGAAGAAAAAACAAGTTTAACTAAAGATTTAATTGCAGCTAATGTCAAAGAATGTATATAAATTATTTAAGTGCTTTAACTCCCATTTTATTAGATAAATGGAAGTAGCAATCAATTCAACAGTTCTTTAAATCAGTACTTGCCTTTAGTTTATCAGGAGATGTGTAAGGAGCTTCAGGAGCATAAATCCTGAAAATATCAGCAAGGCAGCAGGCTACCAATAAGCGAACATCTTTATCAGGATGCTTAAGGAAAAAATCTGATGCAAGGTGTAAAGCTAGGTTTAAATAAAGCTCCTTTTCTTCTTCAGAGTCCTGGTCCATATCCATGAAAGTTTTCACAACCATCTAGACAAAAATAAAATAATGAAATCCTCTATGTAAACATAGTCATTTGAAATAAAAACTCTATTAACTGCAATGGTTAACTTCAAATAAATACATTTTTCCCCTGAAAGTATCTGAGTTAAAACTACAGGGTAAATAACTTTTCTTTAAAAGACTAAGTTAAATAGAGTCTTCCTGGTGGCACAAGTGGTTAAGTCTCAGCACTATGAAGTTATTTGCAGCCACTGTATCATGAGTTCGATCCCCAGCCAGGGAGCGGACCCACATGGCGCAGCAGACCTCTCCTGTCTTACCCACTGCTCCCCTAAGCAGTGTATTTCAGTGGATCCGCCTGTTTTGCTCCCCACTTTGTCTCTGGTGAATCCTTTCACATACACACACCCCACACACACATCTGGCCTACATCCCAGCTCTTGTATGCATAAATAAAATCTTTAAAAAAAAAAAAGATTAAAGTAATTTTCATGATATCAGATAAACAGATTTTAAAAGTATAAAACCAGTCTTACACAGTGTTTCTAGTCTCGCTTTTACAATTGAGCTAAAAGGAGTAAGCGCTTCCTAAAAATAGTATTCCTAGGGCCTCCCCGGTGGCGCAGCGGTTGAGCGCTGGGTTGTGAAGCTGCCCGCGGCCTCTGTTGTGCCGGTTCGATCCCCGGCTGCTACCCGGCCACCGGAGGAGGGTCCCACATGGCGCGCAGACCTCTCCTGCCGCCCGCTGCTCCCCTCAGTAGTGTACTTCGGTCCTTCTGCCTGCTCTGCTCCCCGCTCTGGCTCTGGTGAATTCTCTCACCCTCCCGCGCTTCTGACTGTAGCCAGTGCTTGTATAAACAAACAAACAAACAAATAAATAAATAAATAATACACGCCTCTAAAAAAAAAAAACCTTCTAATCCTTTTACTAGAAAAGTATGACTCTAAAGAAAAACCTAGGATGATCATTTACTTTTCCATATAAATTATGAGCCATAAACCACTCCAGATACATGGAGATATATATATTCAGCTTAAAAAAAAAAAAGACCATATAAGCAGATTCAAGAAAGAAATATTTCTAGAGGGTAAAAACTACCACCAAATGACCTTGTGGTCACTCAACATATTATCTATTGTGCCACAGTAAAAGAGAATGTGAACACTGATAATTCATTAACGGGACTCAAAGTCATGTATGGAATGAGCAGAAGGAAACTATACAAAATGGTTTCTTTTTCAAAAATATTTAAAATAAAGGGGAGAGAAACAAGAATGGTGAGGAATGGTAATGTTCAAATTTTGTGGAGAACATTTCTAATTGCAGTATTAGTACTCACAAAGTATGCACAGTCTACAGTATTCCTACTTCAAGTGAGACTTTACAAAATTTCCTAAATTGACAGGAATATTTAAACAAGTCTGATGAAAGGTGACCATCTGACATCCACTAGGTGGTGCTATGAATACTAATCAACAAGTAGGACTCGCCACCAAGTTATCAATGGCGATGCCTTAGTCCTTAAGATGTACAGCAATGATTTCCTACTATAGTGCTAGACTTTTGAGTAATAAATTGTTTGATGTCTTACTGAATTCTTAGCACAGCATGGAAAACAATGTTCCTCACAGAACAGACCCCGAATTCTATTTTGCCAGATGTCAGAATAAACAGTAGACTAATCCTTTCAGTCTGGCAATACAGTTATTAATAATTTAAAAGTGTGATTTTGAAAGTTACTCCCTAATTTTCTAATTGTATTACTTTTAAGATATATACTTTGATGACCTATATATAAAAAATGGGAGAGAACTCACCACCCCACGTACCTCTGGCCTACACCCCAGCTCTTGCATGCATAAATAAATATTCAAAAAAAATGGGGGGGGAAAGCTATGTTCAGGGGGCTATCCCTTCTCTAGAATCTCTTCAAAGACTAAGAGATTAAGCATTTTTTTGAAAGATTTATTTATTTGTTTGTTTGTTTGTTTATACAAGCACTGGCTACAGTCAGAAGCGTGGGAGGGTGAGAGAATTCACCAGAGCCAGAGTGGGGAGCAGAGCAGGCAGAAGGACCGAAGTACACTGCTCAGGGGAGCAGCGGGCGGCAGGAGAGGTCTGAGTGCCATGTGGGACCCTCCTCCGGTGGCCGGGGAGCAGCCGGGAATCGAACTGGCGCTGCAGAGGCTGGGGCAGCTTCGCAACCCAGCGCTTAAGCGCTGCGCCACCAGGGGAGGCCCGAGATTAAGCATATTTTTAATAAAATGTTACAGGAAACCACAGATATGACACCTTATATATTAACAAACATAATTTATACATCTTACATCTGTACTTGTACATATCAAAACTTATTATCAACCTACATACACTAAATTCTTTCTATATTTCTCTAAGAAGGATGTCAAAAAAATAGTGGAAATGTGTATTAGTAAAGTAAATGAAGAAAAAGTGTGTCAACTAAATTACTACTGGGTGTAAGTTTACAAAATAATGGATGCACAGTACAAACTAAATGCAAGCACTTTGGAAATCATTCCATTAAGAATAAAACAAAGTTTACTGAAGGGTTATATAACAGGTAGTTCCTCACTACTGTCTAGAATTCAAATGGTGTTATGAAACTCATTACTGACTCAAATATGAGTCTTCTAAATTGAAGTTGCATGAGAAAATAGGATCTCTAAAAGATGTTGCTAAATACTAGTCAGCCTGTAAGTGTCGTCTCTGTTTCTTATATGTCATTGCTGAAATACAAACAAATATAAGGAAATAAATGTATCTGTAAATTCAATAGGGTCAACAGACGTAAATACAGATAATGAATAATGTTAAATACATAATTTGCAGCTCAACTATTTTAGGGCCTCCCCAGTGGCGCAGAAGTTGAGCACTGGGTTGCAAAGCTGCCCGCAGCCTCTGCAGCACCGGTTCAATCCCTGGCCGCTCCCTGGCCACCGGAGGAGGATCCCACAGGGCACGCAGACCTCTCCTGCCACCTGCTGCTCCCCTCAGCAGTGTACTTCGGTCCTTCTGCCTGCTCTGCTCCCTGCTCTGGCTCTGGTGAATTCTCTTACCCTCCCGCACTTCTCACTGTACACAGTACTTATATAAATAAATAAATCTTTAAAAAAAAAAAATATATATATATATATAAGTTCCCAGCTAGATAAAATATCCACCTATTTTTCAGTAAATTTAATTTCCTCAAAAACATCTTTCCCATTTAATAATAAATATCTGATATCTGACATTCTAATACTTTATGCATACAAGTATAATATTAAGACTTTAGATGAAATTTATAATAGTATTAGAATTCTTATCTTTTAATTAAAATAACCCTTGTAATAGTAGCTATACGACAGAGTACTTTACTATAAGGGTCCTGGCCCTCAACCATTTAAGTAAGGCAGTTTTCCGCTATTAAAATACAGGTAAATAATAAATCAAGTCAACATAAATGTCTAGGTAGATACAGCCTAGAAGGGGGAAAATGCTCAAAAACAGATAAAGAATATCAGCGTCACATTCTCCTTGGTAAAAATCTTAAAGGATGGCCAATCACAGAACTCTTCATTGCCTTGAATGAAAAGGTAAAATATTACTCAAAGACATATAGAGGACTATCGTCATACAATGACTTATCCATGGAAATTCACCATCAAACTTGATCCATTGCTACATGTCAGAAGTAAAGAGAGAAGTTAAAAGCTCTTTAACCTACTCTCAAAATAACAATTTAAAATAAAGCCTGAGTACTCAGTGCAAAGACTTAGAACTTTCTCAAACTAAAATGGTTCTCATAAAATATTAAATGAGATATAGGAGAAAAGAGATATCTTACTGCAAATAAAAAAGAAGGTAAGAGTACTCTGGATTAGTTTTTTACACCCAAGTAGAGGAGGTCTTAGAGTAAAGTTGCCTTAAAAACACAGTCCTATTTGATTTCCATAGTTTAGCCTCTCAACCTAAACAGATGTACAAAATACAAAAGCCTTCTTTACTCACCTTTAACCGTCTCACCATCTCCTCTTTAGATATTTTATCTGAGATTTCCTTGACACCAGGAGGATAAGTAATTTTTCCATCATTGGTCCTTGTCTTTGAATGAGCCATGTTGGATATATTTTTACCCCTAAAACAAGAGAACTATTAGATGCAGACCAAAAAATTGGTACAAACAACATTCATAGTAAACATGAAAAGTAACCTCCCTCCCATACTTAAAAATACCTTTTATGCTATAGTAATTCACTTATCTCACTAGTAAAAAAAAAGAAAAAAAAATCACTTGATTGAACATTTACAATTTTTTAAATATTATTTTCATATGTTAGTGGCAAGTTGGGTTATCTGCATTAACCCTTCAGCTATAGAAACTGTACCTCCCTGGTGGCGCATAAGGTTAAGTCTCAGCACATGAAGCTATCCGCAGCCACTACAGCTCAAGTTTGATCCCAGGCCAGGGAGCTACCCACATAGTTCAGCAGACCACTTCTGTCTTGCCCACTGCTCCCCTCAGCAGTGTATTTCAGTACATCTGCCTGTTCTGCTCCCCACTCTTATCTCTGGTGATTACTCTCATCCCCCACCCCTTTGGCCTGCACCACAGCTCTTGGATGCATAAATAAAGTAAATGTTTTTGTTGGTTTTTTTATTTTTTTATAGAGGCATGTTTTTATTTATTTATTTGTTTGTTTGTTTTGTTTATACATGCACTGGGTACAGTCAGAAGCGCGGGAGGATTAGAGAATTCACCAGAGCCAGAGTGGGGAGCAGAGCAGGCAAAAGGACCCAAGCACACTGATGAGGGGAGCAGCGGGCGGCGGAGAGGTCTGCGCGCCATGTGGGACCCTCCTCCAGTGGCCGGGGAGCAGCCGGGGATCAAACCGGCGCTGCAGAGGCTGCAGACAGCTTCGCAACCCAGGACTCAACCGCTGCGCCACCGGGGAGGCCCTAAAGTAAATGTTTAAAAAAAAAAAAAAACCTAATATTGATAAAGAAAATGTCTAAAATAAGCACAGATTTTTAAAGCACCATAAATTACTCAGGCCAAAATCTAAGAATACAGGAAACCAGAAAAGTAAATGGAACACTGGAACTTTACACCTATTTATGCCCTGGGGGCATTTGCCAACACTGACAAATCTAAGATTCAGTTTTAGTGGTGTTAAGCAACAAAAGAACAAGTAAATCTGTACCTGTCAAGGTAAATATCAAATAAGATATCCTTTCTGACACTAACAGAGTTAATCAATCCCAAAAAGAACACCTGCAAAGGAAAAAGTAAACCAGAATACCAACATGTGCCCATACTCCTCAACACCACCCACAGGGGACAGAGCTAAGTAGTAATGGATACAAGGGAGAAATAGCTACTTTTGGCCATGAATCTGCACATTAGCTGAGATACACATAACCTCAGTATTCAGAGAACCTTAATAAGTGAACTCAGCGACCCTCCCAATAGGTAGTACTCCCAAGCACCTAATGTAAGTAAGTCTAAATCCTGGCTAGAGAAGGGCATCTTCATCCTATACCTCAAAGAATCTATACTGTAGTGTTTCTTTCTCTCTCTTTTTTTTAATTTATTTTATTTATTTATGCATAAAAGAGCTGGGGTATAGGCCAGAGGTGCAGGGTGTGAGAGAATTCATCAGAGACAGAGTGGGGAGCAGAACAGGCAGAGCCACTGAAATACACTACTGAAGGGAGCAGTGGGCCAGACAGGAGAGGTCTGCTGTGCCATGTGGGTCAGCTCCCTGGTCAGGGATTGAATTCATGCTGCAGTGGCTGGTGACAGCTTGATAGTACTGAGACTTAAACCCCTTGCACCAACCAGGGAGGCCCACACTGTAGTTTTTCTAGGACAGTGAACATTACCAAGTCAAAAATAACCAAAGAAACAAGGTAATATAAAAACAAGAACCAGAAGAAATCTGCAGACTTGTGATAATTATCAGAGATTATAAAACTACTTTGTTTTAAAAAGTTGAAGAAATAATAAGTAAATTTGGAATTTCTACAAGAAGTGAAAAATTATGAGTTTATATCAGCAGGTTATAGAATTAGTGACCTGGAATAGAGGTCAGAGGAAATTATATAAAGAAGAGAACAGAGAAACCTAAAAATGGAAAAAAGGTCTAACTTAAGATTCATTAGCGTGACAAAGGAAAGGAATGAGGCCCAGGACGCTACCGTACAAATTCAAGAAGGTTAACCAAATTAAATTCAAAATAGTAATTCCAGAACACAAGTAAAACTTTAGCAGATTCATTACCTTGAAAGGAAGAGTATTTAAACTAATAGGTGACTTCTCAACATCAACATAAGCCAGAAGACAAGAAAATGTCATCTTCCAATGTGGGGAAAGAATCTAATTGCAAAGCTTAAAAGTTTACATCCACGGAATATAATTTAAGACTAAGTGGAAATGAGGAAAAATTTACCAAACAAGAACTGAGAGCTCTAACTTTACATATCGCTTAAAACAATGCTTAGGACATACTATGCGCTTTACCATATCTGTGTATGATATGCAGGATAAGGTTAAGAGACTAAAACTTAAAGTTTCAATATAAGAGGTTTACAAGACATTTAAAAATAAGGATATGCAATGCTAAAAGATGGGGAAAAGGATCATGCACAGAAACTAAACCAAAGGAAAGCACTTAAGCTAAATGTAAATTTTTTTTTAAAGATTTATTTATTTATTTATACAAGCACTGGGTACAGTGAGAAGCGTGGGAGGGTGAGAGAATTCACCAGAGCCCGAACGGGGAGCAGAGCAGGCAGAAGGACCGAAGTACACTGCTGAGGGGAGCAGCGGGCGGCAGGAGAGGTCTGCGCGCCCTGTGGGACCCTCCTCCGGTGGCCGGAGAGCAGCCGGGGATGGAACTGGTGCGCAACAGAGGCCGCAGGCAGCTTCACAACCCAGCGCTCAACCGCTGCGCCACCGGGGAGGCCCATAAATGTAAATTTTTAAAAAGCTGCAGTAGGCTTTACACTGGACCCACTCACTGGTTTTCTAGTATTTGGAATTATGTATATAAACCATGACAACAAAAAAACAATAAAAAAAAAAGGGGGGGAAGAATCACAGCTCAATCTTGCTCATGAAAATAGCTGCAAAATTAAAATTCCTGAACAAAATACTAGGAAAACAAATATGTAACATGGGGCGGGGGAGGGGGGGTATTTATTCCAAGAATGCAGGGTCTAATTCACCAGATTAATTAGATTAAAAAAAAAATCAGGTGACATTCTTAATATAAGGAAAAATGACAAAATACAAATCATTCATGACTATAACAAAAAAGGGAAAAGTAAGATTAACAAACTATCAGACAAAAGTGTTTTATATGAGTAGGTTACTATGAACACCAGAAGCATAAACTAGTGATCTACTGATAGTCTTTTACTTGTGATCAGGATCTACACAAGCATACCTACCACCATCTCTTCTATTTAACTTTGCTAGTAAATAAAGAGTAAAGGTACAAAAGAATAGTTATTACTGGCATATAATATGATTATGTATATGGAAACTCCAAAACAGGGATGGGAACAACACAAGGGACTATAGTGAAGGTATACGGATGAATTGGTGGTGGTTCTTCCACAAGGACTATACCCAAAATGATAAAGTATACAAATTAAGAAGGATATAAAAAATATATAAAAATAATTTTTAAAAACATCAGAATTAATGAATCAGCAAGGTTGCAGAGTACAAAAATCAATATGCAAATATCACTAAATGGTGACTGAATAATTCCTCCGAAGTTCAGAAATAAGACAAGGATATCTGCTTTCAATACTTTTATTCAACATATAAAGATACTTAAAGGGACACTTAAACCTAATTACAATAAAGTAAAAATCAAAATCAACAAGCAACTACAAACCAGAGACACACTTGGGGTGGGGGAAATAGGATCAAAACGAGGGTGGGGGTGGGAATTGTATGGGGACTATAACCAAGATGAAAATGCATACATTGTGCAAAAATGAAAAATGATGTAAAAAATGTATAAATAATAATATATATATATATAATCCAATTACAAAACGGGCAAAAGACATGAACAGATATTTGAAGAGGAAATACAGATGGCAAATAAGCACATGAAAAGATGTTCAGCATTATTGATCAATGAGAATATGCATATCACCACAATGGTATCATTATATACTGGTAGTATGACTAAAATAAAAAGTGACAACATCAACTATAGGCCAGGATGCAAAGAAACTTAAACTATCACACACTACTGGTAGAAATGTAAAATAGCACAGCCACAGTTGAAAACAGGTTGGCAGATTCTCATAAAACTAAACATGCATCTACCAATACAAACAAGCAATTGCACAGTTGGGCATTTATCCCAGAGAAATGAAAGCTGAGTTCATACAGATCTGTACCAGAATGCTTACAGCAGCTTTATTCATATACCCTAAAACTGGAAGCAATAGAAATGTCCTTCAAAGGATGGATAAGTTAAACTCTCAGAGATCATACGACGAAGTACTACTCAGCAATAAAATTCAAATACTTACATATGCAGTAACTTATGGTCATTATGCTTACTGAAAGAATCCATCACAAAAGGTTTCACACTAATGGTTCTATTTAACAATCTCAAAATTATATAACTACAGACATGGGGAACAAATTAATGGTCACTAAGAGGCATGATGAGTGACAGAAGGTAGCCTGAGCCAGACCCTTTAAGAGGGAGACAGGAAGAAAGAGAGAGAAGGAAAGAGAGAGGCAGAAGCAGAAAAAGAGCACAAAAACCCAAGAAAACTGATTGTCTGTAAATAAACAATATTATACCAGTGTCGATTTCCTGATTTTGTACTATAGTTACAGTAAGATACCACACCACTGGCAAAAGATGGGGGAATGGTTCATAGGTCTCTGTATACTATTTTTGCAACTTTCTGTCCATAATTATTTCAAAAAAAAAAATTTCAAATGTTAAGAAAAAATCAGTTATACTCATCTGAATAGCAGTCGGAAACTTTAAAAAAATACAATTTATGGTGAAAAAGTACAAACTACCTTGGAATCAATCTTAAAAGATATAGAACAACAGATGTACTTTTACAGAGAACAATTAGAAAGCATTACTCACTGATAGACATTAAAGCAAACATAATGAAGAGATAATCACGTTCATGGATTGGCAGTCTTAAACACTATAAAGTTACCAAACTTTCCCACACTGATTATGGAATCATACAAATCCCACTCAATTTTTTTTTTTTTTTTTTTTTTTTTTTGTGGGACCCTCGCAGGCGGCCTGGGAACGAACCAGTACTGCAGAGGCTGCCCGCAGCCCTCACAGCCAGGTGCTCAACTGCTGCACCACCAGGGGAGGCCCCTCAATTTTTAAAGAAACATGACATATTTATTGTAAAATTTATATGTAAGTACAGAAGGCCAAGTACACTAAGACACTTAGAGAAGAAAAACAAAGCAGAGGGATTTATCTACCAGATGTTTAAAATCCACTTGTAACACTAAAGTAATTTACATGGTGAAGTACTGGTACAGTAAAAGATCAATGGGAAATATTAGGCAGCCTAAAAACATACCCACACAACATCAAGCAATATATTAAAACAGTGACAAGGCACATCAGTAAAATAAGAACAAAATTAAAAGTTCTGAATATCAATTAATATTTCAACAATATTGTCTTCTAATTCAGTAACACTGGTTATCTTCATTTATTTGTATCTTATTTTTTCCATCAATATATTGAACTCTGGGTCTCCCCGGTAGCACAGCGGTTGAGCGCTGGGCTGCGAAGCTGCCCGCAGCCTCTGCAGCGCCGGTTCGATCCCCAGCCACCAGGCGAGGGTCCCACATGGCGCAGAGACCTCTCCTGCCACCGGCTGCTCCCCTCAGCAGTGTACTTCGTCCATCTGCCTGTTTTGCTTCCTGCTCTGGCTCTGGTGAATTCTCTCACCCTCCTGCACTTCTGACTGTACCCAGTGCTTGTATAAATAAATAAATAAATCTTTAAAAAAAAAAAAATATATATATATATTGAACTCTTCAACATACAAAGTCAACTTGTTGGTAAAGTTTATTCTTAAACACTTTTCTGTGAATGGGACTGCTCTGTTAATTTCCTTTTCAGATAATTGTTAGAGTGTAGAAATGTAACTGATATCTGCAAGTTAATTTTGTATCAGGCAATATTACTGAACTTAGTTACCAATTCTAAGAGGTTTTTTGTAGGACTCTTAAGATTTTACAAATACAGGTCACAACATCTGCACACTGATAAATTTTTCTTCTTCCTTTTTAATTTGGATGTCTTTCATTTTGCTTTCTTGTCTAATTGCTCAGGTCAGGATTTCCAGTACCGTGTTAAAGAAAAGTGGGATATGCAGGCTTCAATGCCATGTTCATGATCTTAAAAAGTTTCCCATTTTCACCACTGAGAAATGCAAATCAAAACTACAGTGAAAAAATCACTTCATACCTGATTGGATAGCCACTATTAAAACAAAAGACAACAAGTATTGGCAAGGATGTAGAGAAATTAGAACACTTGTACATTGTGGGTGGAAATACAAATTGGTGGAGAACCTATGGAAAACAGTATGCAGGTTCCTTAAAAATTTTAAATTAGAATTATCTTATGATCCATCAATCCCAATCTAGCATATATAGCCAGTAAAATAGAAATTGGGATCTCTAAGAAATAGTTGCACTGTTTACAACAGCCATGACAACAGCCCAAATCTTCATCAACAAATGGATAAAGAAAAAGTTGTATATACATGTAAGAGAATATTATTCACTCTTTGAAAAGAAGGAATTCCTACCATCTGCAACAACATGGGTAACATTATGCTGGCTGAACAAAGGCAGTCACAGAAGAACTAACTCATGAATTTGTATCTATGAGGTATCTAAAATAGTGAACTTAAAGAAGCAGAAAAGAGAACAGCAATCCTCCCCGGTGGCGCAGCAGTTGAGCACTGGGCTGTGAAGCTGCCCACGGCCTCTGCAGCACTGGTTCAATCCCTGGCCACCAGCAAGGGTCCCCCATGGCGCACAGACCTCTCGTCACACCCGCTGCTCCCCTCAGCACTGTACTTCGTCAGTCTGCCTGTTCTGCTCCCCACTCTGGCTATGCTGAATTCTCTCACCCTCCCGCGCTTTTGACTGTACCCAGTGCTTGTATAAATTTTTTTAAAAAAAAAGAGAGAGAGAGAGAATAGCACTTGCCAGGGAATGGGAGGAAAGGAAATGGGTTATTATTCAGTAAGTATAAAGTCACAGATACACAAGATGATTAAGTTCTAGAGATGTGCTGTACAACATAGTGTCTATAGGTAATAAAGCAACAAAAAAACAAGCAAAGGAACCCAGGGAAACTTTTGGAAATGACAGCTCTGTTTATTACCTTGATTGTGGTGATGGCATTAGGTACATGCATATGTCCAAACTCATCAAATTGTATATGTAAAATGTGGAGTAAACATTAAATGCCAATTATACTTCAATAAATCTTTTTTTTTTTAATGGTGGGAAAAAATAAAGGGAGAAATTTTCAGGCTCAGGAAATAAATGTTGGCCTTAAGTGTCCAGTGAGCAGTTAGATCTCCAGAGAGATATGTAAGCTAGAGACAGATTTGGAAATCCTTAGTGATAAATGCCAGGCAAACGATGAGAACATTCACGAACACTTATAAAGAGAGAAGAGTGACAAGACCAAGGGAGAGATGAAAGAAGATCCATTTTTAAGAAATGGGCAAAAGGAAAAGAGCTTGCAAAGAAACTGAGAATGACTTAAGAGGCAGAGGGAAGATCTAGGAGGAAACTATGCCATTGTTACTATTATAGAAATGTGACTAAAGGAAAAAGTGGAAGAAAGTAAAGGGTACACCAAGTTTCAAGACAGGGTGGGTTCAAGAGTACTAGATACAGGGCCTCCCCGGTGGCGCAGCGGTTGAGCGCTGGGTTGCGAAGCTGCCCGCGGCCTCTGCGGCGCCGGTTCGATCTCCGGCTGCTCCCCGGCCACCGGAGGAGGGTCCCACATGGCCCGCAGACCTCTCCTGCAGCCCGCTGCTCCCCTCAGCAGTGTACTTAGGTCCTTCTGCCTGCTCTGCTCCCCGCTCTGGCTCTGGTGAATTCTCTCACTCTCCCGCACTTCTGACTGTACCCAGTGCATGTATAAACAAAACAAACAAACAAACCAGCAAACAAATAAAGCATGCCTCTATTAAAAAAAAAAAAAGAGTACTAGATACAGCAGAAAGCTCAAGATGAAAAAAAAGAAGAAACAAAAACAAACACAATTGAGGGACAAACTTTAAATTGGTATGAGGGATCTTACTGGACTGATTAAAATGACCTAAAAATGGATTGTTGTGATGGTAGCACATCTTAAGTCTACAAAAAGTCAATAAATTGTTCACTTGAAATGGTGAGTTTCATTAATTCTATGGCATGAAAAGTACACCTCCATGAAGTTATTTAAATTCATTTTACGTTTTTTTTAAGTTGTGATACACTTTCATATCTATATGGAAAAAAATTGCATTGCATCTAGACCTCACAGCATACACAAAATGAATTCCAGGCAGATTCATGACAGAAATGTAGAAGCAAAATGCAAAAGCATTTAAAACATGATACAGAAGAATAACAGCATGACTTCAGGTTGGGAAAAGCATGATCTAGCAAGAATGAAGTTCACAGCCATGTTCCCTCCAAACAAAAGGTATTCAAAGTCCTAGGACAAACCATTCCAGGTAAAGGTAGATAAATATAACAATTCTCCCAGTTTTCCTTATAATCCAGAGTAGAAGAAAGTCCCTATGTTACCTCAATAGAAATAAGTTGTTTTTCATATATAACAACAGATACACATTTGTGGCCACAGACTGAAGCTAAATAATGTACACATGGTATCTTTGTAGAATATATTCATCCATATTGTCAAAAATGTATCAAGTACCTATTACTTGTAGAACTCTTTAGCAATGACTCATTAATGAATAGGATGAGTTTCACAATCTACCCTAAATAATTAAAACACACTAAATTCTAAAATTATCCTAACAGAAATAACAAATGACAAGCTTATATTGTAAGAAAGTTCATTTCTGTAAGTGGATGGGGATAAAGTAATAGCACCATACAGAACAAAAAGACAGAAAAAAACAATTTGAATAAATCTCAGAGAAGAAAGTTTAGAATGTGTTGGTCTAAAAGTGTGACTGAAGGAAAAAGTGGAAGGAAGTAAAGGAAGCCAAAAAAGGGAAAGAACCTCTGCACTTCAGTTTTATAAGCAATAATATTATAAGCAGAGTTTGAAGTGACTCTGTAGTACGCAGGCTGTTGCCTCAAGTATACTTACTGACCTTGTCTAATATTAAGCAAACTTACCTAAAAGTCTCAAGTCTGTGTTTAAACTTTCCCTGACCACTTCAGGCAGAGCTAGCTCATTCCCCTACAGCTAGACAAATTTTCACTTTTATTATATTGTATTTGATGTACTTTTTTAAATTCCTGTATGCTTCTACTAAACTGTACACTCCTTAAGATTAGGATACTGGGGACTCCCTGGTAGCACAGGGGTTAAAATCGCAGTGCTAGTTAGCCATCACCAGCCATTGCAGCATGAGTTCGATCCCTGGCCAGGGAGCTAACCCACATGGCACAGCAGACCTCTCCTGTCTCACCCACTGCTCCCCTCGGCAGTGTATTTCAGTTAAACCACCTGTTCTACTCCCCACTCTGTCTCTGGTTAATCCTCTCACCTCTCCTCCCTCTCACCTCCCCCCCACCCCCGCACCCCTACTTACACCCCAGCTCTTGTATGCATAAATAAATAAAATAAATCTTAAAAAAAAAAAGACAAGGATACTATATCACTTTATGCTAGGATCTATTACAGAGCCTAGCACATAGGAAGAGTTCAGGAAATACTTGCTGGACAAATGACCAGAACTATTCTAAGATATGGTGACTACAACAGGCAATACAGACTAGACAGAGAACTCATATAATAAAACCAATTAGGAAACTGCTACAAAATTCCAAATAAGAGGTAATGAAGAGCTGACATAGGCAAAAACTGGAAAACAAGAAAACTGACCCAATGACTCTTATAACCCAATGAGTGGTTGTAAGAGAGAAGTAGCAGACGATTATAAGATTTTAAGTCTTTATTCCTGGAAAGTCAATTATTTAAATCATTACTGAGAATTCACTTGGTGCCAGGCACTATTAATGATAAAATATATAAAATCTCTGCCCTCATTTTTATAAAGACAAAGACAAAGACAAATCAGAGAGAGAACAAATCTTGGGGGAAAAGTAATTTTGATCTAGAAGGAAACTGGAGATGATTCTGATGTTCTAAGAAAAAAGTAAAACACTGTAGGATTATGTATAACTCATGATTTGTGCATTGACAGGACTGACAAACTATACATAGATAAGACTTGAGAAAATATCTATATGGGGAGGGGACAAGTAAGGAAAATGGAAGAGTCAAAAAAGGTAGAAAAATTAAAAAAATTTGTTTAATAAAACCTGAAAAAATGTTTCAGGATAAAGGATGGTATACAGTGTTGATTACTTCATATATACATCACAAAAACATAAAATGACCTCAAATACTCCCTTGGACTTGACAAGGTGATAATTAACAAGTTTCGGAGATTAGGAATGAACACCAAATTACAAGATAAAAGAAAATAGGTGGGGATGTGGGGAAGAAAGAGGGAAAAGTAAAGGAGCATGCAGAGAAAACAGTTAATTTCAAAAATTACTGTGTGCATTTACTGTAAATAATTACATTTTTATGTTCAGTATGAAGAATAGGTAAAACATAAGAAAATAGTCTCATACCAAAGAGCTTACACAACTTCTGAAGAAATCAAATATAATGGTCATTAATCAAAGGAAACATATCAGTATTTTTTTTTTAATCATTAAGTCTTAGAAGAAAAATCAATGAGGTCCTCATTCTTCACTGTTCTTTCTGGTATTATCAGGTATAAATATATGTTCATAAGATTAAACGAAGAGACTGCAGTAAAAATATTTAAGATCCTTTCAATGAGTCTAAAAGAACAAACTCACTTAGGAACAATAAGATAAGAGCAGTAGTATTAATCATAGTTTTTAACTGACCTGAGAGAAATAAAGATAAGGCATCTGCCATTTTCATGATGATTTTTCTCAAGACTCTAACAGGTGACAAATTCAGAGTCAGAGAAAGCAAACCAAACCATCACTAAAATACCTGTTTGTTCCTGTTTTATTAAAAACTTTTTTCCTAATGGGACTTCACTCCAGGTTTGAGGAAAACAAGATTTTGTGTCCAATCCAGTGACTGCAAAAAGTTTTTCCACACTGGTACCTCTTATAACCAGCAGATGGTGCCCTCCATAAAGACAACCCTTCCAGTACACAGTAATCACAGAATAAGAGGTGACTTTTTCTTGGTCATGGACAACTAAAAATCTAAAGGGAATTTTTCCTAAGAAAAAAATGACAATAATACTAATCTCCCCAAAAATATATAACTTTAGAACTATGTTTACATATTTTCAAACTATTCAAAAAGACCGCTCTTTTCCATTTTTCAAGCTACCGTTCAGCTTGAATTACTCTTTAATTCAATGTCAGTGTATTCAACAGTTATTTCTATATGTTCTGACAAACAAAATAATTTTAAATGCTTTAGGAAGTCCTTTTAATAAAAAGCAGACCCATTCTGTTCTTTTTTATGTTTGTTATTAAAGGTAAAACATGTTTATCTCTTACATATATTCTTTTTAAGGGCCACCAATGGTTACAGAACAGAGCAAAGTAAAACTAAGTTTACACAGAAAGAGTCTCGGACTCTGAAATAGCTCAATTAGCACCAGTTTCTATCTAACAGCACAGAATATATTCTGTGATATCTTTTAGATATTATTTCTAATACTAACAGTATTATCTCTCATGTATTGAATGATTTGTATTTCTCTAGTTAGTAGTAAAACCCAAGGTTTCCATGGAGGAAGAGGGGAGAAGAGCAGTTAATTTTATTACACACCAAACCTCAAGCACATTCTTTTTATTTTTTTAATTTTCGTATCTTTTCAAGCACATATTTTTGCATAATTCCTTCCCAACTCTCAGTAGAATACTCCTTTGAAAAACAAAAGTTCTGTCAAACAGGAACTTCTTCAGTCTCTCCCCACTAATCTACTTGCTTACCTAATATATTTGTACACAATTCCCTCCTTCCTCCCTGTTACCAGAAAGCAAGTGGCCCTCTTCATATCAAAAACTAATCTCTTTATAGGTGCACAAAATCCTATCCTCTACAGGTTTTTCAGAGACTTTCACTTCTTTGTTTTTCTTCTCTTTCCTCTATTTCAGCATCCCCTGGAAGTAGTAGACCCTTTCTTGGCATTCAATATACCCTTTTTCAGTGGAAGAAAGACATTGAAACTTGGGGCCTCCCCGTTGGCACAGCGGGTTAAGCTCAGCGCTGTGAAGCTGTCCATAGCCTTTGCAGCGCTGGTTCCATACCCAGCTGGCCAGGGAGATTCCCACATGGTGTGGCAGACCTCTCCTGTCTCGCCCGCTGCTCCCCTTAGCAGTGTATTTCGGTCATCTGCCTGTTCCGCTCCCCGCTCTGGCTCTGGTGAATCCTCTTACCCTCCGGCACCTCTGGCCTGTACCCCAGCTCTTGTATAATAAAAAATAAATCTTAAAAAAAAATGATATTGAAACAGAGAGGAAAAGAAAATACATCTGCTTAAACCAAATACCCCTTTGGTTATTGTCTTCTAGTTGGAATTACCTTCATAACCAAGCTTCTCAAAAGCAGCCTACACATTCTTATCTTCCCATATTCAGTTCCCATTCACTTTTCATACTAAACACAATCTTGTTTTCAGCCCTTCCACCATCACCAATCACCAGCAATAATGCTTTTGCCATAACACCGGTGCAGGCTTCAAAAACAGCAACTGATTTTTCACTTCCCTGTACTGACAACCCTTGTGATGTGACTTTGTTGCTCTTCCCATCAAGAACTAAGAGTGTTTTCTTTTCACCCCAAGAATCTAAAATGGTTTATGACTTGCTATGGTCAATGGACCACTAACTTATTAATAAGTACTTGTGCTTTTGGGTTTACTGACTTGCTACTCTTGGAACTTTGCTCGTAACATGTGTACAAGCTCAAAAATTATCCCACTGAAAAATGAGAGATCATATGGCCAAAAGCACCAGATGCCCAGCCACGATCATTATGAGCAAGTCAGTCCCAGTCAAACCACCAGGTGACCACAGACACTTATCTACAGATGCATGAGCAAGCCAGGTAAGATCATCTAAGGCTGCCCAGAAACTTAAGGGGCCAACCTGCAGAACTGAGAGCTAATACAGGGTGGTTAAGTCACTTAGTTGTTTTTTTTTTTTTCTTGTGAAGAATACTTTTAAGATGTACTCTCACAGCAACTTTCAAATATACAGTATAGTATTATTAACTATAGTCAACATGATACATATTATATTCCCAGGATGTTATTTTGAACTGGACGTTAATACCTTTTGACCTCTTTCACCCATTTCCCCCATCACTTGCCTTTAGCCACTACCAAATCTATTATCTGTATCCATGAATTCAATTTTTTCTTGTTTTTTTAGATTCCACATCACAAGTGAAATCAAACATTAGTAGTCTTTCTCTGACTTATTTTACTTAACATAATGCCTTCAAGATCAATGCTGTAAATGGCAAAATTTAATTCTTCCTTATTGCTCAGTAATATTCCATTGTGCATATAAACCACATTTTCTTTATCCCTTCATCTACATATGGATGTTTAAGTTGGTCTCAGCTATTGTGAATAATGCCACAACAAACATAGGGTTGCAGATGCCTTTTCAAATTAGTATTTTCCTTTCCCTCCAATACTGAGATGTGTAATTACTGGATAATATGGTAGTCCTATTTTTAACTTTTTGAAGAATGTCCATACTGTTCTCTAAAGTTTACATTCCCACCAACAGTACACAAGGGTTTCCTCTCGTAGACTCTTGCAAAACCTTGTTATAGCTTGTCTGCTTGATAACAGGGACACTCTAATAGGTGTGATGTGATAACTCATTGTGGTTTTGATTTGCCTTTGGATTCAGCATTTTTTTTTTTTTGGTATCTTTATACACTGAACTGTTATCTTTGAAAATAAAGATGTTTGGAAAAGAGATTGCCCTTAAATGCTTCAAAATATTAATATGTTGGGGAAAAAAAAACTTATCTATTATCAGTGAAAGTTTTACACTATACTTGTATCATGCCTCTACTTAACAATCACAGGAACTTAATTATGTTACAGAAATAATTACGTGGCAGAGTGATTTAACTTAAATGTGCAAGTGTGTATATGTTTATATGTACACATGTGAATATACTGGAGAAGACAATTATAGGGGCCTCCCTGGTGGTGCAAAGGGTTAAGACACAGCACTATGAAGCTATCCGCAGCCACTGCAGCACAAGTTCAATCCCTGGCCAGGGAGGTAACCCATATGGCGCAGTAGACCTCTCCTGATTTGCCCGCTGCTCCCCTCAACAGCGTATTTCAGTGTATCCACCTGTTCTGTTCCCCACTCTCTCTCTGGTGAATTCTCTCACGCCCCACACCTCTGGCCTGTATCCCCGTTCTTGTACACATAAATAAATAAATCTTTTTTAAAAAAAGACAATTCTAAAAGCAATTGGGAACTATTTAACTAATATTTCATATACCTAATAAGGAGTTTGTTCTTTATTATACAGAACGGTTATGTTTTTCTTTGTTCTCTAAAGAATATATAGAGGAACCAAATTTGTATTTTAGAATTTCCAAAGACAGTGATATACTGACTGGAACATAAGAAGACTACAGGAACATATAAAGGGCTTCCAGGAGCTCTGAATCAATGGAAGATAACATTCAAAGGGAGCATATAATAAAAATAGGAGAGAATTATGGTTTAGGAGAGACACAGACTAAGACAACAGTAGTCAAGCTTTAACCATGAATGGAGACTATCCTGACCCTTTCTCAGATCACAACAGGCAATGAAATTTATCTCCTTGGGATTCCTGTTACTTCCCCTAACTCTTCCTTCACCTAAGGACTTCGGAATAAAAACCGTTTACAAGCAGATTCTGTGTTCGTAATAAAGTGCATAATGTAAATAACTTACTTTAAAAATATCAACTAAGAGGGCCTCTCTGGTGGCGCAGGGATTAAAGTTTAGTGCTATCAAGCTATGGGAAACCAATGCGACATGAGTTCAATCCTAGGCTAAGGAGCTAACCCACATGGCACAGCAAACCTCTCCTGTCTCACCTGCTGCTCCCCTCAGCAGTGTATTTCAGTCAATCCGCCTGTTCTGTTCCCTACTCTGTTTCTGGTGAATCCCTTCCCCCCCCCCAAGTCCTCTGGTCTGTACCCCAGCTCTTGTATGCATAAATAAATCTTAAAAAATAAAATAAATACCAACTGAGAGAAAACTACACTTCTGATTAAAAATCCAATACATCATGCATAACACTACTTTACCTTCTCAATAAAACTATAATATAATGGGCAGAAATGTAACATCCATGTTGAAAATTAAAAAAAAAAAAAGATGAAATAGAATCATTCATCCCTACTAAGAGTTAATATCTAATCTCCCTGTAGTGTCAACCTCTCCCAAAAAAGTGTAACAATGAATCAAACAATCTGGTTTCCTAATCAGCCCCAGGGTGGTAATATGCACAGTAAAACCCTCTACCTTATCCTGAAAGTGGCTTTACCTAAAATAATGTTTTCTTCAGTTAAATACCTTATCCCAACCTATTTGTCTATAAATAACCACCATTGTGTGTAATCCCTCGCAGTATCTAGATAAGATGCTGCCCAATTCATTAATCCATAAAGCCAATAAGGTAGTGAACATTTGTTTTTAACAATACTTAAGGACCATACCATTAGTAAGCAGAGTAAATTCAAAGCATAATTTTTAATTCTACCAAACTGAAAGTGTCTACAGTGACAAACTTGTGATTAACAAATTCGTTTTAAGAGTTATATACTTACATACTGTTTATTTGGGGGAGATTTCAAGTTAACTTTATACCTTGTAGAATAAACTGGGAGAGGTGTGTTGGATAATACATCTGGATCTCAAATCCACCAAAAAGTTTAATTTGATAAATTCCCCAGTACATTTCCCTTTAATGGGACAACAAACCAAAACCATCATAGTACATAAATTTTTAAGATACTAAAGAAGATATTAATTTTGAAGGTATGCACAAGTGTTTTAACTTAGTCTCATTGATCAACATCACTTGTCATTTATTCTTAATTGAATTAAGTCTATAATTTCAGGTTTCCAATTTTTTTTTTTTTTCACCTACTTGGGGATATTTTGCAGCTGTATCATCCTGACTGAGAAACTGCTGCTCAGTCCATGGGAGAATTACAGACTTTTTTAATGGCTATGAAAGAAAATTGCCAACATCGTCCTTGCTAAAATCAACCCAACTTTGTTTTACAGAGGTGTTACCAAAACATGGATGGCTGGTTTTGTTTGTTTTGTGTTTGTTTTCACATCCTTAAACAGTTTCACTGAGATGTAATTTACATACCACACTATACAATTCACCCTTTCTTTAAAGTGTACTATTCAATAGTTTTGTAATAACATGTTATTTTGTGATCTGTCACATAAAAATTGCCATTTTAAAATGCAAAATTCAATGGTATTAATTGCATTCACAATGTTATGCAACTATCACTGTTACAGTGTCATTTCCATAAAGGGGGGAGTTTCCATGTTCCCTGCCCCACCTACTGAAGGGTGGAGAAGACTGGAAAGACCTGCAGAAGGCACATGAGGCAGAGAGACATATAAAGAAGTCCCACCTGCTTCACCACTTTATCCCACCTGTGATAGGATTTGTTGGACATGGAAAGAGACACATGGAATCAAGATATGAGACACTTGGAAGAGATGTGGATGAGAGACTATGGGGAGGCTAACAATGACAACTTTAACTTGATTTGTGCTTTGATTTTGTTGTTTTCCTTCCAGACTTGCCTGGCCCCTTCTGCCATTTTTCTATGGTTCCCACCAGAAGATGCCTTAAACTTGTGGCACGTTTTCAGACCTCAGCAGCCTCGCTTTGGTCAACCCTGTTTACTGGGCATTTTACCCAAAAGGGGAAGGGTAACTTTGAGTGTTTTACTAGAAAACTATTACCCTCTCTTCTCTTCTCTTTCTATGCACGCTAATCTTATTAGAGCTCTTTCACACTAAGGGAATGTTTTGTCTTTATGTGGAGGATAGCAAAACCCATTTGGGGCATGGAAGTTTGGGGGCCCCAGAATGGCCCTCCAGTCTGCCCAATAATACCACCAATATCTACTTATCAAACATTTTCATCAACTTAAACAGAAACTCTGTAATCGTAAAGCAATAATCTCCATTTACTCCTCTCCCCATACACTAGTATTCTGTTGTTGGTGGTTGTTTATTTTTTAAGATTTATTTTTATTTATATAAGAGCTGGGGTACAGACCAGATGCGCGGGAGAGTGAGAGGATTCACCAGAGACAGAGCGGGGAACAGAACAGGCAGACTGGTGAAATACACTGCTGAGGGGAGCAGCGGGTGAGACAGGAGAGGTCTGCTTCACCATGTGGGATACTCGCCGACCGGCCAGGATCGAACCCGTGCTGCAGAGTCTGCGGACAGCTTCACAGCGCTGCGCTCAACTGCCTGTGCCACCAGGGAGGCCCTACACCAGTATTCTGTAATCTACTTCCTATCTATGAATTCACCTGTTCTAAGTATCTCATAAAAGTAAAATCTACAGTACTTGTCCTGTTGTCTACAGCTTATTTCACTTACCATTATGTCTTCAAGACCCATCTATGTTGTACCATGTAACAGACACTTTGGTTTTGTGGGGTTTTTTTTAATATTTATTTATTTATGCAAGAGCTGGGGTACAGGTCAGAGGTGCGGAGGCAGGGGGGCGAGAGGATTTACCAGAGACATAATGGGGAGCAGAACAGGTGGATCCACTGAAATACGGTGCTGAGGGGGGCAGCCAGCGAGACAGGAGAGGTCTGCTGCACCATGTGGGTCACATCCCTGGCCGGGGATCTAACTAGTGCTGCAGTGGCTGTGGATAGTTTCACAGTGCCGCACCTTAACCCCTTGCGCCACCAGGGAGGCCCTAAATAAATAAATCTTAAAAATAAAATAAAATGGGAGGGAAGCACACAAAAAGTAAGTGTATGTGTATGAGTGTCAATGTGAATGTTAAGAAAATAAACAGTTAAGTAGGGGGAAGGGCTGTTTTAGACCACAAAGTCAGAAAAGGACTCTGATGAGATGATAGGCAAAAAACTGAAAATGAATATGGGAATAATTACACAGACATATTAAAGAGAATATACAACACAAATTATAAAATGTAAGATTACAATCTTGAACTATCTATTTACTACTGGACAACAGTCATCAAAGTGGCACAGAGAAGATTTATATTAGTGAATGACTTCTGAAAGAGATTTAATTCATCTCTTCCTCTAGATCAGAGCTTTTCAACCTCAGCACTACTGAAATGTTTTACTTAGGATTCTTTGTTGTGGATGGGAATTGGGGTGGGCTTATGCACTGGGAGATGTTTAGCAGGATCCCTAGCCTCTGCCTATCACAGGCCAATAGCACACACATATACACACCCTATCACCACTCCTAATGTGACAACTGAAAGAAAGTATCTCCAGACATTGCCAAATCACTCCATAAAGTGAAAAACACTCTAGTTCACATAAGAATCAACTCTCAAACTAAGTTCCAAGCAGGAAACCTAATGGACTAATGGAGGTTTATGAACTACATACTCATCAGAAAGACTACATGAAGTTTGCATGTACATGAAAATGTGCTTTTTTTCTGGGAGTAAGATATAATCTAAAAGGCTCATGATTCAAAAATAAAGTTAAGAATAATTCAATTCATATTTTAAGTCAGTAAAAGAACAACATCTCAAAGCTCCCAAATTGAGCCAGATTTACTTAACCCCCATATATTCACTTTCAATGAGGTGTGCTTTGGTTTTATTTTTTTTTTTTTTTTGGCCTCCATCAAGTAACCCATTTTTTAAAAATTTATAATTTGTTGATAGATGTTTTTGGCAATTCATCAATTACCACTTTATTATCCTTCCTTAACAAAGAAACCAAAGAAGTAAGGTCAAAAAGTTCACTGATTTGTACAGAATCACAAGCTCCCGAACAGCAGATTTGGAACTACACCACAGCTGCTTACATGATTATATAACGTGTAGGGAAGCAAAAATCTGTCACCCCAAAATACGTCTTTTTGGGGGGGGGGGAAGGGGAATTTACTGTTAACTTCCATAAGGGCATGTGCTGGAAAGTCTCATCTCTTTTCAACGAAGAAGTTGGAAGATAATAATCTGCCCATCTTTGTCTACTGTGCCTTCCCCATAACTTCTCTGAGTGGCCTTTCCCTTTCTCTGCCCTTCAAAGTCTTTATGTATCAGCTAAGCTATTTGAATAGCATCTGAAGTTGTAACAGTATAATCTCAATAAAAAGGGGAGGTTCCAGGTTCCCTTCCCCACTTAATGAAGGTTGGAGCTGAGCTGGGAGATGTAGCAAAGACTTGGAGAAAAGACGAGGAGACATACAATCAGGAGAGAGAGGAATAATCACGCTTGCATCCTGGTTTTAAACTTGCAACAGGGACTTGTGGGACATGAAAGGAAACACATGGAGTCCAAACATGTGGAGACACTTGAAAGACATATGGATGGAGATGAGTGAGGAGGCTGACAATGGAAGCCTTTATCTGGACTTTAATTTTGTTCCTTTCATCCCTGACTTGGCTGGCCCTTTCTGCCCTTTTCCTATGGTTCTCTGAAAGAAGGTGGCATAAACATGAAGCAACTTTCAGAACTCAGTGGCCCTGCATTGGGCGAACCTTAATAGGCTGGACATTTTTCCATAGGGGATGGGTAACTATTATCCTTTCTTCTCTTTTCTCTCTATGCACACTAAAGTTCTTTCACACTAAGAGTATGCTTTATAGAGTGGATGGTAGAACCGCTCTAGAGCACACAGGTTTGGGGATCCTGAGGTACCCCTCAGGCTATCTGCTAATGAAGTCACATGGCAAGTTACTCATGTATATGGAAAGCACATGTTATTATTAAACTTCTTTTTTACTTTTTCTACTATCAATCTGTCTGATCTGTTTTTATTTGCCTTCTAGAAAAACCCACACTGATGTCCTTTACACAACAACAATCTGACAAGTCAGTCAAGAGTCCTATCAAATGGCTGGAGCTGCTTGTTTCCCAGGACAGGAATCTAGGAGGAAGATGAGATCTAGGAATTCTGAACACGGTAAATAGTAAGGTAAAGATTTTACCACGTCTGACTCCTTGCTGTCTCTGAAGAATGGAAAATAAGTGGTGAGAAATCTTTTTATTTCTCTCTCTAAACTTAAGAATAGTAAGAGAGGGCCTCCCTGGTGGCGCAAGGGGTTATTAAGTCTTGGCACTATGAATCTATCCTAACATGAGTTCGATCCCCGGCCAGGGAGCTGACCCACATGGTGCAGTGGACCTCTCCTGTCTTGCCCATTGCTCCCCTCAGCAGTGCATTTCAGTGGATCAGTCTGTTCTGTCACCCTCCCCCCCACAGACACACCTCTAGCCTATACCCCAGTTCTTGCATGCATGCATAAATCTTTAAAAAAATAAAAAATAAAAAGAAGTCCTCCCCTGGTGGTGCAGCGGTTGAGCGCTGGGCTGCAAAGCTGCCCGCAGCCTCTGCAGTGCCGGTTCAATTCCTGGCCGCCGGCAAGGGTCCCACATGGCGTGACAGACCTCTCCTGCCGTGCCTGCTACTCCCCTCAGCAGTGTATTTCGTCAATCTGCCTGTTCTTTTCCCCGCCCTGGCTCTGGTGAATTCTCTCACCCTCCCGCGCTTCTGACTGTACCCAGGGCTTGTATAAATAAATAAATAAATAAATAAATAAATAAATAAATAAATAAAATAAATAAATAAATAAACTTTTTTTTTTAAAGATATTAAAAAAAAAAGAATGGTAAGAGAAAAGTATCAGGAACACTAGCTTCTTGGGCACAGGGTAACTCTTGATTTATGGATTTGATTCCTTATTTAAGTTCATCCTTTGGTTTTTGAGTTTGTGATGATGTACTACTGTTAAAGATTTCCAACCTGAGGATGAGTAAAGGCTCTTCCATTTTGAGGTACTGCTGCTCTTTTCAAAAGGTAGGAAACTGAGGTTCCAGGTTCTTCTATTTCAACATCTTCCAGTCTTGTGGTTCTAGTAAAGGTACTGACACATTTTGTCAAATTTTTTGTGTTGTCATAAGAAGGTAAAAGCCATTGCAAAGGAAATTTTGGTAGATGAAATGTTTAATGGGCATGAGTCAAGCATTAAAAAGTTATTAGACCACGTGGCACCTCAAAGAAGTCTCCCAACTGGGGGTAAGTTGGTCCAAGATCAGGATAAAATCTGCACCTACCAACTACAAGAATGCACCTTAAAAGGCACACTGTAAGATAAAATGCACCCTAAACCCTAAGGCCTATCTCTCCAAGTTTATAGTTCTAGGAGATCCACGGCTTTGCTGAAAACTGTTAACGTGTACGGAATCGTCTCCATTTGCAGTGTTTTATGCCACGAGTGAACTTCTAGACTTCTGAATAAGCTATAAAGATGGCTTATTAGCTGACTGACTTGTTACTGAGTTGAAAACTAAATTGTTTATTGGGTCTATAAAAACCTAGAGAGCTCTCAATTTAATTATTGGGAAAAACTGAGCTGACAGAAAAAAGGAAAAGACACAGTCATAGACAAATATCTTGGCTACCCACAGAGAATTTTTTAAACAAAGATAAAAATACAGGAATCATACCTAAAATCATGTCTAAACAAAAATGACAGCTTTTACTTTTACAAATTCTTGTCAATAAATTAGGTCATTAATATCAAATAAGTCTATACTGTTACAGAGACTACTAGGAAGTTCTTTTGAACTTTCAAAACACTGCAAAATAATTTCAAAATCATGGATTTAAAGGAAAGGAAAAAAGTTATTGAACAAATTGATTAGGGTCTATGAACAGTAGAATGAAAAGTAAGAAACCTCAATCTATCCTCTTTCTTGTCCTCCTTTTTATAAGACATTATAACCCATCTGTCTTTTGTGTTCTTCATAAAAAGGAAAAACCTTAGGATTGGATGAGGTTCTCTTTGCACTCATGTTATTTCAGAAAAGAGGGCTTGATCTCAATGTGGCTCAACAGAAACTAGGACTTTATTCCATCTAAGGTCTATTGCCAACCTTCAGGGAAACGATCTTTATTTGGTTATCTCTGGAATGGTTCTAGCCTTGGAACCCACAAAGTTTTACTTGGAGTTAAATAAAACTTCTGATAATCCTAACTTCCATCCTAACTAGGAAACTACCTTGACATAAAAGCGTATTAGAGGAAAATGTAACTGAATGTGTTAGGGGGAAAGGATGTCCTGAGCAAACTCCATACAGACTTTGTGGACTACGCCCCCCACTCCAGACCAGAGCCATCAAGACACTGGGAACTACAAATCCCATGATCACCAAAGGGAGGGTTGTGAGGATCTGAGGGTGGAGTTAATTAAGCAGCCATAGTTTTTTGTTTGGGTATATAACCAGCCATGTGGGTGGGGGTCGCTCTCTTTGACTCACAGCGCTTGGCTTTTTGCCACCTCTCAGCAGGTCACTGGGATTCCAGGTCAGCAGAACCCATAGGAGCACAAATTTATCTCCCTCTTTTTCTCCCTGAGTTATTCATTTCATTTCCCCTTCTCTTGTAAATAAACCTTTAATTAACCTTTTGTGTGTGCCTACAGTTTAGCATTAATAAGTCCCTTTTAAGCACATGGGTGAATACCTAGTCACACAACCCGTTTCATATTGGGGTTGCCCTGTTAACAGCTGGACATGTCAATGTCTTCATATCATACAAGTTTCAACCAAAATTCTTTTTTTTTTAAATTTTTTTTAATTTATTTTTTTTTTAATACAGGCATGTTTTATTTATTTATTTTGTTTGTTTGTTTGTTTTGCTTATATATGCACTGGGTACAGTCAGAAGCACGGGAGGGCGAGAGAATTCACCAGAGCCAGAGTGGGGAGCAGAGCAGGCAGAAGGACCGAAGTACACTGCTGAGGGGAGCAGCGGGCGGCAGGAGAGGTCCGCGCACCATGCGGGATCCTCCTCCGGTGGCCGGGGAGCAGCCGGGGACCGAACCAGCTCCTCAGAGGTAGCGGGCAGCTTCGCAACCCAGCGCCCAACCGCTGCGCCACCGGGGAGGCCCTCAACCAAAATTCTTTAAGGAATTAAACTACCTTTTTCTTTTTTAAAGATTTATTTATTTATGCATACAAGAGCTGGGGTACAGGCCAGAGATGTGGGGGGGGGGAGTGAGATGATTCACCAGAGGTACAGGGGGGAATAGAACATGCAGACTGAAAGACACTTCTGAGGGGAGCAGCGGGCAAGACAGGAGAGGTCTGCTGCAGCATGTGAGTTTCTCCCTGGCCGACAGGGATCAAACTTGTGCTGCAGAGGCTGTGGAATGCTTCACAGTGCAGTGCTTAACCTCTTGTGCTACCAGGGAGGCCTTAAACTACCTTTTTCCTACAAATACAGACTTCACAGACCAGAGGTGGCTCCAAAAGTAACTCAGAGTCCACTCATAGCAAATCTGATCAAGGTTTTTTAGAAGAAATAAAAAATATCTGGTCTTAGAAAGCAGAGAGTATCTCTGTGATTCAAATTTTCTGCCCCCACAATTCTTAGAAATGCAAATTTAAGTAGTCTCTTAACTGATTTGGTAAGCAAAAAGAAAGGGATATTTAGAAACTGAATCAATGAAAATTCTCATGTCTTCACAAAACTCATAGTCCCACTAATTTCTTTGAAACTAGTATATGTGGGTTCTCCCAGGTGGCGCAGCAGGTTGAGCACAGCGCTGTGAAGCTGTCCGCAGCCTCTGCAGTGCGGTTTGATTCCCAGCAGGCCGGGGAGATTCCCACATGGCACAGCAGACCTCTCCTGTTTTGCCCACTGCTCCCTTCAGCAGTGTATGTCAGTCCTTCTGCCTTTTCTGCTCCCTGCTCTATCTCTGGTGAATTCTCTCACCCTCCCGTGGCTCTGGCCTATACCCCAGTGCTTGTATAAAATAAATAAATCTTTAAAGAAAAAAAAGCTAGTACATGTGGCTGAAATTTCAAATGAAACTTAAGAGATCTCTGGGGCCTCCCCGGTGGCGCAGCGGTTGAGCGCTGGGTTGCGAAGCTGCTCGCGGCCTCTGGGCGCCAGTTCGATCCCCGGCTGCTCCCCGGCCACCGGAGGAGGGTCCCGCATGGCGCGCAGACCTCTCCTGCCGCCCGCTGCTCCCCTCAGCAGTGTCCTTCGGTCCTTCTGCCTGCTCTGCTCCCCGCTCTGGCTCTGGTGAATTCTCTCACCCTCCCGCGCTTCTGACTGTACCCAGTGCATGTATAAACAAAAAACAAACAAACAAATAAATAAATAAAAACATGCCTCTATAAAATAAATAAATAAAATAAAAAAAAAAAAAGAGATCTCTGGTTTTGCCTAAGTTATAAATATCTAAAATATCCAATTCTAAGTTGCAGCTCTCTCTGCAGCTAAGGAAGCACCTAACCTACTTCTTTCACACCTGTTACAATATTCATGGATCTGCTAGGCGTCAACAAAAAAATTCACATATAAGCTGCCTTACATAGAGGAGAGTGGGATACCCAGACCTTCAATGAGAGCCTCTTAGCTTTTTGAATACAGAGTTCTTTGGGAAGGCACCCATTTTAACCCAGAGCCTAACATCAGGACAATAAGTTTGATACTTTTTTTATTAAAATACCGAGAGACAGGGACAGGATGATGATTAAATAATATGCTTCTTATGTGTAATTCATTCTGAGATTGTCTGTTCTCACTCAAGTCTGGTTCACAAAACTCTATCCTAAGAAATCAGTTCAATGTCTTCTCAGCCTAACATTAAAAAAAAAGTAACATCAAATAAAATACAATAAAGTAAATAAAGAGAGAAAGAGAGAGCAAATATGGTATCTAAAAATAAAACAAAGACTTTCACCATATCATTCATAACAAAAATAACAAAAGAGCAATGGAGAAGAGGGTAAGGAGTGAATGAATACATATTAGAGAATTATCAAAATTCTCTCATAAAGAACTGCACTTTCTAAGTGAAAATAAGAAAAATTTAAACTTTTTAAATAGAATTTCTGATTTTACGGAGGTCAACTGCATGGTAACACTTATCTCTTCACCCAATCCATTTTAATAGCCAAAGAAATACAAAACTAAGCAATAAATGGTAGCAGTCTTAGAAACTAGAAGATCATTAGCAATGCTAATAGTCAAGACAAGCAAAACCAGGACTCAGTAAACCACCCCAACTCAGGAGAGAGGGGACAAAAAGAGGAAAGGGGGCCTGTAATGTGGAGAAAATAATCCCAGTTATATGATTGCTAAAGATATCTGCACTCCAGCTACCAGTAATTTTCAATTTATAATTCCACTTAAAACTAAAATTACATAAGGATAAATCAACAAGCACATCAGGAGCCCAAAAGAGGTACAGAAATTGAGAATCAGGGCATACAGGTCAAATAAAATAAAAAATACAAAAACAAAAAATCTTTTTTACTTTTTTTTTTAGTGAATACTCAATGTGGTAAGATTTGTATACATAAAACTAAAGTAGACTACTGGGTAAAGGAGTAATAATAAAACAAGAAAATTCTGGGGACTTGAAAGCATGACAGTCCAAACCAAAAGGTTTAATTTAAAAAAAAAAAAAAAAAAGATTTATTTATTTATTTATGCATACAAGAACTGGGGTACAGGCCAGAGGTGTGGGGGGGTGAAAAGATTCACCAGAGACAAAGTGGGGAACAGAACAGACAAAATAACTGAAATACACTGCTGAGGGGAGCAGCGGGTGAGACAGGAGAGGTCTGCCGTACCATGTGGGTTGCTCCACAGCCAGTGGGGATCCAACTGGCACTGCAGAGGCTGCAGACAGCTTCACAGCGCTGCATTCAACCACCTGGGCCACCAGGGAGGCCCCAAACCAAAAGGTTTAAAGGGAGAAGCAACGAAGTATCAAGAGAAGCAATGGGGCCTCCCCGGTGGCGCAGCGGTTGAGCGCTGGGTTGCGAAGCTGCCCGAGGCCTCTGCGGCGCCGGTTCGATCCCTGGCTGCTCCCCGGCCACCAGAGGAGGGTCCCACATGGCGCGCAGACCTCTCCTGTCGCCCGCTGCTCCCCTCAGCAGTGTACTTCGGTCCTTCTGCCTGCTCTGCTCCCCGCTCTGGCTCTGGTGAATTCTCTCACCCTCCCGCGCTTCTGACTGTACCCAATGCATGTATAAACAAGCAAACAAACAAATAAATAAAAATACATGCCTTTTTAAAAAAAAAAAAAAATATTAAAAAAAAAAAAAAAAGAGAAGCAATGAACAGCTCAACAATTAATTACAGCTTAAAACACGGAAGATCAATTTCAAGAAGTGTACAAACTATAAATTATGAAGAGCCCAAAATAACTAGCAGAAAAACATTACTTTGCTGATTTCATCAAAAGAAAAATATAAAAGGTCATTTCCACATTCCAGCATCTCTCCATCCCTGCAAAAATAAGATGAACTGAAACTGAACAGTAAAGAGTATGGACAAGGAAATGCAAGAAGGCAAAGGTCCATATCAACATTTGGCCAGCTACAAACAGTAAAGTTGAACCTGACAGTCATCATTTAATTATTGAAAATTTCCAGTATATATATATATATAACAAGCCTATTTCTTAGCAAATGCAAAAACAAATCCTCTATGGAGTTAAAAAAAAAAAAAATGCCCTCAATTTAGGCAACAAAAATTTACACATTTAAGCTCAAGAAAATGAGTCCTACTCAAGGATCACCAAACACATAAGGAAAAAAAAAAAACACATATGACACTCAGCCTACTAAATTCAGATTAGTAAAATTCAATTTCCAAAATATAAAATATGAATGAAACTTTTAAATGTGAAACTACAATACATGATAGCAAAATAGGCTGCTGAAAATAAATGAACCAGAAAAGAAAAGGAACCTGTAATGAAGAGTTGGGTGATTTCAAAATTTTAATAGACTGGTTAAACAGAAAAAAGATGGGAAGAGAAAGAATCATAAAAATTGATAACTTGAAGAAACTACTTAAAATAAAGGGCAACCAGACACAAAGAGACAAGAAATTAACAACGAAATTACAGAATATGAATGGAAGAAAAAAAGACCTTTGAAATCCTAGTAAATGAAAATTTTTTTAATTGTAAAAGTAGAATAGGAATGAATAAGCATTGTACATAACAACCAGTATAATCTGAGGAATAAAGAAGAATGAACTAAATGATGGGTGCTGATCAGAGTTAAAGGATCTTTGTGTCAATTTTGAAAAAGTCTTAGGTATTAATCTTAAAATTAGTTTTAAGAAAAGGGGGTCCAAGAGTAGCAACATTTTTTTAAATAGAAAACAAACTATAACTCCCATACCACACACACAAAAAAATCAAATGGATTGTGGGAAAAATTTTTAAACTCAATTTTTAGGGAGGAAAAGCAAGTTAAAATAAGGGAAAATAGGGCCTTCCTGGTGGCGCAAGGGAATGGGCACAGCACTGTGAGACTGTGCACAGCCTCTGCAGCACGAGTTCAATGCCTGTCCAGCCAGGGAGCTACACATGGCACAGCAGACCTCTCCTATCTCGACTGCTGCCTCACTCAACAGTGTATTTCAGTCAGTCTGCCTGTTCTGCTCCCCACCCTGTCTCGGTGAATCCTCTCACCACCACCACCACCACCCCTCACACCTCTGGCCTGTACCCCAGTTCTTGTAAGCATAAATATATCTTTTTTTAAAAGGGGAAAATAAAGGAAAATATATGAAAAAGAAACAGGTGGTGCTTAACACTCTAATCAGAAAAACCAGTTTGAAGACAAATTATAAAACATAGAAAAATCATTACAAAAGTCTTAAAATACTTAAATCACCAAGAAAGTAATCTTACGTTTACATGAACTATTAAAGAACATGAAAATATAAATTTAATAGAACCACAGGGACAAATGGGCATATTCAGCAACACAGAACAAGAAGTTTTAACTTTTCTACTACACCAGAAAACTTAGAAAAGATAATTTAACATGCTTAACTTTCGGTCACATATAGAACCTTACACCCTTATACAAATCTTCTCATTCATGTAACATTTACAAAAATGGATGACAATATGGTATCTCATGTACATCTCAACAAACTCACAAGAATCCAAATATCACCTACATCTGACTAAAATTTGGAAAAAAAAAAAACATTTCCATACATAAACAAGTGTAAGAACACAGTTCAATGTAAAACTTGCAGAAATTAGAAAAGCACTATAGAAAGGAAAACTGAGAGCCTTATTTATATGTGTGTACTGAAAAGGTTCATAATATGCATGAAACTTACAAAGCCAAGAAAAAAAATCTTACAGAATGAGTGCCAAGAATACAGAAAGAAGAAAATTTTAAAAAGTAAAAATTATTAAAATAACATCTAAATAGCCAAAAACTGGCAAATCTGACAAATCTGATCAAGAATAGAAAAAAATTAACACTGGAATAAAACCAGGGATGTAAAACTACAGAGAATGAAGGGAGTAATAAAAGGACTATTAAAAAATACTTTCAGTCAAGAATTGGCAAACTAGTTCTTAAAAAGACTAGACAGTATTTTGGGGTTGTAACTCAAAACTTCTGTCACAACTACTCAATTCTGCATTTATAGCACTAAAGCAACCACAAAAGGTGTGGCTATATTCCAATAAAACTTTACCTACAAAAAGAGGCAGGCAGCTTGTAGGCAAAAGTTTGCTGATGCCTGCTTTATATCAATAAATCCAATTAACTCAGATGATATAACTTTATACAAAATATGTAAGTACCAAAAACTTATTCTAAAAGAAATCAAAAATCAGAATAGACCAGTATTATTTTTTTTATTATCTTTTTTTTCTTTTAAACATCCTTATTTATTTTTTTCAGAATACAGGATTTCTCCCCTCAGGTGTGGTCACCATAGTTTTCCCACCACCAAAGTGCCCACCGTCCTTTCCACCACACTCTACCATGCTCTCCTCCTGCCCTGTTCTCTGCTTTCCCCCACTCCCTCACTTCCTGAATGTCTCCGATGTACTATCTGCTTTCAAGGGGCAGTCTTACAGTTTGTCTTTGTCGGACCCTTTGTTTGGTTTCTCTAGACTCCACACATAAATGAAATCATCCATAGACCAGTAATTACCAAGGAAACTCAGTAAGTAAAAATTTTCCCACAAAGAATCATCAGGCTTGATGAGCAGTCTCAGATTTTCAATGAATAAAATGGTTCTATTTCATACAAACTCTACCAGAGTTCAGAAAAAAAGGTTTCCATCTCTTTCTATGAAACTAATATAACTTTTATATGAAAACCAGAACACAGTACAGAGAAGACTCATAAGCAAACATACACAGAAGGATTAGCCAAGTAACTCCAGCAACTTATTTAAAAGGAAATTATATCACCGCAATGCCTAAGAGAACTCTCCACAATAATGGAAATGCTAAAACTTGCAGTGTGTAACAGCCAATATTAAAATTAACATGTGAATGTGACTGCTATAACTAAGAAGCTATATTTTTTATTTTATTTAATAATCATTAATTTTCATTAATTTAATTTGCTGTATGTGGCTAGCAATTTCTATACTGATCAACATAGCTATAGTATCATGACCAAGTTGGGCTCATCCTAATAATGCAATGTTGGTTTATAACCAAAAAAAAATCTACCAGTATTATTTATCGAATCAACAGATTGAAGGGAAAAAAGCTATCTCAACAGATTATAGAAATCAGTACCTATTTGCAAAATGTACTAGAAGGAACAGCTGTTTACATGGCAAAGGTTATCGACTAAAAACTACAACAAACATCATTCTTAATGATTAGTCGCAAACATCAAATATTCCCTCTAAAGCCAGAAATAATCAGAATTCCTCTATCAATAATACCTTTCAAGAGTTACAAGAAGTTTCTAGTCAGTGCACTGAAGAAAAGGAAAGCAATGGTAAATGGTTTAGGAAAAAAAGTAGTCTCCTTATTTGCATGTAATTAGTTACACGCAATGCAAAAAATGCTAAGTATTGGGACTCTGAAAGCTTAGCAAGGTAGTCACATAGTATGTTAAAAAAAAAAAAAAAAGTACTGGATTTCTATGTACCAACCACAGTAACAGAAAATGTATTTTTTTTTAAGAGGCATGTTTTATTTATTTGTTTGTTTGTTTGTTTTGTTTATACTTACACTGGGTACAGTCAGAAGCGCGGGAGGGTGAGAGAATTCACCAGAGCCAGAGCGGGGAGCAAGCAGGCAGAAAGACCTAAGTACACTGCTGAGGGGAGCAGCGGGCGGCAGGAGAGGTCTGCGCTCCATGTGGGACCCTCCTCCAGTGGCCGGGGAGCAGCCAGGGATCGAACCGGTGCACAGAGGCCACGGGCAGCTTCACAACCCAGCGCTCAATTGCTGCGCCACCGGGGAGGCCCCTGAAAATGTATTTTAAATCCAAAAACTTATTATAAAGTACATTTCTAGACTCTAAACACAGATGTCTAAGACACATAAAGAAAATTATAACACCTCAGTAAATACATCATATAAAACTTAAATGATTACAAAGATACACTAATGATCCTATCATAAAGATGTTCAATACCACACAGATGTCAATTTTCCCTCAAAATATGTTACAGATACATAAACCAACAGGGCACCTCAAAGACTTTAGCACCAGGTTTTAAAATTATTTGGACAAAGACCTAAGACATCCCTGAAAAATAAAGGAGGGGGATTTGCCATACCAGATCGGAAGAAACTTGTGTAATGCTACAGTGTGTTATTACAATGGGATAAATAGATCACGGAATAGAAATAAGTCCAGAAAGGGACCCACACACATGTGGAAACTTGACTGACAGGGCTATGTTTTATAGATCACTGCTGAAAAGATGAAAACCAAATAAGTGAGGCTCAAAAAAATTATTATTCATAAGGAAAAATGAATTTCAATCTCTTCCCCTAAACTGATTTTTTTAAGTTAGTAACCACAAAAACACAAAGAACAACTACATATAGTGTAGAAAAATGCAAAGAGCCCAACAGGGGAAAAATGGAATTATCAATTCCATTGCAAAAGAAGAAATAAATACTCCACGAACATTTGACAAGCTGTCCCCTCTCTACTTCATAAATGAGAACATAAATTAAGACTAAGAATAGTTTTACACCCCCTGGATCAGCAAAACTAAAACAAGTAACATTGCCATCATTAAACCAGATGCAAGCAAGGGAAATGAAAATGGCACAGAGGTTTAAATTACTCTTATTTTTTAAATCAAAGCAGAAATAAATGAAATAGAAGTTAAGAAAACAATCCAAAAGATCACTGAAACCAAAATCTTGTTCTTCAAAAAAATAAACAAAATAGACAAACCAGGTTCACAAAGAAAACACGAGAGAAAGCACAAATAAATAGGATCATAAATTAAACAGAAATCACCACAGACACAGCAGAAATCAAAAGAATAATCAGAGATTACTGTGAATAGCTATATGCAAACAAGTTCAACAATCTAGAAGAGAAAGACAAATTCTTACAACTTTACAACCATCCAAAGCTAGAGAAGAAGGGCCTCCCCGGTGGCACAGCGGTTGAGCACTGGGTTGCGAAGCTGCCCGCTGCGGCGCCGGTTCGATCCCTGGCTGCTCCCAGGCCACCGGAGGAGGGTCCCACATGGCGTGCAGACCTCTCCTGCCACCCGCTGCTCCCCTCAGCAGTGTACTTCGGTCCTTCTGCCTGCTCTGCTCCCCGCTCTGGCTCTGGTGAATTCTCTCACCCTCCCGCGCTTCTGACTGTACCCAGTGCATGTACAAACAAAAACGAACAAACGAATAAATAAAAAACATGCCTCTATTAAAAAAAAGAAGAAAAAATACTATTAAAAAAAAAAAAAAAACCCTCCCCCAAAACAAAAGCTCAGGACTGGATGGATTCACAAATGAATTCTACCAAAAGTTCAGAAATGAAATAGTGTCCATCCTACACAAACTCTTACAAAAAATTGAGAAAGAAAGGAATACTACCAGATATGTTTTATGAAGCCAGTATCACTCTAATACCAAAACCAAACAAGGACAAAACAAAAAAAAACCTACAGACCAATTTCTCCAATGAACACTGATGCAAAAATCTCAATAAAATCCTAGCCAACAGAATCCAGCAATGAATCATAAAGATAACTCACCACGACCAAGCAGGATTTTTTCCAGGGACACAAGGATGGTTCAACATTGGAAAATCAATCAATATAATCCATTACATCAACAAAAAGAAAAATAAAAACATATGATCGTATCAACAGGTGCAAAGAAAGCATTTGACAAAGTTTAACATCCATTTCTGATAAAGGCCCTCGAAATTCTCGGGATAGAAGGAACTTACCTTAGCATAATAAAGGCCATACATGGCAAGTTCATAGCCAATATCATTTCAATGGTGAAAAACTGAAAGCCATTCCCTTAAGATATGGAAAAAGACAAGGATGTCTACTCTCACCACTGCTCTTTAATACAATACTGGAAGTCCTAGCCAAAGCAAAAAAAGAAAGACATACAAGAAATCCAAATAGGGAAAGAAGTAAAATTATCACTATTCACAGATGATAGGATAATATACACAGAGAACCCCAAAAACACCACAGAAAAACTACTCAAAATAATCAACTAGTTTAGTGAAGTAGCAGGATACAAAATCAACACACAAAAATCAATAGCTTTCCAATATGCACACAATAAATCTGAAGAAGAAATCAAGAAAATTATCCCTTTTATAATTGAAACAAAAAAAAAAAAAAACAAACACTTGGGAATAAACCTAAAAGAGGTAAAGGACCTATACAAAGAAAACTATAAAGCATTGTTAAAAGAGATAAAAGACACAAAGAAATGGAAAGGCATCCTCTGCTTATGGATCGGAAGAATTAACATTATCAAAATGGCCATCCTACCAAGTGCAATTTACAGATTCAATGCTATCCCAGTAACAATTTCAATGACATGATTCTTCAATGAAACAGAGCAAATACTGATGAAATTCATGTGGAGCCACAAAAATACCTTGAACAGCCAAAGCTCTCCTGACTAAAAAGAAGGGGAATGGAGGTATCACACTCCGAGACTCCAAACTATACAACAAAGCCATAATATTTAAAACTGCATGGTACTAGAACAAAAACAGACACACAGACCAATGGAATCAAATAGAAAACCCAGAAATAAACCCGCAGACTTATGGACAACTAATCTTTGACAAAGGAACTAAGACTATGCAGTGGAACAAAGACAGTTTGTTCAATAAATGGTGCTGGGAAAACTGGACTGCTACATGCAAACGAATGAAGCTAGACTACTACCTCATACCACGCACAAAAATACAATTCAAAATGGATTAAAGAATTAGACAAGACCTGAAACCATAAAATATATAGAAGAAAAAATAGGCAAAACACTACATTACATACACCTCAGTAACATCTTTAAAGACACATCACCCAAAGCAAATATAGTGAAGGAAATGCTAAACAGCTAGGACTACATCAAAGTAAAGAGCTTCTGTACAGCAAAAGAGATATCAACCAAAATAGAGACACCTCAGTGATTGGGAGAAAACTTTTGCACACAATACTAATGATGAGGGACTGATCACAAAGATCTACAAAGAGCTGACGAAACGCAACAAAGTAAACAACCCAGTCAAAAAACGGGCAGAAGTTGGGCCTTCCTGGTGGCATAAGGGGTTAAGACGCAACCTATGAAACTTTCTGCAGTCACCACAGCACGAGTTCGAACCCTGGCCAGGAAGATACCCACATGGCACAGCAGACCTCTCCTGACTCGTCGGCTGCTCCCCTCGGCAGTGTATTTCAGTCAATCTGCCTGTTCTGTTCCCCACTCTGTCTCGGGTAAATCCTCTCACCTCTGGCCTGTAACCCAGCTCTTGTATGCATAAATAAATCTTAAAAAAAAAAAAAGGGCAAAAGAGCTAAAAAGACAATTCTACAAAGAGGAAATGCAAATAGCCAACAGGCATATGAAAATATGTTCAACATCACTTGTCATCAGGGAAATGCAGATCAAAACGGCAATGAAATACCATCTTAACCAGTAAGAATGGCGCATATCAAAAAAAACTAGTAACAACATATGTTGTCAGTGATGTGGAGAAAAAGGAATTCTCCCACACTGTTGGTGGGAATGCAAATTGGTCCAACCACTATGGAAAGTTGTGGGGAAGTTCCTCAAACTGCTAAATATGAAGCTTCCATATGATCCAGCAATTCCACTCCTACGTATCTACGCAAAGGACCACAAAAGCAATTCAAAAGGACACCTATACCCCTATGTTTACTGCAGCTCTACTTACAGTAAGTAAGCTATGGAAACAACCCAAATGCCCCCCCAAAAAAGACAGGATCAAGAAGATGTGGTATATATACATACAATGGACTATTACTCAGCAATCAAAAATGATAAGCTCATGCGATTTGCAGCAACACGGATGGAGCTGGAATGGATCGTGCTCAGTGAAATAAGCCAGAACAAAAAAGAAAAATATCAGATGGTTTCACTTATAGGAGGAATGTGGAGGATCCAAATAAGGGATCAGGAAAAATAACTCAATAAAGTAAAAATCAACAGTCAACCATAGACTAGAGACATTTTGTAGGGGAGGAGGAGAGAGAAGGATAAGGACGGGTGGGAAAAGCACCAGGGACAATAGTGATGGTACACAGGTGAACTGGTGGTGGGAATTTCACGGGGACTATAACCATGAATGATGTAAAAGATATGTAAAATAATTTAAAAAAAAAACAAAACCTGGCCTCCCTGTTGGTGCAAGGGGCTAAACACAGCACTGAATGTATCCGCAGCCTCTGCAGCATGAGTTCGATCCCCAACCTGCCAGGGAGCTACCCACATGATGCAGCAGACCTCTCCTGTCACGCCCGCTGCTCCCCTCAGCAGTGTATTTCAGTCAGTCTGCCTGTTTTGCTCCCCATTCTGTCTCTGGTGAATCCTCTCATCCCTGTAGTTCTGGCCTGTACCCCAGTTCTTGTGCATAAATAAATAAATCTTTAAAAAAAAAAAAAAAAAGGTAAATACCTACCTAGATCAAAATTTGAGCATGTGAACTTGAAGCTTCAGTTAAAACTAATTATCAGTTCAATAAGGGATAGCTGAATTATGTCAGCAAAAGTTTACTTTTGCAACTGTCTTTATTTGTAAGCAAAATATGAGTGAAAGAGGTATGTATAGAAGCCATTACCAAGAAATGGACTGTGATGGCTTTTTATTGTCATCTTAACTAGGCTACAACTACATCTCTCCAATTTGTGTTCCCTGCATTGTTGTGTTAGCCTCAAAAGAAATTCTGATGACATCTATAGAACACTAAACCCCAAAAAAACGGAGTACACATTTTTGTCAAGCGCACACGGATCATTCTCCAGGATCGATCACATACTGGGGCACAAGACAAACATCAACAGATACACAAAGACTGAAATCATACCAACCATCTTTTCTAACCATGAAGGCATCAAACTAGAAATAAACCATAAAAGGAAGGCAAGGAACTTTCCTACCTCATGGAGATTAAAAACCACACTACTGGAAGACCACTGGACTAATGAGGAGATCAAAGAAGAAATTAAAAAATTCTTTGAATTGAATGACAGGAGGACACCAATATCCTAAATGTATGGGATGCAGCAAAAGCAGTAATAAGAGGAAAATATATAGCAATAGAAGCTCACATCAAGAAACAAGAAAGAACTCAAAGAAACAACCTAATCTCGAAGCTCAAAGATCTAGAAAAAGAACAACAAAAAAAACTCCAAAACCAGTACAAGAAAAGAAATAATAAAAACCAAAGCAGAAATAAATGAAATTGAAACTAAAAAAACAGTCCAAAAGATCAATGAAACCAAGAGCTGGTTCTTTGAAAAAATCAATAAAATAGACAAACCCCTAGCCAGGCTCACAAAGGAAAAAAGGGAGAAAGCACAAATAAATAGGATCATAAATGAAAGAGGAGAAATCACAACGGACACAGCAGAAATCAAAAGAATAATCAGTAACTACTATGAACAGTTATATGGAAACAAGTTCAACAATCTAGAGGAGATGGACAAATTCCTACAACTCTACAATCACCCAAAGCTAGATAAAGAAGAAATAGAACACCTAAACAGACCAATTACAAGCAGCGAAATTGAAATGGTAATCAAAAACCTCCCCAAAAACAAAAGCCCAGGACCTGATGGATTTACAAATGAATTCTACCAAACATTCAGAGACGAATTAGTGCCTATCCTTCACAAACTCTTCCAAAAAATTGAGAAGGAAGGGACAATACCAAACACGTTCTATGAAGCCAACATTACACTAATACCAAAACCGAACAAGGACAACACAAAAAAGGAAAACTACAGGCCAATCTCCCTAATGAACACTGATGCAAAAATCCTCAATAAAATTTTAGCTATCAGAATCCAACAATGTATCCATAAGATAATTCACCACAACCAAGTAGGATTCATTCCAGGGACACAAGGATGGTTCAACATCCGAAAATCAATCAACGTTATCCAACACATCAACAAAAAGAAATATAAAAACCATATGATAATATCAATAGATGCTGAGAAAGCTTTCGACAAAGTGCAACACCCATTCATGATAAAAGCCCTTGAAATTCTTGGGATACAAGGAACATACCTCAACATCATAAAGGCCATCTATGACAAGCCAACAGCCAGTATCATTCTCAATGGTGAAAAGCTGAAAGCAATTCCATTAAGATCTGGAACAAGACAAGGATGTCCACTCTCACCACTGCTTTTCAATATAATACTGGAAGTCCTAGCCAGAGCAATAAGACAAGAGAAAGACATCCAAGGAATCCAAATAGGAAAAGAAGAAGTCAAACTATCACTATTTGCAGATGATATGATAATATGCGTAGAGAACCCCAAAAACTCCACAGAAAAACTAATTCAACTCATCAATCAGTTCAGTAAAGTGGCAGGATACAAAATCAACACGCAAAAGTCAGTAGCCTTCCTATACACAAACAATAAATCTGAAGAAGAAGAAATCAAAAAAACCATCCCTTTTATTATTGAAACAAAAAAAATCAAATATTTGGGAATAAATCTAACAAAAGAGGTAAAGGACCTATACAAAGAAAACTATAAAACACTGTTAAAAGAAATAGAAGAAGACACAAAGAAATGGAAAGACATCCCCTGCTCATGGATTGGAAGAATAAACATTATTAAAATGGCCATCCTACCAAAAGCAATCTACAGATTCAATGCTATTCCAATCAAAATTTCAATGTCATTCTTCAAAGAAATAGAACAACTATTGATGAAATTCATATGGAATCACAAAAAACCCCGAATAGCCAAAGCTCTCCTGAAAAGAAAAGAAGGGAATGGAGGCATCACACTCCCACACTTCAAACTCTACTACAAAGCCATAATCATCAAAATGCATGGTATTGGAACAAGAACAGACATACAGACCAATGGAATCGAATAGAAAATCCAGAAATAAACCCACAGATTTATGGTCAACTAATCTTTGACAAAGGAGCAAAGACTATGCATTGGCGCAAAGAAAGTTTGTTCAATAAATGGTGCTGGGAAAACTGGGTCGCTACATGCAAAAGAATGAAGCTTGACCACTACCTCACACCATATACAAAAATCAACTCAAAATGGATTAAAGAACTAGACATAAGACCTGAAACCATAAAATACATAGAAGGAAATATAGGCGAAACACTACGTGATTTGCACATCAAAGACATCTTTACAGACACATCACCCAAAGCAGTGATAGTGAAGGCAAAGATAAACAGCTGGGACTACATCAAATTAAAGAGTTTCTGCACAGCAAAAGAGACAGTAACAAAAACAAAGAGAAACCCCACCAACTGGGAGAACATTTTTGCACACAACACTAATGATAAAGGACTGATCACAAAAATCTGCAAAGAGCTGATGAGACTCAACAACAACAAAGAAAATAATCCAGTCAAAAAATGGGCAGAAGAGCTAAAAAGAAACTTCTCTGAAGAGGAAATGCAAATGGCCAACAGGCATATGAAAAAATGTTCAACATCACTTGCAATCAGGGAAATGCAAATCCAAACTACCATGAGATACCATCTTACACCAGTGAGAATGGCACATATTAAAAAAACTAGCAACAACAAATGCTGGCGAGGGTGTGGAGAAAAAGGAACTCTCCTGCACTGTTGGTGGGAGTGCAAACTGGTCCAACCACTATGGAGAGCTGTGTGGAGATTTCTGGACCTACTAAACATAGAGCTTCCATATGATCCAGCAATTCCACTCCTAGGTATTTACCCAAAGGACACAGAAACATCCATTCCAAAGAACACCTGCACCCCTATGTTTATAGCAGCACTATTTACAATAGCTAAGCTTTGGAAACAGCCCAAATGCCCAAAAATAGATGACTGGATCAAGAAGATGTGGTACATATATACCATGGAATATTACTCAGCATTCAAAAAAGATAAACACATGCAATTTGCAGCAACATGGATGGCGCTGGAAGGGATCATGCTCAGCGAAATAAGCCAAAAAGAAAAAGAAAAATACCGGATGGTCTCACTCATAGCAGGAATCTAGAAAACTTAAATAAGGGACCAGGAAAATGAATAACTATAAGAAAGTGAAAATCAAAATCAACAAAAAACTATGAACCAGAGACACTTTTTGGGGGTTGGGGGTAGGAAGGGAGGGAATGAGTCAGAATGGGGGGGGGTTGCAATTGTATGGGGAATATAAAAATAAAATTTATTATTTAAAAAAAAAAAGAAAGAAATTCTGATGACATTCAGAAATGAAAGCGAGGGAGCAGCATGTTTATAATGCCACCTTAAGGTGAGGTGCTATTGTCATTCTCACAGTCATGGATCTCTGGGCTCACCTTCATTGGCATGGGGCCACAGCAGGCCCCATCGTTCCTTCAGTTCCTGCCAGTTCTCGTGTGCTCTTCCAAGTAATAATTGAAATAGGTCTGTGTGCTGCTCCATGAATGAGATGTAACTGGAGGTTGCCCACATCATCAAAGGTGCCGGTGTGGAAGCAGTAAAAAAACACTGAAGGCTCAAGTTCAGGCTCATAGGTTCCCGCTCCAAGTTTCAAATCCTTGAAACTTCCAATTTAACCTTAGTCTCCCCAGGTCCCCACCTTAATATTTGTCTTTCCTTCCTAACTGTCAGTCTACTTTAAAGCCTAGTACCTGACTCACAAGTATATAACCAGGTCCGACAATTGGTAAAAATCAACCGCTATAACAAATTCCTTATACCAATCATAATAATTTTATTTCTCCAATTAAGTGTTAACTGAAAGAGATGGAGAAATTATTTAGACTTAGACTACTACAGAAAACAGTTTTCATTTGTGTCTTCTCTACCTCCTATAACATTCAGCTAAAGAGAAAAAAATCAAAAATCCCATATCGGGGTAATCATGTACCTCATTTTCCTTCTGTCAGCAAAAATACTTAAGAACTTACCTAAAGAGTGCCTCCCTGGTGGCGCAAGGGATTAAGTACTGCACTATGAAGCAATCCGCAGCCTCTACAGCACAAGTTCAAGCCCCAGCCCACCAGGAAGTAACCCACATGGCGAAGCAGACCTCCCTTCACTCACCCGCTGCTCCCCTCAGCAGGGTATTTCGGTTAGTCTGCCTATTCTGTTCCCCACTTTGTCTCTGGTGAATCCTCTCACTTCTCAGACCTATGGCCTGTACCCCAGCTCTTGTATGATTAAATCTTTAAAAAAAAAAAATTTACCTGAAGAGCATTAAGTTCCAGGGGCTTCCCTGGTGGCGCAGAGGCTAAAGTCCCAGTGCTATCAAGCTACCAAAAGCCACTGCAGCACAAGTTTGACCCCCAGCCAGGGAGCTAACCCACCTGGGGCAGTAGACCTCTCCTGACTTGCCCACTGCTCCCTTCAGCAGTCTATCTCAGTGGATCCGCCTGTTCTACTCCCCACTCTGTCTCTGGTGAATCCTCTCACTGCCCTCACCTCTGGCTTACACCCCAGTTCTTGTATACATAAATAAACAAGTATTTTTTTTCAAAAAAAAACATTAAGTTTCAAATGTATTCACTTTTTCTTTTTCTTTTTTTTTTTCTTTGGGTGGGACCCTCGCTGGCGGCCGGGGAACGAACCGAACCGGCACTGCAGAGGCTGCGGGCAGCCTCGCAGCCCAGCGCTCAACCGCTGCGCCACCAGGGGAGGCCCCTCTGTATTCACTTTTTAAAGGAGTAAGTTGTAACTCCAAAACCTATCCTCTTACAATTATATTCACACTAAGATTAACTAGACACTGTCCATGTTCAAGATAACAATTAAAAATCAAGACATTATAATAAATATGCTTAAACTACATTATTATACTTAGATTTGTGCTAGAAATAATAAATCTATTAGAAATATGTCCCTTCTCTATACCCAAATCAGTCAAATGAACACATTTTTCAGAATTTTGTTTAGTTCAAGTCAAAACCAAAACCTCAATTTTTTTTTAAAGATTTATTTATTTATTTGTTTGTTTGTTTATTTATACAAGCACTGGGCACAGTCAGAAGCGTGGGAGTGTGAGAGAATTCACCAGAGCCAGAGTGGGGAGCAGAGCAGGCAGAAGGACCGAAGTACACTGCTGAGGGGAGCAGCAGGGGGCAGGAGAGGTCTGCGCGCCATGCGGGACCCTTCTCCAGTGGCCAGGGAGCAGCCGGGGATCGAACCGGCGCTGCAGAGGCTGCAGGCAGCTTCACAACCCAGCGCTCAACCGCTGCGCCACCGGGGAGGCCCCAAAACCTCAAATTTTTGTGCAACAATTCTAAAGGGATTGGAATGGAGCTGGTGCTAGCTAACCATGTAAATAGATGTCCAACAATACCATCATGAACATGAATTTTAAGACAACAACAGCTGGGTAACACATTTACATTTTAGTACTTTTTTCAATAAGTACAAATACCAAAGACAATTGAAAGTTGACATTTTCTTCCAGTATCACCTGCTACCATGTGTCCCACTGCTATCTGTAGAGGTTGTTGCTAATAAAGAGGGAGAGAAACAGAAGCAGAAATATAATTATGGTTGCCCCCTTCTCTGGTCTTTGTAAACATACTTTAGATCCTGGCTTTTCACTAAATAATTACCTATTTAGACAAAGTGTTTATAATTGAAGCAATAATGAGTTTCTTACTGTAAAAACATAATCCTAAAAGACATGTTAAGTCACCAACTGTGTTTAAAAGTCCTGTTTGAAATGAAAGAATATGAGTTTGTGAAGAATTCTAAAAATGGTGAAGTAGCTTTTACCAAAGTTACCCTTCCATAGATAACAATTATAAATTCTGAATAAAAAATAAAAGCAATCAAGAACAGGTAGAAAATACAGATTTAATCAGTGAATTAAAGGAAGTATGCTGGAGGTTCAAATTTATACAGCTTTTTCTGAGGGGATTCCTAATCTGCAATAGCAGCACACAGCCACTTGAACTCAAGCAGAAAGTCTCACAATTTTATTGGAGTTCCTGGACACAGAGTAGCCAGAAAATTGTGAGAGAGGGGAAGGGTTCAAAAAAAACCTAAACCACAGCAGGGAAAATCTCAAAAATATAACCCCTTCAAATTTTTCACTAATCCCTGAACTGTGTGCTCAGAGTAGATACCAAATAGCCCATCAGAAGAAAGCAAATACAGAATTAAAAGAACTCCGGAGTAATTTCAGCTGCTGCCCATTACAGTCTGGCATGTGAATCTGGCCAAGTAGAAGTGCTTAGACAATACCTTAGGCTTTCTAGAGACCCATCTTAAAACATAATACCAATTCTCCTCATATAAAAGATGATCAGCCAGTAATTTATACTCATCAGAAGAAGACAGAGAATTTTGAGATAACATACATGCACAATGTGTACCCTACAATTAAAATTTTCTAGACATGAAAAGAAGTAGGAAAATGTGACCTGCTCTCATGGGTGGGTAAAAATTAGTTTAAAAAAAGTGAAATAAGTAAATGAAGAAATTAACAAATAAGGACTGCTAGGCAACTATTATAAATTTATTCTAAGACTTAAAGGAAAACACAGCCACAATGGGGAATCTCAGCAAATAAATACAAATTGTTTAAAAAAAGAAAAAAAAAAAGGAGTCCCCAAATCTTATACATTATTGTAAAGTAACATTAGCTCAACAAAAAAAGAACAAAAAACAGGAGTCCCTAAATCATATACACTATCGTGAAGTAGCATTACCTCAATAAAAAAAAAAAAACAATTAAAAAAGAATCAAAATAAATGCAGGTTTCATTCACTTTCTAAAAGTAGAGCATTCTGGGCCTCCCTGGTGGTGCAAGGGGTTAAGCACAGCATTATGAAACTATCCACAGCCTCTGCAGCACCAGTTCGAAGGCCAGCCAGCCAGGGGAGCTACCCACATGTTGCAGCAGACCACTCCTGTCTCGCCCGCTGCTCCCCCCAGCAGTGTATTTCTGTCAGTCTGCCTGTTCTGTTCCCTGCTCGGTCTCTGATGAATTCTCTCACCCCCACACCTCTGGCCTGTACCCCAGTTCTTATATGCATAAATAAATAAATCTTAAAAAAAAATAAAAGTAGAGCATTCCTATGAAAACTTTCACAAGCTGAAATGGCTTAAGGAAGCAATTACCAATATGAAATGTTTTGACTCCCAGGTCCAAAAAATAACCTACCAAATCATATGAAATAGCAATGTATAAGAAAGTACAAATGACACTATAAGTACACAGCCTGTATGTATAATGTAGCTCCCAGGAAAGGAGCTTGGTGGTACTACTCTTGCTTCTTGGGCTACACAATGCCTCTAGATCAGCTTACTACAAAATAAATCCTGAATGCAATTTTTGCTTTCTGCCTTTTGTCACAATGTGAAAATTATCTGACTATAAATGCTCAGTTAAAGGATGAATAGTTCTGGGCATCTAATGTACGACATGGTAACTATAGTTAACAGTTCTGTATTATACACTTAAAAGTTTCTAAGAAATTTATCTTTAATGTTCTCACCACATACACAAAACAATGTTAACTACGTGAGATAATGGATGCATTAATAAATCTTAATATGGGGGCCTTCCTAGTGACACGAGGGGTTAAGAAGCAACCTATGAAGCTGTCTGCAGTCTCTGCAGCACGAGTTCGATCCCCAGGCAGGGAGCTACCCACATGGCACAACAGACCTCTCCTGACTCGCCTGCTGCGCCCCTCAGCAGTGTATTTCAGTTAATCGGCCTGTTCTGTTCTCCACTCTGTCTCTGGTGAATCTCTCACCCCCCCCTCCCCAACCCCTCTGGCCTGTACCCCGTTCCTGTATGCATAAATAAATCTTTTTAAAAAATTTAAAAATTAAATCTTAATATGTATTTAGTAATACATATTAAATCATCACCTGGTACACCTTAAATTTAACCATGTTATTTGTCAATTATATCTCAGTAAAGCTGAACTGGGCTGGATATTGAGAGGCGAATAAGAAAATAGGCTTAATAGCATATCAGAAAAATAATTAATAACCTTGAAGACAGTAGAAAATCTGAAGAACTAAGAGGAAAAGTGAAAAAATCTGACTCACAGATCTACACAGTACAAACTTAAACAAAATAACAAGATATTTCAGAAAGAAAGATGCAGTAGGAACAGTATTTTTAAATAATGCTTGAAGAGTTTCAAATTTAGTTTAAAATATCAACTTATCACTCAAATAAGCTCAACAAACACTAAGCAGAATACAAAAAATACCCACATCAAACTACTGAAAATTTAAAGACAGAATGAAGACAGAAGACAAGAAAAAGACATCCCTGAAATGACTAAAGAAAAATACAGTCAACCCACAATCTATATCCAGCTAAAATATCCTTGAAAAATATGAGTAAAACATATACATATTCAAAAAATGAAAGCTAAGAGATTTTAACAGAAAATAGGGTATATCACACAACATAAAAGACCAATGCCCTGAAGAAGCTAACAATAAGGGCAAGGAAACATTCGTAAATAAAAACACACAATGTGAGGGTGCCTGAAAGAAGAGTTAGATATCAGAATAGTCCACCAGGTGGAGAAAAAGCAAAATTTTAGGTATTAGACAAGCAGAATTAACCCTTATAGCAGAGAACCCAGATAGCACAGGCAAAGGCACAGAGACAAAGGGTTAACACAACAGGCATCTATCCAGAAGAGTGATTTTGGAGTTCAGAGAACCTATGAGGTAGTGAAAAGAAATGCTGGCAACATAGGTAAAAACCACGCTAAAGCTAAGGTATCTGGGTTATAGAGGCATTGAACAGCCAAAGTAGTTTGCTTTAAGCAAGAAGACAACACATTCATATTTGTGATTAGAAAATCTCCCCATTTAACGGTGTAAGAAATTGCCTGTCAGGGATTGAAGGTGGAAGCAAAGAGATCTGTCAGAAGGCAACTGTGGGAGAAATGCAAGTCATGTTCGTTTTTAGTAAACCAACCACGGGCATCTGGACTGAAATGAAATTTCATGAAAATTAATTTAAGAATCCCCAAAATGGGCTTCCCTGGTGGGGCAACCAGTTAAGACACAGCCTATGAAGCTGTCCACAGCCTCTGCGGCCTAAGTTCGAACCCCAGCCAGGGAGCTACCCATATGGCGCAGCAGACCAATCCTGACTCACCTGCTGCTCCCCTCAGCAGGGTACTTCAGTCAATCTGACTGTTCTGCTCCCCACTCTGTCTCCGGTGACTCCTCTCACCCCCCACCCCCCACACGCACCTCTGGTCTGTGCCCCAGCTCTTGTATGCATAAATAAATAAATCTAAAAAAAAAAAAAAATCCCCAAAATGGACATGAAAGCAGATAAAGATTGAGAGCAGACCACAGACCATTCTTGGGGGGGAGGGGGGAGTCTCAAAAGATATAAAATAGGGCCTCCCCTGGTGGCGCAAGCGGTTAAGGGCAGCGCTGTGAAGCTGTCCGCAGCCTCTGCAGCGCGGGTTCGATCCTGGCCAGCTGGCCAACAAGGGTCCCACATGGCGTGGCAGACCTCTCCCTTCTCACCTGCTGCTCCCCTCAGCAGTGTATTTCATCAGTCTGCCTGTTCTGTTCCCCGCTCTGTCTCTGGTGAATCCCCTCCCACGAATCTGACCTGTACCCTGGTTCTTGTATAAATAAATCTTTCAAAAAAAAAAAAAAGAAAAGAAAAGAAAAGAATGCTCAGCTTCATTCACAAGAAAAATGTAAATTAAAACTACAGTGAGACAACATTTTTCACTTATAATAATGGCATAAATCCAAAACACTTGTTTATGCACTATGTTGGTAAAGCTTTGGGGAAAACAAGTATTCTCATATATACATGGCTAACTGCCCTGCAAAGGGCAATTTAACAATATCTGTGAAATAATAACAGTTATATTCTTTGACCCAATAATTCCACTTTTAGTTTATCCCACAGACAAACCGGCACATGTACAAAATGACAAAAGTACAAGGTTGCTCAGTGCAGCATTTTTATAATAGTAAAAACTTGAAACATTTTAACTGCCCATCAAAAGGCTAAAGTAAGATACATAAATAAAAGATGAATACTCATAGCAGAAGAAACAGAAAGCTCAGGCACCAACACTTTATAAACTAAGATATCTCCAGATTATATTATTAAGTGGAAAAAATAGTTTCCAACATTAGAGAAAAACATGGTGGAGGGATATGTGGGGAGGGGGAAATGAGGTAGGATAAACATATTTGTATATGATTAAAAGATATATAAGAAAGTAATAAACTTAGTAAACTACTACAGAAGTCTGGAAATTAGAGATTTGGGATGGGTAAATTTGGACAAAAGACTATAATATACCCTTTTTTCTCTGCTTTTTAATTTTTGAAGCATTATATGCATAAGGTGAAAAAAAATGAAATTACTGCCTCACAATCAAGAGGATTTAGTACCTCTTTTGATGTGAGAATTATGAGATCAAGGAGCAGTCATGGACTGCTAGGTTTCTGACTAGATAACAAATCTAGTCATCCCTTACAATTAAAGAAAAGTTATCTGTGCTATTTATTGCTGTTAAAGGTAAAGGAGGGACAGCTGAGTTTCGGACACAATTGGAGGTGTCATATTCAACAGTACAGTAGAAAAAGAAGATAGGAAATTGGAGAGAGATTGGGGATATATTTATTAGTAGAAAGCAGCCTTAAGAGGAAAACATTTATATGAGCCTAATTTATCTGTTTATCACTTGTTCTATAAATCCAATTAGTGGGGGAAGGGAGGGCAACTAACTCAAAGTGAGAGTATATACCAACATTCACATCCTCACAGATATCAAACTCTCATTTAAATGCTTATTTAATACATTTAGACAATTTCTCAAGATTACAACAAACTGGAAACATCAAAAAAGAGGGTGGGTGTAGCTCCTACAAATGATCATTTCACAACAGCATGAGGGAGTAAAAAATGATAATAGTGATAATTACACCAATACAAAAGGCATACATAGCATTCTTGAATTGCTCTTCATAGGAACAAAAGTCACGTTCTGTCATACAAGACTTGGCCAAAATAGTCTCTTCAAGTTTTTTCTGCATAGTTCCTGCACTCTTAGCCTAAAACAATTAACCTCCTTTTATTAAATTTCTAATTTCAAATATTTTGTTTATGCCTTCTTAAAAGCACTAACTATAATTTTTGTTTTCCAATTATTCTGCATTCTCTTTCCTCCTACATGAATATACATCTCTTAATTGAAGGAGTATCCTTCATCATGTCCGAGCACAATTTCTTTGCATGGGATAGCATGCAAATGTCCATTCAATACATGATTTTCCATCTTGGTTGTATCTAAAAGTGATGGAGATGGACTCTGTCTTAAATAGATTTACAGCACCCAGCTATAACAGTTTTTTATTGAGTACTTGCATTTTTGGCACCAGGTAAGTATATGGGCTGGCTTACTACAAACACTAGTAAGATATGGTTTGCTAGAATAACAGCTAATGGATTTGGAGTTTCTTTGTGGGGGACAAAAATGTTCTAAAATCTAACTGTGGTGATAGGTGCACAAGTGTGTGAATACACTAGAAAACAATGAATTCTACATTTTCAATGGATGAATTATATGGCATGTGAACTCCATTTCAATAAAGCTGTTTTCTAAAATGAGATATTGCGATGATCCCCACTTTACAGATTAAGAAGCTGAGGTTTGGAAAGATTAGGTAATATGCCCATGTCACAACTTGTGATAGAGAAAGATAAAACCCAAGTAGTCTTAATCACCCGTTCTTCTGCCAACCTTAGAAAGGGACTTCACTCTTGAAGCACAGTATCACATGCCTAAATATGGTCCTACAGATCTCAAGTCTTAAATGCTAGCAACCTTCCAAACTCCAACTAGGACAAAAAGTCTTAACCTAATTATGTTAGACCCAAAAGACAGGGGAGAAGGAAAGTGTCAAAAGCTGAAAATAAAAGTAACAAAGAGAGGAGGGAAGTGTTCACAAGCCATATTCAAAGCCTGTCATTTTGAGTGTAAGTCTACGTGAAACATTACTGCTGCTTGATAGCTATCATCAAAGTTGGTGGGAAGGACTAATTCAGCTGAGTTGGGGCTAAGTGCAGGCTTCCTGAAGTAGTTTCTACCTAGACCAGGGTTTGAAACCTTGGCATTATTGACAATTTGGGCTAGATAATTTTTTGTGGTGGAGAGCTACGGACATAATGTAGAATGTTTAGCAACATTTCTGCCCTCTACCCCTAGATGCCAGTAGCAGCACTCTACCCTCTCTCCCTTACCTCCTTCCCCAGTCATGACAACCAAAATGTCTCCAAGCCTCCACTTCCCCTAATTGTTACAATCAAAATATCTCTAGACATTGCCAAACATGAGGGACAGGAATATCTAAAATCACTCCCATTTGACAAGTGCTGGCCTAGACTAGGGATAACAATGAAAAAGAACCAAGTATTTTATATTAATTAGTATATATAACAGCTGGGGGAAAAACAGCTTTACTGAGGTATCTTTGACATTATAAAAGCAATCAAGCTAATTAATTAATGTAACCTCAACACAGTTATGGGAGAGGAGTGGAAGAGAAAAGTCTTAAACTATCAACTCCCAAGTCTACTGAGAATAACTCATTTTGGAAATAAAAATGTGAAGTTGGTGGTGGAGGCAGTATGTAGGGATTAAATAGGGAAAATGTCCATATAGACATGCCAACACCCCCAGTTTCTGTACAGTTCAACATTTAAGGCCTTTGACACTCCAGCAGAATATTAACTCTAGAGAGATAATACTAAAGATCAGAAACTAGATCTAAAGGATGCTAAAAGTGAGAAGTGCTCCCTTTGGCTGGTTTGAAGGAAAATCAGTTTCCCTTATAAGAAAAAATTAGAGTCCCTCATCTCCGGAGGAACTGGGATACCAAAGTCAAGATGCTGTCCCCTTGCCAGGGAAGACAAGCAAACCAAATAATAATATATATAAAAATTAAATGACAGCTGGGGCAAAAAGGGAGAGTGTTAAGACAGGACAAGCAAACAGGAGACAGAGCTGACCCTATACAAAATTTATTTGCCCAGACTCAAATCTCCTTTTCTACCTTCACTTATCTTCTCTTAACAACAAATTAAGGGCTTTCAATACCCTCGCGTTTTGTTCCCTGATTGTTTAAAATCTAGCACTTGTAGCCCCTCTATTCAGAGCGCTGCTTCCCCTCAAGGTGACACAAGTTCCAAATCTTATTCCTCTGTTCAAGTTTCACCTTCCTCAGATCCTTTTAGATGAGAATGGGAAGTGGGAGGAGATGTCACAAGCAAATTAAATTACTGGATCTAAAGAACATGCTGCGGACCTCCCAGGTGGCCCAAGGGGTTAAGACGCAACCTATGAAGCTGTCTGTAGCCGCTGCAACACAAGTTCGATCTCGGGCTGGCCAGGGAGCTACCCACATAGCACAGCAGACCTCTCCTGTATCGCCCGCTAATTCCCTCAGCAGTGTATTTCAGTCAATCTGCCTGTTCTGCTCCCCACTCTGTGTCTGGTGAATCCTCTCACCCCCCGCACCTCCGGCCTGTACCCCAGTTCTTGTATGCATAAATAAATAAATATTAAAAAATTTTAAAAAAAGAACAGGCTGCAAGTAACCTCCATCCAATAAATGTATTTAAAAATGTTTACCTTCACTCATATAAAAATGCAAACAAGAATCCAATTTCATATATCAAAGTGGCAAAAAGTATAAAGTTTAATAAAGCCCAATACTGTTGAACATGTAACAAGCATACTCATATATGCCTATTAATGTAAACTATTACAACCTAAATTATCAAAGGAATCAAAATAAATTATGATATACATTCATATAGTATTTAATTATATTTATCAATGTGTGCTAACATAAAAAGCACTTTGTGACATTAACTAGAGAAATAAAGTAAACTACAGGTTTTTTTAAGATTTATTTTATTTATTAATGCATACAAAAGCTGGGGTATAGGCCAGAGGTGGGGTGGAGGGGTGAGAGGATTCACCAGAGACAAAGTGGGGAGCATAACAGCAGACTGACTGAAATATACTGAGGCGGGGAGCAGCGGTTGAGACTGGAGAGGTCTGCTGCTCCATATGGGTTAGCTCCCTGGCCAGGGATCGAACTTGTACTGCAGTGGCTGCTGATAGCTTGATAGTGCTGAGACTTAACCCCTTGCACCACCAGGGAGGCCCCAAAGTAAACTACAGTTTAAAAAAGAAAAAAGTAAACAGGACTACAATACAATAGCATTGTATAGATTTTTTTAAAAAATAAACTCTCTGGAAACTGTTAGTAGTAGTTACCTTTTAGTGAAAAGAGGAAAAGTCACTTTTATTTTTACTTTTCTGTACTATTAAAATTTTTAATCATATTAACGTGTACTTTTAAATACACAATTCTTTAAATTACTCTATTCCTCCCAACCTTAATTGCTACTCTCACCGCCAATGCTGCACTACCACCACTCTCCATCATGTCCCAATAACTAAAGACTAACTGACACTGCATGATGAAATTTCCCCTAGTAAGGGATACATTTTGGATAACTATTTGGGGCTTTTCTTTAAAATCTCTTCACTTCTCCAAAACTACCTCAGAGATGAAAGAAGGCAGGAAAAGCATCTCCACAGTGCCCAAGGAACCACAAACTCTTGCTTCCTTTCTGGTCCCTAACCTGCTGTCCTAGAGAAAGACAATGATTGTGATTATAATAGCCTGTCCTTTTATCAGTTTTATAGTTAGTCTTGGCTAATTTCTCTAACATAAAAAAAAGTAACCTCAACTGTCATTGAAAAGGGTGAAACATCTGATCCTCCAAGATCTACCCTCTAGTTTTTCTCAACTCTCATCACCTTAATGCAGGTAGCCAATCACTAGTCTAAAACTTCCTCAGGGCAGGATCTCCATCCTGTTTACTGCATCATCCCTGGTACTGCATTATCCTTGGTACTGCATTTAGACAGAAGCGCAGTATTTGCACATTTTAACTGAATATGGTCAGAGTATATTCTCTGTCAAAGAGAAAGAGAGGTTAGTGAAGTACTTTTAGATCTTTCTTGGCCCTTTAAAGATGTTTCAAAATAACATCTTATTTTAATCAATGTTTCCTTAACTTCCCTTAGCTGACTTTTAAGTTTTACACAGCTAAACCAAGAATGTCTAATTATTGCTTACTATTAATGCCTAATCATTAGAGCATTACTTGACACAAGTAAATTTTACTCATTTTTGAATTTAATCTTCACAATTTTCTCACTGCATGATCATTCCAAGTAAAACAATTACAGTCTCCATACACTCCAAGAAATTACTGACCTTATTTTAAAACGAAGTACTTTTGGAATTTTTTTTTTTACAGTCCCAAACAGTAATACCCAAACAAACACAATGTCCTACAAATCCCTATTGTAATTGGAAGTGACAAATGACTGAGATAGCAAATAGCTTTAAACACACACACTCTCATACACAAATCTTATAACAAAATAAAGTTTAACACTAACTTTTCCAAATACTGCAGCCCACAAATTTCAAAAAGAATAAATCAATGCTATGTTAAGTTATGTTACACAATGAATCCAAGAAGGTGCTTTCAGAAGACAAGAGAACCTCAAGAGGTTATCTTTTGACGCAACTTCAGTGAACTGATTCCTGGATAGAAACTGTTAAAATCAGACTCTGAAACAGATGGTTAACCTTGGGTGAACGAATGAAAAGGGGAGAAATGAATGGAATATACTACATTGTATATTTTAAATATTTTAAATATTGCTTAAGCATGAATAAAACAAAACAGACCATGAGGAAGCTTTTAAATTTCCAAGATATCTAATTTCACCAATTCTACCCATGAATCAAAACATACCCCAATTCTACCTGATGACTATGACTCTAACTTTGGATAAACCAATTAAATCACAATCTGAACCTAACTGTTCATGTATATGGTGAGTTAGAAATTAATCATTTAAGTTTCCTTGTAGTCTTCTAACACTAACAGAAGAAAAACAAATTCATTCTTTTATATTGCATGTAATATTTGTCACCTAAGCTGAATCAGTGAGCTCTGTTAGTTGTAGGCACGCATGATCAAAAAAGCAGCACTGAGAAAGCCAAAGGACAATCTTAATTCTCCAAGACTGAGAAGCAGAAAGAACACAATCTTCCAGTATAGTTCCCTCCTCACAAAGTTTTGGTGATAGTCTACCAGTTAATTCTTCCACAGGGCAAGCCCTGTCTATTATATTTCAGACTTAACAAATTATTGTTACCGCTTTTGACTGTTAAGGCCGTAAGTTAAGGCAATATGACAACTTTAAAGTAAGTTCAAAATTAAAATGTGTATCCAACAGCCAACTGAGTAAAAGACACGTCAAATTAAGCTTAGTATAAAACATCTCGTAACACAAATCACTATCATTACATTTCTCCTCTAATTCTTAGAAAAAGACAGACACTACCAGACAGAAATAAAAGCTTTTACAGCGCAAAAGCTGTAAACTTTGTAAAAACAAAGTTAACAGAAGGCAAATCAACCTCAACAAAAGAGAAAACAAGAAAGGGCTTAAGTTTTTCTTCTTTTTAAGGGGCCAAATACAAATACTACCTTGTCATTTGTAATACACAGTTAAGAGGATTTTTTTTAAGCCGACAAAAGGTAAAACAAAACAAAAAAAAAATTACTTCAGTAACAAAACGAATGCCTAATGTACCTCTTCCATATAAATTTGCATTTCAAAAGACTGTTTTGACTTAGGATGTGTATTATATTGGAATTTTTGAGACTAAATCTATCTTAACATAAGAAGTTGCATGGTGATACTTTCCCCTAAATATTCACCACTGTAAGTATTAATTAGGTTTTCCGCTGTTACCAGATGACACAACAATAACTGTTCCAAAGCTGACCTGCATTCACCATTGGAATATTAATTTTATTGTCCCTAAAAATGCTAACCTATCTAACGGCTGCACTTTGTAAGTAAGTGTCCTTTCTAGCCCTTAAGTTGCTCAATGCCATTTTGGCGTTAACTATTTTACTCGACTACTGGATGAGTTAATTCGTAGAAAATGCTCTACGTTGAAACTTTAGATGTGTCAACTGAGGACAATGTTTATATGGCCATTCAAGTTTTAAATAATGATAATTTATTTACAGCTCACTTGATATATAAACATAAAGGTTGTCAGGAAGACAGTAGAGGACTCCCAGCTCACTCAAAACCGCAGACCAACCTTCTGCATTAAAGGTTACATCCAAAGTTTCCGAAACTAATAAACTGAGCGGGGTCGCTCAGACAGCACTGCCCATCCATCACTTCATAATGAAAAGCATGAGAAGCGCATTCACAGTACGTTCTTCCAAGTACAACGCGGGTTCCCTTTATCGGATTCCTTGGGATGCTTCAAACTAGGAGGTAGGGGAACTGCTCTTTCCAACCTTTCCCGGAGCTCACACAGTCCGCGTAAAGGAACGCAGGGGCATGCAATTCTGCAAAAAGACGAGATGCTGCATTTCTAGGTTCAGCTCCTTTCCCTCAAGGAACTGGACCGCTGCTTGTTGCACTGAACGTCTGTACCAAATGGCAGCAGCAACAGCAGCAGCAACGGCAACAGCAGCACCCGCCGAGATTTTTTTTTCCCTACCCAAAAACTTTTCAAGTGTCACTACCCTAAGAGCGCAGAAACGTTAAACATTTACATCCGCACACCCTTTCATTGTTGTTCCAAGTCCGAGGCTTTCCCGGAGGACAGACAGACCCCCGCGGTCGCCAGGGAGGAGCCACTCGAGCCAGCGCCGGGCTCTTCCTCCACGGGGTGCTCAGGTTCCCCTCTGGCCGGCTCCGCGGGGCGCGGCGGGCGCGCGTTGTCTCCCGCGACCCCAGCGTCAGCGTGTCACGGAGCCGCGCGCCCGCCGCGGGGCCCGGGCGGGCGGCCACCGCGAGGCGCGCGGGGCCCGGCGCAGGGGGCAAGGTCGCCCGCGGCCCGCACAGCGCCCGGGACCCCGCGCGGCCCCTCGCTCCCCGCCCCTCGCCCGGAAGGGGGAAAACCCGCCCGCGGGAGGATTCAACAGGAGCGCCGCGCCGCCCGCCTGCCGCCCGGGAAACAGCCGCCGGCCGGCGGGCGCGGGGGGAGGGGCGGCGCGGCCGGCGGCCCCGCACGGACCCCCGCCCGCGCGCAAGGTCACCGCCCGCAGCCCGCCGCTCCCGCCGCGGGCGGCCGGGCCAGGGCCAGGGCGGCAAGTTTAATTTCCAGACGCTACGGCGGAGCCCGCGGCGTGGAGGGCGCGCGCCGGCCGCGGGGCCCTCCCCGCCCCCACCGCGCAGCCCGCCCCACGCCCCCGGCCCGCGCCCCCCGCTGCTGGGCCCGGGCGGCCGCCAGGCAGGCGGCGGCTGCAGCCCCGACGCCGGGAGAGGAGTCTCGCCAGGCGAGCGGGCGGCGCTCGAGCCCCGCCACAGACACAGCCGCGGTGGCGCCCACTGGAAAATGGAGCACGGCAGCCCGACACGAGACACGTTTTCTTTCCGTTAACTGGGTTCTCGCCTACCTCCGGGTGGCCGACTCGCTACTCCTCTCACTCCGCTGCTCTCCGGGATCCGCCGCCGCCGCCGCATCCAATCGCCTCCTCCCCCCCCTCCCCTTCCGCAGCCAGCCCGGCCGTTCCTCCTCCTCTCCGCTTCAAAATGGCGCCAAGCGCTCTTCGGCGGCTGCTCCAATCGAACCGCCGCGGACAGCACTCGGGGGCAGGCAGAGCGCGGCGTGGGTGCGCAGCGCCCCCTGCTGACCAGACAGCCCCGCGCGCGCGCCCGGGCCCGCCAGGCTTTCCTCCGCCCCGCCCCTTTCGCGCGCGCGCCCGACTCCGCCCCGCCCCGCCCCGTTGCGCGCGCACGCAGCCGCGCGAGCGCGCCGAGGAAGCCGCGGTGGCCGGGAGAGCGACAGCTGTCAGTGCTTTTCGCTGCCTCCTGGGCTTCCTTCTGCTGGGAGCCACGTGCCTTGTCGTCCACCTCTAACTCTTTGGATAAGAGCTGGGCGTTTAAAACCCTGGAATTGAGAACTGATGTGCTATGTAAATAAAATACGGATTAACTGCTTTGCTTCCTGGTAACTCTGACCTAGTCCTGTCCAAATGCCATGAAATAGTTTCTTCTACACGTCTTTATTAAATCCCACAGTTTTCCCAATCTGAGGAATTTTTCCGGCGCCAGGTGGGGGAAAGGATACAGTAATTTAAGATGGAACAAAGCATTCCATTCATTCATTTTGTTATCACGGTTGTCCTTATAGGAGGAAAAAATAACTTGAAGACCACAAAGATGCTTTCCAGGAGGTGGGTTTTCTAAGCCCCTTCACTTACAAGAGCGCAACTCCTCTTCCTTGCAGGTTTGGGGGAGCATATTAAGGATTGATCTGCAATTACCATATAGAGGGGAAAATCTTGAAGGCCTTAATGAAATATAATCTCTAACAAAAAAAATTATACTACAGCAAATTAACTTACAGAAACTAAAGCTGTTTCATTTAAAACAACATTGTTACGGAAAAATCTGTGTACTTTTCTCTCATTTTTACTGTGAATTTAAAACTGATTTAATAAAAATAAAATCCCAAAAATAACCAAGTTGTAATTCATCAGGAGCAATATAATTGGATGTGGGATAACTCAAGATAGTTAAGAATATAAATGATTCAAAAATCAGTCCTGAAGGCTGAAGAGAGAAATTATGAGGGCATGATGTAAAAATGCTGATTTTATACAGACTAAATTAACAAAATTGTCTTTAATTAGAATTACAAATCCAGACCCTACCTGTACTCATTTTTTATTGCTACTGTTATAAATTACCACATATTTAATGACTATAAGCAACAACACAAATTTGTCTTACAGTTCTGCATTTCAGAGGACTGGCACTTGTTTCTCGATGCTAAAATCAAGATACTGACTCAGCTGTGTTCCCTTCTAGAGGCTCTAGGGGAAAATCCATTTTCTTGCCTTTTCCATCTTCGAGATGATAACCACATCCTTAGCTCATGTCACCTTCCTCCTTCACAGCCAGTACCATAGTATCTGAGTTTGTTTCTATTATCACAACTCTTTCTCTGACTCTCTCCTGCCTCCTTCATTCACTTTTAACGACCCTTGTGACCATACTGAGTCCACTTGGGTAATTTGAGATAGTTCTCCTAATTTAAGGTCAGACGATTAGCAACCTCAATTTGATCTGTTACCTTAATTCCCCTTTGCCATTTAACCTAACATGCTCACAGATTCTCGGACAGCTATATTTGGGGAACCATTATTCTGTCTGCCTTAATGTCTCTTAATTGGGTTATTTAGACCTTTTTTTTTTGGAGGGGCTAAAACCGAGGGTAAGGGGATTAGGGATTTGGAAGACATCTAGAATGCACATAGTTAATATAGGCAGTCCTAAATATGTCTCCATTGCCCCTACTACATATTGAAGATAGCCTTGTTACACTACAGCATGATTTCTGAAATCTTTGTCATCCCAAAGCTGAGCCAAATATCATATAAGCTTAACAATCCTCCTTTCCCCCATCCAGAGAAGACTTAGACTGCAGGCTGTCCAGAGGGTGTGTTGCAGGGTATGCTGAAAAATTGTCTCTTGAGGACCTAGAATTTCAAATTTACACCATTGGATAGAAAATAATTTCCAGGTTAAAAAATAAAATAGAATGGCATATGAATGTGTGCCTCTAGAAATATAGCACTTAGTGTATATAATTATATTTACTAAAATCAATAAATCAGAATCATTTTTAACCTGTACTGCAAATAAGCTGATTGAATGTACTCATAAGAGACTCTGTGAGTATATTAAAAGAAAAAAACAAGAGAGAAATACCACATTTGATGAGAACAAATATACCATATTACTTTTATATTTATCATTTCACTCCAAAAAGCAGTAAAATACTTATCATGTATAATAAAGCATACCTGGCAGGTAGGTAGTGAATGAGGAGACTGAACATTACCTACATATAGGCTATTTCTTATTTGATGTAATTTAGGCACCTTCCAAAGGCCAGTCAAGATAAAAATATGACCCCTATCAGCTTGCAACATTACTGAAATTTCCACTAGACTAATTCTTTGGGTTAAGGCATTGGATCTTCAGAAAATGTGTTGGAATGTGGTTATATTACATGAAAAAAATAACCAACCAGCCCACCAGTACCTACAAGCAGACACAAAGCTAAGTAGAAATTAATTTTGTGATATTTTAGGCATCCTGCAATCAGGTAAAGTCTTCTTCAAATTCCTGAAGTCTCCTATTCATAACGCTACCATGAAGGAACAATCCACATGGGGACTATTTCAAAATTCAGCTCCTGGTGCATAGAATTCCTCCTTCCATGATTAATTCCCTACACTCAGCTCTGTGTGACCCTCTTTAAAATGCAAATATTCCTAGAAGGATGCTACATTCATCTATAGTCTCAGAGCAGGGGTTCTCACTGGACCTGAGCAATTCTGTAGTCGCCTGGAAAGATCGTGAAACTGCTTGAACCTGTCAGCTGGCACTTACACCAGTTTCACATTAACAGAAAATTGTTTTCCTCTCTGTGAAGAAAAATAAGAGAGATAGGCTGAAAGAACCACCGGCATTTCTAATAGGAAAGAGTTAAGAGAGAAAATACGTCAAAGTGGAAAATTAGGGGATGGAGGTCATAATACGGTTTTATGCCTACCTTTGCCTACTTCATAATACAGTTTAATGCAAGAGCTAGCAAAAAATAAGCCAAGTCATTTTCCTTCTAATTTTCTTTTTAAACATTGTTTTACTTTTCTTGTCTCATTAAGAGTTCTGGACCAACTCTTTATCTGCCTAATAACCAATGGCACCTGGATATTCTATGGAGAAATTATTAATTTTTTTCACCAAATCTTTGGGAAATGTGTGTATATGCCTGTCATCAAGAATCATTTGCAGGGCCTCCCTGGTGGCACAAGAGGTTAAGCATAGCACTATGAAGCTATCCACAGCCTCTGCAGCACCAGTTCAATCCCCACCAAGCAGGGAGCTACCCACATGGCACAGCAGACCTCTCCTATATCACCCACTGCTCCCCTTAGCAGTGTATTTCAGTATATCTGCCTGTTCTGTGCCCAACTCTGTCTCTGGTGAATCCTCTAACCCCCCACACACACACCTCTGGCCTATACCTCAGTTCTTGTATGCATAAATAAATACATTTTTTTTAATGCATTTTATTTATTTATTTTTTTTTTTAAGATTTATTTATTTATTTATTTATTCATACAAGCACTAGGTACAGTCAGAAGCGCGGGAGGGTGAGAGACTTCACCAGAGTCAGAGCAGGGAGCAGAACAGGCAGACTAATGAAGTATACTGCTGAGGGGAGCAGTGGGGAAAAAGGAGAGGTCTGCCTCACCATGTGGGTTGCTTCCTGGCCAGCCGGGGATTGAACTCGCGTGTCAGAGGATGCAGATTGTTTCATAGTGCGGTGCTTAACCCCTTGCGCCACCAAGGAGGCCCCAATTCTCTCATTTTATATAAAGAAACAGCCCAAATAACTATGTGATTTGTCCAGGGATAAACATAAAGTAAATGTTTTCTTAAATATCATAATCTTCCAATTAATTTTAAAAGTAACTGTAAAATCCCATTTCATTTCACAGATATATTTGAATTTCTTCCATGTAAGTCACAAGCAAATACTATGGTTTTGTGAAATATTGATCGATGTGTGACAAAACAAAGAAAATTAGAACCTTAATTGTAGGGGACAGTTGCTTCAATATGTTTCCTCAAATTTGTTATATACATCTATATACTTAAATTTTTATTGTGATGAAAAACCACATATTCCATCTTAACTGTTTTTAGAATGCAGATTGGCAATGTTAAGTATATTTATATGGCTATGAAATTGCTCTCCAGAATTTTCTCAGGGTGCACAGCTGAGAAACTGTATCCATTAAATACCCCTTTTTCTTGCCCCTGTCCCTGTCCCTAGGACCTACCATTCTGGTTCTAACAATTTGCATGTTTTAGATACCTTATATAAGTAAAATTACACAGTATTTGTCTTTTCTTCGCTGACTTATTTCACTTAACGTAATGATAGATTTTTTTTTTTTAGAGATTCAAATTTAGATGACTAAGAGACATTTATATATAACATCATACCTTCTGCTACCATCCAAAGAGAGGTCTGTATTTAGGAAAAACAGTAATCATCAATCCAACTTCAGGAAATAATAGACATAAGGAACCAAGAGTAACTTCATTTGAACATATTGGAAACAGCACGGAAGAGCCAACATTTTAGCTCTGAATATTTTTCCAAGGCATTCTTTCAATATGATATATTTCATAAATATATACATAGTCAATCTATAATAAATGTTTTGTTTTGCACAGTCAACAAAAGCAGCAGTCCAGAATAAGAGCCAAAAACACCAAATAGATTTTTTAATCTCATGTTTCTGTTCCAGGCAGTCTATTTTTGTGTATAGGGAGTAGCCTACCCTATATCCAAACAAGTTTGTATCACATTTCATAGGTAAATCAACTTGACTCCTGATACTTATTCTTCTTAGATTTGAAGAAAAATCCTTTGTTTTGACAAGGGAATTTAATTTCTCCTGGTTAAAGTAAAAGCAAGTAACCGTTGAAAATGAAGTATACTCAGCAGCCAGCAGATGGAGCTGTTGAAAAATGTCAGTTACTTAAACAAATTGCTGAAATAAAACCAGTTTAAGAATATACTTTAATATTTTGATGTGTAAATAATGTGCTCACTATAAAGAAATCTGGAAATGTACTTAAAATCAGAGAGGACAAAATTAATGTTTCAGTATATATGAAATCTCCAGAATCTATTGATTTATTTATTTTACAAAACATGATCTTAAAATACTATTTTAATATATGTTATATATATTTATAATGCCTTCTCTCCTAATACACAAAATATTCTAACTGTATAGGACATCCATCAAAATGGGGATTGGCTATAGCTTGAACAGGATCTTGTATGTTCCCTGCTATGCTGTGGCACTAACTTTTGATGACTGGTGGGTAACGTTTAGTCAAGGGATGGAGCTCACAAGGAGAAAGGAAAGTACTCAAGGGCTAAGGAAGGCCACTATGTAACAACCAAGTATTTAATTATTTTTAACAATTGATACAGTCACACCAATGCACAACAACTGAACTATTAGCTCTAGAAATACCTGAAAGAATATACAAGGATACATAAAATTATTGGACTCCTAGGAGGGGTGGATTGGCAACAGTGGTGGAAGAAAAATGTTTCATTATATTCCCTTTGATACCCTGATTATATCCCTAACATTAAAAATATTTTAGTAAAGGCCTCCCTGGTGGTGCAAGGGGTTAAGCACAGCACTATGAAACTATCCACAGCCACTGCAGCATATGTTCAATCCCCAGCCAGAGAGCTACCCACATGGTGCAGCAGACCTCTGCTGTCTCACCCTCTGCTCCCCTCAGCAGTGTATATCAGTCAATCTGGCTCTTCTGCTCCCCACTCTGTCTCTGGTGAATCCTCTCACCCCTTCCGACCTATGGTCTACACCCCAGTTCTTGTATGCATCAATAAATAAAAATCTTAATTAAAAACATTTTAATAAAATAATGAATAACTTTAAGGTAAATAAATACACATATCATTTTTAGTGACTATTCCATTGTGTGGTATATGCCAAAATTTATGATCACTTATTGGTGAACAGTTTAATAATAAGTTATAACAAACATGTTTAGATCCGTGAGTTCATAATATATTTTAAAGTGAAAACACTTAGTGTTTGAGACTGCTGATTTAGAAATCCGGCAAATGAGAGGAAAGAATTCACCATTATACAGAACACTACCTGACCTATATAAACTGTACCAGTGGATAGTCAAATTGTTTTCTGTAACCTGAAATATTCTAGCCAATAAACGAAGAAGGAATGATAGAATAAGGATATCATTATTTTAAAAAAACTTTAATGAAAACAACAGCTCCAGATAATGAACATAAACTAACATCACACAGAGACAACCAAATTATAGCAGCAGCATAACAGCAGCAGCAGCAGCAGCAGCAGCAGCAGCAGCAGCAGTAGTAGTAGTAGTAGTAGTAGTATAGTGTAACAGGGTGGTCCCCAGGAAAGGGGGAGGTTCCAGGTTTCTTGTCCCACCCAAAAAGGAGGGTGGAGTTGAGCAGAGAGAGAAGAAGCTACAGAGGAGACTGAGGAAGGAAGGAAGCAGGATGGAGAGCCAGAGGAGATCTAGAGGAGGCACATGGAGTCAAGAGACACTTGAAGAAACTGCGCTTGCCTTTTGGTCATGAACTGGGTGACACAGATGTGCGTGAGAGACCTGTGGGGAGGTGACAGTGGCGGTTTTTGTCTTGATTTTGAGTTTGCTTTTTTCGTTCTAGACTTGTCTGGTTATTTCTGACCCTTTTCTGTGGGTCCCCACTGGAAGATGCTTTAGACTTGTGGCAGGCTTTGGGGCCTTGCTCTGGGCCAATCCCATTTGAATGGACTTTTACCCACGAGGGGACGGGTAACTCTGGGTGCTTGATTTAAAAACTATATTCTTTGCCTTTCCTGTATTGTTTCCTAATTGTATTAAAGTTCCTTCCCATTAAAGTCTCATATGTTTTGTGTTGATGCAGTGGAAAAACCTATTTAAAACAGACAGGTTTGCAGGGTCTGGGCTGCCCCTCTCCATGCCCAGTAGTAGTAATAGTTATAGTAGTAGTAGTAGTGGTGGCAGCAGCAGCTGAGGTGGCTACCGTGGTGGTGGTGGTAGTGGTGGTGGTAGTATTGGTAGTAGTATTGCCATAAAAACCCAACCTGAGGGACCTCCCCTGGTGGCCCAGTGGTTGAGCACTGGGCTGCGAAACTGCCCACAGCCTCGGCAGTGCCAGTTCAATCCCTGGCCGCAGGGCGAGGGTCCCACATGGTGCGCAGACCTCTTCTGCCGGGCCCGCTGCTCCCCTCAGCAGTGTATTTCATCAGTCTGCCTGTTCTCTTCCCCACTCTGGCTCCGGTGAAGTCTCTCACCCTCCCGCGCTTCTGACTGTACCCAGTGCTTGTATAAATAAATAAATAAATCTTTCAAAAAAAAAAAACACCCCAACCTGAATCTGAGAACCAACATCATCCTACATAGGGGAAATACTAAAGCAGCATAGAAACAATTCTCACAGGAATGGATGGTCAGTATAGATGACAGGAATCACAGGAGAGAAGGACCTTGGGTAGGAGAGAGTGCTAGGAGCCTAGCACTTTTTTTTAAAGATTTATTTATTTATGCATACAAGAGCTAGGGTGTAGGCCAGAAGTGCAGGGGGTGCGGGATGAGAGGATTCACAAGAGACAGAATGCGGAGCAGAACAGGCGGATCTACTGAAATACACTCCTGAGGGGAGCAGCGGGCAAGACAAGAGAGGTCTGCTGTGTCATGTGGGTCACCTCCCTGTCAGGCCATAGTTTGATAGTGCTGTCTTTAACCCATGTAACACCAGGGAGGCCCCACTTTTAAAGTTTTATATTCTATATGTGCTTTATTTATAAATGGGTGTCTAACTCTTCATCTTTCACAGATGTTTAAATATCTTGGGTGAAGAATCTACTTTCTGGAGGAGATTCCTGTATTGGCGTATCTATGGCTTAGTTGAATACAAAACCAGGATCTAGCTTTTGGTTTGAAAATGGAAGATAAGAATGATGCCACAAATGGAGCAAGCATTTTTTGTTTGTTTGTTTAAATTTTTATTTATTTATACATACAAGAGCAGGGGGATACAGGCCAGAGATGTGGGGGGTGAGAGGAGTCACCAGAGACAGAGTGGGGAACAGAACAGGCAGACTGACGAAATACACTGCTGAAGGGAGCAGCGGGCAAGTCAGGAGAGGTCTGCCTCACCATGTGGGTTGCTCCCTGGCCAGCCGGGGATCGAACTCATGCTGCAGAGGCTGCGGATTGCTTCATAATGTGGTGCTTAACCCCTTGCGCCACCAGGGAGGACCCCTGGACCAAGCATTTTGAGAATTTTTCTGGAAGATATAAAGCTCCTAAGATTGACTAAATGTAGAATTAAAATATCATGACATATTTAAAGGGTACAATTTGGAGGCTTTGACATATACACTAATTTGTGAAAGCAACAAAACAATCAAGATAACAAACAAGCAATTTGGATTTGGTCAGGCCTAGCTACAGAATTTTCTGGTTCTAGTATAAAATGAATATGCAAATTCAACAAAAAGGTGCCTTAAAGATATACAGTACATTCCTGTCTTGGTGGTTTTTATTGGGTATTTAATGTCACACTCTCTTGGACACAGGGATACTCACAGAACAATTGTAGATGCTGACAGGTGCCAGGTATGCTGCCCTTTCACCTGGGGGGTGTGTGTGTGTGCATGTACCTACTGGGTTCCTTTTCCTGCCAACCTCAGAAGGAAGCACTGGACCCCCAGGTGGTGGTAAGGGAAGTCAAACTCCCTCCCTAAGGGCCTATCACCTCACCCTTACTATGGATAAGCACACAAGGAATTCCAGTCTCTGCACTGGTTCACACTCAGTATCTGAATCAAGAATTCATAAGGGGCTGGCCCCTACTGAGTTGCCCATCAAACATGCTGTATGCCAGCACTGTATGAGGGCAGCAGTTACTATGCCCCACCCAGAGAGGATATCAGGAGGCATGACTAAGCTCCTTCTCTCAATGTTCACAATCAGGACTCCTCTATGGCCAGAGGGGGTGAGTAGAATGTAAGTATTCCCCCTTCAATGTGTCCTTGTCACTACCCTAGGTAGAAAATAACAATGGTCACAGAGTGGGTGGAGAGGTGGGTAGCAGGGGCAGGAGGACCTTTGAAGGGAAATAAGCAGTCAAGAACTCACCTGTAGGTTTACAGGTGTGGGGAACTGGCAGGATGCCCCAAGCTTTTGAAGCACATGGAATTATCCTGTTGGCCTAACACACAAATTTCAAGATTAAATTATAAACTTCAAGATTGCACTCACAGAATATTAAACCACATGTGCAGTGCCATTCTGATCATGGACCCTGCACAACTGCATCATTTGCACACTGTTATGGATGGAATGATTGTGTTTATCCAGACTTCATGTTGAAATCCTAACAAGTGTGATAGCATTGAGAGATGGAGCCTTCGGGAGGTAATAAGGTAATGTGGGTAGAGCCTCATGAGATTAGTATACCCTTATAAGAAGAAACAAAGAGGGGCCTCCTTGGTGGCGTAAGGGGTTAAGTTTGAGCACTATGAAGCTGTCCACAGTCACTGAAGCAATCTCAGCCAGGGAGCTGACCCACATGGCGCAGCAGACCTTTCCTGACTCACCTACTGCTCCCCTCTGCAGTATATTTTGGTTAATCTGCCTGTTCTGCTACCTACTCTGTATCTGGTGAGTCCTCTTACTCACCCGCACCTCTGGCCTACATCCCAGCTCTTGTATGCATAAATAAATCAATATTAAAAAAAAAAGAAGGAACAGAGAGATGATTTCTCTCTGCCATGTGAGGATATTACAGAGTAGGAGGAGGGGCACCCCAGGACCCCCAAACGCACCCCCTCCAAATGGGCTCTGCCATCTGCCTCATCAAGAGAAAACATAAACTAGTGCATAAGATCTTCAATAGAAAGGGACTATAGGGCCTCCCTGATGGCACAAAGTGTTAAGACACACCTATGAAGCTATCTGCAGTCACTGTAGCACGAGTTCGATCCCCAGCCGGCCAGGGAGCTACCCACATGGCGCAGGAGACCTCTCCTGACTCGCCCACTTCTCCTTCAGCAGTGTATTTCAATCTGCCTGTTCTGTTCCCCACTCTGTCTCTGGTGAATCCTCTCACCCCCCGCCCCACACCTCTGGCCTGTACCCCAGTTCTTGTATGCATAAATAAATCTTTTTTAGAAAGGGACTTTAATATAATTAGTGTGTAATAAAGAGAAGGAAAGACTAGATAAAATAGTTTCCACAAGAAACACCCAAAGTTACCCATCTCTTCGTGTGTAAATGCTCAGCCAAACAGGGTTTGAAAAAAGCAGGGCTGCTGAGGCCAAAAAGCTTGCCACAAGTCTAAAGCGCCTTCTGGTGGGGACCCATAAGAAAGGGGCAGAAGGGGCCAGACAAATTTGAAAGGAAAAAAGCAAATCAAAATCAAGATAAAGACTGCCATAATCAACCTCCTATTGGGTCTCTCACCCATGTCTGTTTCAAGTGTCTCCCAAGTCATTGGTACAAGTGAAAGTCTGAGAAGCAAATGCAGCTTCCTCACGTCTTTCTGCTCTATGTGCCTTCTCCAGATCCTCTTCTTCATTTCTCCTCTCTTCAGCTTCTCCTCCCTGCTCAACTCCACCCTTCCCAGGGTGGAGTGGACTTGTAACCTCCCCTTTCTCTGGAGACCACCCTGTTACAAGGATACAGCAGTCTGCAAAACGGGAGGCAGGCTCTCAACCTGACACTGGAGTTACCACTGCCTTGATTTTGGACTTCCAACCCCCAGAAATATGAGAAATACTAGTTGTTTAAAGCAGTCTGTGGTGGTGTTATCGCAGCTTGAATGGACTATAAGACACTTGCCCATCTGGTTCATCAGCCAATGGATGGATGGTTAGATTGAAAAACCAGTCAGGAATTCTTGTGATAAGGAATTATTTTTCCCTTAGAAACACTCTAAGTTTCTAATTAAAAGTAGGAAAATGCTTAAATGCACTATTTCATATATGTTACAGATAATATATAACCATTAACAATGTTTACATTTTAATCTTGTGGGGAAAGTGCTCATTCTGTGCTTGTAGTTGAAAGAAGATTTTTTAAAAAACTGTATTCTGATTATGTGATCCGAGCTACACAAAGAGAAGAAAAATGCATATAAAAGCTTGGAAAGAGGGCCTCCCCGGTGGCGCAGCGGTTGAGCGCTGGATTGCGAAGCTGCCAGCAGCCTCTGCGGCGCCGGTTCGATCCCTGGCTGCTCCCCGGCCACCGGAGAAGGGTCCCACATGGCGCGCAGACCTCTCCTGCTGCCAGCTGCTCCCCTCAGCAGTGTATTTCGTCAGTCTGCCTGTTCTGTTCCCCACTCTGGCTGTGGTGAATTCTCTCACCCTCCTGTGCTTCTGACTGTACCCAGTGCTTGTATAAATAAATAAATAAATCTAAAAAAAAAAAAACCCCAAAACATCACTTAGTATGTTGTCTCAGTGGGAGATAACGCCAAAAGGAAGCTAAAGGATCCAAGTTCACCACTTCCCCTATCTACTAGAGTCTGTGTATGGGCATACAACCATATATTCAGATAATCAACTGCTTCTGGAATTTGTGAATCTTGATCTAATTTTGAAGGCTACGACAATGGTCAAAGATTCACTGTAAGCAATATTTGCTGCACACTAACAAGACTTTTCTGCTGATATATTTTATGCTGCTGTGGTTCATGTAGCCAACCATTCTTTTTTTTTTTAAAGATTTATTTATTTATGCATACAAGAACTGGGGTACAGGCCAGAGTTGTGGGGTGGGGGTGAGAGGATTCACCAGAGACAGAGTGGGGAACAGAACAGGCAGACTGAAATACACTGCTGAGGGGAGCAGCGGGCAAGTCAGGAGAGATCTCCTGCGCCATGTGGGTAGCTCCCTGGCTGGGGATCGAACTTGTGCTGGAGTGGCTGCGGATAGCTTCACAGGTTGCATCTTAACCCCTTGTGCCACCATGGAGGCCCTAGCCAGCCGTTCTTAAAGAATCCTTGCATCTGTTGTTTCATTGCCACACTAGGTGCCTGGCTGATTCTGGGTTCTGTGACTCCTGGCATCTTTATCATAAATACACTTCTGCTTAAGCTAGTTCATGTGGTATCAATATAGCTCCACATAATATAACTTATCTATCCTTTCTATATTTTCTGTGATAACTATGTATCACTTGAATAAAATAGAGGAAGAAAATAGACATAGGAAAAATTACCAAATCATCCCTCAATTCCTCTTGTCTCAGCAATTTCAGATAACAATTAAGTTAAAAATAAATTCAATTTGTATATTTCTATACTCAAAAAATGATAAAATATCATTTTAAAGTAAATTTGTACTGCATGGTAAGTATAAATATTCATAATGAGAAAATCAATAGATCACAGATGAAAAATCAAATGAAATCGTAAAAGTTCATATATGAGGCTTTATTGAAGCTGTGCTCATATTTTCAAGCAAATATATTGATTAGTTCTTCTAAAATATTACCCACAAGGTGTAATTTTCAATCGCCTTGGTATTAAACAGTCAAGAAAAAATTTATTTTGCAGCTCCTAACTAGAATTATGAATGTCTTCATGTACACAATCAATAAACTCTTGTGGGATTAACTGTATGCCATGAAATAAAACTATAAAATATTTTATTGCATAAATTAATTTTTTCACCTAACTACTTACAATTCCTGCTTCAGGTATAGAAGTTACCAAGTATACACTTTCTTTATGAATAGGATAAAAATTTATGTGGCTTTGTAGAAAGATATAAATGTGCTAATGGAGAGGGAACATTACTCAAGAAATATGGAGTGTATGTGCGTGCCTGTGCATGCATCCTGAAGCCAGAATATTATTTACTGGAGAAACACTAAGTATATTTCCACTAAGGTCAGAAGACAAGGCAAGGATGATTACTTTGTTTATCCCTAGAGAATGAACCAAAACTAACTCAAAATAATTCAGTAATATAGCAGGATATGAAATTAATAGGAAAAACAACAACCTTAGCTTATACAAATAAAAACCAGTTAGAAGATGTGATAAAAGAACATTTACAATAAGTAACAAAATGATAAAATACTTAGGAAAAAAATTAACCATAAATGCTTAAAATCTATTTATTATAAAGTACACTGTATTATCAGTGTCATAAAGATTGGGTTCTTTACATAAAATTTGACTTGTGCTAATCAAAAGATAGACATTTTGGGGCCTCCCTGTTGGCACAGGGGGTTGAGCGCAGCACTGTGAAGCTGTCCAAAGCCTCTGCAGCGTGGGTTCAATTCCGGCCCGCCAGCAGAATACCACATGGTGCAGCTGACCTCTCCTGTCTTGCCCGCTGCTCCCCTCAGCAGTGTGTTTCTTCAGTCTGCCTGTTCTGTTCCCCGCTCTGTCTCCAGTGAATCTTTTCACCCTCCCGTGCATCTGGCCTGTAACCCAGTTCTTGTATAAAAATAAATAAATCTAAAAAAAAAAAAAAAAGATACACATTTTGTGCTCGGATGTATCAATATTATCCATATATTAGATTTCCTTTAAGTTAATTAATGAATGTATTTCAATCCCAATTTTTAAAACACCAAAGAGTTTATTAGAGTTAGATAAGTTGATACTCAAGTTTATATGGAAAAATAAACAGCTAGAAAAATACTAAAAAAGAAAAAAACTATTGGGGATGAGGTTAGGTAAGCCTTACAAGATATAAGTAAAACAGTGTACTATTGATTCATAGGCAGAAATGCCAATTAAGTGAAATAAAAACTAAGTTCATGTGGCATTTAATATAAAAGTGATTATCTCCACCACTGGTGTAAACATAGACTGTTTAATAAATTGTGTTGGGGAAAAATTAGAAATTCATTTCTTATTCCATAAATAAACTGCTAATGGATTGAAGCTGTAGCAGAAAGCCTGAGTGAATCCTTTTAACCTGTGTGTAGGCAATTCCTCTTAATATGGCTATGGCTTAAAGTTCACATGCAATAAAGAAATAATTACTTTAAAAAAAATTAAAAATAAAAAACCTCTTACATGGGGAAAATAATCAAACATAGTAAAAAGACAAATAAATTGGGAGGAGAATTTTGCAAGAAATGTGCCAGATAAATGGCAAATATTCCTAATATATAGGGCATTTTTAACTTGAAGCAAAAAATGATTGAATTTTAAAAATCCAATAAAAAGTGAGCCAAAGAGACAATCCACAAAAATGATACAAAAATGCCCATTAATAATGAGATAAATGCAAATTAAAACTACACTGACATACTATTTTTCATTAATTACACTGGTAAAAGAACAGGTAAACTCACACTCCTGAAATGTGTGCTATGCACAATGATGTCTTTCCAAGGAGTATAGTATAGAAAGGGGGTTGGGGACGGGTGGGAAAGAGCAACTTCGCTGTAGAGAAAGCCAGCAAACACTAGCCAGGGGATCAAGTTCAACATAAACAAACATAAATTATGTTGGTAATACCTATACTTACTGTTATATGATTTAAAATGACACTTTCCTCTGTGGTCTTCCTCTCAAAACCCCACCACCTCAGTCTAATCATGAGAGAAGATCAGATGAATTCCAATAAAAGAGTAACCTATAATATATCTGACAATTGTCAGATATACTGACAATGTTTTCTTAAAATTGTCAACGTCATCGAAATTAAATAGAATCTGAGAAAATGTCAAAGGCAAGAGGACAGTTAAGAAATTACACCTTCATGTACTATGGTATCCTAGACGGGATCTTGTAATAGAAAGGACATTAGATAAAAGTTAGGAAACCTGAATAAACTGTAGTTAATATTAATGTATCATCATTGGTTACTTATAACAATGTACCATAGTAATGTTAGAGGTTAGTAATAGGGAAAACTGTGCAAGGGAGTTATATAGGGAGAGTTTACATGGAACACTGTATTATCTACTTAATTTTTCTGTGAATCTAAAACTGTCCTAAGAATAGTCTATTAAAATAATCAAACAAACATGTAAATTAAGGACAGCAATGGATTATAATTCATGAATACATGAATTCATACTTAAAGCCTTCATAAATAAAGAAGGCTCTTTTTTTCTATTCTTTTTAAAAATTAATTAATTTTTTAAAATAAATTTTATTTTTGTATTCCCCATACAATTGCAACCCCCTTATTTTGACCCCAATCCCTCCCCTCCCCACTCCCCACCCCCCATTAAGTGTCTCTGGTTCATAGTTTTTTGTTGATTTTGATTTTCACTTTCTTAGAGTTATTAATTTTCCTGGTCCCTTATTTAAGTTTTCTAGATTCCTGCTATGCGTGAGACCAGCCGGTATTTTTCTTTTTCTTTCTGGCTTATTTCGCTGAGCATGATCCCAAGAAGGCTCTTCTTAATGTCACCATCAGGATTAATAAATGTGAAGGGCTAGGTGTTGGGGGTGGGGGGGGACCCAGTATTTTGTAACTATCATTGGTTGCAGCAAGAATGGTTAATGGAGGCCACTCCATAAGGTAGACTTTGTTTAGAGTAAGGTATTTGCTTTGTCTCAAATTCTCTCCTCGCAGATTACTTACTGAGCTGGAGAAACTGAGTAAAAACCTTGATCGGGCGATTAATTAATGTAAATTTATAATGGACAGAATCCTGTGCCTCTAGATGTCACATCCTGAGGAAACAAATTATGTCGTTTTGAGGGTCGATGCATAACTTGAATCTGATGAGGAGACATCAGATTATGATGTGGGAATTTTTTATTTGAGGAAGATTTTTGTTGTTGTTAATGGAATTGCTTGCTTTGGTGAGCCCTCTTGGTCTTAAGGCTGTTAAATAATCAAATGCAAACACTCCAGACTGTGACTTTATTATAGTTATAAATTTTTTATTATATTTATAAATTCTTTATTATATGTATAAATTCAAAACACTATCGCAACAAATTTACTTAAATATGAAGAAACTGGCCGTTTCCCGCGTTAAGGACAGGAAAGAAAGAAGAGCGAGGGTTGGGGAGAGCAGGTCCACAGAATGGGGGAAGTGGCTAGAGAAGAGAAGGGACCTTGAGCTGAAGATTGCTAGTTGTTCCGTTAGTGGTTACTATTACAAACACACAGTGCTTACTTCCTCCAGGGGCTGTTCTAAGCCCTTTTCACACATACACACATATATATAGATATATACTTCTTTTAAATAGGGAAGATCAGTAATTGGTCTCATCTTCCAAAACACAGACATGACACTACATGCTTCTCTCATATTTTATCTGTTACCAAAACTCAGCTGCAGTGATCGCCTCTAATAGAAAAACATGTGCATAACAATTTTAGGTTTTTTTTTTTTTTTGTAGAAATATCGGAACCTCTACTAGTAATATCAAATGTTGAGTTCCTTTTGAAAAGCCTAATTATCTCCTAAAAAACCTGAAGAGTATACACCGAGAACAGCTTATGTTTCTTTCCAGCGTGCCAGGGCACTCACATTTTCTTTCCATTAGGGGTGAAACCCAGGGTAGGTCTCTGCCTTTTTCAGCCAAAATTGGTAATTTGCACTAACTTCCCCGCCCCAGTTCTAGAAACTAGTTCCGGTCTACGTTGCTGTCGAGTTAGTGCGTACAACACGCAAAGGATTCTGGGATATCAAGTCTCCGTACTACGAAGTTCCCAGGCCCAGTATGAACGCCGGACTTCAATTCCCACAATGCCTTGGCAAGGACCCCTAACTCTAGCCAGAGCAACCGTGAGATGGCCGCCATCTTGCGTACGGACTTGAGGCTTGCTGCTTGGTCTTAAGGACCCGATTTGTCGAGGTCCGGTGTCTCTGCCTCGAGGGACGTTTCTTTCAGTTTCTCGGAGGTTCGCGTCTTTCTAACGTAGGATTCATTTGGAGGCAAAGGTCAATGCAGAGCTGTAGAGTAAGGTGAGTAAACAACATATTTTAAGGGAGGATCGGGTTGGTGATGATGTCTTTCGCTTTCTTCCTAATCGATTTGCGTGCTTGTGGGTGGGCGGCCGCGCGCTTTAGGTTAGCTTTAAACGTTGGTACCCGGAGTGAACCTTTCAGCCTCGGAGACCTCCAGAATCCTAGGAAGAACTGAAAATGCCTTCGCTGGGACAAAGAAACTGGGTGACGCACTTTTCCACGGTCTCCCCTCTTGGGAGGGCGAGAGGCGATGGGGCTCATATTGTGTGTAGGCCACGCTTTGTCAACGCACTCTGGCCAGCTCTGCCTGGGACTTTTCTGACATTTCCAGTAAGGAAATGAGGGCGGGAGCTCGCTGAGCATGGCAGCCGTGTCCGGGAGGACGGCGATCTTTTACGATTGTATATTCCTTTAGACTCTGCTGTCTGCCTGTGTTCTCTGTAGTTGATCTCTTTGCCCTTTCCTTTTTTCGTGTTCTAGAGGGGAACATCATAGAACGAGCAGAATGAAGTATTGAATAAAACAGGCTTTTGAGTTGTACTCATAAGGGTCCCTAAGAAATTTCAAGGCAAGCAGAATTTTTCTCGATATAGACCGGTTCTCAGAAAAAGATGAGCGCTTTGATTTTGGAAGTGGCCAGATTTCTTTTCTAACCATAATATACCATGTTTGTGGTGTTCCCAGTGTAACTGAAGTTATCTTTTTTCTTTTAAATCAACGCACTTTACCCATTTGGACACCACTTTTGCACTACTTACAGCAATAGGGCCCATAAAGTCTAGGATTTTAGTTAGCTTGATTGTTAAGGAGATGGAATTGTCAGAGGTTTGGGAACTGTATCCATTTACTCGTAAAGACATAGTGATTTTAAACAGGAGGACGTTTATGATGCCATTTGTCACAGTCAGTTTTGATGTGTCAATTTTGTGCGCAGATTTGCTTTCGTTAGTACACAGTCGAGTATATGTATCTCATCTGTGTGTGTGTATGTGTGTATATATGTGTGTGTGTACAGGGGTATAGCCTGGAGGTGAGAAGATTCACCAGAGACAGAGTAGGGAACAGAACAGGCAGATTGAGTGAAATACACTGCTGAGGGGAGCAGTGGGTGAGTTAGGAGAGGTCTGCCGCACCATGTGGGTAGCTCCCTGGCCAAAGATTGAACTCCTGCAACAGCGGCTGCAAATAGCTTCATAGGTTGAGTCTTAACCCCTTGCGCCACCAGGGAGGCCCAAAATATATATTATTGATTTAACTTTCCAAACTTAAATACTTTTAAGTTCTCTAAACTAAGAATTACATCATTTAGAGTGAAGATGAGATACTTACCTTTAATTAAATCCCACCCATAAATCATTGTGTTATACCAATACTTAAATCCTAAGAGGTTATGAAACTAGAATTTTATAAATTTTATATTTTGGGGAAATGTTACTGTTAATTGCTGTGTCCAGGGCAGAATTAATGATGAACAAGATGAGCCTTAAAATTTAAATGTCTTTTTCTAGTTTCTGTTAAAGTTTTATTTAGGTTTGTTAGACATTAGTTATTAATTATATGATTTGTTTGCTACCAGATGCCTTATGGTGAAATTAAAGCTAAATCCTTGGGACGCGGGGAAGAAATAACAAGTGAACCATGTTATAAAAAATTTAAGTCAACTGACAAGGCTTATGTTTTTCCCCATCATGGTAATGCTAATTTTCACAAAATCCAAGAGAAAACTGGAAGACATAGTTATACTCAACAGGATAAAACCAAAACTACAAACTTGCTCAAACCTGTTCACAATGAGAAGCCTGGTAATAGGCCAGGTGTTATTGGATCCACTGATTCACAAGTTTTAAAGCGTACAAATCCTACACTGGTATCCAAGGATGATGAGATATACAGCACAAGTAAAGCATTTATAGGACCCATTTACAAACCCCCTGAGAAGAAAAATTGTAATGAAAAGAGGAATCAAGCAGACACTGTCAATGGTGTTGATGGCAAAGGAAGACAAGAAAAGAAACAGAAATTTAACTTAAAGAAATCAGAGATTGACGATGAATTATTTCAGTTTTACAAAGAAATTGAAGAGCTTGAAAATGAAAAAGATGATACAGAAGGTGTTTGTAAGGAATCTGAACCCTCTAAGGATGAATTTATTCCATATTATCAGGACTATAATAACGACCTCTCAAAGTCTGAAGAAGAGAAGAAAAGAGACCTTAGTAATGCTCTTCAGTCACACTGTGATTATCAACAGTATGTAGGGAATGAACCAGACAAATATCTTTGTAATGAACAAGTAAAACCTACATTTGGTGACATTTCGTTTACTTCTTTCAGGCCTGAATGGCCACCAGTGCATTCTTTTTCAGAACCCCAAGGCTCTCCTGATCCCAGTTTTGACTATCATTTCAGTGTTCAAAGAGTCAGTACTCCACCAAATCCACCATCAAATACTTTTCATCCTCACAATGGCTCTCTTATACAAAATGGATATTATGTTAATAGCTGTAATGTTAACTGGAATTGTTTGACTTTTGATCAAAACAAAGAATATACTGACTGTAGTGAGAGTAGAAATGGCTATAGTGTTCAAAGTGGCTGTGTTGGTAATGGTTTCTATGAAACCGGTGAAGGATGCTGGAAAGACCCTTCTATGGACAAGCATAATAGACCAGACAGGTTTATGAACCAACCATTTCAAGAGGAAAAAAATAAATTGCAGAAGTTACTTATTTTATTAAGAGGCTTGCCTGGTTCTGGGAAAACGACATTATCTCGGTAAGTAAAGGATACCAAGTGAATACTTGGTAATTCATTACTTGAAAATTATAAATGGTAGTTGATAGCTGTAATCAATGGCAGATGCTTTCATGTTTCCAGTAGAAAATCTAACTTGTTATACTTGAGGATAGCCTCTAACAGTGTAAATATTTTAAAGTTTTCTGATAGAAGAAGAGAGTTGGCATATATATTTATATTAAGATTCTGCTGATGACCTTAAAAATAGACCATGTATACTTAATGCCAGTGATGAAAGCAAATGCTGCTTTGAGAACTTGCTGGTCTTCCTTTTTAATTCAGCTATTCAGGAAGAGAGTTGTAGTTAGTATTAGAAGTTTGGGCTTTAACTCAGTTATTTCACTTTAGGGTCTTGGACAGGTTTTGCTCTCTGTTAATAGAATGAGTAATACTTACTGTTGTGGAATTATTGTGAGAAAGAAATGATATAACCCAAGCAAAGGAATTTTTTTAGTGTTCTTTAAGCACTGCTGTGGTGTTCATATAGTTGGTTGTCAGAGGTGCCCTTTTTTGGATTCTTTTAATGTAAGGAGTTTGAAGTGAGCTCTAAGAGCTAAAACTAGTGATGTTTTAAAAATGTTTCAAATTTCTGGCTTTGTTTACCTTTTTGTTGTTGTGGTTGATGGTGTCATATTCCGTGGCTGAAATGCTCAAGGGTGGGATTGCCAGGTCATATGTAATTTCTACTTTTAAGTTTTTAAAAAAGATTTATTTATTTATGCATACAAGAGCTGGGGTGTAGGCCAGAGGTGCAGGTGAGCAAGAGAACTCACCAGAGACAGAGTGGGGAGCAGAACAGGCAGATCTACTGAAATACACTGCTGAGGGGAGCAGCCAGCGAGACCGGAGAGGTCTGCTGCGCCATGTGGGTTATCTCCCTGGCCGGGGATCAAAGTCCAACTGCAGTGGCTGCTATAGCTTCATAGTGCTGAGACTTAAAACCTTTCGCAACCAGGGAGGCCCCTGTTTACATTTTTAAAAGACTATTGATACACTTGAGTACATATGCACTGTTGTAAAAAAATAAGGAGAGGAAAAACAACACAAATTCTTTGCAGTTTATATACATTCAAGATGTATATCAGATACTGTGAAAACGAAAATGTATTTGATACCTTTGGAAGAAGATGAAAAAGTTCAAGGAACCACTTTCTAAAGATGATTTATATTTATATAAATTTATATATTTATATATAAAGATGATTTATATAACAATCTAAACAGGTTTTTTCAGAAGCAAGTAATTAGAGTCAAATTGAATTTATGATATAATATTTCAAGCTAAGTTGTAAGTTGTGATTTTTGTAAATGAATTTAAATTTAGGTCTTGTTTGATTTCTCTTTAGTAAAGATTTTGTAGAGAAGATGAAAACTCAACTCTTTAAAAAAGATGAAAACGAACAATGAACTTGTTGCACAGTTGTGGGCAATCTTCTAGATTTAGGATATAATGTGCGAAAAGAAATGCATATTTGAAATCTGGAAGATGAATGAAGAGGTTACTTGAGAGAGGGTATAGAATAAACGTAAGAAAAAAGATATTTAAGACAACATATTGGAGAATGATGTAATTGAAGGTGAATAAAATAGTGGTAAATTGATAGAATTTCTAGAAGACATAAATGTAGTAGGAGGTGATAAGGGTGATCATATGTAGTATGTATCTTTACTTGAGGAATTATATAGAGGTTACGTAACTATATAGAAGTTACGTAATTACATAGAAGTAACCGTCGTTTGAATCATGATCCACAGTTTATACAGTACTTTAACATATAAAAGTCTTGTGAGGTGGGTTGTATCTTTACATTTTAAGGAAGGAGCAAAGGCTAAAAGGGAATAAGTTCAGGTACAGGGACTTGGGAGAGTTGCAAAAACTGGCTAGGGGCCTCCTGGGTGGTGCAGCGGATTGAGCCCAGCACTTCGAAGCTGTCCCACAGCCTCTGCAGCACAGGTTTGATTCCCTCTGGCCAGGGAGATTCCCACATGGTGTGGCAGACCTCTCCTGTCTCGCCTGCTGCTCCCCTCAGCAGTGTATTTCACTCCATCTGCCTGTTCTGCTCCCCGCTCTGTCTGGTGAATCCTCTCACCCTCCCATGCCTCTGACCTGTACCCCAGTTCTTGTAAAAAAATAAACAAATCTTAAAATAAAAAAAAACAAACAAAAAAAACCCCTGCAGCCTTTATCTTGACTTGTACTTTTACTTTGTTCCTTTCCTTCCAGACTTGGCTGGCCCCTTCTGCCCCTTTCTTACGGATCCCTACCAGAAGGTTCCTTAGACTTGTGGCAGGCTTTCAGGCCTCAGTGGCCCTGCTTTGAGTCAACCCTGTTTGGCTGGGCATATACCCAACAGAAGATAAGCAACTTTGGATGTTTCATTGGAAACTATTTTAACTACATTCTTCCTCTTCTACTGCACACTAATTCTAGTAAAGTTCTTTTCTACTGAGCTCTTATACACTAAGTATGTTTGTCTTTATGCAGTGGATTGGCAGGACCCATTTAAAGCCTGCAGGTTTGGGGGTTAGGGGGTGCCTCTCATTGTGCCGCCTACCACTATTAATGAGCTCCTCCATTGCATAAAACAACTTCTGCCCTACCTCCAGATCTTCTATCCACCTTAACTTGCTTCCTCCTATCCTATAGAATTTACGACCATTTAAACTCATATAGTCACTCTTTGTCTCTCCCAAATAAAATGTAAGCTCCATGGGGAAAACAACAACTGGCCAGAAAAAGATCAACAGGGACTGTAAATGACAGTGTGTTTATATTTTACTCCTACACTATAATATCTATTGCATGTGTAGTCCTATACCTAGCTCTTTATTTTGAGGAACTTGGTTAAAGAAGCAGAAGTGTCAACATTTTTTGAATGTAGTAGGACTGGTTGTTTGGTATTGGCTATAGAGACGTATTCTTTGATGAGGAATGGTTTCACTTAAGAGTTGACTTTCCTAACAAGCTCTGAAGAAAGGAAGATTTGGTAGATTACAGTTTAACTGATTTGGGACACTAAATTAAAAGAATAGTGTTGGTATGTAGTAATGAGTATAGGAATTTTAAGTTCACATTTTTGGAAGGTAATGTTCAAGTTCCTTTCTTTCTTAATTTAGTCCTTACTCATTTCTCTATCTTCATATTCTCCTGCACTTGGGCTAGTGTCTTGCCTGAACTGCAGGAGATAATCCATCCCTTTTCTCAGGGCTCTGCTTATTGAAAAGTTCTCTCTTACGGCGCGCAGACCTCTCCTGCAGTGCCCACTGCTCCCCTCAGCAGTGTGTTTCATCAGACTGCCTGTTCTGTTTCCCACTCTGGCTCTGGTGAATTCTCTCACCCTCCCGCGCTTCTGACTGTACTCAGTGCTTGTATAAATAAATAAATAAATAAATAAATCTTAAAAAAAAAAGTTCTCTCTTAAATGGTTACTTTTGAGATTTTGACTTATCTCAGTCCTCAGTAATCCTTCTAAACTCATGTAGTTTTTAACTTTACTATTTGCATTTTGTACAAGCTACACATACAACTTTGTCTTTTTATTTATTGATTGCTGACCTAAATTGGTTTGGTTAAGTGGCTCTAAGTTAGTTGTTTACCCACAACTTCACTAACCAGATTTTAATGAAATCATTTTTAGAATAAATTTTAACACAAATGCAGACTTAAAATAGTATGAATTACATATTAAGCCAACACAAAACAGTTCATATAACCTTTGTAGTTGTATAAATGCCAGCTCTTTGTCCTTTTAGGTATACTGACAGCATTTTGATGAAAAGTTCATTCAAGGCAGAATTCAATATTCTAGACTTTTGTTATTGTAGTTGGCATCAGTTGAATAGAATACTCTGACTCAGCGATTGGCTATAGAACCATTTAAGGTATCAAGCCTTGGATGTAAATTCTAGGATGTGGGCTATAGATTTTGCTAGATTCTTATACCTTGTTCGTGTAAAGGGGAGGGGCAAATCTAAAATATTTTACCAAAAAAAAAAAAAAATTTTACCTAATGCACATTTTTTTGTACTCTACTGATTTCACCAAACCATTGATTTCATTATTATCAAAATATTTGTAGCTGTTGAGAAATAAAAAAAAGAACATAGTTGAATTACTTGTCCAAGAGGAGAGACAATGGTATTCTGTTGTCTTTGATGATGGAGGAAGAGTCCACAAGGCTTGCAAGATATACAGATGGCAGATATACTGATAACACCTTCATTTTAGCCCAGCAAAACTGGTTTTGGTCTTTTGACCTTCAGAACTGAAAGGTAAAAATCTGTGTTGTTTTAAACCACCAAATTTGTACTAATTTCTTAACAGCAGCCACTGGAAACTACTGCACACTTAACTGTGCTTTCAAAGAGAGATGGGAAGAGGTTTTTTTTCCTTCCTTTTGGAGGAGATCTCAGTTATTTTATTATTTTTTAAAGATTTATTTTATTTATTTATGCATACAAGAGCTGGGGTATAGGCCAGAGGTGTGGGGAGGAGGAAAGAGAATTCACCAGAGACTTAGTGGGGAGCAGAACAGGCAGATCCACTGAAATACACTGCTGAGGGGAGCAGCAGTTGAGACTGGAGAGGTCTGCTGCGCCATGTGGGTTATCTCCCTGGCTGGGAGTCCAACTCTTGCTGCAGTGGCTGCTGATAGCTTCATAGTGCTGAGATTTAACCCTTGCACTACCGGGGAGGCCCAGAGACCTCAGTTTAAACTGCAGAGGAGAGATTTGTCTCTTTTGTAGGTTTCTGTTAATTCAGGATGTGTTTAAAGAGTAGAGTGGTCTTGGGCTAGGGGTATGCCAGGCCACTCAGTAAATACAGAGGTAAAGGATTCATGAAGTTTTACTCAGTTTTTTTTTTTTGGGGGGGGGGGATTCTTTATTTTAACACATACGGATGTATTCAGGAAAATAATGTACAGTTCTTAGAAATTGAAAAAGTAAACTATGAAAATTCTCTCTCATAGTTAGCCATTTTGGGGAATAGGGTTCTCAAAACAAGGTCTAAGGAACAAGATTCACTTGTTTTTCACTTATGTGAAAATATTATAAGCAGAGAATGAATTATTAATCTCTGGCTGTGTAACAGATTACCCTGTAATTTAGATGTTAAAGCATCAAACCTAAATTAACTCAATTTGTGAGGGACAGAGATCTGGGTACCTCTGATTTAGGGTCTCTAAAATGCTGTGATCCACATGTTGTCTAGGACTATATTCTTTTTTTTTTTTAAAGTTTTTTTTTTAATTATTTTTTTTTTATAGAGGCTTTTTTTTTTTTTTATTTGTTTGATGGTTTGTTTATACATGCACTGGGTACAGTCAGAAGCACAGAAGGGTGAGAGAATTCACCAGAGCCAGAGCAGGGAGCAGAGCAGGCAGAAGGACCGAAGTACACTGCTGAGGGGAGCAGCGGGCAGCAGGAGAGGTCTGCGCGCCATGTGGGACCCTCCTGCGGTGGCTGGGGAGCAGCCGGGGATCGAACCAGCGCCGCAGAGGCCGTGGGCAGCTTCGCAACCCAGCGCTCAACCACTGCGCCACCGGGGAGGCCCTAGGACTATATTCTTGTCTAAAGATTTGACGTGGGAATTACTGGAAATACTTCATGAGGTTGTTGACAAGAATCAGTTCCATAGGCGTTATTGAATGAAGGGTGAGTACTTAGTTCCTTGCTGGTTGTGGACTGGTGATCTTCAGTTTTTTGTTAGTTGGGCCTTTCATCATTAGAATGAGAGAAAACTTGCCAGCCCAAACAAAAGCTGCTCTTTTTTGGTGGGGGAGGATGGATAATCTTAGCTTACATTATACTAGTCACTGAATCCAACCCAAACTCAAGGGGAAGGGATTATACAAAGAGTGAATACCAGGAGACAGATCATTTTAAGTCATTGGTTCTGGAGACTCCTTATTTTGGCTCTTCCACATTATCTATTACCTCTGTAACTGGTGACCTGATTTCTGAAATTATTTTTTTCCTGGATTTGTTTAATATCAGATTGGTAAGCTTATTAAAATTAAATGAGGTCATAAATGCATTTAAGTGTTTGGCACATGTAGCTTCTCAGTAGCTATTTTGAAAAATACAAACCAAATGGCCAGTGGACTCTTTTTTTTTTTTTTTGCTGCTAATGCTAATAGCTTGTTTTTTTAATTTTATATTTTTTTTACATCATTTTTCATTTTTGCATAGTGTATGCATTTTCATCTTGGTTATAATCCCCATACAATTCCCACCCCCCCTTGTTTTGAACCTACTCCCTTCTCCCCCTGCCCCCGTAGTGTGTATCTGGTTTATAGTTGCTTGTTGATTTTGATTTTTACTTTATTATAATTAGTCTTTTTTCTGGTCCCGTATTTAGGTTTTCTAAATTCCTGCAATGAGTGAGATCATCCGGTATTTTTCTTTTTCTTTCTGGCTTATTTCACTGAGCATGATTCCTTCCCGCTCCATCCATGTTGCTGCAAATGACATGAGTTTATCTTTTTTTTTTTTAAAGATTTATTTTTATTTATTTATTTATACAAGCACTGGGTACAGTCAGAAGCGCGGGAGGGTGAGAGAATTCACCAGAGCCAGAGCGGGGAGCAGAGCAGGCAGAAGGATCGAAGTACACTGCTGAGGGGAGCAGCGGGCGGCAGGAGAGGTCTGCGCGCCATGTGGGACCCTCCTCTGGTGGCCAGGGAGCAGCCGGGGATCGAACCGGTGCCGCGGAGGCTGCGGGCAGCTTCACAGCCCAGCGCTCAACCGCTGCGCCACCTGGGAGGCCCAAGTTTATCTTTTTTGATTGCCGAGCAATATTCCATTGTGTATATGTACCACATCTTCTTGATTCAGTCATCTATTTTGGGGCATTTGGGTTGCTTCTATAGCTTATCTATTATAAATAGTGCACTATAAACACAGGGGTGTAGGTGCCCTTTTGAATTAATGTTTCTGTGTCCTTTGGGTAAATACCTAGTAGTGGAATTGCTGGATCATATGGAAGCTCCATCTTTAGCAGGTTGAGGAGTCTCCACACAGCTCTCCATAGTGGCTGGACCAGTTTGCACTCCCACCAGCAGTGCAGGAGAATTCCTTTTTCTTCCAGTGTACTCGTATTTACTTTATTTTTTGGAGACTTGGTTATTTATGGTTCTAAATTTTTACTTTCTGGGAATCCATTTTAGTACATGACTGACTTGTAAGAGTTCTGAGAGAAAAGAATTTTGAAAATGCCAGTGTTCTTAAATAATTTATTTTTGGTTCAGATGCTTGGATGATCTGATATATCCAGATTGGTAAATATATTTTTTAAATATATGTTCTCCAGATAAAACTATTTGAGATAAATGAGGGATTTTTAAAAAAAGATATATGAGTAATCTCTGCTATCTGGAAGGGAAAAATCTCTTCAAGCAAATTATTTCCTATAATTATGATTTATTTATTTAAAATGTTCTTCATAGAGGTTTGTGTCTGATGTTGACTTGGTTTAATGATGTAATTGATTTACTGTCTCTTTCTGCCTCCTCTTTTTTTCTTTAAAATTTGGGAGAGGTAAGAAACATTTCTTGGTTACAAAAGCTGTTGTACCTTTGTGGTATGGTATTAACATTTCAAATCAACTACTAAGTAGGTAGTAGAACAGCAACAAAAAACCTTAGGGTATTTAGGAAAGATGGTGTCTGGTTTTCTGCTAATGTTGAATATGTTTAGGTATCATATGGTTGATTATGATCAAAAAAATTTTTTTTAAAGATTTATTTATTCAGACAAGCACTGGGTACAGTCAGAAGCATGGGAGGGTGAGAGAATTCACTAGAGCTGGGAGCAGAATAGGTAGACTGACGTAATACACTGCTGAGGGGAGCAGCGAGTGCTGCAGGAGAGGTCTGCGCGCCATGTGGGACCCTCGCCGGCGGCCAGGGATTGAACCGGTGCTGCACAGGCTGCGGGCAGCTTCGCAGCCCAGCACTCAACCGCTGTGCCACCGGGGAGGCCCTATGATCAAAATCTTTAGGTGATTGAGCTTGGTTTGCACTGCTAGTATTGTGACATTTTTATATTCTAGGCTGTCTATAAAAGTAAATAAAATATCAAAAATTAGATGGGAATATTTTGGGAAATTTATTGTATTTTTTAAATTTTTTTAAAGATTTATTTATTTATGCATACAAGAGCTGGGGTACAGGCCAGAGATGTGGGGCATGAGAGGATTCACCAGAGACAGAGCAGGGAGCAGAACAGATAGATTGACTGAAATACACTGCTGAGGGGAGCAGCGGGCGAGTCAAGAGAGGTCTGCTTCGCCATGTGGGTTGCTCCCTGGGTGGCCAGGGATCGAACTCATGCTGCAGAGGCTGCGGATTGCTTCATAGTGCTGTGCTTAACCCCTTGCGCCACCAGGGAGGCCTGTTTTTTTTTTTTAAGATTTATTTATGCATACAAGAACTGGGGTACAGGCCAGAGATGCAGGGAGGGTGTGACAGGATTCACCAGAGACAGAACAGAACAGGCAGAGTGACTGAAATATACTGTTGAGAGGAGCCCTGGGCAAGGCAAGAGAGGTTTGCTGCGCCACGTGATAACTTAACTCCCTGGCCAGGGAACTTACTCGTGAGGCAGTGGCTGGCAAGAGCTTGATAATCTTGATAGCATTGAGACTTTAACCCTTCTGCCACCAGGAAGGCCCGAAATACGTATTTAAAAAACTGGAAATACATTTAAATTTTTTTATTTTGAAGTAACCTCATTTTTTAAAAAGATTTATTTATTTATTTATACAAGCACTGGGTACAGTCAGAAGCCGGGGAGGGTGAGAGAATTCACCAGGGTCAGAGTGGAGAGCAGAGCAGGCAGACTGATGAAGTACACTGCTGAGGGGAGCAGCAGGTGGCAGGAGAGTTCTGCGCACCATGTGGGACCCTCACCCGGTAGCCGGGGAGCGAACTGGCATTGCAGAGGCTGCGGGCAGCTTTGCAACCCAGCGCTCAACTGCTGAGCCACCAGGGAGGCCCTACCTCATTTTTTTTTATAAAGTAAATGCAATTTTGGGTCTCCCTGGTGGCCTAGGGGTTTAAGTCTTAGCACTGTCACTGCTACTGTGCACTGAGTTTGTCTATAAGAGCTAACCCATATATGGCACAGCACACCTCTCCTTTACACAGGAGAGCTCTTCCCCTTAGCTGTGTATTCTTTTTTTATAATATTCTTTTTTTTTAAAAGATTTATTGATTTTTATACAAGAGCTAGAGTACAGGCCAGAGGTGCGGGAGGGTGAGAGGATTCAACAGAGACAGAGCAGAGAGCAGAACAGGCAGACAACAGACATAAACTGCTGAGGGGAGCAGCGAGTGCGACAGGAGAGGTCTGCTGCGCCTTGTGGGATTCTCGCGCCATGTGGGATTCTCGCTGGGCCGTCCAGAATCGAACCCATTCTGCAGAGGCTGTGCACAGCTTCACAGCGCTGCGCTCAACCCGCTGAGCCACCAGGGAGGCCCCCCAACCCCCTACCTCTGGCCTACACCCCAGTCCTTACATGCAAAAACGAACAAACGAAAACAATGAATGCAATTTGATTGTAAGCTGAGGGCAGGAGATTTGGTAGTAGTGCCCTCATATTACTTTTTATTTATTTAATTTTAAAGATTGATTTATTTATGCATGCAAGAGCTGGGGTACAGGCCAGAGATGCAGGGGATGACAGGATTCACCAGAGACAGAATGGGGAAACAGAACAGGCAGAGTGACTGAAATACGCTGCCGAGGGGAGCAGGGGGAGAGCCAGTAGAGGCCTCCTGTGCCATGTGGGTTGCTCCCTGGCAGGCCGGGGATGGCTTCATAGTGCAGTGCTTCACACCTTGCGCCACCAGGGAGGCCCTCATATTACTTTTTTAGTAGGAAGTATTCTTTAATCATCCGAGGACATTATTCTTGAGGACATTATTCTTATGCTCTCAATTTCTTCTACCACCTTCTATTTCTCTCCCACTCTCAAAAAGTTACAGAATGATACCCAGTTTCATAATGGTTTTGGGAGAGAAGAGAAACAACAAAATACTTTTGTTATTATTGGATCCAAAAATTTCTCTTACTGGTTAACCCCTTTACTCAGTAGTCCCCCAATTTCTTTCATGAGTCACTGCTTTTGTAAATTCTCTGGCTTGTTAATCTCACTGTGCTTAGAAGTTTAAGGTGATATCATATGGTGAGATAATCAAAGTTTTATTATCATTGTCCTGATAATAAGAATATGTTCTTTATTTAGTTTTTAATAATTTTATTTAGTAACAATCTCTTAAAGCATTTAAGGTTTAGGGCCTCCCAGGTGGCGCAGGCAGTTGAGTGCTGCACAGTGGGGCTGTTCACGGCCTCTGCAGCACAGGTTAGATCCCAGCCAGCCAGGGAGATTCCCACATGGGGCAGCTGACCTCTCCTGTCTTGCCCGCTGCTTCCCTTAGCTGTGTATTTCAGCACATCAGCCTCTACTCCTCCTCACTCTGTCTCTGGTGAATCCTCTCACCCCCACCCCATGCCTCTGGCCTGTACCCCTGTTCTCATATGCATAAATAAATAAATATTTTAAAAAGTAGTTTGTTTTAATAGAGATATTTGACATATAATAGATTCAGGTGTATAATGATTTGATATTGTGAAATGATCACCACATTAAGTCTAGTTAATATCCATTACCAGCATCATTATTTTTTTTATGATAAAAGCTTTTAAAATTTATTCTTTTAGCACTTACAGATATACAATACTGGTATTATTAATTGTAGTCGCTGTGCTATGCATTACATCTCCATGATTTATATATTTTACAACTCTAAGTTTGTACCTTTTAACCACCTTTACCCCTTTTCACACCCCTCCCCCCCCCAAATCACCACTCTGTTCTTTGTATCAGCTTGGGATTTTTTTTTTTTAAGATTATTTATTTGTTTGTTTGTTTGTTTGTTTATACAAGCACTGGGTACAGTCAGAAGGGCAGGAGGGTGAGAGAATTCACCAGAGCCAGAGCGGGGAGCAGAGCAGGCAGAAGGACCGAAGTACACTGCTGAGGGGAGCAGCGGGCGGCAGGAGAGGTCTGTGCGCCATGTGGGACCCTCCTCCGGTGGCCAGGGAGCAGCCGGGGATCGAACCGGCGCTGCAGAGGCTGCGGGTAGCTTCGCAAGCCAGCGCTCAACCGCTGCGCCACTGGGGAGGCCCAGTTTGGGATTTTTTTTTAAAGATTTATTTATTCATACATACAAGAACTGGGGTACAGGTCAGACGCATGGGAGGGTGAGAGAATTCACCAGAGACAGAGCGGGGAACAGAACAGGCAGATTGAGTGAAATACACTGCTGAGGGGAGCAGCAGGCAAGACAGGAGAGGTCTGCCATGCCATGTGGGATTCTCGCTGGCCGGCCGGGATCAAACCCGCGCTGCAGGGGCTGTGGACAGTTTCACAGCGCTGCACTCAACTGCCTGTGCCACCAGGGGAGGCCCCAGTTTGTGATTTTTGTTGGTATTTAATATTTTTATTTTTCACATGTACATGAGATCATATGGTATTTACCTCTCTGTGTCTGGTTTATTTCACTTAGCATAATACCTTTAAAGTTTATCCATGTTGTTGTAAATGGCAAGATTTCCCTTTTTTATGGCTGAATAACATTCCTGTGTGTGTCTCTGTACATGTGCATACACATATACACACACATTTTCTTTATCCATTTATCAAAAAAAGTTTTTTGATACGGCTATAATTATGTGGATTTAAGTGTGAAGTGATAGTTGAAGTCTAAGCTTTTTTTTAATGATTTATTTTTATTTATGCATATAAGAACTGGGGTGTAGGCCAGAGGTGTGGGGGGGGGGCTGTGAGAGGATTCACCAGAGACTGAGTGGGGAGCAGAACAGGCAGATAGATCTACTGAAATACACTGCTGAGGGGAGCAGTGGGCGAAGACAGAAGAGGTCTGCTGGGCCATGTGAGCCAGCTAACTCTTGTTGCAGTGGCTGGTGATAGATTAATAGTGCTGAGACTTAACCCCTGCGCCACCAGGGAAGTTCCGAAATCTGAAAGCTTTTTAAGATAGTTCAGTTCCTGTGCTGTATTTTTGCTATATACTTACAGGTAAGTAAAAGAAATTTATTTAATAGCCATTCCTCTGTAGCTTATTTCTGATGGTTATAGGTTTTATAAATAGCACCTTTATGATTTCTTTTATTAACAGAATTCTGCTTGGTCAGAGTCGTGATGGCATTGTGTTCAGCACTGATGACTATTTTCTCCATCAAGATGGGTACAGGTATAATGTTAATCAACTTGGTGATGCTCATGACTGGAACCAGAACAGAGGTTTGTTTTGTGTCTATAATGGCATAGACTGTTTGACTAAGAGTCAGAGGGTGTGGGTTTTATTTTCAAGTTAGACTTGGAGCAATTTAGACAGTTGAACAGCTGCTTTTGCAAGTGAGTTAAACAGTTTTAAAACTCAAGTTTTTCCTGTTAGAAGCAGTGATAATTATACTTGCCTTGCATAATCATGGTTTTTATGAAAATCATAATTTGGGTATTTAGTAAACTGTAAATAGTTTACCAATATAAGCTGGTAAAAGAGAGTTGCAGGGCATTTTGATAGGCTTTATTTTATATCTCGAATAAATTCAGAGACCTCTCATGCTACAATTAGGTATTCTCAAAAAAGCTTTTTTTTTTTTTTTAAAGATTTATCTTATTTATTCATATAAGCACTGGGTACAGTCAGAAGTGCAGGAGGGTGAGAGAATTCACCAGAGCCAGGGCGGAGAGCAGAACAGGCAGACTGACGAAATACACTGCAGAGGGGAGAGCAGCGGGCGGCAGGAAAGGTCTATGCGCCATGTGGGACCCTCGCCTGGCAGCCGGGGATTGAACCAGTGCTGCAGAGGCTTCGGGCAGCTTCGCAGTCCAGCACTCAACTGCTGCACCACCAGGGAGGCCCCCCAAAAAACTATTTTTTAAGGAGTACTGCTGTGTTTCCTAAGGTTTAATATAATGCCAGTGAATAATTAAGTTTTTCTCATTAATATTATTCTACCAAAAAATCTACTTGATTATATATATTTTTTAAAGATTTATTTTTTATTTATACAATAGCTGGGGTATAGGCCAGAGGCGAGGGAGGGTGAGAGGATTCACCCGGGACCTAGTGGGGAGCAGAACAGGCAGAATGACCAAAGTACACTGCTGAGGGGGGCAGCGTGCAAGACAGGAGAGGTCTGCTGTGACATGTGGGTTGCTCCCTGGCCAGCCAGGAATTGAACCCACGATGCAGAGACTGTGGACAGCTTCACAGCTCTGTGCTCAACCCGCTGTGCCACCGGGGAGGCCCTTAAATTATATTTTGTAGAGGCACATGATAGTTTCTTTTCACCTTGGAATAGTGCTTCTTAACTATGGTGCACATTTGAACTACTTAGGATCCTTGTAAAAATATATGTATGCTTGTGTCTTAGCCCAGAGATTGTGTTTTGTTTGTTCTGGAGTGGGCTGTAAGCATTGACATTTTTTAAAAGTCATCTGGGTATTCTGATGTGCAGTCAGGATTGCATATTATTGATCTAGAACTATGTAAGCAAATGCATATAAGTTAATTTACTTTTAAAAAGATGAAGAATGCAGTGATGATTAAATTGTTTTTGTTATGAACATTCTTAAGTCTTGAGTAGAGAAATTACAATCAATCCCATATACCCACCCATCAGTCAGAATTATTATCAGTATTTTGCTGTATTGACTTTTTCTATCCTTTTTGTTCCCTACCCCCTTAATTTGCTGAGGTATTTTAAAGAGGATTCTAGTCATTTTTTTTGTGTGTGTGTGCATTTCTTTTTACTTAACTGCAATGCCTTTTTTTTTTAAAGATTTATTTATTTATGCATATAAGAGCTGGGGTACAGGGCAGAGACGGAGGGGGGGAGGATTCACCAGAGACAGAGTGGGGAACAGAACAGGCAGAGACTGACTGAAACACACTGCTCCAGGGAGCAGCGGGCAAAACAGGAGAGGTCTGCTTCACCATGTGGGTTACTCCCTGGCTGGCCGGGGATCGAACTCATGCTGCAGAGGCTGTGGTTTGCTTCATAGTGCAGTGCTTAACCCTTTGCGCCACCAGGGAGGCCCTGCAGTGCCATTTTTTAAGAACACAATTCCATGAAATCTTGAACTATCCAATCTGTAGAAGGACTTTCCCCTATTGTCATAAATAATCTCCTTACAGTTTTTTTTTTTTTTTGCTTGAATCAGGGTCCAAACAAGGTTCTTGGGGGCACATTTAGTTTCTTGTTTCTTTATATTATATAAATCTATAGCAATTCCTCCCCCATCTCTGCCTGCCCTCATGCCACATGCTCTTAACCTGTTGCAGAAACTTGCCTTGTCCTGTCAAATTTTCCATAACTATTCTTTATTTATCAATTATTTTCTTGTGGTAACTATTTAGCTTGTTGCCTCTTTTTTTCCAGTTATTTCTTTAAATGGAAGTTAGATCTAGTCTGGAGGATTTATTAGGTTTAAATTTTTTATATTTGACAAGCAGATACCTAGTTGTCCTAAGATTGATCTGTATCTTCAAAGAGACAGCCTACTCCCTCCTTTGTAAAATTCCCTATCAACCTTAGTATCGGTAGTGGTTATATTTAGCAATGAAATGTTTTCTGGATGAGCTCAGTGTAGCAAAATAGTGATTTTTTAAGTCTGTCATTCTTCCTGTGTGTAGTAGTGAGAATTCTTCTGTCATGGAGCTCTTCATTTCAACTATAACTAGCAACTAGCAGTACCCAGGTGAACATTATATATAGGAAAAGCAGAATAAATGTATTCCTTTTTTATTATCAATTTTTAGAGTAAGGCATTTCAATGAGGATATTTTTGAGTAAAATGTTTCAGATCTATTTCAGTGCTTAGTTTCACAGGAAAATTTAAATGTGAAGTAAGTTTGATTGTAAGGCTAATTCCTGGTAATGGTTCGTTGACTTTCAACAAATATATTAGAGAGGCATAAAGATTTCAAAAAATATTAATTCCTTTTGATTTCTAAAATTGCTTCAGAACATTATTGCCCAGATCAAGTAATGATGGCATAGCAATTCCAAAAATGTTTGAAGCGTAAAATTAAGGGGAATAGGTTGATAGTGGCATGAATAGAGCCAGTAGGCTGAGCCAGTGTGTGATTTTTGTATTGGGGAGTTCGAGTAAGACATTTTTTCTCTTTGTAATACTAGTCTAGAATATTTAATTAAAATGTTTATGCCATGTAAATTTTAATTGCTGAACTATTTAGTGGTATCTAGATAAACTTCTGGTTTATTATCAGTATAAAAATATCAACTAATTTTTATGTTCTAGAAAATAACTGGCAATTATTAGATATTTTGAAAATTATAATCATGACTTAATTTGGGGCAAAATTTCCCTTTTCAACAAGTACTTATTAAATGCCTTTACATTCCAGGCAACATTCTGATACCTTACTTTACCCAAACGTTGTATTTGTTTTTCAAATAATCTTAGCATCTGAAGGTTAGTTTAAGAAAATGACTCATTATTTGAGTATTCAAACACTGTTGACTTAGGAGCTCTATTCTCTTGGAGTAATAGAATGTGGTATTAGATGATTATTATTTGTGGAAAGAGGATTACTGCAAATCAGAGAGTCGGTTAATGAGCTCCTCTTCTAGAAAGTAACTTCTTGGAGGTATAAGCATAACTATGAAACAGGAGAATTCTACAATAAGGTTATTTTTATGAAAGGTTTGATCACTTTCTATTTGAGGATGGAATAGTGGGCGATGGTACCATCTTGGTATCCTGTTTATGACCCAAGTTCTATATTTCTTTTATATTCTAGAGATGTCATCCCAAATATGCATTTCATTGTAGTCATCACTGTTTAACCTTTACAATTCTGTTTGCCCTAGATATCTGTATAAATGTTTTCATTATGTAGAAATCAGTGGTTTGTATTTTAAACACCAAGACGACTTCCATGCCATTGCATTTTTTCCCCTCAGTCTTTTAAATCTTATCATGGGTTCTTTTTCTATTTGGTTACACTTAAGGAGTACATACTGTGCTGTTGTCATTAGTATTGGCTCACTGTGGTGGTGATTCCCATTTCACAGGGCAAGAGATGGTGAAGGGGGAGGAAGATTTAGTTTAGAAAAGTTCCTTTCATTTCCTGTCCCAATTTGAGAATCATAGTACTAAGAAACAGCCACAGTCAATTGAACTGTGGTATTTAGTTACGTGATATATAAAGTTTTGTTAGTAATGATAAATCTACAGCATTGTAAAAAAAATTTAAAAGTCTTATTTCAAAAGCATTACATTGCAGATATACTTTTTGATAACTTAATAATTCTTTCCACCTCTTTATATTAACCAAAGTAAGATTATACATGTTGTCTTGTAAGTTGATATTTTCAGTTAACAGTCTCCATCTTTCGATGTCAGTAATGTCGGGGTACATTTATGAAAGTTAAAATCTAGTCTGCATTTTGCTCAGCAGAACACTGCTACGAGACACAAAGTAAGAAAGGGAATCTGATAAAATCGCCATGGGAACCAGACCATGGGTCTACATGACCTAGAGCTGTCAGAATTCTGGAGAATGTGGAAACAGGGCATACAGAACCCAGACATCACTTGAAGGGAAGGCTGACGGAAACCTGATATTCCAGTCAACTCCCCATCAGAAAAGCCTGTGAATATGGATATAAAAAGAGCCCCAAATCCTCAGACTTCTCCTATCTCATGTGCTGCTTCTTTTAGTAGTTTATTTCAATAAATCTGCCTTTTCTGTTCTCCACTCTGTCTGGTAAATTCTTTCACCTCTGCACCTCTGTCCTTACCCTGATATTCCTCCCCGCTACAAATAAGTGTTCACCTCTTCTCATACTTAGACCATATTCCTTTGTAACTTGATCTTGTATTTCCTGTAGATGAAAGTTAGCTCTGGACTGAAGGCTTCATTAACTTTCAGTTCGACAGAATATTTTCCCCCAAATTTCCTTTATAGCTAGTTGGACATAACCAGCATCCAGTCCAGAGAATATACATACATAACATGTGACTATATTTCTTAATTCCCTTTCAGTTTATCCGAGTTATTATTTAATTATTATTAATGGCACTAATATTGCAGTTTTGGTTTAAATATAGAGATATAGAGAATTTCTTAATAATGAATTGTTTAAATTTTATTTATGAACTAGGTTCTAAATTTTTTTTTTTTTTAAATTTACTTGTTATTTCAGCAAAACAGGCCATCAATCAGGGGCGCTCTCCAGTTATAATAGACAACACTAATACACAAGCTTGGGAAATGAAACCATATGTGGAAATGGTAAATATGAAATATGAGTTTTTTTTAATATATGAAATTTAGGTTACTTTGATATTTGTTATTAACACATTTGTCTTTTTCTTCTAAAGAGTTAATGTTCATTTTATTAGTTTTTGAAAAATTGGGAATGGTGATTATTAAGGAACATGCTTATTACCTTGTTAGTCTTGCCTGAACTTAAGGCTAATTATTGGAATATCTAGTAAGTGGTCTGAATATTTTAATAAGGACAAATGTAGCATTTTATTTTAAAAGTAAAATTTTTCTTGTTTGAGCAAAGTTAAAAGTATTATCTAAATGAAATTATTATTTGCTGCCTTCTTTTTTACTTTAAAAAAATATTCTCTGAATTTTTTTCTTTCTTTCCTTTGTGTAGGCCATAGGAAAAGGATACAGTGTAGAGTTTCATGAACCTGAAACTTGGTGGAAATTTGATCCTGAAGAATTAGAAAAGTAAGGCGCTCTAATTTTATTGAATCCTTATCTTTTTTCTTTGTTTTCTTTTTACACAGTTTCTTTACTAGCTTTTGCTTGTTATATCTTTGCTACTTGTGAATAGGGGCTACTACTTTTTACTTTGTAGTAAGAGGAACTTTGACTTAAATTCAAGGTTTTGAGTCCCTTTGCCTTGTTATGTTACTAAATTTTCCTTGGTAAGTGTTTTGGCTACTTATGTGAATACCTACATTGTTTCACAGTGTTATTGGAATGCTAATGGAGATCCAGAGCTTAGGGAAAGATACGCGGTTTTTCCCCTTGGCTTTTAGCTAGACCACTTCTGCATTGCTTTTCCAACTTCATCTCTTTCCTGCTTTAGGTCATATCACCTGTGTGCCTGGTGCTTTCATCCACCTCCCCCTGCTTTTCTCTCTCTACTACTAGAGATTGATAATCCAAAGATTCTTGTAATCAATGTGTTTTAGAATTCAGGTTTTTTTGGGGGAGGGGAGGAATTGCAGAAAGGTAATATAGTACATACACCTAATTGTAAAAACCCCTTAGCAGTGTTGAGGGCATCTTGTCATAATCAAACATCTCATTTTTCCTGCAGCAAATCCTCACCAGTTATTCTAAGTAGAAAAAAATTCAACATAATCTAATGTCAATTCTAGGTAGATTGTGTAAATGAATACAGTTCTGGTTAGATTTGCTGCATATGAGTCAACAGAAAACTGAATGTTCAGAGTATTTTAGATTTCAGAATGTGTAGTTAGGGATTGTGGACTTGTATTATTTTCAGCCCTGCTCTTCCATGTGTGTTTACCTTTATCCCCTTCCCCTCCTGTCATCAGTTTTCCTGACTCTTCATTTCTTTACTTTTCTTCCCCATCCCACCTCCTTTGGCAACTTTGAGATATAATTGAAATACTCACAGTGTACCCATAAAGGTGTACAATTCAGTGGCTATCAGTATACTCACAAAGTTGTGCAACTATCATCTCTTGTTTTAAACCAGTTTTTAACTTCCACATCAGTTTGCCCTCTTCCAGCTCAAATTTGTTATTTGTATAGCATAAGTTAGTTGGGTGTCCAACTAATTTAATTCTTTCCCACTTGCTTTTCATTTCTTTCTTTTTTTGTTTTTATTCTAAGATTTATTTATTTATACAAGCACTGGGTACAGTCAGAAGCGCAGGAGGGTGAGAGAATTCACCAGAGTCAGAGCAGCGGAGAGCAGAGCAGAGCAGAGCAGGCAGACTGAACGAAACATACTGCTGAGGGGAGCAGCAGGCGGCAGGAGAGATCTGCGCCCCATGTGGGACCCTCACCAGTGGCCGGGGATTGAACCGGCACTGCAGAGGCTGCGGGCAGCTTCGCAACCCAGCGCTCAACCGCTGCGCCACCAGGAAGGCCCGCTTTTCATTTCTTTCGGTCCCTTTCTTACCTTTTCTGATTTGCCTGCCATATATTCGTATGTGAAGAGGTAAACTGATAGACTTATTGTCTGGTATTACTTGCCTGCTTAATTGTGTATGTTGCTCCTCAGGTAGAATAAGACAGAAGGTTTTTTTTTATGATTTTATTTATTTATTTATACATACATACATACATACATACATACATACATACAAGCACTGGGTACAGTTAGAAGCGCGGGAGGGTGAGAGAATTCACCAGAGCCAGAGCGGGGAGCAGAGCAGGCAGAAGGACCAAAGTACATTGCTGAGGGGAGCAGCGGGCGGCAGGAGAGGTCTGTGCACCATGCGGGACCCTCCTCGGAGGGAGCAGCCGGGGATGGTACCGGCGCTGCAGAGGCTGTGCGCAGCTTCGCAACCCAGCGCTCAACCGCTGCGCCACCGGAGAGGCCCAAGACAGAAGTTTTTAAAATGAAAGACTTGAGTTATACTGAATAATTGAATTGATGAAATACAGAAAAGTATCAGAGTAAAATAAACTAAAATGTTCTTTGAGATTCAATAATAATTTTTAAATGACTTTTTGTTGTAATTAAACTCACTTATAGAAGAGTACATAAATATAAATATACAGCTTAGCAAATTTCTTTTTTCTTCTTTTGATTTATTTTCTTACATCATTGTTCATTTTTGTACAGTTGTTGTCCCCATAGTCTCCCACCTCCATAGCCCCCATGAACATCACCATATTTCCTTGTACTTTTCCTTCCATTTTGACCACTAGAGCTTGACAAATTTCTTATAAGGCAAATACTTAACCATTACACATGTCATGAGAGTGTTCATTGTATTCCTTTTCCCAGTAGTAATTCCCTGGCAATTATTTCCTTGGTTTTCTATAAAGCATCTTCTTTTTTTCCTAAAACATCTGTGCCATAACACTATAGTTCAATTTTGCCCTTTTTTCCAAACTTCATATAAATGTAATCATACAGTATGTGTTCATTATATCTATTTTCTTTACCTCAAATTAGGTTTGTGGGATATGCCCAGGTGTAGTATGTTTAGTAGTAATTTGGTATTGATAATGCACTTTTAAAATGTAACAGGAGGATTCCCACAACAACTAAAAATTAAAAAAAAAAAAAAAAAACCCTTGATTGTTATAAGTTCTATAATGTCCAGCTGTGTCTTCTATAATTCTCAAAACAATGTCTCATAATCTTTGAATTTGAATGTTAAAAAGGGACAAGATTAATTTAGTGGTTCAGTAATTGAGTAGTAAGGTCTGTGTGAAGAAAGTATAATAGTTAACATTTTGCTGGGCCTCCCCGGTGACGCAGTGGTTGAGCGCTGGGTTGCGAGGCTGCCCGCAGCCTCTGCAGTGCCGGTTTGATCCCCAGCCACCTGGTGAGGGTCCCACATGGCACGCAGACCTCTCCTGCCACCCGCTGCTCCCCTCAGCAGTGTGTTTCGTCGGTCTGTCTGCTCTGCTCTCCGCTCTGACTCTGGTGAATTCTCTCACCCTCCCTCGCTTCTGACTGTACTCAGTGCTTGTATAGATAAATAAATAAGTTTAAAAAAAAAAAAGTTAACATTTTGCTGTGATATATGGTATCCATAAACCCTTTTAAAATGTTATTAAAGACTTTGAGGGAGCCAATATAAATTTTTATGCGTAGAAAACACAGGTAAATGAGATATATATTCTAATATTTATTTGCAAAATAAAATTTAATTTAGAATCTGTACTATTACTCCAAAACAGTTTAATCTATGCAATCTAAGAAAAAGAATTAAAATCCTTTTCTTTTTTGGTAGGAGGAATAAACATGGTGTGTCTCGAAAGAAGATTGCTCAGATGTTGGATCGTTACGAATATCAAATGTCCATCTCTATTGTAATGAATTCAGTGGAACCGACACACAAAAGCACACAAAGTCTTTCTCCTTCACAGGGGAGCCAGGTGGGGAGGCTTTCTAGGCTCACATAATCAAGTCTGTATTACAATTGAGTTGATTGTTTTCAGCTAACACACCTATTGCTTGCCCTTGAAAAAAACCAGTGAGCCTGTCTTGAATTTTAAATAGTTTCAAATGAAAAAGATTGTTCTTTATAAAGAATGTGCCCAGAAAGTTGTTAAAAGTGTAGAAGGGGCCCAGTTGACTATGGTAGAAAACTATGGTGCCTTGGTAGAGGGTTTAATCTGGTTAATATACATATAAAGAGGTGTGAACCCATATGTTGTATACCAACATTACCTCAATTAAAAAAAAATACAGTTTTTAAAAATCTAAAGTGTAAATAAATTTATATAAAATTTATTTTAAATGTTTTTATAATCTTTTGTTATAAACCTTTATTTATTATGAAAACACCTGAGTGGGTAGGAACTAGAATGTTTTTCTACAATTGAATTTTAAACTGATGTAATCTATTTTGTAGATAATGTTGAGCAGTTTTATATAGTTCATACCTAAATCTAACTTTTCATAAGACTTAAGTATTTTTCCTCGACTACCTTGAATATCCAAGAAATGCTGATTTGTATAAGCACCTTACTTGATTCTACTACTTGTAATACAGGTAAATTATGTTTCAGCAAATTCATGTGTGGGACAAAAATATTTTTAAGCTGTAATTAGGGTATCACTTAGGTAAGCCTAAATTCACCATCAAATGTTACATGGTATTTGTATTAATCCCACAGTTTTCTCCATAATAGACATGGTATGTATTTTCATCATGTAATATATAGTGTGTGTATATATATATATATATATATATATATATTCCTCATTCTTCTCAAACCATTTTCTTAAGGACTTCCCAATTTTAGAAAGGGTAAATAGGAAAATTACTATATAATTTTAAAAAGTTCCTCAGGTCACCCATATATTGTATTACTTTTCTCTAATTTAACACAGTTTAATTCTAATATAAAAATACTTTGGATAGTTTATTAGCATTAATTATAAGGTTTGTCCTATAGCATGTTTTAGTTCTCCTACTTAGAATTTTTCTGTAGAGCTAACTATCTCACACTGGATAGACTTCTTTCTTAGATTATGTTCCTTCACTTAAAATTTAAGAATTGAAATGGAAATCGTTTTGGAGATCTTATAATTCATCTTAATCTTTTTTTGGTTTACTCTTTTTTTTAGGAGAAAAACCTCAGCCAATTATATGATATTTGTTAAAAAATCATTATCATCCTTCATTTGTTTTGTGAGCTATTTCATGGCCATTAAACTTTCTCCCTGATAAGCCAATCCTGAGTCCTATAATCTTTATTTGTTGTTTTAAAATCTGCTGTTATTTTTAACTTTTCTTAAATGTTTTCCCAAAACTAAACAGAGTACTCTCAATGCATCACATTTAGTGAGATAGAAATATGATTTCTAATGTACCGTTCAATGCTGTTTATATTTTAATGGATAGTACCTTTATCTTGTTTAGCATATATATGTATGTGTATATTTGTTCATCCTTACTAAATAGGATATAGTAGGAGTATGCTAATTTAGATTTTGTGTATAACTGTTATACACACTCATTTATTGAGTATTTTCATATGCTTTTGTTTCAGAGTGATACTTGGTATTAGGGCTTGTTTCCCAGTATTTTATTATGTAAATTAGCATGTTTTGAAAATAGTACAGAAGGATTTAATTTTGGGAAAGGTAAAACAATTGTTAGATATACTATGTGTCCCCTTTTCCTCTTTTTATAAGACTGTTTAGTTGCTTTTCTATAAGCATGGTCTAAAAATTACTGTTCCTTTTTTGATAAGCGAATTTTTCATTTGTTTTTATTAGAATCCTGTTAGTAAAACTACTTGTGTGATAATTAAATTAAACTTTTGCTATTACTTTCTCTTTAAATTGATAATTTTCATTTTCATTGTTCACTGGTCCAAGAGGATATGTTAGCTTTTTCTTATTTTATATCTGCTTCAAAGTAAGATTGTTTACTAAAGGTTGGATTGTATTTTGTTGTTGGAATGATAAGGTGGCTATAAGTATTTTACATTTGCTTATGTTATCTGATATAGTGGAATTTTCCAATTTTATTTATAGATTAAAATTAAAAAGAGTTGGTGATTACAAAGGATATGAAATATTTGTTTTGCCATACTTGATTTTGTTAGGGCAGAAGTATCTGATTATCTGAGCCTGATTTTCTAAGTATTTATAAAGAAATTCAGTGGCGGTCTCTTTGAGAAATGTTGAAGAAATGTGGTTGTTAATGTATTCGTATCTTGAACAATAGGTTTGCTTGTCTTTATTGAACTTTTATGTAATATTCTAAAATGAATGCAGTAACTGAAAATTATCAGGGCTAACGTTTTTTGTTTTGTTATGTTTTAACATTTGTAACCCATATAAATAGAGTAATTCTTAGTTTATAGAATCATAACAAATTATTACTTAGTTTTTTTACTATGACCATTCACAACAAATATTTAGTAGCAGCAAAAGGCATAGATTTAGTGGTATCATCTTTGGTAATGATTTCCGTTCTCTTAACAATTAAATAAATTGGCATACCAACTTTTTTTTTTAAAGATTTATTTATTTATGCATAGAAGAACTGGGATACAGGCCAGAGGTGTGGGGGCGTGAGAGGACCCACCAGAGACAGTGGGGAACAGAAGAGGCAAACTGACTGAAATACACTGCTGAAGGGAGCAGTGGGCAAGTCAGGAGAGGTCTGCTGTGCCATGTGGGTAGCTCCCTGGCCAGGGATCGAACTTGCACAGTAGCTGTGGACAGTTCCATAGGTTGCGTCTTAACCCCTTGCGCCACCAGGGAGGCCCAGCATACCATCTTTTTGCCCTACAATACTGCAGAAGAATTCCCTGACAACCTGAGAAAAATTCTACAAGTATTTTTCCTAACCATAAAGTGATTCAACAGAAAGATCAGTCATTTTTCATAAACCTTCTTCAAAAGTACTTTGATTCTAAGTGTAATTTAAAAAAAAAGTCAAGTGCTCAAATATCTTTTCAGTTTGAACACAGTATCCTTTTTCGGCAATGAAGAATAGTTGGTACTGATGCATGTCTTCATATAACAGTTCTCTATTTGAAAAATAGTATATATTCAGTTATTGCCTTTTTCAGGTTAAGTAATCTCAATTTTAGCTTTTCCATAGTTATTTTCTGCCCTACTTAGGACACTACTCAAAATGCTGCAACATGATTTTACTGGAAGGAAGATAAATATGAGTGCTTCCCATTTTATTTATTTTTAATTTCTTTAACATTTATTTATTTATTTATTTATTTATTTATTTATTTATTTATTTATTTATTTATTTATTTATTTATACATACAAGCACTGGGTACAGTCAGAAGTGCGGGAGAGTGAGAGAATTCACCAGAGCCAGAGCGGGGAACAGAACAGGCAGACTGACAAAGTACACTGCTGAGGGGAGCAGCGGGCGGCAGGAGAGGTCTGCGTGCCATGTGGCACCCTCCTCTGGTGGCCGGGGAGCAGCCGGGGATTGAACCGGCGCGGCAGAGGCTGCGGGAAGCTTTGCAACCCAGCGCTCAACCGCTGCGCCACCGGGAAGGCCCCCATTTTATTTTTATTCCTGTTCCCATTTTATTGCTATTAGGATAAATACCGTAATATGATATTTAGGAATTTGGTCATGTGGACCATGCCTTCCTAGCCAACCTCATGTTTTATTACTCTTTCTACTTTATGTATTCCAGTCCTATGAGCCACCTCTCATTTCCTTCAATGTGCTGATTTTTTTTCTCATCCTGGAACGTTCTGTTTGCACAATCCCTTTCTGTATTCATGCTTTACATTTGAGCTTTTCAACAGTGCTTTTGTGGATGTAGAAGACTTGGGCCAAAGTACATGTTATATGTGCTTTTTCTTTATTCATTTTGACGATTATTTACCCCATTATTTTCAGTCAAGATTGTACCTGTTTTACTCACTATGAAATGATGAGGGCCTCCCCAGTGGCACAGCAGGTTGAGCATTGCTCTGTAGAGCTGTCCGCAGCCTCTGCAGCGTGGGTTTGATTCCTGGCCAGCCAGGGAGAAACCCACATGGCATGGCAGACCTCTCCTGCCTCGCCTGCTGCTCCCCTCAGCAATGTCTTCGGTCGTCTGCTTGTTCTGCTCCCTGCTCTCTCTGGTGAATTTTCTCACCCTCCCGTACCTCTTACCTGTACCCCAGTTCTTGTATAAATAAATAAATCTTTAAAAAATAAATAAATAAGTGATCATCAGCTAGTACAGTGACTGGGCAGGAGTGGTATTATATTCATACAGTAGTGAATAGGAATAGAAAATATGGATTGTGTTTCCTAAAAATTCATGTTGATGCCCTGGCCCCCACTACTTAGACTTCTATTTTTGTTTTTTTAATAGATTTTTTTTAGATTTATTTATTTATTTATACAAGCACTGGGTACAGTCAGAAGCGTGGGAGGGTGAGAGAATTCACCAGAGCCAGAGGGGAGAGCAGAGAAGGCAGACTGACGAAGTACACTGCTGAAGGGAGCAGCGGGTAGCAGGAGAGGTCTGCGCGCCTTGTGGGACCCTCGCTGGCGGCTGGGGATCGAACCAGCACTGCAGAGGCTGTGGGCAGCTTCGCAGCCCAGCGCTCAACTGCTGCGCCACTGAGGAGGAGACTGTTTTATTAAAACCAAACAAATAGACCTCCCTGGTGGCACAAGGGTTTAAGCACTGCACTATGAAGCAATCTGCAGCTTCAGCAGCATGAGGTCCATCCCCGGCCCGCCAGAGAGAAACACATGGCACAGCAGAGCTCTCCTGTCTCACCCACTGCTTCCCTCAGCACTGTGTTTCAGTCAGTCTGCCTGTTCTGTTCCCCGTTCTGTCTCTGGTGAATCCTCTCACCCCCAGCGTCTCTGGCCTGTACCCCAGCTCTTGTGTGCATAAATAAATTTTTTTTTAAGTAGCTTTAGCAAACTAATAGTAGCTTTTAGTAATGGGAAGTGGCATGCTGCTCTAACAGATACCTGAAATGTAGAAATGGCTTTGGACATGAGTATAGTAGAGATTGGAATTTTTGAGGTGCATATTGCCTGGTGATATTATTGATAGAAATGTGGATGTTAAAGGCAATTCTGCTGAAGGCTTATATGTATATATCATATATATATACATATATGATCTTGAGCAGAATGTTGGAAGAAATAATGTTCAGTGTATTTCTGGTGAGATCTGAGGCAGAAAAGAAAGCATGTTATTGCAAACTGGAGGAAGGGCCAGCCAAGGAAATTGGCAAAATTGTGTTCCAGTATTTTATGGAAAATAGAACATGTATGTAATAAACTGAAATATTTAGCTGAGATTTCTATGTAAAGTATTAAAAGGCATAGCCTGGTTTCTACTTTCTGCTTGTAATAAAATGCAGAGGAGAGACATAAATTGAAGGAAGAAATGTTAAGTAAAAAGGAACAAAAATTTGAAGTTTTAGAAGCTTCTCAGCCTGTCCATATTGTGAAAATTAGAAGGAATGGTCTGGAGGCCACATCAAGGTTGTTGCTAGACAAGCATTTGCTGAAGAGATTATGAACGTGTGACTTACAGATCCATGAAGCTATCTAAGCAGGAATGGAGATGGAACTATGCCAGCAAAGACAATGCCAGCTTGGACTAAAAGGGGCAGAGATAGGATGAAATAAAGAAAGGCTGTCAGACGTCTGGATTCTACAAGATAAGTAGAGCTATCTGGCTATGAATGTTTTGCTCTTAATAGAATGACCCAAGAAGCTACTCAAAGGTTGGCAGATTGTCATTGCCACCACAGAGTTAGAGCCAAGGCCTGAAGGGGTGAAACTATCACACTGGAGGGCCTGGAAGGCAAAGTCCCCTCCTCAGTGGACTTGAAGGATAGAGCCTGTAGCCTAAGAGGATTACTGTTCAGCTTTAAAAGCTAATGGAATTAAGTTTTGGACTTGCTTAGGACCTATCTCTGATTTTTCCTTTTTGGAATGGAAATATCTATCCTATGCCTGTCCTGTCATTGTATTTTGAAAGCAGGCAACTTGTCTGGTTTCATGGTTCCCAGCTGGAAAGGAATTTTGTCTCAGGATGCATCATATATCTAATTTACCCAAACTTAATATATGACATTCAGATGGCATTTGGACTTATAGTTGATGGTGGATCCCATTAAGACCCTGGAGCTGCTGGAATGGAGTAAATGCATTTACATATTAGAAGGACATGACTTTGGGTGGCAAGAGGGTTGAATTATATATTGGTTCCTAATGCTCTCCCCTTTACCAATACCAAGTACCTCAAAATGTATATTTGGAGACAGGGCCTTTAAAGAGGTAATTAAAATATATATAAGGGCCTCCCTGGTGGCGCAAGGGGTTAAGACAACCTATGAAGCTGTCCACAGCCACAAGTTCCATAAGCAGCACAAGTTTCATCCCTGACCATGGAGCTATCCACATGGTGCTGCAGACCTCTCCTGACTCACCCGCTGCTCCCCTCAGCAGTGTATTTCAATCTGCCTGTTCTGTTCCCCACTCTCTCTGGTGAATCCTCTCGCCCCCTTGCACCTCTGGCCTGTATCCCAGTTTTTGTATGCATAAAATTAAATAAATCTTTAAATATATATATATGTATATATATAATAAGATCATCTGGATGGACTCTAATCCACTCCTTATAAGATTAGGACACAAACAGAAAGGGAAGGCATGACACCAGAGAAAGGAGGCCATCTACAATCAAGTCAAGAGGCCTTAGAAGAAGGCAATTCTGCTGACACCTTGATTGCGCATTTACAATCTCCAGAATTGTGAGAAAATAAATTCATGTTGTTTAAGCCACCCAGTGTGTGGTACTTTGTCACAACAGCCTTGGGAAACTAATACACAACTATTACATTAGCTGGTTGAGAGGCACTCATGAGACATTTCCTTCACTCATGTAGTCCTTTCATGTATAAATTGAGGGCCTTTGGTTCATCAGTTGTTCTTAATTTTTTATGAACGTGTTTCACTAAGAAGTGCATATGGGGTTACCTGACACTGGAAATGTACGTTCACAACATAATTGAGTTCTGTAGTTTTAGACTTTGAGGTACCTCAGGGATTATTGTGAGGGACAGAAACATCCAATTTCAGTAGAGCACAGAATTTGAGGAGAAGATGCAGTTTTGACTGCAACTTCAACAAGTCAATTAGTTTTCTGAAACTTTTCTTCCATGAAGATAATACCCTTATGGGGGCTATTGGGTGACCTAAACAAGATGAGTATGTTAGAATTTCAGCTGAAATAGGCCTTGTGTTAGTATTAAAATTTAGTGATTTTGCTTGTCTTCTCATGAATTCACCTATTAACTTTTGATATATAGTAGGGGTGGCAAGAGAAAGAAAGAAACCAGTTCGTTTTTATACTAGTTAGAAATGCTGTGAAAGATCTAGAAGGATAATGTTTAGTTTTTTTTGGTAACTTATAAAAATAATTCCTTGTTAGTGTAGACATGAGTTAAGCTGGGAAACAGTTCTAAACAATTTGTGATGCACATGCCTTTTTGTTATGAGTACTGGCACTATGTTTTCACCTGTGTTGTATGAACTCTTGGTACATTCTAGTCAATTTGATGGTTCCATTTTTACTGACAAATTTGGTGTGGTTAGCTTTAGAGAGCAATGTGTTGGGCATGCCACACATACCTATCTCATTAAGAGGAAAAAAGGATTTTTTGGTTTTGTTTTATTGTCAAGTATAATGCAAGTAGTGAACCTTTTCCCACCCTTTCTTGGTTTCCATAGAGACGTTTTCCCTCTTTCTTTGTTGTACTTGATGTTCTCTGTAATGTTGATATGACAGTGATATCGGGTTATCTGTAGTTATAGAAACTGCTCATTAGTTGCTGCCTGGTTTCCTATAAAATGAGCCATTCAAGATGGGGACATCAGTTTGAATGGACATTGACCTTTTACTTTTTTAAAGCATTTGGGAAGTGATAGATTTGTCATAAGATTCAGTGGACAGAGGAGAAGAGGGTATATGTTAGAGGATAAGAGAGGCAGTGTGTAATATTTAAGATAATTAGTACTTCATTTGTTTTTTTTTTAAATGGTAATCTGATTTTTTAATAACATACCATTCTTGACTCATTTGGATTATTTTCCACTCTTACAGTGAAACAGAAGAAATTACACTGAGTAACAATTGATAGAAAAATAGCTTTCAGTGGAGATAAATCAGAAACAAAATCAACTAATCAGTTGATTAGTTGAGACTTTCCAAGCAAGGTTTGAAAATTTTCTGTGGCATGGATTGATGTGGAACATTCAAGAAATGTGTATTTATTTGGTCTTATGAATTCTTGCCTTTCTGGAGCTGAGTTAGACTTGCTGAAGGCACAGTTTATAGTAGGTCTCCAGAACTGAAGCTCACATGAGCATCTTGCCCAGGATAGTAGCAAGAGTTACCGTGAATCTTAACTAAAAGTCTCAGAAAACACCAGTTACTTTGCTAAGTAAACATAAGTTCAGCCAACAAAACAAAGGCATGGTTAACTGGGAGACAGTGGAGATGTGAACTGAGCAAGGTGTTTGCATACAGGAATATTAAGTCAGTCATACCCTAATGTTAGTTTTGAAATTATTAGTATTGAAATGCTGATTAGTATTGAAATGATTAGTATTGAAATGCTGAAGGCTTGTGTTACTGATTCTTACCTGTGTGGTTTCCTGGTGGTGAATGAATCAAGAGATGAACCAGCAGCTTTCTATCTGCCTTCCTAGCTTGTAACAAGGATGTTAACCTTTTCCTTGAAAGATGTGGATGTTGATCATGGCAGGAAGTGGGAGGGGAGAGAGTAAGCTTGGAGAAATTTCCACTATTGTGACTATCTCAGGTTGTCAGATCTTGGCCAAGGTACAAAGTAGAGGATTGAAGTTTTAGATGCCAAAGAATAGTGTGACTTATACCTAATGGGTGGAAATTGGAATTGAGACCTTAATGGAAATGGACTTAAAATGGACCCAGGAAAAGACCTTTCAGCATTTGTCAGTCATAAGAACATGGAAAATGTGGAAAACAAACATGGCTTCTTTTTTAGATTGTGTTGCCTGGTGGATGTCAGTATGCTTCATGCTTTTCCTAAATATATCCATGTATAGCTTTCCTCTTGGAACCATCTGTGCAGGGGGGTGTGTGTGTGTACAAATGCTTAGTGCAAGAGGGCGGTAACAAGTAGAACCTATAGTTACGGATGGATCGTGTATTCGATCGGAGGAATGCGGTTGAGAAAAATAAACTAGTGAGAAGAGGGAGTAAAATGTTTTCTGCACAAAGGTGTAGCTGTAGGGCTTCTTTTCTATTGTTCATTTAGTGAACTGGTAAGTCAGTGAGTGAAAATGCAAAGGATTAAGTTCAGGAAAAGATTCTGTTGTTAATGCCTAAGCATAGTCTGAAAGTAGGATTTATTTTAACAAGGGAGAAAAATAAGGGAAAAGGACCTGTAGGTACTAATAGCTAAATCATCAAAAACCAAGAGGTAGGAAACAATGATGCATTTATTTATTCAATAATAATTTTTGTGTGCCTGCTATGTGCCAGGCATTGTTCTAGGTGTTAGTTAAAGCACTGGGCAAAACAGAAAAAGCCTTCCTAGATTCAGTGGATGAAAGTAGACTGTAACCAATAATAAGGAATTGTCTAGCAGGTTATATGATAAGTGCTATGGAGAAAATCAAAGCCAATAAATGGGATGGGGAGGGTGATGCTTTGGGAATGGGTGCCAATCTACCTGGAGTGATCAGAGACTTGAAGAAAGTGATAGAGTGAGTTAGCAAAGAAAGCAATGAGAAAAGAGCATTCCATGCAGAAGATTCTACAAGTGAGGACCTTCATACGTGGAATTTTGTTAATACAGTTAACACAATAGCAGGCAGGCAGTTTGCTTGGAGTCAAGTGAGCAAAGGTCCATGTAGGCAAGAGAGTCAATGAAAACAAAGGAACCAGATAACATGTCTTACACATTATTGAAAGAACACAGGCTATTACTCTGTTTGAGATGGGAAGCTATTGGAAAGTTTTGAGGAAGGGATGACATTATTTGACTTGTGTTTTAAATTATACAAGTCAATTTTGGATGCCTGATTCAGAATCAGTTGTTTTTTTTTCTTTTGCTTGATCTGATTTTATTTTAATATATTTTTTACATCATTTTTCATTTTTGCACAATGTATGCTTTTTCATCTTGGTTATAGTCCCCATACAATTTCCATCCCCCTTATTTTGACTGTAATCTCTCCTACCCACCATCAGTTTTTAAGAGGCAAAGGTAGGAGCAGAGACTAAAGTGGTCTTACAGTAATCCAAGAGAGAAAAGACTTGATTATGACTTCAACCAGGAAGTAAAGGTGGTGAGAGAAGTGGTTGAAGCTGGAGCTGACAGAGTTTGCTGAATAGATCAAATAATGGATATGAGAGAGAAAGATGAAGTTTGCTATTTGTTGAGATGTTAATACAATGCAGGAGGAGCACATTTGGAAAGAACAGAAGTTTGGACATGTTAAGAAAGAACAGAAGTTTGGACATGTTCATTTTGGACATGTTAAGTTTCAATTGCCTTTTAGACATGTGAATGGAGCTGTCAATTATATGTGTGTTTAGATTAGAGTTCAGGGGGCAAACCTGGATTAGAAATAACCAATTTGTGTATGAGTAGAAAAGCAAGCTTTTCATCATTTTCAAAGCATAAAATTTGGTGTATACTGTAATGAGAACTCCAGGCATTAGTACTTCTTGATTTTTTCCACATTATGACACACACACAAAACAAAATTAGAGAATTTGCTTGAGTAGATAGACTTGGCTATTTTTCCCAAAAACCTAGGGCTTGGGAACTTGACCTATTAAAAACTCCATTCAGTGGTTTTATCTGTCATTTATCTGATGCATTGCCAAGCATGCTGGTTGGGAAGTTTTCTCTAGAAAAAGTAATCGGGGACCAGATGAAGGAGAATCTGAAAACATGTTAATGAACTTAGACTTTGTCTTGCAGCAGATGGAGATCACTTAGGAGATTACAGAAGAAAAAGAGTGTTCACATTCCTTTTAGGTGCTTTTCAAAGTGTAGTGAAAGATATATCTTTTTTAATTTTCTTTTTTTTTTTTTTAAGATTTATTTATTTATTATTTATTTATACAAGCACTGGGTACAGTCAGAAGCGCGGGAGGGTGAGAGAATTCACCAGAGCCAGAGCGGGGAGCAGAGCAGGCAGAAGGACCGAAGTACACTGCTGAGGGGAGCAGCGGGCGACAGGAGAGGTCTGTGCGCCATGTGGGACCCTCCTCTAGTGGCCGGGGAGCAGCCGGGGATTGAACCAGCGCTGCAGAGGCTGCGGGCAGCTTCACAACCCAGCACTCAACCGCTGCGCCGCCAGGGAGGCCCTCTTTTTAAATTTTCAATTAATCACAGTGTAATACTGTAGAAAAGCATAATAAAGTGAACTGTTAGTAAAAACTTTAAAAGCACAAGTCAAATATCTTATTACATTCAACAAATATAAAATTTGTCAGATTACTATAGTTTCTTTAATCACTCAATTTTGTATTGTTCATGGACTGGCTTCAGTCTAGACAACTCTGAGTAACACTGTTTGGAATAAAGCATACTTGGCATTAACAGTCTTGATAGAAAGAAGGAAACTTCTGCAGATACTCAGTCACCAAACATTTTATAATATTTGTTGAATACTTTGCACAACCTTGAGGCCTTGAGGGCAGTGGTTTGGCAGGCGTAAAGCTTGTGATGGGGCCTACGCTACTGATAAGCACACCTGGCCGTTCTGATAATGTAGTTGTCTCTATTTATCCCCTATCAGTCTGCTCTTTGAGAACCACTCCAGTGTGGCCCTGTGTAGGCCAAGTGTAGCTTATGTTTAACCATCTCTTGATTGATCAGTTTTGCTTATTTGTTTTAGTCTCAGTAGTGACCCGAAGGTTACAAGGGATTTGGGGTAGAACATCTCTGGGCATGAAGTTACCTTTGTTGTTGCCTGGTTTTCTAGAGCATGAATCATTAGGGTCATTTCAGCTGTTCAGTAAATGTTTTAAAAAAATAAAAACTTTGGAATGAGGTCTCTCTGAATTGATGAAATTTAAAGATGAGTGGAATGGTGAGCTCTTCTATAGTTAGTGCCAGTGGTCCTTGTTTTTCTGTTTCCCCTACTAAAAGCACTGGCATTTATCAGGGAAAGATGGGGTTCTCTAAACTCACATTATGTTACCTGATATTTGAGAACCTGATCTGCACCCTGAAATTGAATACATCCATTTTGACAGGGATGCTATGTCACTAAGTGTGTTATTTCATGATTAGGGGTTAAGTCTCAATGTGCTATCACTGCTAAGGTGTCATTTGATCCCTGGCCAGGAAGCTGATCCACATATGGTGCGGCAAACCTCACTTCACTTCTGGCCCACTGTTCTCCTTTGCAGTGTATTTCAGTAGATCCACCTGTTCTGCTCCCACTCTGTCTCTGGTAAATCCTCACACCACACACCTCTAGGCTATGATCCAGTTCTATGCGAGAAAAAAAAAAAGCCGTGTTTGTATGTGAAAAGAAATTCACTTCTATTTGTGCAGACTCCTCACCAGACCTCTAATAACCCTATCTTCCTTAAGTTGCGCTGGCCTGTCAGGTCTTCAGTAAGTGTAGTGAGAAGGTGCTAGCAAATCAGAAATCATATTCTTAAGGTAGCTGATAGATCCAGAGTTGTTATTGGAAATGCATTGTGAATGAGGACTCATTGCAAGCTTGCTCTTAAATATGCAATTAGAACTTAGTAGACTATCAGCTAACTGATCCACCCATTGGCAGTCAATAATGTTTTCGTCTCCTTCCCTAGTCTCAGGTCAGAAGGGTGGCTTAGTTGCATATTCCTTTTTGCAGAGGAATATTTTTTAATAATTGATGTAGTAGGGGCCTCCCCTGGTGGCGCAGCAGTTGAGCGCTGGGCTGCGAGGCTGCCCGCAGCCTCTGCAGCGCTGGTTCGTTCCCTGGCCGCCAGCGAGGGTCCCACACACAAAAAAAAAAAATTTAATTGATGTGGAAGGTCAGTCATTCTGGCAGTCTCAGAATCCTTGAGAAACAGCAGTTCCCATATGTCACCACCTGAAGGTGACTTTGGGGAATTGGTGAGTAGTCACAGCTTTTTGGTCAGGGGGCCAGAAGGACAGGAGACATTTGCTGGTTGGGGTGCTAAAGCCAGTTTCACAGGTGTCATATCTCCCATTGAGTTCCAGGTTAGTCCTGGCAAAGGGGACAGTGAAGGAGCAGGATCTGGCTGACTGCTGGCTAGTACCAGGTCTGTTCACGGTCAAGATCCACTTGAGTTTCCCCAGAACTTTCCCAGGATGGGAAAAGCAGGAAACACAAGTTAGCTATTGGGGGTCCCTAAAGGGAGTCACTATTTTTGTCCATAAGGCACAACTTTGGAGGTTTTGATTGCATGAGCATGAACCAGTGAGAATTGCGATAGGATACTGTACTAGAGAGGAAACCTAGGAGTCCTTTTAGAAGTCAGTCATTAACTCATTTGTTGATGGACCAATGAGTGTCCTGGAAAGGGGGCAGGACAGGGTACTGTATGCCAAGTGATACAGATGATTGTAAGTTTTTAACAAACCATGTGGCCACAAAAGTATACTGATTGATTATTTTAGCCCTTTGAGGTCTGAAAATCATGGACTCTTAAAATATTTATGGTTTTTACATGCATAAGGAAATTTTACGGTTTCTCCAGTTTTCTCCTAATTATTTTTTCCAATGGGTGAGAAAGAAAGCGTGAGATGACAGTGCCTGGTCTGTTAGGTATACAGTGCCTCCCTGACCTCTACTGTTGGTGAGGATAGATTTTGCATCCTCATCCCTTCTTGTAGGAGGGTGTGGCCTCTCACATTGTTGAATTAAAAGGGAATGTGTGTTTGTGTCTGCAAATTTTAGGGGCAAGTCTAAAAATATACAGCAAGGTAGGAACAAATGACTTGGTTTGAGGTTCTGGTTGTACAGATTATTGACAAAGCTTAGTTCTTGAGGAGCACAGCTAGGGCAGGATATTCAAATTAAGAGACGGCAATAGTGGAAAATGCAGAAGGGGGTGTTCAAACCAGTCTATGGAAGACCAGTTCATTGATTTCAAATACCAGGAGCTTGAGATTCCTACAAGAAAATTCAAGAAAGGCTGCAGAGAAAAAAAAATCCAAAACCAGAATCTCTGGTGTCTTTTTTTTTTTAAGAGGCATGTGTTTTTATTTATTTATTCGTTTGTTTTTTTTTTTTTTTTTGTTTATACATGCACTGGGTACAGTCAGAAGCACGGGAGGGTGAGAGAATTCACCAGAGCCAGAGCGGGGAGCAGAGCAGGTAGAAGGACCGAAGTACACTGCTGAGGGGAGCAGCGGGCGGCAGGAGAGGTCTGCGCGCCATGTGGGACCCTCCTCCGGTGGCCGGGGAGCAGCCGGGGATCGAACCGGCGCCTCAGAGGCTGTGGGCAGCTTCGCAACCCAGCGCTCAACCGCTGCGCCACCGGGGAGGCCCCCTCTGGTGTCTTTTGAACCATTTATACTTGCATGTTTTGTGTTTGTATAAAGGTACACGCTTCAAGCATGTATTGAATGTAGAGTTGGCAATGATATCGTTTTCTGTGTGGTTGAAGTTTATATAGAAAATTAATAGAAATTATGTAAATAGTCAGACATACAGCACCTAGTACCCTAAGACATATCTTTAGGAATCAGATGATTGTCTCATTGGTGTTTAGTTGAATGACAGAATCGAAGAGGAAAGAGAATGTTGTGGAGACTTCAAGCATGAAGAAATTGAGTAGGGTAGGTTTGAATACATTAGAGAGCAAATTGGGGATGAGAAGTGTTAAGACACATTCTAAGTATAACAAAACAGCAGCAAAGATGATTTAGTGAATTGGATACTGCAATCATAATCAAGATTAGAATCATTTTTTTTTTTTTTTAAGATTTTTATTTATTTATTTATTTATACAAGCACTGGGTACAGTCAGAAGCGCGGGAGGGTGAGAGAATTCACCAGAGCCAGAGCGGGGAGCAGAACAGGCAGAAGGACCGAAGTACACTGCTGAGGGGAGCAGCGGGCGGCAGGAGAGGTCTGCGCGCCATGTGGGACCTTCCTCCGGTGGCCGGGGAGCAGCCAGGAATCGAACCGGCGCCGCAGAGGCCGCGGGCAGCTTCGCAACCCAGCGCTCAACTGCTGCGCCACCGGGGAGGCCCTAGAATCATTGTTTTCTCATTATGATGTACAGTTTTGTGTATTTTACAAGTTATCCCAGTTCATGACTCAAATATTACATATTAAGATAATAGTTTTTGTTTTCTCCTGAATACTGTGAATATTAGTGAGATGCTATTTATGGGTATATACTGGATTCTGCCCAAAAACCACTAAATACATTACTCGTTTCTATTTGGCAGAGTATTTAACATCTTTAAAAATTGGGTGTTACAACACAAATGATAAAGGACTGATCACAAAAATCTACAAAGAGCTGATGCGACTCGACAAAAACAAAGTAAATAACCCAGTCAAAAAATGGGCAGAAGGGCTAAAAAGAAACTTCTCCAAAGAGGAAATGCAAATGGCCAACAAGCATATGAAAAAATGTTCAACATCACTTGTAATCAGAAAAATGCAAATCAAAACTACAATGAGATACCATCTTACACCAGTGAAAATGGCATATATTAAAAAAAACTAGCAACAACAAATGTTGGCGAGGTTGTGGAGAAAAAGGAACTCTCCTGCACTGTTGGTGGGAGTGCAAACTGGTCCAACCACTATGGAAAGCTGTGGGGTGGTTCCTCAATCTGCTATAAATGGAGCTTCCATATGATCTGCAATCCCACTATTAGGTATCTACCCAAAGGACACAACAACATTAATTCAAAAGGACACCTGCACCCCTATGTTTATTGCAGCACTATTTACAATAGGTAAGCTATAGAAATGACCCAAATGCCCCCAAATAGATGACTGGATCAAGAAGATGTGGTACATATACACAATGGAATATTACTCAGTAGTCAAAAAAGATAAACTCATGCAATTTGCAGCAACATGGATGGACTAGAAGGGATCATGCTCAGCAAAATAAGCCAGAAAGAAAAAGAAAAATACCCGTTGGTCTCACTCATAGCAGGAATTTAGAAAACCCAAATAAGGGATCAGGAAAAAGACTAATTATAATAAAGTAAAAATCAAAATCAACAGGCAACTATAAACCAGAGACATACTACAAGGGGCGAGAAGGGAGTAGGATCAAAACAAGGGTGGTGGGAATTTTACGGGGACTATAACCAAGATGACAATGCATACATTGTACAAAAAATGAAAAATGATGTAAAAAATATATAAAATAAAAAATAAAAATATGGAGTAGTAGAGCTACTAAGAGCTACTAGTCTACTAAGTTAAGACATCTAGCTCAAATTTCTCACATTTTATAGGTGAGGAAATTGAGGTTCAAATGGTGAAATAACTCACCATGTCCTTCAATAGAAGTAGTACTAGAACCCAGGACTCCTACCTTTCAGTCATTTCTTTCCTATGCCAAAAATCTTCTAGTATTTATGGTGAGTAATATTCTTTTGTAGTGTTTTAATAGTTCACCAGTAAATCTGAATCCTTGGCAATTGTGAAGGTGGCTTCCCAGAAAAATTCATGGATATTTTAAGGCAGTTTTATAAAGGTTGAATTTCCTTTTTAATTTATATATTAAAAACCATAAAGCATGATTGAAAATAGGTTCTTTGTTAACTACTTGCTTGACTGCATTTAACAATTTAATGAGAAACCTTAATGAGATTTTGCTGAAATTTAAGGTATAGGAGTGGGGACACCTAACCAACTTAGTGCTCAGCATCCTGAGTTCTGCAGATGGTCATAAAGAAGTAAAAAGCTATAATACTTTGTAAACTATTTTGTTGTGGGGATTTTGGCCGATAATAAAAGGCTAAGACTTTAAGGTCCTCAGTCATATACCAATTTAAACCATGAATGTACTGTACATAGATAAGATTTTCACCACTTTTGCACAATTTAAAATTAAAACAATTTGTGCAATACAGTAATGCATGGAATAGTTTGAAAAATGAATCAAGGAAATCAAGCTGTATGCTGCCTGGCAGACAGCTAGAAAATGTTCTGTGAACCTTCTCTTAAAAAAAAAAAAAAAAAAAACTAGAGGGGCCTCCCCGGTGGCGCAGCTGTTGAGCGCTGGGTTGTGAAGCTGCCCGCGGCCTCTGCAGCACCGGTTCGATCCCCGGCTGCTCCCCGGCCACAGGAGGAGGGTGCCACATGGCGCGCAGACCTCTCCTGCCGCCCGCTGCTCCCCTCAGCAGTGTACTTCGGTCCTTCTGCCTGCTCTGCTCCCTGCTTCTGGCTCTGGTGTATTCTCTCACCCTCCCGCGCTTCTGACTGTACCCAGTGCATGTATAAACAAAACAAACAAACAAATAAAACATGCCTCTGTAAAAAAAAAAAAAAAAAAAACTAGAGGTCTACAGAACAATGACATTGTCTGACTATATGACTCATCACAGATGCAACTTTTTAGACAGTTTCTCCATTGGAACTTTTTTTTTTTTTTTTTTTAATAGAGGCATGCTTATTTATTTATTTGTTTGTTTGTTTGTTTGTTTTTTGTTTATACATGCACTGGATACAGTCAGAAGCACGGGAGGGTGAGAGAATTCACCAGAGCCAGAGCGGGGAGCAGAGCAGGCAGAAGGACCGAAGTACACTGCTGAGGGGAGCAGCGGGCGGCAGGAGAGGTCTGCGCGCCATGTGGGACCCTCCTCTGGTGGCCGGGGAGCAGCCGGGGGATCGAACCGGCGCCGCAGACGCTGCGGGCAGCTTCGCAACCCAGCGCTCAACCGCTGCGCCACCGGGGAGGCCCTCCATTGGAACTTAAAAGGACATCTGAAGTCACTTGAGGCCCAGGAATGCACTCGGACCATCATAAAGGTTTTATATAATCTGAATCTCGACTCCCCTGGCAACGTATGTGCTAGGGTTCTCTTAAAATGTTCTGAGACAAAAAGTGAATGCAAGTAGGAAACTAAAAAATCTTACTGGTGTATTCTGAAGCATAACTTAAACCCATGCTATGTAGCTGTGACACAAGGGAGGATAAAACAGATAGTATGCTGTGCAGCTCTCACAAGAGGGCTTTGCTCTATCTGAGCATTGCTTGTGACAAGAAGACAGAACTCAATCAAGTGTGACTGACAGGTACACGGGACAGTCATCCCCAGTGCACACTCTGGAAATGATCTGTTGTGCTTGCGTTGTCTTTTTGGAAACACAAACCTGGATGTAAATTATACATAGAAATAATTCGAACACAATCTAGAAAATTATGGAACGTCTCCAATAAATGGAGTTCGGAAAACTGGACAGCCACTTGTAAAAGAATGAAACTAGACTATCAAACCACACAAAAGATTACTTCAAGATAGATTAAAGGCTTGAATGTGAAACCTGAAACAATAAAACACATAGAAAAAAATACAGGCAACATATTCCACAACATTGGCCTCAGTGATAGATTTGATGACTTGGCTACAATGGCAAGGGAGATAAAAGCAAAAAATAAACAAATGGTACTATATCAAACTAAAAAGCTGCACAATGAAAGAAATATTAAAAAGACACTGTACTAAATGGGAGAAAATATTGCACTTCATATATCCAACAAGGGGTTAATAGCCAAGATTTATAAAGAATGCATACAACAATAAGTAAATAATCCAAAACCAAATAACACAATCAAAAAATGGGTAGAAGATCTGAATAGACACTTCTCCAAACATACAGTCAACAGTCACATGAAGAAATGTTCATCACTTATCAAGAAAATGACAAAACCATAGTGACATTTATCACCTCACACCTATGAGGATGACCTATGAGAAATTGACAAAAAGACATATGCATTCCTGAGTTTATTGCAGTATTATCTATAATAGCCAAGATATAGACACCTAAATGTCCAATGGTGGATGATTAGATAAAGGAGATGTGTATATACGAAATGGAATACTATTCATCTGTTAAAAAGAGGGGTGTGGGGAGGGAGGCAGAGAGAGAGGGAGGGGAGGAAGGATGGAAGATCTTGCCATTTGCAATGGCATGGATGGAACTTGAGGGGATCCTGCTAAGTGAAGTAAGTCAGGCGAAAGGGAAATAGTGAATGATTTCACTCAGGTGGAATATAAAGAAAGCAAAGGAACAGATGGAATTAAACCAAAACAAATCCTTGGAATTTATGCCAGAACTGAGGTTACTGAGGGGGAATTGGAGGGAGGAGCAAAGGGTGGAGGGGGGCTAATGGACAGTAGAGGAGGGTTATAGGTACTTTGTTGGTGGGCACAATATGATAATACACATTTGAAGAACTGTGCACCTGTGCTCCTAAAACATACATACCAGTGTTATAAATTAATGTACCTCAATTAAAAGAACATGCAGAAGGAGATGGAGCAAAATATAAAGACCTTTTCATTAAGTATCCACTTCTCATTCTGAGTCCCAGACAGGTTAACAGCTTGGTAGGTATTAATTTAGGACTTACTGTGTTCTAGACCCTGTGTTAGATGTTCTTTCACACCAAACACAAATTCAAGAACAGTTCTCTCATTCAGTAGTTGCTCCTTGTGGACTTTGGAACATGGCTAAAAAAAATGTCAGAAGTTCATAAAAAGAGGTCACTGATTTGCTAAGGTAAATGTCATATGTTCTGAACACCCAAGTCCTGTGGCAGTGCCTTTCAAAGATTATTCGTTCTGTGAGGTGACTTATGTGTACAAAATTCCAATAAGGCTGTTTTCATCATTTTTCTACCACAAATAATTTAGCAGTAGTAGGTGGGGGTAGTTAAATTTGGTTAGTCCCAAAGAGAAGAATAAATTATATCTGACTGCCTGAAAACAGATCTGATTTAAGGATACAAAACCACTATAAAATGCAAATAGAAGAATTCCAAAAGCTTAACAATGTGCAGCTGTTGAAAATAAAGCCAGTAAGTAGCACCCATACATTTGAATTCTTTTAAGGTGTAACTATAGCTCATTATAGTAAATGGTAATGTATTTATGGGTGTTGTCAACATGGAAGGCGGAAACTGACATACATATTTGTTAAAAACATTTAGCAGTATCAACCATTTTGCAGTGAAAGGAATTGTTAAATGGCTAAATTGTATATGACTTTTTTAATGTTAGAAAGTAATACCAAAAAATGCAGACATTTTATTGCTTCTATCAACATTGTCTGTTTGCATAAAGGGTGGGTCTAAAAATAAATCCCAAGTTTAAGTTAAGTGAGTGAAATTTTTAGTTTGTGCTTTTGAGGCCATCCAGTTTGGATTTTTTTGTTGTTGTTGTTAGAAGGCATGCTACTTTTCATAATTTCATGTTTGAAAATACTTAGAAATGGAGTTGCTATATTTGGTTTAAACCAATAGCTGTGCCATATAAATGTTTTTAAATATGCTAAGAATTTGAAGAGTTGTATCAAATCAGGGCTATTTAATAATGCCTGTTACTAATAGGATTTAACATGCAGGTGTAAGTTTGTGATTTGAAAAAGTATGAACATCCTTTTTATGCAATGTAGTAATGAATTTTCACTTTAATCGCAATTTATTTCTTACAAGAAAACTGAGATGTTGAACCTAAAGATACTTGTAGGATACATTTAGGAAAAGAGATTTAAAAAAATTTATTTTGGTATTTCAGGATGTTTAAAGTAGCTCATTTGAAAGTGCTAAATGCTAAGGAAGGAGGGGTGACGCGCATATGAGATCAGGCATGGTATCATATATCTCATTTTAGGCATAAGACAGGAAGTAAAATTTAACAAGCTATGTACAATTTTTCTTTTCTGATAATTTTAAGAGAGTCATATATTTTTAGTATTTAATTCATTGCTTTTCAATTTGTTAGGAGGCTTTTTGGGGGGATATGTGAAAGATTTTGCAAAGCAATATTTCTTTTTCCATATATGCAAATTCCATAATCAATGACCATTTCAACAGAAAGAACTTTGGCTAAGTAAATAATGCTTCTGGCAGTGTCTTCTTGTTATTGTGAACTTGAGCGTTCAAAAATGCTAGTTTTTATTTTTTTTCCTATTGATTATTGGTGTAACTACTTTGTGGCCTGAAATTTCTTTGCTGTTACTAGTCCACCAAACGATATTGTTAACAATTTCAAATTACTAGGCCTCATTCCATATATACAGAAATTTTTCTTCCCCCTTTCCATTTGGTCTCTGCTTAGTGTAAAATGACTAGGGTTAGTCAGGTAATAAGAGTGATACTGGAATCTGAATTCATCTATTGCATAACAAACATGTAATTCATGATGATGAATGGAGGAGCAATATTGAACAGTGTTTAAAAATGCAAGCTTTTTTTCTTCTCATATAAGGAGTTCCCAATCTTATTAAATACCATCCATGAACATCATTTCAATTATTGTATACTATTTCATCACATGGATGTCTTACAGTTTTCTTAGCCTTACCCCGTAGTTAAAATGTGATGAACACACTTAAAATTGCCCTCATTTTGGATTATCTGAATATATCACATAAATGCATGTTTTCCCCCAACACTTCTATTCCCCTATGTCCCCTTGTCCCTTTCCCTCCCCACTCCCTCTTCATCCAGAGGATGACTTAGAGATCAAGAGAGAATCAGCCACCTTCATTGGTGTTACATTGGTCTGGTAAATGAACTACGAGATTTAGTAAATGGCCATGAAGATGAAAGATGCAAGAAGATAAATCCTAAAGTGACTTTTCCCAAATGTTTGTAATTGAGTTGGCCAATATACCAAAGAATTACCTTCCTAAGGAAGATGATTACTTATTTCTGTTTGTCGCTAATGCTCAATGAAAGCTTTGTTGCTTGTCCAACAGTGAATGAAAATCTCACCTCTGTAACAAGTGATGACTGCTCTGGCATGAAGGTAGAAAATTAGGTTGGATATCGCTATATTATAGCATTAGATAACCAGGACCAAACTGCAAATGTCCCACGCTCATTTATAAGGAAAAGCAATATGGTAAATAAAAGTCTCTTGAATGAAACAATTCTATCCTGTTAGGATGGATCCAGAACTTCCTATAAAGTTTAAAGAAAGAGTAAGGAGTATATACAACTAAAAACACTTAACTGAACTTTTTCCTCAAACAGCTTATCTGATGAAGAATTACAAGTGGGCTCTGATAGACTACCCTATATTTGTAGCTGGCCTGAGGGACCGCTTAAGTTTATATCTGAAGAGAGACCAAAGAAAGATAGATGACATAAGTTTGCTTTTCCTGACAGCTGGGGGCAATTGATTAAATTGATCTCCACTTGTAAAGGAGTATCAGGACCAGGAAACAGTCGGGAAACATTGGTAGAGGAGAAGCTTTGATAGAAAATGAAGATTTGTGAGCTCCAATTGAGACTATAGATTCATTCATAGAAACAGAAACAAATATCTTCAAAAGCTGCTTACTTTAACTGGAGGTTCCAGAAAGTGCCTTACATGCAAGAGAGAATAAGAGAAGCAGAGAGGAATTTTCAATTTGGCACCAAACTTTAACTTAATGGGTTGGAATCGTATCTGTTATAATAGATTATAACATAACATAACCTGTTAACAGAAAGCCATGGACTAAAAATTATTTTGGAAGAAAAAAAATATTTCAGAAACAAATAATGGAGGAGAATAAATAAAACCTTGAGAACTTCAATCATCAATCATGTTTTTGCCTTCATAATATCAAAGATCCTTCTCTAAATGTTGGGAGGCATTTTATTCTCTTTATCTGTTATTTAATAGACTAAGGTGTTCTGTATAATTTTACAAAAACCCTATTCCTTTTCTTTTTTTAATAATAAATTTTATTTTTATATTCCCCATACAATTTCAAGTCCCCATTTTGACCCCAATCCCTCCCCTCCCACCACCCACCCCCCCAAAAGTGTCTCTGGTTCATAGATTTTTGTTGATTTTGATATTTACTTTCTTATAGTTATTCATTTTCCTGGTCCCTTATTTAAGTTTTCTAGATTCCTGCTATGAGTGAGACCATCCGGTATTTTTCTTTTTCTTTCTGGCTTATTTCGCTGAGCATGATCCCTTCCAGCGCCATCCATGTTGCTGCAAATTGCATGTGTTTATCTTTTTTTTTTTTAAAGTATTTTGAAATTCCATCTTTATTTTTTTATTTATACATACAAGCACTGGGTACAGTCAGAAGCGCGGGAGGGTGAGAGAATTCACCAGAGCCAGAGCGGGGAGCAGAACAGGCAGAAGGACCGAAGTACACTGCTGAGGGGAGCAGCGGGCAGCAGGAGAGGTCTGCACACCATGTGGGACCCTCCTCCGGTGGCCGGGGAGCAGCCAGGGATCGAACAGGCACTGCAGAGGCTGCGGGCAGCTTCACATCCCAGCGCTCAACCGCTGCGCCACCGGGGAGGCCCATGTTTATCTTTATTGAATGCTGAGTAATATTCCATGGTATATATGTACCACATCTTCTTGATCCAGTCATCTATTTTTGGGCATTTGGGCTGTTTCCAAAGCTTAGCTATTGTAAACAGTGCTGCTATAAACATAGGGGTGCAGGTGTTCTTTGGAATTGATGTTTCTGTGTCCTTTGGGTAAATACCTAGGAGTGGAATTGCTGGATCATATGGAAGCTCTATGTTTAGTAGGTCCAGAAATCTCCACACAGCTCTCCATAGTGGTTGGACCAGTTTGCACTCCCACCAACAGTGCAGAAGAGTTCCTTTTTCTCCACACCCTCGCCAACATTTGTTGTTGCTAGTTTTTTTAATATGTGCCATTCTCACTGGTGTAAGATGGTATCTCATGGTAGTTTTGATTTGCATTTCCCTGATTACAAGTGATGTTGAACATTTTTTCATATGCCTGTTGGCCATTTGCATTTCCTCTTCAGAGAAGTTTCTTTTTAGCTCTTCTGCCCATTTTTTGACTGGATTATTTTCTTTGCTGTTGTTGAGTCTCATCAGCTCTTTGCAGATTTTTGTGATCAATCCTTTATCATTAGTGTTGTGTGCAAAAATGTTCTCCCAGTTGGTGGGGTTTCTCTTTGTTTTTGTTATTGTCTCTTTTGCTGTGCAGAAGCTCTTTAATTTGATGTAGTCCCAGCTGTTTATCTTTGCCTTCACTATCACTGCTTTGGGTGATGTGTCTGTAAAGATGTCTTTGATGTGCATATCCCGTAGTGTTTCGCCTATATTTCCTTTTATGTATTTTATGGTTTCAGGTTTTATGTCTAGTTCTTTAATCCATTTTGAGTTGGTTTTTGTGTATGGTGTGAGGTAGTAGTCAAGCTTCATTCTTTTGCATGTAGCAACCCAGTTTTCCCAGCACCATTTATTGAACAGACTTTCTTTGCTCCAATGCATATTCTTTGCTCCTTTGTCAAATATTAGTTGACCATAAATCTGTGGGTTTATTTCTGGATTTTCTATTCGATTCCATTGGTCTGTATGTCTGTTCTTGTTCCAATACCATGCAGTTTTGATGATTATGGCTTTGTAGTATAGCCTGAAATCTGGGAGTGTGATGCCTCCATTCCCTTCTTTTTTTTTCAGGAGAGCTTTGGCTATTCGGGGTTTTGGGTGATTCCATATGAATTTCATCAATAATTGTTCTATTTCTTTGAAGAATAACATTGAAATTTTTATTGGAATAGCATTGAATCGGTATATTGCTTTTGGTAGGATGGCCATTTTAATAATGTTTATTCTTCCAATCCATGAGCAGGGGATGTCTTTCCATTTCTTTGTGTCTTCTTCTATTTCTTTTAACAGTGTTTTATAGTTTTCTTTGTAAAGGTCCTTTACCTCTTTTGTTAGATTTATTCCCAAGTATTTGATTTTTTTTGTTTCGATAATAAAGGGGATGGTTTTTTTTCATTTCTTCTTCTTCAGATTTATTGTTAGTGTATAGGAAGGCTTCTGACTTTTGCATGTTGATTTTGTATCCTGCCACTTTGCTGAACTGATTGATGAGTTTAATTAGTTTTTCTATGGAGTTTTTGGGGTTCTCTATGTATATTATCATATCATCTGCAAATAGTGATAGTTTGACTTCTTCTTTTCCTATTTGGATTCCTTGTATGTCTTTCTCTTGTCTTATTGCTCTGGCTAGGACTTCCAGTATTATATTGAAAAGCAGTGGTGAGAGTGGACATCCTTGTCTTGTTGCAGATCTTAATGGAAATGCTTTCAGCTTTTCACCATTGAGAATGATACTGGCTGTTGGCTTGTCATAGATGGGCTTTATGATGTTGAGGTATGTTCCTTGTATCCCAAGAATTTCAAGGGCTTTTATCATGAATGGGTGTTGCACTTTGTTGAAAGCTTTCTCGACATCTATTGATATTATCATATGGTTTTTATATTTCTTTTTGTTGATGTGTTTGATAACGTTGCTTGATTTTCGGATGTTGAACCATCTTTGTGTCCCTGGAATGAATCCTACTTGGTCGTGGTGAATTATCTTATGGATACACTGTTGGATTCTGATAGCTAAAATTTTATTGAGGATTTTTGCATCAGTGTTCAGTAGGGAGATTGGCCTATAGTTTTCTTTTTTTGTGTTGTCCTTGTTCATTTTTGGTATTAGTGTAATGTTGGCTTCATAGAACGTGTTAGGTATTATACCTTCCTTCTCAATTTTTTGGAACAGTTTGTGAAGGATAGGCACCAATTCGTCTCTGAATGTTTGGTAGAATTCATTTGTAAATCCATCAGGTCCTGGGCTTTTGTTTTTGGGGAGGTTTTTGATTACCATTTCAATTTCACTAATTGTAATTGGTCTGTTTAGGTGTTCTATTTCTTCTTTGTCTAGCTTTGGGTGATTGTAGAGTTGTAGGAATTTGTCCATCTCCTCTAGATTGTTGAACTTGTTTCCATATAACTGTTCATAGTAGTTATTAATTATTCTTTTGATTTCTGCTGTGTCCGTTGTGATTTCTCCTCTTTCATTTATTATCCTATTTATTTGTGCTTTCTCCCTTTTTGCCCTTGTGAGCCTGGCTAGGGGTTTATCTATTTTATTTATTTTTTCGAAGAACCAGCTCTTGGTTTCATTGATCTTTTGGACTGTTTTTTTTAGTTTTAATTTCATTTATTTCTGCTTTGGTTTTTATTATTTCTTTTCTTCTACTGGTTTTGGGGTTTTTTTGTTCTTCTTTCTCTAGATCTTTGAGCTTCGAGATTAGGTTGTTTCTTTGAGTTCTTTCTTGTTTCTTGATGTGAGCATCTATTGCTATATATTTTCCTCTTATTACTGCTTTTGCTGCATCCCATACATTTAGGATGTTGGTGTCCTCCTTGTCATTCAATTCAAAGAATTTTTTAATTTCTTCTTTGATCTCCTCGTTAGTCCAGTGGTCTTCCAGTAGTGTGGTTTTTAATCTCCATGAGGTAGGATAGTTCCTTGCCTTCTTTTTATGGTTTATTTCTAGTTTGATGCCTTCATGGTCAGAAAAGATGGTTGGTATGATTTCAATCTTGGTGTATCTGTTGATGTTTGTCTTGTGCCCCAGTATGTGATCGATCCTGAAGAATGACCCATGTGCGCTTGAGAAAAATGTGTACTCCATGTTTTTTGGGTTTAGTGTTCTATAGATGTCTGTTAAGCCCAAATGCTCTAGGTCCTCATTTAGAGCTTTAGTTTCTTTACTTATTTTTTGTCTTGTTGATCTATCCAATGTTGATAGTGGTGTGTTGAAGTCTCCCACTACGTATGTGTTTTCTCTGAAGTCTGTTTTCAGAGAGGACAACAGTTGTCTGATATATTTTGGTGCTCCTTCGTTTGGTGAGTATATGTTAATGAGTGTTATTTCTTCTTGAAGTATTGTCCCCTTGATCATAATGTAGTGACCATTGGGGTCTCTTTTTATTTTTTTGAGTTTGAAATCTGTTTTATCTGATATGAGTATAGCTGTTCCTGCCTTCTTTTTTGGTCCATTTGCTTGTAGAATTGTTTTCCATCCTTTAACTTTGAGTCTATTTTTATCTTTTGTAGCTAATTGTGTTTCCTGGAGACAGCAAAAGGTTGGGTTTTGTTTCTTAACCCAGCCTGCAACTCTGTGTCTTTTTATTGAAGAGTTTAGTCCATTTACATTTAGAGTTAGTATTGATATGTTCGCATCTGTATTTGCCATTGTGTTTGTCTTTCCTTTGATTTTATTTATTTATTCTTTTAATAACTTTCTTTGGCCTTCTTTTGTTGTTATTCGTCCCTCTGAGGTTCTGGCTTTAGGATTCCTTGTAGTATTTTTTGGAGTGGGGGTTTAGTCGTAATAAAATTCCAGAGTTTCTGTTTGTCTGAGAAGGTCCTTATTCTTTCTTCATAGAGGAAGGAGAGCTTTGCGGGATAGAGTATTCTTGGTTGGCATCTGTTTTCTTGGAGCCTGTTGCCTATGTCCCTCCACTCTCTCCTTGCCCGTAGTGTTTCTTCAGAGAAGTCTGATGTCAGTCTGATTGGTTTCCCTTTGAATGTTATCTGTTTCTTCCCTCTTGTCAGTTTCATTATTTTTTCCTTGTCTTGGATTCTTGGGAGCTTTACTATTATGTGTCTTGCTGTATTTTTCCTTTCGTCATGGAAGTTTGGTGGTGTTCTTGCTTCTTGTATATCAATTTTCAGCTCCTTCGCGTTTGGGAAGTTCTCTTCAATTATATCCTTGAATATTTTCTCTGTTCCTACATCTCTCTCCTCTCCTTCTGGGATTCCTATAACTCTTATATTTCCTTTCCTCATGGAGTCAGATAGTTCCCGAAGTCTTTCTTCGGTCTTTTTCCTTCGTACTTCTCCTTCCTTTTCTGTTTTAGTTCTTTTTATTTCTGTGTCTTCAAGAGTACTTATTCGTTCTTCCATTTCATCTATTCTGCTTTCATTGCTTTTCCCAGAGTTCTTTAGCGTCTCCATTAATTCTTTGATCTCCTGCATTTCTTTTACTTCCCTCTTTAGGGACTCAATTTCATTCTTCTGGTCATTAATTATTTTCCCCTTATCATTGTTTTCCTTTATGACTTCTGTCAGTTTTTTAATCACAGCAATTTTAAATTCTCTATCTGGAAGGCTCAGAAGTTCTTCCAAGTTACTGTCGTTGCAATCTGGCAGATGGTTTTCTTTTTGCGGTGTGCTTTTTTTTTTTGCTGAGGAGAAGCTGGGTTGCATGTAGTTTTTCTACTCCCTACTGCCTGTTTTCTAATTTGCCGTATTCCTTGTGACACTGTGTTGCTGGTACTGGCCGGCATCTTGGGCGACCTTCCCAGCTCACCTCTGGCTCCTCTGGGGAACTTCTGCTGGGTTCACACAGTCTCCACCAAAGAAGGGTCCCTGCTGCAAATGCCGGTGCCGGGCACGCTCTCCTGCATGCCCGGTCTGCCCCAGCGGTGGGTGCTGCTCCCCTCTTGGCTGGGACTGCAGGCTAGAAGGCGCCCGGCATGGACAAGCCTCCCAGCTTACCTCTGGCTCCTCGGTGAGCCTTCTGCTTGCTTCACACAGTCTCCACCAAATCCCTATTCCTTTTCTTGTGCTATAGTATACGCCTAGCTTCTGGTAGTTATCTTTTATAAGCGAGAAATTGTTTTTTACTTTGAAATCTTAGATAAAAGTAGATAATACACTAAATAACCTATGGTTTACTTCAGAATTTTAGGTAGCCAACTAGATACTTCGTACTTTTTAAGGATCACTTCCAATCTTGATTTTTTTAAAATGGTTTGGTGAACAGCTGAAAATAGTGGAAGAATCTAAATGGTTACAGTTGTTACAAACTGATGATAACAAAAATTTAACCAGCATTTACTTTTCCCCCTTGAGTTATATTATCAAAGTTTGCCTTTCAACAGGTAAAGTTAATTTTGGATCTCCTGGGGTGCCACTGTGTTTATTTGCTAGAAATAAAATAGCCAGTTTGACACATACCAGTAATTTTTGATATTTCTACCCTGTGTTAGTGATTTCATATTGTTAATTGATCTGGTGATGTTTTCAGCAGGGGAAGTAGAGGGCTCATAGCAGATGGTGCTTGATCTTTAGAGTCATGTCCTACTTCCACACCTCTGCCCCCAATAGTCGTCTTCAATGTTAGCAAGCAGAATGCTTGGACTCTACATTTAAATAGACGTGGGAAAAAATGGAGTATGAGGCAGGAAAACGGTGACTACATAACAGAAATGGGCTGGTTTTTTTTTTCTTAAGCTTTTAACTTTTTATATTGTCCTTGTTTAGTACATGACCCTTTCCTTTCTCATTCACAGAATAACTCACAACTTGAGAATAGTAAAGAGGCAGTGAAAAGAGCAAATGATAAAAACAATATCACCTGAAATAAACTCATCTTAATTTTTAAGGACTGAGAAGGTTACTGAAAGTTATATAAAGGAGTCTGATTAGTTGCCTTGATAGTCCTTTAGTCTCTTAAGATTGTTGTCTTTGGAAATAAAAATCCATTTGTGAATAAGAAAGGTGACAACATGATTTTTAAAATATTCTAAGTGAAATGTAAGTAAATTTGTTCTAAACAATAAGCATATCTAAGATGTCAGATGTTGTAACGAGGAAATGAAGGGGCGTGTGCTAACTGCCAGCCAGGGAGCACCCCACATAGCGCAGCAGACCTCTTCTGTTCTGCTCCCCCCTCCATCTCTGGTGAATTCTCTCACCCCCACCCCACACCTCTGACCTGTACCCCAGTTCTTGTTTGCATAAATAAATCTTTTTTAAAGAAAAAGAGGAAATGAAGCACATATCCCAGCTTATCCTTATCCTGCTCAATTACTTGTCTTCTCTTCCCTAGAGATAGAAACTGAAAGTCAAGAGGTCAAAGCTCCAAATCCCCATAGTTCTCCTTTACCTTCCTGATATTTTCTCTTTACACTGACCAGGGTGCCTAGACATTGCTCCTATCTCACAGCTTGGGCCCAGAGTTTTGATTTTGCTGCTAGACTTCTGATATTTTGGTCAAAATTAGTCCCTACAGCTCAGTCCCAAATGACTCTCAGAACCAGGAAATCACAATTATCCGTGCTCTAGGGATTCTGTTTGTAAACATTATGAGTCACATCTTAATTGTTTGATGTAATTTTTCTGTCCTTCTAGATTTACCAAAGAAACATACTGATTAAAAAAATTAAAATGCATTTGTTTGGGGAAATTTTAAAAGATAATTGAAATCAGTTTAGGTCAGGGATCATAGCCACGATCCATATTCGGAAATTGTATGCAAAATTTTTGGTGTTATTTTGTGCCATTTTTTTCTGGGAGAAAGTCCATAGATTTTTCATCAGCTTTTCAGGGAGTGGAAGGGAGGGAGGTTGGTCCATCACTCAAAAAGATTAACAATCAGTGCCTTAGATCAACACCAAAAGCACAGAGGCACTGGTGGGAAAAGATCCTAAACCTCCTCTCCCTTTGGATGCACAGTAGCTTCATAATCAACAATAATGATCAAGCATCCATTAATTAAGCTTTTGGAAAGCTTTTTAGAGGAAATAGACCTCATTCATCAAATAGCTTACCTTCTAAATGGGGAGATAAGACTAACACAAAACAAAATTACTGCACATAGAAAATATAAATGACAATCTTATGAATTTTTTATGAGTGAAATTAGCAGTGCTAAAGGGATTGTTAAAGAGAATATGGGATTATAGTTTTGGCTGCGATGGCTTCAACGTGAAAGTGAATTGTAAGCAGTGCATAAGCTCTTATATACAAGAGAGAAAGAATGGGCCTTAAAAGAAAGGGTTTGTATTTAAAAAGGGAGGGAGGAAATTAAGTGTAGGCTGTAAGCCAATTTCTTTGTCTGGGTTGGGCTCGCAAAGATATGGTGTATTTGTGGTCACTTACCTTATAAATAAGGCAGTGAACTCAAATGAGTCCTAGCACTAGGGGCTCTGCAACACATTGGTATTATGTAGTAGAGCCATATATATTCTGAAGTAAACAAACTACCCGTATTGCTAGAAATGAGTAGAGGAAAAATATTTTATGTGGTTTGATGTGATTGATATGTATATATCAATATTTATTTTTTATATACCCAAAAAGCAGGTTTATTATATACAAAAATACACAAGGAAAGAAAAGAATGCTTGCACAAATACAAGTGGGCAGAAAGAGCTGCAAAGGGAAAGGGTTTGTGAAAAGAAACACCTGCATAGTCACAAGCAGGCGGGAGAGCTGCTATATCAATATTTGGACTTATTTCTGATCATCTTAATTGTTTGTAAGAATTTTTCTCCCAGAGACTCTTATGTGGAAGGAGCATATTGCAAGAAGCCTAAGCTTACTATAGTTGCAATGTTTTCTACATGTCACAGGAAAGGACAACTACCTAAATTTTATGCCCTGTGACAGTATCACTTTGAGCTACTTCATATACATACATACACACATCTGTATCTATATGTATATTTTACTTACATAAGATTGTGAAATGTGACACAGATCATTTTACATATATACATAAATGTTTTCATTGAGTCTGGATAATGTTTACTAATAGAATAGAGATCTGAGGCAAGCTAATTCCTGCTTTAGCCATCACTAAAACATCTTCAGAATCAGGCTTCTGCTGTTATGATGATCTAGGGTAAAGATCTGTGTGAAATTAGATACGAAATTTATTTCCTTTTATTTTTCACAGTCTTGGTGCCTAATGTCTGTGTGGTTCCCCTAACCGGAAGACACTGAAGATGATCAATTTGCATGGAAGACATCAGTAAAGGTATATTTTTATGACTTTCAAAGATGACTTTTTCTAACTAGTTTCTTTAAAAAAAATTTGTAGTAGTGAAGGGCTATATCACTTATATTAAATTGGAAAAGACTGTGTGTGGCTGGATGGATAACATACATAATATTGCTTTCTTACAATAATTCCAAAGAGAAAGTTACATTAAATTCCCTAAATTTACTGTCTTGTAAGCTGGCTATAAAGCACACACTGTGGGTGACTGAGATGTCCATTTTAGGAGATTTCTTTATTCCTCATCACATCTTTTCTCCTGTCCAATCCTCAGTTTTGCAATGTTATAATAGAATAACAGCTACAAATAAGCTTCATCTTTACTTGACTTGGAAGCACCTACTTCTAGGTGTAATCTATTGCTCTATAGTGAGAAGTATGGATGTTCTGAGACGCTGTTAATTTTCTAAGTACCTGGAGGAGGACTGACTGGGAAACTTGGAGAGGTGATAGGAACTCTGGAAAGCCAGTACTCCTGGTAATATATAATGAGGGGAGGGTGGCTGCAGTTCTGTTTACAGTAGTTGATATGTTTTAAATATGCCCAGAGGCAATGCAAGGGGTACATTTTGAAATAAATAGTAAAATCAGCGAAATATAGAATTATCTAGCTTAGAGTTATAGATATTTCTTACCTGTTCATTTAAGCATAACTGTGAAAAGAGCAGATTAATTTTGTATCCAATTAATAAAACCAAATACATTTTTCTAAATGTCTTATTTCTCCTCACCCCCATGGAGGCCTTATTGCTGCCTGAACACACATTCTCATGTGCTCTCGCCCTCTTACTCTGTGTGTGTGTGTGTGTGTGTGTGTCTCTTTTTCTTACATGAACGATACTTTAAATGTTTGAATTGACATTCATGATTATTATGTTTCTTTTATTATTTTGGGAGTGTTTCTACATGACTTAAATGATCATGCAAATTTAACTCATGCCAAGCATCAATCCATATTACATGTATTTTAATTATAATTCTTAGAAAAGTAAAGAAGACTGTTTTAAAAATGAGAGTTCCTTCATTTATTAAGTATAACCTATTCCAGAGACCTTTATATGATTAGAAGGGAGTAGATGTTGATGTTATTTGGTTGTAATAGCTCAAATGTACCACTATTGAGAATAAATATAAAAACGGTAGTCTGTTACCATAGCAACCCTCTGTGCTTTTGCACATGTGATGTTTTTATTTCCTTTAAATGTAGATCTTTTCGTGAAAATACAACAAAGCTTAGATTGTTGCTCCCATATTTATTCTCCAATTTTATTGGTTAGAACATATTTTAGAACATTCTGTCAACATGTTGATAAGGGACTCCCCTCTCTCCCCCAGGATTCATATGTGATGAGGGCTGATAATTAGGGATATATGTTATATTTAAATACTAAAAGATTTTCTAGGAAAAGAAGTAAAACATGTAGACAAACTCATGTTGTATTTTAAACTTGACATCAACTTGGCATTGAAATAAACACATTGCGCTTTTTTTCAAATACCTAAATTATGAAATAAACACAGCTGCTACAATTTCAGTGTATGTGTCTGCACTTGATAAGAATTGAATTCACTGTGCATTTACCATATGTTTTTTCTCTTCATTTAACTAATTTCTGTGTTTCCATTTCTCAACTGGAACTACACAGATACCCAATAAATTTTGAAATATTTTAGCTTGTTTTAAACCTGGTTCCACTGAAAGAAGAGGGCAAAAGGACTGAAGATTTGGGAGAGGAAATTAAAGATTTGGAGCAACTACTAGAAAATGTGGTATAAATTTAGTACAAAAAGACATAAGAAACTATGAGGAATTTCAGAGAAAAGAAGTAGAGAGGGGCCTCCCTGGTGGCGCAGGGGTTAAAGACAGGGCTATCAAGCAGACCTCTCCTGTCTTACCCGCTGGAAGCAGCGTATTTCACTAGATCTGCCTGTTCTGCTCCCCGCTCTGTCGCTGGTGACCCCTCCCCCTCTCTCACCTCTGCCTTACACCCCAGTTCTTGTACGCATAAATAAATAAATCTTTAAAAAAAAAAATCCAAGTTCCAAATTCTTAAAAAAAAAAAAAAATCCATCTATTTGCCCAATAAAGGTTTACTGGGTTGCCTTAATTCAGACTTTGTTGTACACACTGAGGGTCTAGCAGTGAAAACATCCCTGCCCTCATGGAGTTTGTGTTAGGATTGAAATTAGGAAAGGAGCATTTCCTTTAGCCTGTGAGGTGGTCCTAGTGTGACACTAGTACAAGCAGCATGGAACAAACATGGATGTGTTTGTGGCCAATTTGGGAGTCTTTTCTATTTGCTAAATTTGGATGTTTTATGTCAAGGACACTTTCTGGGTCATAATTTTTATCTTTATAAAAATTCATCCTAAACTGCCTTCTGTGAACCTAATCTTCTCACAGAGCAATAAACCCAAATTATTAATCTTTTCTTAGGGATATTTTGAGTATTACAGCTATGTACAGATTTTTACAATTATGAAAAGAGGCCTCCCCATTTGTCACATGTTTGTGATCTCTGTGATACATAGATGAGTGGGCCTCAAGATTTAAGAGACAAATTTAGAAAGCGGAAAATAGCAAGAGAATGTGACGACCCTGGGAACAAGGCCTTGCCTATTTCAAAGTCCTTTTCTTGCCGGCCACTGGGTATTTTATATTACGTCTCTCCTTTAAGAGAGTGTGATAGGTACATATACACAATGGAATATTACTCAGCAATCAAAAAAGATAAACACATGTAGTTTTCAGCAACATGGATGGAGCTAGAAGGGATCATGCTCAGTGAAATAAGTCAGAAAGAAAAAGAAAAATACCAGATGGTCTCACTAATAGCAGGAATTTAGAAAACCTAAATAAGGGACCAAGAAAAAGACTAATCAATACAAAGTAAAAATCAAAATCAACAAGCAACTATAAACCAGAGACACACTATGGGGGAGGGAGGGACGGGGAAAGGAAGGACTAGAGTCAAAATAAGGGGGGAAGAACAATTGTATGGGGAATATAACCAAAATGAAAATGCATACATTGTGCAAAGATGAAAAAAGATGTAAGAATTATATAAAATAAAATATTTAAATTAAAAAAAAAAGAGACAGTGTGGTAGGGAGCTATAAAAAGGATGGACTTTCACCTAAAAGATACTGCTGACTGGCTTTGTAACCTTAAATTACCCTCTCAGAGACTCTCTTTGCTGGTAAGTAGTTTTATAAAACCAACCTGCCATGGGGAACTTAAGGGAGGATTAAATGAAATAATTTGTGCAAAGTACCTAGCATTGAGCCTTCCTGGTGGTGCAAGGGGTTAAGACGCAACCTATGAAGCTATCAGCAACCACTGCAGCACTAGTTCGATCCCTGGCCAGGGAGCTACCCACATGGCGCAGCAGACCTCTCCTGACTCGCCCGCTGCTCCCCTCAGTGGTGTATTTCAGTCAGTCTGCCTGTTCTGTTCCCCACTCTGTCTCTGGTGAATCCTCTCACCCCATCACCTCTGCCCTGTACCCCAGGTCTTATATGCATAAATAAATAAATCTTTAAAAAAAAAAAAAAAAGCAAAGTACCTAGCTTGAAAAATTACAGGTTCTTAGTAAAGGTTCCCCTAAATATCTTTGTTAAGGCATGCCTTTGAAATATATCCCCTTCCCCAAAATAGAAATGGTGTTGTCTAGGAGAATAACCTATTGACTCAGCAAACTTGACATATTTGCATGAATTTGTGTAGTTATTATTAACTGTAATGTGAAGAGCTGGATTCTTGGAATGGGACGTAGAATAAGTTTTGATTTAGAGATGAAAGATTGGGCAATGTCAGGAGCAAGGGCTATCGAATGAAGCAGGAGCAGACCAGTGTGTGGGGGATGTGGAGATAGTGTGAAGCCCAGAAGCCCGGGGGATGGCATAAATAGGGAAGCAGCCTGGAAGCTTCACAACCAATTCCAAACAACAAGCTCCTTGTCTGGTCTTGTGTTTGTAGTTGAATTCTCTGGTCTTCCGTGCTATTGAAGATCCTAGCCACACAAGAACATCAGAATGCTCAGTGTCAGCCCAAAGGATTATTTCCAGTAACATACTCATTGGACACCAAATCTGGTTTGGATAATCTGTCCAACCATTCTTGATTAATTATATGAATTACAAAAATCTCAGTAAAACGTAACAATTTGAACATTCTATTATCTAATTTTGAAGATGTTTGCCACATTTTGTTTTCTGGAAGAAATTAAGGCACAGAAAACTTGAGCCACCTATTTTAAAAACTTATCAGGATAGAGGAGAAGTCCTATATGCAAGCATGGGTTCATGATTCTTGTCTAGTATTCTGAAATTCAAAAGCTCTGAAAATCAATTGTTGTTTTTGTTTTGTTCTTAAATGTTTGGCCTTAAAACTAACTTGACAACAAAACTTGACCCAAACAGATAGGGGGTTAATTTTTCTCCTTATTTATCCCATTTAGTGTAACCATTAGTGTGTGACCAAGGGGTACCCAGGGACCCCAAACTGTTGAGTGCATGCTGTGAAGAGTCCAGCTATCAACGTATCCAAAGGCAAAGGAAACAGACTCTTAGGATTTTTAATAGAATTGATGTGTGTGTGTGTGTGTGTGTGTGTGTGTGTGTGTGTGTGTGTGTGTGAGAGAGAGAGAGAGAGAGAGAGAGAGAGAGAGAGAGGGGAGAGAGGAAAGAAGGAAAAAGGAAGATGAGGAAAGATTTCAAATAATGATTTCCCAATAAAACTACTAAATTTACTCATCCCCTCATAGGCTGTCCATCCATACAGGCCTAGCCTGAAGTGGGGTTGCTGCAGTCAAAAAGCACAAGAAAGGGATTATGCAGGTCCCAGAGAGCTGGGCCAGGAGAGACTCACATTTTGAAAGACACCACATAACCTGCCATGAGGTCAAGAGAACAGCTGCCATTGTCTCTGCTAAGGACCAGGAGCAGCCTCCCTACACGTCTGTCACCCACATGTCTCTTCCAACCATCTCTCCATGTTTCTCCTCTGTGTGCTCCTTCCAGCAGCACCAGTGTACAAGCAGAAGTAGGAACCCAAAAGGCAGGAGAGCCTGGCCTGCTTGCCGTCTTAGTTTATCGGTCCACAGAGCTACTTGCCTTTACCCTTAGCTCCCAGCAGGTCCCCCCTCGGGAAGCTGGGTTCATGGCCTACTAAGACATGTAGCCAATGGGCCTGCATGTAAGTGGGGGTGGAAAAAAATGACACCCATTCTTTGTGCCGCAATGCTCCTCCCCCTTTCATGGAGATGCCTCTGTAACGTAACTATTTATACATTTCACTGTAGAAATATTAATGTGTTTAGTACTGGCAATTGCCCCAGACCCCACTCAGAATGTAAGGTAATATTCAACAGACAGAGATTTTTGGCTAGGGGTTGTGCAACTTGGGCTCTATGATAGGTAACTATTTTTTTAATTTTTAGCTTATTTGTACTTAACAAACTTGAAATATGGAAATTCATATTTAAAAATATAAATTGAGGGGTAATTATGTACTTGCTATCCAACATGTAGGCATTTACTTAAGCCCCGTTTTCAACACAGGAGCCCCATCTGTCTTATACTCCTCACTGCTCCCGGAGCCTACCTTGTCTTCCAGGCTTCTCCAGGGTATGGACAGTGCTTGGCTGTGGGCAATTTGTTTCTTAAACACTTTCATCTCACTGTCCTGTTTAGAGCTCCATCTCAAATCTTCAAGTTCCTGAATTTTAGGAATTATACAGAGTTAATTGTGTTGCTTCTTGGCTTTCTGTAAAGTGTGTGTGTGTGTGTGTGTGTGTTTGCCAAATCAGTTAACACTTGGCCTTTGCTTTCCAGTTTTCAAACTTATTACTGTGATTTTCTCTCTCTTCTTATAGTTTATGCCTAAAAGTGATAACAAAATACCCTCCCCCTAAAAAATTCCCTTTACATTTTAGTGGGGGTTTAAGGAGGGAGACGAATCTAAATACTTGTGTTCCATCTGCCATCTTTTCTGGGAGTTGAGTGCTTTATTTATCTCAGTGTTTTCTTTATGTTCATTTCATACAGTTCTAGTTTATCTTTCTATGAGACAGTAGTGCTCTGCCAGACAGCAACTAAGGTCTTCAGTGTTTTGTTGAGTGCCCAGAGGTCTTGCTCTCTGTAGGATCCTAGAGTCGTTATGAAATTGAACTTGCTTTTGGTCCAGTAGAGGATGATTCAAGAAAGGGTTGGCCAATATTAGAGTCAAAGCACACAGAGCTGTGAGGGAACTCTGGCATCTGGCAAATCTTTGCATGTAGGGGCATTTGAGAGTAACATTTATGTCTAGTTTCTAGTGAACATAATAGAATCCACACCACCATGGCTTTGACCAAGTGTGTTAGTAAGGTTATAGGACTGTAGTCAACAGTTTTGAACACTTTTATGCTTGATACAAAACAAGAATATACACCCAGACTTAAACTTGGTTCTAGAATATCTTCATCCCCTACCTCTGCATTTTCCAGCTCTTGCCTTTATCACCTCACCCTAATTTCCAAAATGGAGCTTGAGAAAATGGATTTGGGGATTCTCAGCCTCAGTCTTCCTTCTCATAGCTTATGACAAGTACCCCTATGTGCTCTGGCAAATAGCAGATCCTGCGGACACAGAAGATACGGTTGCTGCCCTGGGGGTGGAGTGTGACACCAACAAGAGTGAGGGATGCAATGTGGAGTCAGAGGCAGTATGAGATAGGATGAGCAAAATCAGACTTGCTCAAAGGGCATTTCCTCATTACAGACTTATCCAAGGCTACCAGAGTCCCCGGGTCACCAGGGTTCTGAGAATTTCCACGTCAGTCCAGCCTACTGGGCATACTCTGCATTGCTTCTCTTCCTTGGCCCCATTGCACTGACCTCTTCCTGCTTCTGGCAGCCTCTATCTGGATTCCAGGGGAGGGGTGAGGGAAACCAGGCAGGAGAGTGTTAGGTACAGTGGAGAACAGGGTTCTCCTGACTGGCCGTGTTGTGCAGACTGTGGTGGAAGGCGCATGCTGCAGATGCTGGAGCAGTTGGAAATCCTCTAGAAATAGCTAAGAAGCAAAGGTAGACTTCTTTCCATCCTCTCAAGTCATATCACATATAAAACAAGATGAATATGTGTGTATAAAACTATTTTTTTAGTAAAAAAAAATCAGAAAAGAAGTTTCTGGTAGGGGAAAGGGCATATGTTTAGAGAGAATTGGAAAAATCTATATACTATTTGAAGTAGTTCTGCTATGTTGAAGGGTCTGTGGTGACTGCTTTGGAAGCATCCTTTTGGGTTCAGACTTTCTGCCATCTTGGTATCCCCAAGAGAGGAATCTGAAGCTGATTTATCAGTTAGCATTCTAAATCCTGGGTATTTGAACTGTAGTTTTGAGGGTTAAATTCCTGGTTTCTACTAGCTTCTCTTGTACACTTCCTTATTTTCCCATATCTTGTTAATAGTAATAATTAGAGAATCATGTGAATTTTTTTAAAAAGATTTATTTATTTATTTATACAAGCACTGGGTACAGTCAGAAGCACGGGAGGGTGAGAGAATTCACCAGAGCCAGAGCTTGGAACAGAACAGGCAGACTGATGAAATACACTGCTGAGGGGAGCAGCGGGTGCGGCAGGAGAGGTCTGCGTGCTGTGTGGGACCCTCACCGGCAGCCGGAGATCGAACCAGCGCTGCAGAGGCTGCAGGCAGCTTTGCAGCCCAGCGCTCAACTGCTGAGCCACCAGGGGAGACCCACATGTGAATGTTTTTTCAGTTGCCAAAAATGATTTATAAGAGCCTCCCCGGTGGCGCAGCGGTTAAGCGCTGGGTTGCGAAGCTGCCCGCGGCCTCTGTGGTGCCGGTTCGATCCCCGGCTGCTCCCCGGCCACCACAGGAGGGTCCCACAAGGTACACAGACCTCTCCTGCCGCCCGCTGCTCTGCTCAGCAGTGTATTTCGGTCCTTCTGCCTGCTCTGCTCCCCGCTCTGGCTCTGGTGAATTCTCTCACCCTCCCGCGCTTCTGACTGTACCCAGTGCTTGTATAAATAAATTAATTAAAAAAAAAAGAGTGGGAGCACAGAGGTGTTTTGGGTCAGGGGTACCCACCCTGACCTTCAGAAGCAGGTTGCCACATGGTAGGACCAGTGTATCCTCCAGTAAGGATCTGGGTGTAGCTAACAGCAAGCTGGCTTTTGGATCTGTCAGCACGGTCACTTTCCGTTATTCCTCAGCTGATAACATCACTTTTTCTTCGCTCTTAATTTAGTAAATTGCAAGTCCAGACTCTGTAGTTTAGGCCCATATAAAGTTATTAAGCACCTTCTGAGTGTCAGGGATTGTGGTAGTTCCTGTGGTAACAAGGATGACAGTAACAAGGATGACAGGAAATAGATACACAAACACAGCTGTAGTTTGGAGGAATCAATTGGGGAAAATAGTTAGAGCTTGTTGGCTAGTTGAGAGAAAGGAGAAGTGTCTAGGGTCACTTCCAAGTAGTGCCAGCCACTTTCTCTTCCTTGAAACTCTTCCTCCCTGGACTTCCATACATCACCATCCTCAGAGTGTTGATCATTCTGTCCTATTCTCCTTCAGCAGATCCACTTCAAAGCCCCAGTCCTGGTGTTTATAGGGCCTCTTTTTCAGTTCTCTGCCCTATTCTATCTCCTTCTCATCTGGCAGTAATTTCCAAAGCTGTCTTCAGCTCAGCTTTCACTTCTGAGCAACACAAATTTTCCAGCATCTACTAGTTTGCTCTACCTGCACAGTCACTGCACACTCAGTGTCCCAAAACCTCTAGCCCCCAAACCTGTGAGGCTTCCAATTGTCTCTTGGACCCCCATCTAGGAAGGAAATAGTAGTGGACAGAAGTCTCATGCAGCACTGTCCAAGTAGAAATGTAATGCCAGCCACAGAAGTAACAAACTTTTCTAGCAATCACATCAGAAAAGCAATTAACAGGTGAAATTCATTTAGTAATATATTAACCCCATTACACACAACCTATTACCATTTCAACACATAATCAGTTTAAAACTGTTAATAGAATATTTTATATTTTTTTTCACTAAAACTTTGAAATTCAGTGTGTATATTAGCTCAATTTTCACTACTTGCATTTCAAAGGTTTAATAGTCACTTGGAGCTAGTGGCTACTCTATTGGACAGTGTGGTCTAGAATGAAAAGGGTAGTTTTTGAGGCTGGGTAAAAACACTCACAAGTAGGATGATAGGATGCAAACATGAAAAGAACCACTATTTTTATGAGTCACTGCATATTGTTTCTAGTCCTCTGGATTGCCCCCTAATATTTAGAGACACTGGTGCTGAGAAGAATCACAAAGTACCCTTCCTCCAAAGTTGGGAAGGGATTTTCAGAGAGAAAGAGCAGTCTATGCCCGGTGCCGTTTTCCTCAATGGGAATCCCAAACTGAAAGTGAAATTCTCAACACAGAACCCCTCCCTTCTTGGATAGTCCCTTCCAAAGCTTCTAGTTTAATCTCTGAATTTTATTCAGGAAAGATTTTTCTTCACGGTTCCTTTTCCAAAAAAAAAAAAATTACTTTAGCCGCCAGAAACAACATGTGTTTACTTTACTATAATGATTACAATCCCAGCCATCATAACTCCTGGACTTTGCAGAATGGTGTTAATTTTTAATATTGCCACTTTCAGTCAAATCATCTTGAATTTTGGTTCAGACAATAGCATTCGCTCCATGACACCCCTGTGTGTGAAATTTTGGAGAGTAAGGTGGTGACAACCAATTGGTGCTCACCAGCTACAGGCACTTGGAACTTAATTCTGGTCACTGCTGTAAAAATGTTTCGACTGCTACTTTTCTTGGGGCGCTGAAACGTTTCCTGAGAGGCCTCTCTGAAGAGGTGTGGCCACAGAGCGTGTGCAGGGGCGGTAGCTCGCCTTTCTGAGGAAACCTAGTTAATTACACTACTGTTGGCAGATCAGTGTGAGTTTTAAGGGGTGCTTTTTCTGAGAAAGAAGGGATGTAAAGTTACGTAGCGATAACAGAGCTTCCTAAGAGTGTATTTACAGGCTGATACAGATGGGGAAGAAAATAAGGCACACGCCCTGAAAAAGTGGTGGTAGCTGTTGGGACACCAGCCAAATGCTGGTGCTCAAAACTGAGGGAGACGTGGCCTTTACTGTTACTATTCAAAATGCCGTTCACGTTCCTTAATGACAACTGAAATTTCACTTTCGAGGTCTAGGCAGGCCCGGGGCGGGGGTGGGGGGTGGGGGGGGGAGCTGTTGTTTCCACCTAGTCGGGAGTGGGCGGGGACGCTGTGGGGGGGCGTGTGCTGGTGAGGTGTCCAGGTGTCCCACCGAGGGGATCCCTCCCTTCAGGGCCAAAGGCGCCGGGAGGCAAAGGAGGGAGGCGCAGAGCGCGGGGCGGGGGCCTTTCGCCCTGTTTCCCCTGCTGTCAGCCTCCTAGTCGCCAGCGCCCCAGGTAGGGACGCCCCCTCCCACGCAGCGCGGTTCGCGCGGGAGGGAAGGAGGGGCTGGGCTCGGAGCGCCCGCCCCTCCATCTATCACATGGCCGGAGAGCCACAAAAACAACAGCTTTGGCCAAGACCCTGACTTAAGGGACTGGAGCCCGGGGCTCCGGCCGCCAGCCCCCACCCATGGAGGAGAGTATTCTCGAATCCTTTGGGAGGCTCAGCCTCCAGCAGAAGCGGCAGCAGCAGCCTCGGCCGCCGGCCCCGCCGCCCCCGCGCGGGACACCTCGGCGCCGCCACAGCTTCAGGAAGCGCCTCTACCTCCTGCGAGGCCTCCCGGGCTCGGGGAAAACTACCCTGGCCAGGTAATGCCGCCGCGGACCCCGGCCGCGCGAGCCCGACCTCGACCTCGACCCCGAGCCGCCCGCGCCCGCGGCGCCCGCCCCGACCGGCCTCTGCCCCCGCCGGCCGCCCCGGGTGCCCGCCGGGCGCGGAGAGGGGGCGGCCGTCCTGCCGCCGGGTGCTGCGCACCCCCCCCCCGCCCCCGAGAGGGCGGCTTTCGGGTCTGCACCCGGCGCCAGCTCCAGATCGCCCGGCCCCTGCCCGCCGGGCCCAGGGCCAGCCGGGCCGAGGGCGCCTTCGCCGCCGGGTGCGGGAGGTCCGCGCAGCGTCCTCTCCGGGAGGACCCGGCGGCCACCGCAGCGGAGCCCGCGGGGCCGCCCGCCAGCGCTTGGGCGCCCGCCGCGCCGCGTCAACAGGCGTTCGAAACCCCGCGGAGGGGCGCGGGGCCGGGCCGGGGGCGCGGGCTCGCTCCGGGCTGGCTCCGGGCTGGACGGCCGCGGGGCGCACAGGTGCGCGGGGGAGGGGCCGGCGCGGCCGCGCTCGCCGTCGCGCTCAGCCCCCCGCGGGCGCCCGACTCGTTTGCGCGCAGTTGCGTCAGCGGCCCTGCCGGGGCCCGGGCGGCGCGAGGTCCGCGGGCCGGCGCCTGCTGTCACCTGCTAGGCCGTCGCCCGCCTGCCCCGCCGCTCCCGGGGTGGCGCAGACGCGGCGCCGTCTCTGCTTGGCCGACGCCGGCCCCCCTGGCTCGCGCCCGCCGCGCCCGCCCTCCCCAGCCCACCGGTCGCTGCAAGCCGCGGGCTCACCTTCCTCGGGCGCGCCCCCGATGCCCTCCCGGGCGCCTCGGGCCCCTGCTTGCGTTTGTTTTTGGACATGTTTCTTGCTTATCCTTCTGTAAGTTTCTCGAAGGTCGGGGCCGCTTCTTATCCTTGCAGGCAGTGCCTGCCGTGCGGTGTGCGTGTTAGAGAATGGTCCCTTGTCCTCAAAGAGCTTCCCATCTCGCTGGAGCGCTAGGCGTTGCCGCCGACCCAGGGGGCTGCCAGGAGGAGTCGAGGCAGCTGGCAACCAGGCGCTGCTTTGGGTGATGCACAGAACCTGTGGTAGGAGAGTCTGGGCCCTCTGGGGTCAGACAACCATGCCAGCCCTGGTGCTGTTCCCTGCTGTTTTAATTAGGGTACTTGACTGATTTGCGCAGTAGAGACCTTTATTCTTTGGTGAAAGAATATTCCTGTTTTCACAGAGAAAGGCATGGGGACTCCACAGGGCCCTTTGCTGCCCTTTCCCAAGGCACACGTTTCACTTGGCCTTCTCTCAAACTGGATGGGGGAACCCTGCAGAACTTGGTTATTGTAGCGGCAGGAAGGCTCGGAGCAGGATCTCTATGATGCGAGCAGACAGGTGAAGGAGGAGAGTCCTCAGGGGCCTCAGTGGCTTTTGCAGGTTTTTGTTGGGATTTACCAGGTACACGGGAGACAGCTGGGCCGGGAGGCTGGCAAGCCTCCCAGGCCTTTTGCGAGTCCTCAGTCTTTCTGGGCTCTCCGGTGTTCTCTCGTGGCCTCTGCTTCTCTGCTGGTTCCCTTCTGGTCTCTCTTTCGCTCTGCTGTTCCACTGGCGTCCCTGGGATGCCGCCCTTATAAGCCCAGTCTCTCAGCCCAGGTGTGCCCACCTACATAGCCCCACACCCCACTCCAGGTGCCCGCCATCAGGCGGGCATTCAGGACCACAGGGTTCCCTCATCTATCCTAATGGCGGGAGCGCAGGAAAGCCTGATACTTTACTTCCCCTAGTTATTTTGTGATATAGCCCTGATGTGGACATCTGTTACCAGCTGCTGCGTCACACCCTGTGTAGTTTCACTGTGGTTTTGCTGATCTGTGACCTTTCACATACTGAGTGTCAAAAAAAAAAGGAAGTAAACATCTGTGACCAGATTTATTTATTACTACTTAGAGAGGAAGTAATATGAGTGGAAGGTGCACAGAATTGAGTATCAGAAGAGGTGGTTTTGGACCTCACATTCCTGTCTATAAAGCGAGAGGGTTGGCCTGCATATTCCTCAAGGTCCTGAAGCCAGAGCCCCACTGCACAAGGTGCAGGGCATGGCTGGCTTTGCCCCAGCCCTGAGACCTGGGCAGGGGCAACTGCACCTGGAGATGGCTGGCAGCAGCAGTGGTGGCTTCCCGCCCTTTCCACCGTGCCCACTCTAAAAGCTTCCCTGGGAGTTGCCCCCTGTGGGGCAGCCCCACCCTGGGCAGGTTTGAGCTTGGAGCCCTTACTAAGGCTCCTGAGGCAGAGTGGGCGTTTCTAGGGACCTGACTACTACACAGTGGGCCAGGCTTGATTGCTGCCCAGGCCTTAGTTGGGTTTGAGCACCAGAGCCTTCTGCCTTCAGGGCTCAGGCGCCTGGTCCCAGTAGTTGCTAATGGGCAGTGCAAGTGGGAGAGGTGGCAGGCATTTTACTGTCCCCCATCAGTGGCCCCAGTGGGGCTCAGGCTGCTGTTGGCAGTGACAACAGGCAGCAGTGGTGCTCCTGCCACATCACCCCAGGGCATGCAGCCCCTGGTTCAAGGCTTCAGGGAGAAGCAGTAGAGAGGCCCGTGGAGTCCTGGGTCAACTTGACTAGCTCAACTTGACTAGCTCCCAGCAGAACCCATCCTTTTATATTGTCATACTCGGCCCTACTGAAGGGGTACCAGACACATCATGCCTCTAGCCTCACTGAGGTGCCAGCCCATGAGCCCACCAGCCCATGAGCCCTCCCTGAGGTCAGGGCAGGTCAGGTCTATGAAGGCACCAAGTTTCCTTTTTATATTTGGTGCCTGGATCGTAGAATAGACCGATCAGAATGAACCAGTCATGTTCAATCAGCTAGTTAATTATTCGGATTGAAAAACAAGAATGGGCTGATTGATGCTTGATGGTCCAATTAGTCACTTAGGCTTGAAAACAGTCCAATAGGACTTGTGGGGTGGGGACCTGAAAGAGGATAAAAGACAGGGTAGGAACAAGCGTAGGCACTCTGTTCCTGTCCTCTGAAGAAAGAAGGATCAACAGCTGCTCCCCCAAAGAAAGATCAGGTTACAAAGACCTGGCAGTGCACCTGCCTCTGGCCCTGCTTCTGACATGGCCTGAAAGGAGCATCATCAGCCTTGGTCTGGTGCCTCAAAGAGCTGTTTATTAGTGGTGTAGGCCAACAACTCACAAAGAGCTGTTACGCTGGTGTCTTTGACACCGCCTCTTGGTGTCTGGTACTACTGGCCAGTGCTGTCCAGCACTGTTGACAGATGATTGTCGCTCTATGTCTGGGTCACCTTTGAGAGCTGGCCACTACCTCCGATCATCTGGCACTGCTTCCCGGTACTGTTGTCTCCATTGCTGCCTGGCCCAGTGTCCGGTGCTGTCCAGCCTGGCCTTCTGACTGTTGTTATGGGCTGCTGCAGTGTTCTCGCAGCAGCCCCACCTGTGAGCGCCTCCAATGGGATCCTAGCCCACTGCTTGCCAGTGTTGCCATGAACTTCAGGCCCTCGTTGACAAGACCTGCCATCTTGAACGAGTGGCCTTCTGTTTGGGACCTCTGAGCATTCACTTCCCAGCAATCACCTTAGCTTCTCTGGGCCTCATTTTAATTATATGTGAATACAAGAAGGGACCAGGTTAGATGATTTATCGAAACTTCGGGCTCTTGAGTAGTTGTCAGACTTAAAATGGTGTTAACGTTAATAATGGCTAAAGAACTCTGAATTTGGAGTCAGTTTATGCCTTCCAGACGTTATGGCTTCATTTATTAGCTATGTTCTTTTTTCAATTCCTCTGCACCTTCGTTTCCTTTCCCATTAAGTGGAATACCTGCTCAGTCTACTTTGGCGGAATCTTGTGAAAATTAAATGTATGGGAGATTTAGACTTTAAAGCGCCATATGAAGGGTCTCCCCGGTGGCGCAGCGGTTGAGCGCTGGGTTGCGAAGCTGCCCGCGGCCTCTGCGGCGCCGGTTCGATCCCCGGCTGTTCCCCGGCCACCGGAGGAGGGTCCCACATGGCGCGCAGACCTCTCCTGCCGCCCGCTGCTCCCCTCAGCAGTGTGCTTCGGTCCTTCTGCCTGCTCTGCTCCCTGCTCTGGCTCTGGTGAATTCTCTCACCCTCCCGCGCTTCTGACTGTACCCAGTGCTTGTATAAACAAAACAAACAAACAAACACACAAATAAATAAAGCATGCCTCTATAAAAAAAAAATAAATAAATAAAGCGCCATATGAATTTTAAGAGGTATTAGCTATTGCTTAAAATGTTCATTGGCTGAGGTAAAACTTTAGGGTGTTACTGGGGAGAAGCCTGGCTTTGAAGTTAACAAGGCAGCTGGAAGTTGACTCTGCGAGTTTTCATGTTAGGCTGGGTACTAGCAGTTTTTTGAGCATTCTTGGCAGTACTTTGGGCTGGGTTGTGCATTTATATAGAAATATGGGAAGTAAGCAAGGGAACAGGCACAACTCAACAAGGAGAGAAGCCCACAGTGAGGATAGATGGTGTGGTATATTTGACTATAGTCTGTATCCTCCATAGGTGGACCCCATAGGCTGTATCCTCTGTGGAGCTGCCTTCCCTGCTTTTTGGGAGATGATGTGGAAGAAAGAAGAATTGGAAGTTATTAAAAATATACTTGTATATAAAGTCATAAAACTGTAGAACAGTCTTATGTATATTAGAGTCTAGGAAATTCAGTATTTTCCAAATTTTCTATAATGGTCATGCATTTCTTAAATCAGAAAAAAATTTTTTTAAAAAGTTGGAGGAGATCCAGTGTTATAAATGTGGGTTCATTTTTTCCCCCCTGCTTTTATTTTTTCATTTAAGAAACAAATGTTTTTAAAATTAAGATCTATCTTGTCTTTGAAATCAATGTTAGATTTCAATCAATTTTCACTTCTATGTTTTTATAGTTAGAAGGTGCTGGGATATGGAAAACATTTATTTATATTCTTTGGACATATTAAAAAAGATAATAAAATTCTTTGGACTTATTTAGAATCTTTGTACATATTTGAACATAGGAATTTTAGCTGGTTGAAACAAGTTATGTATATCAGAATACTGAAAAATTAGTGTGTCCCCAACTCTGTTTTATTACCTCTGTATCTTCTGCATGTGGTAGCCAGCTTTTCCAACACCCTGTTCTGAAGAGACTCTCCTTTCCCCATTGAGTATTCTTGGATCTCTTGTCAAATATTAGTTGACAGTATAAACAAGGGCTTGTTTCTAGAGTCTTAATTCTATTTTGTTGCTCTGTGTCTATACTAATGTCTTACTGTTTTGATTACTGTAGCTTTGTATTATAGTTTGAAATTAAGAAGTGATGTCTCCAACTTTATTCTTCTTCCTCACGATTTCTTTGGCTATTCAGTGTCTTTTGTGGTTCCATTGAAATTTTAACATTGTTTTTTTTTCCCCTGTGGAAAAAAAGATTAGAATCTTGATAGCAATTGCATTGAATCTATAGATAGTGTTGTATGGACATTTTAATACTAATTCTTTTTATTTCTGAGCATGGAATATCTTTCCTTTTATTTCTGTCTTCTTTCATTGATACCTTTTAGTTTTAATATTCATCTCTTTTGTTAAATTCATTCCTAATATTTTGTTTTAAATGCTACTATGAATAAGATTGTTTATTTCTTTTTAAGATGTTTTGTTGTTAATGTATGGAAACACAACTGATTTTTGCATGTTAACTTTGTGTCTATTCACTGCTCTTAATTTCTTCATCAGTAACATGGGGTTAATAAGTACTTACCTCACAGGTATATTTGGCCATTATATGAGAAATATAAAGCCATTATATTGGAACACAATAAGCACACATTAAATGTTAGCTATGTTTATTATTATGCTGATAATGGATTAAATATATATCAACATTAATACATCTAAAAAAATGTTCCTTCATTTATTCATCCAGCAAATATTTATTGAGTGCCTGCTATACTCCAGGCAGTGTTCTAGCTACTTGGGCGTCATCACTGAACAAAACAGACAAAGATTCTGGCTTGGTGGACATTATATGCCAGAGGTACGGAAATAAATGTAAAATATAAAGGAATTATATGTTTGTTAGGAGGTAGAACATGCTTTGAAAAAGGGAATAGAGACATATGATAAAGGTGCTGGAGAATGCCAGGGTTATGGTGGGAGGTTAGTTGAATTTTAAGCAAACTGAACAAATAGGAGACAAAATTAATAATTATCAGCTCTAGAAGGTGGCTATACAGTATTTGTATTTGCTATATTATTTCTGTTGGCTTTCCATATACTAAAATTTTTTACCTTAAAAATTCCTCAGTGAAATAAGATAAAATAGATCAGGAGTTTGAAATGTGAAGAGAGTTGTCTAAGAGACAAGTAATTTTTTTAAAGGGCCTAAATGAGACATACTTTTAAAAGAGAATCTAGAGTAAATGTTGGGATTTTATTTTTATACTTTTATAATTAGTTTATTTTTAACTGAGGTAATATTGGATACCCCCATTAGGTATTATCACCATAATGCACCAACCACTAACTCACCCATATTCTTTTTTTTTTTTTTTTTTAATAAATTTTATTGTTATATTCCCCATACAATTGCAGCCCCCCCATTCTGACCCCAATCCCTCCCCTCCCACCCCCCTAAAAGTGTCTCTGGTTCATAGTTTTTTGTTGATTTTGATTTTCACTTTCTTATAGTTATTCATTTTCCTGGTCCCTTATTTAAGTTTTCTAGATTCCTGCTATGAGTGAGACCATCCGGTATTTTTCTTTTTCTTTTTGGCTTATTTCGCTGAGCATGATCCCTTCCAGCGCCATCCATGTTGCTGCAAATTGCATGTGTTTATCTTTTTTGAATGCTGAGTAATATTCCATGGTATATATGTACCACATCTTCTTGATCCAGTCATCTATTTTTGGGCATTTGGGTTGTTTCCAAAGCTTAGCTATTGTAAACAGTGCTGCTATAAACATAGGGGTGCAGGTGTTCTTTGGAATTGATGTTTCTGTGTCCTTTGGGTAAATACCTAGGAGTGGAATTGCTGGATCATATGGAAGCTCTATGTTTAGTAGGTCCAGAAATCTCCATACAGCTTTCCACAGTGGTTGGACCAGTTTGCACTCCCACCAACAGTGCAGAAGAGTTCCTTTTTCTCCACACCCTCGCCAACATTTGTTGTTGCTAGTTTTTTTAATATGTGCCATTCTCACTGGTGTAAGATGGTATCTCATGGTAGTTTTGATTTGCATTTCCCTGATGACAAGTGATGTTGAACATTTTTTCATATGTCTGTTGGCCATTTGCATTTCCTCTTCAGAGAAGTTTCTTTTAAGCTCTTCTGCCCATTTTTTGACTGGATTATTTTCTTTGTTGTTGTTGAGTCTCATCAGCTCTTTGCATATTTTTGTGATCAGTCCTTTATCATTAGTGTTGGGTGCAAAAATGTTCTCCCAGTTGGTGGGGTTTCTCTTTGTTTTTGTTATTGTCTCTTTTGCTGTGCAAAAGCTCTTTAATTTGATGTAGTCCCAGCTGTTTATCTTTGCCTTCACTATCACTGCTTTGGGTGAGGTGTCTGTAAAGATGTCTTTGATGTGCAAATCACGTAGTGTAACTCACCCATATTCTAGCACCACAAACCATTGTGCTTCCTTCCCTCTTTGTCCTAACTTCTCTCTCCTTACCTCCTTGGTGCTTCAGTTCTGTAGTCCGCTTTCAAGGGTTTATTTTTCAGCTTGTCTTTATCTGACTATTCATTTAGTTACTTTATATTCCAGATTTAGTGATATCATCTGGTACTTATCTTTCTCTTTCAGACTTATCTCACTTAGCATTATCTTTCAAGCTCCATCCATGTTGCTGGAAAGACATAAGTTTATCTTTTTTGAGAATGCTGGAATTTTAAAGCCCATTAGTGAAAGAAATGAGCAGTATCATAATACAGAAAATCAAATACAAAATAGAAGACAAATATGAGAATAAATAAACGAATCAAAACAATTACAGATATAATAGAACATTTTTTTGAGTTGCAGACCTAAAGTGGTAAAAATTAAAAATTTTAAAAATATGTAGACTTATCCCGATATGACTACTGCAAAAGCTGTTTATTGACTACTATTATCTTGTTGGTTCCTTTTTTGTTTGGTATGACAATGTGGCTCAACTATATAACTACTGTCCTCAAGGTTCTGTTGTGTCTACCTGAAATGCAAATATGATGTGAAAGCTGAAACTGCAATGGCACCTGGTGCTCACCAGGAGGAATGATATGGAAGAATGAATGGATGGATGGATGGATGGATGGAAGCAAGCCAGTGCTAAGTAAGATGGCAGACACCTGAGTCCATGTGATATCAGCCCTATTTGTATATATGTGTATATATGGACACTCACAAACATAACACTGTATACATATATGTATACTACAATTTATAAATAAGTATGTATATACATGTATATATAAATATATATACACACACACACACATAAAAACTACATAGTTTTTAAAGTCAGTGTTCTATGAGTTTTCTATTAAATGCAATTGAGCCCACTTTCTAACTGAAACAAATTTGAACTATAAACATCTGTTAAAAAAAAAAAAAAGTACTGTGGGCCTCCCCGGTGGCGCAGCGGTTGAGCAATGGGTTGCGAAGCTGCCCGCACCTCTGCAGCGCCGGTTCGATCCCCGGCTACTCCCCGGCCACTGGAGGAGGGTCCCACATGGCGCGCAGACCTCTCCTGCCGCCCGCTGCTCCCCTCAGCAGTGTGCTTCGGTCCTTCTGCCTGCTCTGCTCCCCGCTCTGGCTCTGGTGAATCCTCTCACCCTCCCGCGCTTCTGACTGTACCCAGTCCTTGTATAAATAAATAAATATAAAATAATAAAATCTTTAAAAAAAATAATAAAAAAAAAAGTACTGTGATTCAGAAATTCTCATCCAGCCAAGTTACTGTTTGAAGACAAGAGCAGCCTACAAAGTATTACACCCTTGTGTAAACCTGTGCTAGTTATTTAATCTCTTGAAGTCTAAGTTTCTTTATCTGAAAACTAAAGAAAATGTTTACATCATAAAATTGTAGAGGTTAAGGGGAGATAATATATAACCAAAGTCTTCATTTAATGGTCAGCACTCTTGAAAAAAAATAATTTAGGGCCTCCCTGGTGGCTCAAGGGTTAAGACGAAGCCTATGACGCTATCTGCAGCCACTGCAGCATGAGTTCGATCCCCAGCTGGGGAGGAGACCCACATGGCACAGCAGACCTCTCTGGACTCGCCCATTGCTCCCCTGAGCAGTGTGTTTCAGTCTGGCTGTTCTGCTCCCCGCTCTGTCTCTGGTGAATCCTCTCACTTTCCCCCACATCTCTGGCCTGTACCCCAGTTCTTGTATGCATAAATAAATAAATCTTTAAAAAAAAAAGAAAAGAAATAATTTATTGGAACAACCAACTTTAGCTAAATTTAAGAAAAATCAAATACTTAGGAAGGGGCTATTGTTTTGATATTGTTCTGAAATGTTTCTCCAACAAAATAAGATGATAAAAGTGTATAGCGATTTTCAACTCCGAATATAATCAAGAAACTAAGAAAATACTGGAAAAGAAGATAATGAAGAACTTATCATGCTGAGTGGAACAAAATAAAAATTAAAAGTCCAATAACAGCACTAATTATTATCATTTAATAATAAAAAATAGCTCAAAACAATGGGGAATTAATTGTTCAGTTATTGGCTTCAGGGCAATCAGGTTTCCACATGGGAAGAAAATAATCAAGTTAATTCTTAACCAATGCCACATACCAAGATAATGTAATAGAGAACAGGTGGTTATTTACATAATCTTGGGGTGGGAAAGACTTGTAACTATATCATCAGAGGCAGAAAGTAAAAACTAATGGATACATGTAACTAGAAAAAAATTTTGACTTTTATGTTGAGTATTATAAACAAAATTATAAGAATTGATGTGCACAGTGAAAAATTTATATATTCAATAAGTGATAAACCTCCCCAATAAGGAGGTTTTATTAGCAATCAGAGAAAGGACACAAAAGAATATCTCTAAATGACCAGCATACATAAGAAAAAATAGTGAATCTTGCCTATAACTGAAGTTGGGCACTAAAATGCCTAATGTAGAACCTTGGCTAAGTAAATTATGGTACATCCACATGAACAATTCTCTGATAATCATTACGTATAATGTCAGAGGCATCCATTGGGGGTGGGGTTTAGGGTGATGTGCGAAGAGCACAGCTATAGGTTTTGCTTCTCTCTTCTAATTCCAGAGAAAGTGAGCATTTTTGTGATTCAGAGTGCACCTCGGTGGGCTGGATATCGAATACCTAGGTGCTATTTAAGGGCTTTAGGAGAGTTACCTCACTACGTGGACAAAAATGGTAACTGGAGCTGGACTCCGAACAACTTGCACCCCAACAAAGAGGGCACTGTGATTGAAGAGCATTCAACCACTTTTGGTGATGCCAACCATACATTTTGCTTACATTTTTGGACCTCTGGTCAAATGGAAAAATATATAAAATGTGTGACTAGAAGGATGTATCCTTTAGACAGGGAGAGTGGAGGAGATGACTGAGCACCATGAAGGCCCTGCCGTCCCTCACTCAATGACCCAAGCTAACAGCAAACCCAAAGGAGAGAAATCAGTGGAAATTTCCATTGTTCAGATCTTTTCTTATGCAAAACTCCCACCTCATCTCTTACTCCTTATTTTTTTTTTGCATAAAGGTTGAAAAGTCTATGTTTATTTAGCAGTGTTACAGCAAAATTCAGCCAACATATAATAAAGTGCTCAAATGCCTAATACAGCCCTTTGAAGAGACTGAAAATTAAGCAACGGGGTGTTATGCAAAAATTTCCCAAAGGAAAGCTAGAGAAATCATTTTTATCTTTGGCATTCTTCTTCATTGTTCCTTCCCCCTCATTCTAGGTAGATCCAATTGTTGGGAATTTGCCCCTTGGTTTTACATATATCCATTTTGGCTTCCGGTGCTAGGTTCACACTGATTAGTCACTGACTGAGATGAGCCATGTCACTGTGACTACCATGGAGAGTCACTGGGAGGTGTAGATTCAAAAAAACTCAGTGACTTGATGAACTACTTACATAGAAGCAGTGTCAGTGCTGTAAGGAAAGTCATAGTAACCCACTACAAAAGCTAGAGAAGTCAAACATCCTCACGGGCAACACAGCACAGTAATTAAGAGCAGATCTGGAGCCAAACTGCTTGGTTTTGAATACCTGTCACCGCTCTCTAGCTGAGTGACCTTGGATCAGTTATTAAACCTGTGTCTCAAGCTCAAAGGCAATTATGAAAATCACGTGGACTGATGTGTGTAGGGTGCTTGTATGTATTCTGGCTGATGGCAAATGTTGTGTCAGTTTTTGCAATTCTGTTCTTGGTATTGTGACCTCTGAAGTCCATGTGGTCTTTAACACTGTGGATCTGCTTTTAAAAGTTTATTGAAATGAATGAAAAATTAAACCCACATTTCCTATGTGAAATACAGGAATTGTACCTCACAGGGATTCTCAGAGTGAGACCATCTATTTCCCTTGTTGCCTTTCCTGGTTCTTCTTTCTTGCTCTTGGTTTGCATAGAGGTACTTTCCAAAGCCCAGCCCAGGTTTGTCACAAACTGTCATTGCATGACCTCTTTCCTGGAAATGTTATCTTTCCCATGACAGTAAAGAAAATCACACTTAAATGGAAAATAAAAAAGATCATAGAGTAAAATTTCATGAGATGGGACATCTGTGGGAATAAGTGGTGAAAACTTGGTATGCTCTGTGTTTCTGTTTCTATGTAACTAAAGAATAGATTTGAAAAAGAGAGATTCTTTCTATCTCCTGGGCGGATCAAAATGTTAATAATAATTAGTTTTAGATGTGGGAATATAGGAACCTCTCCCCTTTTGTACTTTCCTGTGTCAGAATATTCTTCAGTGAATATATATTTCTTTACTAATAGAAAGGAAAAACAATATTTAAAAGTTTGTAGATAAAGACAGGAGCCAGCTTGAATGGAACCTACTGGCCAAATTTAGGACAATTTGAACATCATACAGAATGATGGTGAGGACTGCTTACAGTGGAGGGGAAAAAAGCTCTTCGTTACAAGACAATGCCATGTGGTATAGAAGAAATTACAGAATGAGAAAAGTCAATATTCTGCAGTTCCCAATGTAATATTTGACTTGGGTAGTGTCAGCAATGGATGTGAAGAACACTGAGGGAGAGATTGTCAGGGAAAAGGATTTCTACATGGTGGGGGTGGGAGGCCCCCACAGTATCACTCCAAATACACATTATTTAATATTATGAGGGAAGCAAGTAACTTTACAATGGAGAGATCTGGCTAACAACATCTTTTAGTCAAGTGATTGAAACTCAGCATGATAGTACAAAATTGTTGCTATGTGCAATCAGAAGTACATAAACAACACCTCTGTACTTTACTTCCAAAAATGTTTACCCTGGACCGAACCATGAGGAAACAATCAAACAAAGAACTGGGGCCTTTTCAAACAGCTAACCTAGGCTCTTCAAGCAGGGAAACCAGAAAAGGCATGAGGACAGGTCCAGATGAAAGGATACTAGAGAGAGATAATAACCAAATGCAGTGCTTGAGCCAATGAAAAATATTTGCGGGAACCATCAGAGAAATTAAAAAAAAATAGAATCTATTAACATTAGCTATTATAAATTTATGTTAATTTTTTTGATGTGATAATGGTATTGCTATATAGGAAAATGTTCTTCTTTATAGGAGACACTCGACAGAATTTAGGAATAAAGTGTCATGTCTGAAACTTATTTTCAAAATGTTCATCAAAATACATCTTAGAGACATTAAATAAAGGAGATGAAGGGTAAGCAGTGTTCACTATATTATTCTTTTGTATAGATTTCTATAGATTTGAACATTTTCTAAATATAAGATTGTGTGGGAAAAATTCAGATGGAAATAAAAAAAGTGAAAAGTATAGAATAATTAAAATTGGCAATCAAACATAATGTGTGGGTCTTGCTTAACTCCTAATTTGAAGAAACGAACCATAGGAAAATGTTTTGGAAATTTGACCACTCACTGGATATTTGATGAAATTAAGTATGAAGCAGATGAAACAAGATTGGCCATATGATGATAACCATTGAAAGTGGACTCTGGGTACATAAGGAATGATTATTTTGTCTACTTTTGAATATGTTTGAACATTTCCATAATAAAAAGTTGGGGTTATGTATAACTCAAAATTACATAGTAATACTGGACATTGTCAATGAGTGAGTGTTGAATATCTATCTAAATATATTTCTGTGGTTCTCTATTTTTAAATAAAGAGCTAAACAGAAGAATAAGTTGTGAAATCAAGCTTAGTTACTTGAGATCTTTCATAGCAGTGATTTTAAATAAATTTGGGTGGGGGGAGCTGGGGAAGTGAAGATTACATGGAAGTAATTGTCTATTTTTTCCCTTTTGTTTTCATTCTCTCATTTTCCCTAATTCATGAGGCTCCTGACACCATAAAGAAAGCTAGAGCTGGGGCATTATCTACATGACTTCTGAAGCTGATGGACTGGTATTTATTGCTTCTGCTTAAGTTTTAGAGTCTCAAGATTGTCTATGTAATCAGGTCTTAATGTAGTTAGGAGACTTACTGTCCTGCATATTCAAGGTGCTGCTGTGGCTGTCAGAGCTACTTTAATATACAGGTGAAGATAAAACAGGTTTTTGAAGGAATGATCAGAAGATCATATGGACACCGTCACCCTAAATTCTGTTGAGCTGTAAAACCCCATGGCATGAAAAACACTGATAGTTTGGCCTGCCAGTTTGTGAGGAGGATCATGTAGGCTGCAGTTCATGTTTTGAGAAATGACGAGCTGGTGGTGGAGAGCTGTGGTGGTTCTGAACACTTTCACTTTTATTCTAAGGTAAACATTTGTAATCAAGAAGGGCAGTAGTTTTTGTTTCTTTTGGTTTTATTTCTACAAGGGAATACGATTCAAATACAACAAAATGTGAATTGGATTTACATGCCTTATAGCTTTTCTAAAGGGAACATTGCAGAGCATTAACTTGTAATATCACCCATAAAGGGGGGAAGTAAGAGCAGATAAGGCTAAACAAAACCAATCTTACGAGTGGCACACATAGTAGAAAAATGGGACCATATTTAGAAGGCATGTAGGATCAAGGAAAAAAAAATCTTAGAACTAATTTCCATAGTTGCTTAAATTACACATTTTATTTAATTTCCAAACTTCACTTTCATTCCTTAGACTAGATAACATTGATGACTATAAATTAAAAAAAATTAAAGTATTCACAAATATAAAATGTACATACCTGAAAATGCACTCAGTGCTGCCCTTAGATTTTTTTCGAAGGAGTCCTTATTATAGCTCGCATTGGAAGTTAAACTTTGGGTTTATGATTTTGGCTTTTCAGTTTGAGCATCTTTATTGTCAGAAAAGACACTTATTTGGAAACTGTGCAAATTTCATCAAATCTTTATAGTTTTCATCACCTCGCTTTTCTCTGTCTGTGGTAGATTTAAAAATGGTCAGTTTTCTTTGAACCTCTCCCTTCAATGTGGGCCAGGATAGTGACTGGTCTTGACTGTGGTACTTCCACACTAGTCATCTGGAAACACAATAGTCAGTGAAGAGGCCTGGCTCATCCTCCTTTAGGATGGGAGGTCACGTGATCACAAGCCAGCTGACAGCAGGCACAGGTGGACTTGTGAGTGATGTCTGCTTTATATTCAGCCCTCCTCTTGCCAGATGATATCCCTGCTTGAGTGGTCCCAAGCAAGACCAGCTAAACCGCCCAGTCATGCCCAACCCAAATTGCTGACCCACAAAATAAATTCATTCCCTTTCCATACAACGGACTTCCCAGCCTCTGAGGATGACTATCCTCAAGTAACACTTCTATCATCTGTTCTCGTCTTAAATGCATCACATTTCTTTAATAATCTTTGCTCATCTGACATAGTTGCCATGGTTTTTGGGCCTTATATTTATATGGTCATATTGGACATACTGAAGCTTGCCACATTCTCTTTAACTGGTATGGCACTCAGAATCGAAGTGTTTCAAACATGATTTGCCATTTTTAAGCTTTCATGTCTTTGTTCGTTTTCCCTTAGAGTCACTTGTTCATAAGAACCTAAGCATTAGCTTCTTCCTTTTACCACCATTGTTCTTAACTCCTTCCCCAAGAGGCACTTTGCCTCATCCCTCAAGGTCCAAGTCAAATGCAATTTCTTTATAGTGTTTTTCCGTCAGAACTTGATCCTCACCCCCAGTTCTTAGTAATTCTCTTACTCAGCTTTTCTCACTGTGTGTGAAGTCAGCTGTGCAGCAATCTGACTTCTTGGCTAAGCTGTGAATTCCTTGAAAGCAACTTCTTTTATTTTTAAATAAATGCACTTTATAGTACTTGGCACTTGTTAAGTGTGCAATAAATGTTTAATGAGTTGGATAATTAATATTCTTTGGGTATTAAAATATAATATCTGCTGACCCACATTTCCTCACAAGCCCATCAAGAGACCTACAGATTCCTGTTTAAAGATTTAAGATTATGTTCATGGGTTTTCCCTGTTTACCACAATAGCCCATCAAAAAAAAAAAAGTTTTAGTTTGGAATTCCTTTTTCAGCTATCTATCCTGCTTGCTTTTTAAATGCCATCAAGAATTTTGACAGATATGTATTTGTTTACTGTTTCTGGCACATGTTTACTCTTTTTGAAAGCTAAGGAATTTGCTTTATTGTGGTCTTTCATCTTTCTCATTCATTACAATACTCTCTGATTTACTGGCAGTAATTGCAAGATTGCATTCCACTGTACTTGACTACTACAAGGCATGTAAACAGCCTGGGTTAGTAAATTTGAAACGCACTTGTTATCATTATTAAAATAACAGTGCTCTACATTTCTTAGGTGCTTTACCATTTGCATGTTTTCCCATACCTTACATCATTTGAGCCTTACTAGAAGCTTGGTTGATTAGACAGAAATTATGATCTGTATTTTTCAGTCTTGAAAACTTAAGAGTCCCATGATTAGATAGTAGAAGAGTCAAGAGTTGAACCAGGTCTTTTAGAGCAGGGCCTCATTATGTGTGGCTCTGGTGCCTTTTGTATATTCTGTTCTTTCTTCATGAAAGATAATTCTTCTCAAGAGACCCTATCACCCTTGTCCCCATCAAAAAGAATTGAACAACTCTGCTTTCTCTTTGTATTTTGTGCCCTTTCATTTTCCAAATTTTTTTTCCTTCCAAGTTTTAAATATCTTTTTATTCCGAGCAGGGCCACATTTGGTCATATTTTCTGTTTGCCAGTTAAATTTGTTTTGAAATTAGAATTGGACTGGTGAATGCTATAGTGAAAAAGAAACATTCATTGTGTCAGGCACTACACTAGGTGCTTCCCATGGTATTAGGTCATTATCGTAATCTAGACAGAGTGACATTATCCTCAAATTTTACAGGTGGGGAAGGGGGCCTTGGAGAGTCCCCCAGTCACAGCTATGACTTAGTATCTGTCTTCTTCCAAATAAGTCTGAATATGGATTTCAAGTGGCAGCATCTTTTTGAAGTTATTTTGTATATAATTTAATACAGCTTTTTTTTTCTTTAAAGAGGCACTCAGTGATGGTGTTTCTCTGAATTTTCATATTTTGAGAAAGTAATAGAGGGGATAAAGAAGGCATCTGGAATATTAGATCTCCCTTTTTTTTCTCTTCTTGTTCTTCTTTCTTTTCCCAGTTGGTGTAGGTCACTGTTAACAGTGAATATCAACTTTGTGGTTTCCTGACCTGATAGTCCACATTTACATGTTAACATGTAAATGTTATCCAGTAGGGTTGGCACACACAAGATGACCAGCACTTAATTTCAAGAGTTGAAACACTTAGTCAGCTTCCAGCCCTTTCTGACTACTAGGAGTAGTACTGCCTAGAGAGAATAATTGCCTTGCTTTTTAAAATTGAATGTCAACAACTCGAAACCTGGTGGTCTCATCATTACAAGCAGCTAACTGTTAGAGATGGAAGGAAGTACTTTCTGTTATGACTCTGCACAGTCAAAAAATAATCTCTTATTTCCCCACTTTCCAGACAATTGCAACAGGACTTTCCCAGAGCCCTGATTTTCAGCACGGATGATTTTTTCTTCAGGGAAGATGGTGCCTACGAATTCAATCCTGACTTCCTGGAGGAAGCTCATGAATGGAACCAGAGAAGAGGTGACAAATTCCTTTCCAAACTCCTGGGAAATCCTATTGTGCACATAGATTGTAGCTGCTGCAAAATGAATGTTTTATGAAAGGAGCTTAACCCAAAGTTCTGCCATTAACCTCCCTAGATTCCAGGAAACAGAATATTATTGATAATGGGTTCTGAAATAGGTGGCATTAAAGTTGTGTAATGAGGACATCCTGTAATAAAAATAACAAAATGTGGAGTACACTCATCCTTCTCTTTGATTATTGCATGTTGTTCACTGTTATATAACATTGTGTTGCAGCAAGAAAAGCAATGAGGAATGGCATATCCCCCATTATTATTGATAATACCAACCTCCACGCCTGGGAAATGAAGCCCTATGCAGTCATGGTAGGAAGAAGTATCATTCTGAATTTTCAGTTATGGACATTTTGTGAGAAGTTGAAACACTTGTTCTTTCCTTTTTCTGATCTTCCATGATCTCATATTTATTAACAGTAGTTCTCTCAGGTTTTATTCTAGTGTTTCTCTGCTGTTCAATGGCTGGAATTTGCTGAGATGCTAAGATCACTTAGAGTACAACTTTAAAATAGTTGTTGGTCTGAACTCTTGATAGCTTTTCTGTTTGGTTGTCTTCTTAAGGGAAGGCTTATATAGGAGCATCCATTAGTGTCTGCACAGAAACATTGAACTCGATGATGCTCTATTGTCACTGGCAAGCTGGGGGTTTCATTGCTTTGTATGGGAGTTCCAGGGCAACAGAATTTTTCAGTTTAAGAATAGATTTAGGATTAACCCTGTACATTTACTAAGGTACCAGAAGACAAATAAAAATAGACATAAAGATACCTCAGTACTCTATTGTCAGAATAAGAAGACAAAACAATATATACATTTTATATTTTGAAATGTCTGATCTTTGTTCAGACATTTCATCTCTATGTTAACAAGTTTCCATTCCCTATTAGGATTAGGTATAGAAAGGGGAAAATATCCAGAAACATAGTGGGGCAGGAGGAAGATAGCGGAATCTTCCCTTTTTGTCACACATAATTCTACTTGACTAATAATAAAGTGAATTATCTCTAAGACTGAACTGATGGTAGTCTAGCTTTAGGCCTCTTTGCACATATTGGGCAAAATAGCTTACATACAGGTGTGCTTTCCCCTAACTATACTTCTCATCAGTTTTACATACACTCAAGTTTGTGGGACTTTGGTGAAAGTAGGAAAGAATGAATATCAACTTTGTGGTTACTTCAGTTTCCTGACCTGATAGGCCACTCGGGAGAGAAACGAGCAGGCACATGAAGAGTCAAATTAATAAGGCACAGCTGAAAAATCAAGAATTAGATAGAGGTAAACTGAGTGGCCTAAGGGAAATCATTTTAATTTTTATTTTCTGGCTATTTACAATCACTTTCAGCCATCCACAGCTAGTAAGACCCAAAAATTAGATATTTTCTATATGTGATAATCTTTCCTAATTAGAAGTGTTCATTTGAAGAAGAGGAACTCTTGTTACTTAGCACCTTTCATTCTCTATTTTATAATACAGTAACCAATATTGATAATAGAAAGTTCAGTTTGAGATAAGAAAAAGTTTTAGTCAATGTAGGAATGTGAAGAATATCTGGGTATCTATATGGAAACTAAGTAGTTTTCTAAACTCAAGGGAATGGGGCACAGCACATTGAACCAACTGTATTACATAGCAGGGGAAGCTACTTTTGGAGGAGAGAGTAAAGTATGTGGAAATCACTTTCTTTTCATAAGGTCTGATCCCATGGCACTGTCACTTCCTAAACCAAGGCATAAGGAATAGAAGACATTTGACAGCAAATCTGTGGTAACCTATCAGCAGACTTTGAGAAATCATTGAATTCATTACTCATACCTGTGGAGAGGATATTTTAAATTAGTTCAGCTGCCTATTTTAAAAAATGTCCAAAACAAAGAATCTTTTTAATTTTCCTACATAGTAGATAAAACTGACTAAAATTTGTCACTGGGAGCCATAATATAATCAGAATGGCTAAATATAGAAACATACCAACTGTATGCATTAAGATAAATTAAGACAGTCAGTGGATTACTGGTAAAGTGAGAAATTTTAGAGAAGATTTGTAATAAATGTTAAATGGCAGCATACGCATTCCCAAACATACATACCATGTCTTCAATGTTTTATGTACTTTTGAAAAATCAGGCACTTGAAAATAACTATGAAGTTATATTCCGAGAACCTGACACTCGCTGGAAATTCAACGTTCAAGAGTTAGCAAGGTACTTCTTTGTTTTTCTAGTTCCTCATTATGTATCCTGCTATTTTCAGGTATTTCAGACCGAACAAAAGAATCTTTTCAGGCTGGAAATGGACATGGTAGTTTTCAGGCCAGAAATGGTAATTCTTGGAAATTGATAACTTTGGAATTATTAATGTAAAGACTTTAGACTTGGGTCTGTTTTCTAATACAATGCTAAATCTTGGCTTGGACTTGATCCTTTAAAAGCACACATTTAACAGTTTGCTAAAATGCTTCATTTATGAACATTTAAAAACTCTTTATTCTGCATGGGATTGCACATGTCAGTGATTTTTTTGCATTTAGGCTAAATATTTTTAGATGTTGAACAGTCTGTAGTTCACTTATGGTCTAGATGCTGCTTCTAATTTATAAAGCAGTAAATGTCGTAATACTACTAACTTACTGAATGTGTGGTTTGAGATCCACCATTTGTGTTATTTGATGAAGCTAATGATTTATAAAGTAATCAGTGAGATCAGAATTTACTTTTTAGGAATGAGGCTCATTCATTCTTATGGTTATAAAAGATAGTGTTTCCAAAGTGGGTCTGTGGACTACTGCTATTAGAATTACCTGAGGTAGTTCTTAAATTCCTTGTTCATGGACCCTCTTCTGTAGTTGGAATCTCTGGTAATTACATTTCTAACTATATCCCTAGTTATTTCTCAGATCCTCTAGAATTTAAGAGGCATCTAGAAATGTTTTTATAAGCATGTAGCAGCATCTAAGACCAATGGACATAAATAGATGATATATGCATGATTAACAGTAAAACATACAATAAAAATATTTTGTGGAGGCCTCTATGTCTTGATGCACAGAATTGAGATTTCCAGAAATAAAGCATTTCTGAACCTTTAGCTTCTTGCTAGCCTCAGGGTAGTCTGGGGGTATGCAGGGCAGCATGAAAATAGGAGTGGGCCTGAAAGAGAATTGCTCAACAAGATGTTAGGCTTTTGTCAGTGTTAAATCCTGAGAGTAGGGAGTGCATATCTATGTAATATCTATGTAAAGTACAAGTAGCTCATCCTGATATATTGACTTACTAAATATTTGCATTATTTTCCACATAGAAGAAACATTCATGGAGTTCCCAGAGAAAAAATACACCGAATGAAAGAACGGTATGAACACGATGTTACCTTTCACAGTGTGCTTCATGCAGAAAAACCAAGCAGAATGAACAGAAACCAGGACAGGAATAATGCATCACCTTCCAACGGTGCAGGATACTGGAATACCTACACAGAATTTCCAAACCGGAGGGCTCATGGTGGCTTCACAAATGAGAGCTCCTTTAACAGAAGGGGTGGTTGTCACCATGGATATTAGAGGCCTACCTTACAGGCACCGAAAATTTTCCTAAAGAAGTTTTTACTTCAATTTTTAGTATTTATTCTTTGTTCAGTTTTAGTCAGAGCTCTAATTACAGTGTAAAAAATCAAATCTGAAAGTTTTTGAGAAGTCATTATATTCATCTTCAACCAGCATTTGTTCAGGTGACCCTATATGCATGGTCTGATGCTGAAAATTCTGCAGGTTTGATAAAACAAAGTCAGTTTCCCTAGGAATTTGAAACTGAAACCTAAGAACATAATCAGTCCATAAATAATGACACCAATGTATTTATGATATATACAAGCTTTAGTACCCCTTACTCTGAAGTAATCTATTTTTTCAGGAAATTCATCTCTGTCAGGAAAATTGGAAAGATGGGGGAAGAGAAGTGGAGACAGGAAAATTTTTAGTGCCATTGCTACTTTGATAATCTAGGAATCCAAAAATGTGAGATGTGTGGCTGTAATGATACTAATTTCCTATTAAAATGAATATACTAGAAAGTATGCATCTAAGGAATACTGCCCTTGAACGTATTCATTTTGGGAAATTAGTCCTTTATTCTAGTGATTTATCATTGTTAAAAATGTCAAGTTCTGTTGCACAATTGAGGAAAATTAGTGTCATTATTTAAGTCACATCTTGTGTTTTAACCACTTTTTTGAACAGGATTAAACCTGAATCATTGGCTGTTGTGCTAATAGTGTAAATAAAACAAGCCTACATTTACAAAACAACAGTTTTTAAGAGGATCAAGCAATTTTAAAAGTTATGTGTGCCTATAAACATGTGTGTAATCAGTTGGCAGCGTAAATGTTTGGGAGTACAAACAAGCATCCCAGGATATAGGTGATATATAAATATGTGAAAGTCATGCCCTTTATAAAATGAGCTCTTGGTGTCTTATGTGGCATTAAGACAAAATTCTACCACAACTCTGCAATGTCCCTTTCATGTCAATATGGAACTTATGAATTCAAATTAAATCTCCACAGGTTATAATCAGATTTGCTATGAGACCATAATAGATAAGACCATGTAGGATGTATGCTTTGTTTTTTGTTGGCCAACAGCTTCTTTCTAATGTTCTGTGAAGTATTATTTTAAGTGTACTAAATGGTGCTTTTATTGTTATTAAAAATTATATATGGTATTGGTTTATGGATTTGTCATTCAATCTAAGCGTTGTGGTGGTGTTGAAAACAAAGTATTTAATTACCTAGGTCCTACAGAATTCTACCATAAGAACTGGTTTCCCTATATCATAATCTTATTTACTAGTCTTCTTTAATAAATATTACTTGATTATGTACATTGATCAGTGTATACTAGAAAGACTATATTACTTTAATATTCCATTATTTGAGACTATTGAAATCTACTCAACATCCTCATGACTATAGCAGTGTATCTAATTTTTTTCTTCATGAACATGAAAAAACTTGTAACAGTTTGGCTGACAAACTTTAATTTTAATTAACTAAATATTACTTTACTAAATTCTGTATATCCAGGTACAACACATAATAATCTAATTATGGTAATCTTTTAACATTGCTTTTTCAGGCCTAGATAATCTTGGGTCTCCTAGTCAGTATTGTTATTTCAGAACTAGCTCAATCTAGATAGCTTAACTCATTTAAGATAATAAGGGGAGGAAGGGTCAGAGAGTCCAAAAAGGGAATTACATTCCTTTGATCCAACAGGAACAGCCAAAAGGGTTAGAATCTACGCCTTCCCCATTTAGGTCAGACTTTCTACTTAGGCCTCCTGGTTCACCTGTGCCGAGTGATCACTATTAAGAAGTGACTATACGTGGGGCCTCCCCGGTGACGCAGCAGGTTGAGTGCAGCACTCTGAAGCTGTCTGCAGCCTCTACAGTGCGGGCTCGATTCCCGTCTGGCCAGGGAGATACCCACATGGCGCAGCAGACCTCTCCTGCCGCTTCCCTCAGCAGTGTTTTCGGTCTGTCTGCCTGTTCTATTCCCCTCTATGTCTCTGGTGAATTCTCTCACCCTCCCACATCTCTGGCCTGTACCCCAGTTCTTGTATAAATAAATCTTTAAAGAAGTGACTATAGGTTATAGATTGAGAGCTATTCTAGAGTTCAGCAGAATAGTTCCCTGAGCTACTTGCCACTTTTTCCTTATATGATTCCTGAAATATCTAGTTTGGCGGCATAAAAAAAATTGATTAAATGTTCCAATTTCATTTGCAGTCAGAAATAAACTATTTTTTTTTTTCAAATCCCATAGCACCTGACTTTATACTATTTTTTCAAACACTCAAAATTGATTTGTATTGTTTTGTGTATTATTACCTGTTTCATATAGTTGGCATAGTGTTTTGTGTACAAAATAGGGTCGCATTAAGTGACCGCTGAATACTAAGTAACAAGAATTGCTTTTACCATTTATCCCTTATGCCGTGTACATGGTTGACTCTAAATTATTAAATTGTTAATTTCGGGGGTACTAATATCAACATACACTTAAGCTTCATACATAGTTTGAAGCTGTATGAAGTTTGAACTATGTATGAACTTTATACATAGTTTATAATTAAACCTTATAATAATTTACCTAGTTTTTGCATTAGGTCTCTCTATAATGGATAATCTAGATAGTAATGAACAATGGAGGAAGTAAAAGCAGTTCAATTTTTCTAGGATTCAAAAAACAGGGCAATATTTATAATTCCCTCTGTTCACCTGAGACTCAAGTTTTATTCTATATTGTAGAGTGGGAATAATCAGCAGGGAAATTATTAGGATGTGAAAACAAAATTTTTTTATGACAAAATTTAAAATCTCATTAATAAAAATGGCAGAACATTTAAGTTAAAAGGAATAGCAGAATGAAATATTATGTAAATGCTTTTTAGAAGTAAGAAGAATCATGAAGGCACAGTTAAGAAAACAAATTGCTTTTTAAAAGGATTTATTCCTGACTTTGAAATATGTTTATATTTAGATTTGAAAATGTATAAATTTAAGGCATATCAAAAACCTGATCTATGAGCTTCCCCATGCTATTAGCTCATTAGAATTGCTTTCTCTTCTCAAACGTAAGAAAGTAACGAATAAGAATATCATAAATTAAACTATTATCTTCTGCTCTGGTGGTTAGAAAAGAGTAAGTTTAAAATAGAGTACTTGCTGAGCTCTGTGATAGCGTTAAAAAACAAAACATATATATAGAATCATTGTCAATTTAAAAGAAAGATTTTCTCTTCAAGTTGTGGTCCAGATAATCCTGTAGTTTTTTTTTAAAAAAAAAACCACTATGAAATCTGCTTCTGATTTAAAATATTTAAATTTTTAACTGAAACAGTTTACGAGATCATATTGGATGCCATAAAAAGAATTAATTGAAGGTTCTATTTTCCTTGTAGTCATGCTGACTTAAGGATGAAGAATTGGTGAAAAGAAAACACCCCTGTAATGTCTCACTCAACTTGACTTTTGATTAGGATGGAACTAGTGAACCAATGAGTGCATTAGGAAAACTGATTCATAGTGGGTTACCTCTTAAAAAAACCAACACACACAAAACCTAAAATGTGAACTAAGCTAAAAGGAATTAAGCCAAAATGCCTGTACTTTTAAATGTAGTTCATTTAATTAAGGACACAATTCTAAAAAAGAGGTATGTTTCCTTTTTGTTTGTAAAATATTATAGTAATCAAATCCAGTCATAATTTTTTCTTGATTAGTTAATAAATACACAGTTTTAAGACATAAATGAAATAAAAGTATCACTATAGAAGCAGACAAAGAACATTCTAATGGTATACAAGCACTGACATAAATCTGGAAAAGCTTCCATTTCTTAGTAAACAAATGCTGATATGTAATTTGAAATTATATATTTTACAAACTGGAAAGGTTAAGAGTTAATAGCTTAGTGTCATTTTCGTTTTTGTCGCCTTTGCAATCTCTTGGAAATATTTTTTATTGTACTCACGTCCTGCATATTAGTCTCATGTTCTTCAGTAATGGCTTGGGAATTCTCCTGTTCTTTGATCACCAATTTAGTATAATGTCTTTTTGGTCCAAGAAAATCTTTTGAACTAGTGGGAGCAGTCCTAGTGGATTCGCTAATAAGTTGATTTTCTCCTCCTGAACCAGACAAAAGGGCTTGGGTATTTATCAATGCAAGTTCTTCATCAGCTATTGAATCACTTTCTAAAAGAGAAATGTCATTAAATTTTTTAAGTGGAGTCAGCTGAGGAGAATTCAATTCTTTTTTCTTTATAGGTGTTTCATATTTGGTGCCACAACTCCGTGGCGGCTGAAATGCCTTCTGTGCAGCTGGAGAAACAAATGTACAAATGGGACTAACAGGTGGAGGTAAAGGCACTCTACTTAAGAAATCCAAGGCTCTTCTCTTTTTGCAGTTTTTGGGGTCATCAATCTCTTTTTCTTCTTTTGAAGTAATTTGGGCTAATACAGGTGTGGAAACAGACTTTCCTTTTGGCTTACAAAGGGATACTGGAGTTCGATAAATCAACTCCCTATTGGTAGGAGACACCTAATAAAAATATAAATTAATTAAAAAAAGTAGCATATATAATTATGTACTAATATATAAAAAAAGCTTTTCACTAAAATATTTAAACCACCAGTACCACATATATTCTCACTTCCCCAGTGGCTAATAATAGGTCAGATTTTTCAAGAGAGTTTCATGAAATCATTATGATAGTTTTGTATAAGAGGCTATAGCAATGATATGCAAAGAAAGATGAAGATTACTTGCTGTTAAAGACAAAAAAACAGGTGGAAGACATAACTTGTGCTTTAATCTTTTTTATTAGTAACAGATTAAATAAAGATAAATATTTTAAGAACCAATTTAAGAACACAGACCTCCTGGATTCTAATATCTACTTTTCTAACTTTGTGATGTTAGGCAATTGCTTAACCTTTCTATGCCGTATTTTTTGTAATTTTTATCTAATAGGGTTGTGAAAATTAAATGAGCTCTGCAGATATACTTAGCAAATGGCACTAGCCAATATTATAAATTTTGGCTTGATTTGCAGTTGTGATTTAAAGAGTTAAGTTGAGCTTAGAAATAACCCTAATTGTTAAAATAGTTCTCCTAGCAAAAGGACACAGGCATAGAATTCTTTCAAAACACTAATACTTGGAATACTAAAAATGAAAACACTTGTTGGTAAAATTTGCCCTCAAAGAAGGTTACATTCTAGTTTTAATTAACATAGAATTTCCAGATAACCATACTTTCTATATTAAGTTAAATTACATTTTACCATGTTTATTCTAGATATACACCAGAATATATTGTCTCCATATGTAGTATTTATAAAACTTATTAAATTTACATAACTTACCAGAAACTTACTTCCTGTTCCAAGGACTGTTTCAGTAGTATGTGGCTCTGAAGTACAGTTTTTAGTCGGGGTGGAAAACTTGGGATCATTTGCATTAAGTATACGCATAAGCTTGTTTTCTGCATCATTGCAAAATACTTCAATATTCTAAGAAAACAGATTGGAAAAACTGATAAAATGTAAACCCACACATTCCTGTTTTCAGAAAGGCTTACCTTTAAAGCCAGAAATAAAAAATACAGACAAAACAAACCAGAATGATATTGCCACTGTAGAAAAACATGCCAGTGCAAAAAGCAAAACAAAACCAGAAATGAAAGGAACTTAATTGTTGGAGGGAGAAAGGAAGTATGTGTGTATATGTCAGGAAAAAAGATAAGAGATCTTCTTAACCATCCAGTTCAATTAGCAAGAAGGTACTGGACATGGAGGTAAAAGATGGGGGCTCCAGCTCTATTTATTACCTAACACCATGAAACATCTAATATCTAAAGTTCTCCTTTGATTAGTAGTAAAATGAGAGAACTGCCTCATATCTGTTTCAAGAATTAATTGAAATAATGTGTAAGCTAAACCACATGCAATAGCTGGTTCAGAAGTCATAAATGGTTACCAACAATTTCAAATGGTTTAACTTAATTCATGAAAACATTTCCTAAAACTTCAAAATACTATGTAAATGAGTTAGGTGTCTCTGAACTGCCCTTGAATTATTTGTGAGAAAACTTGGAATGTAAATAGTAGGTACTCTGTACAGCAGCCAAATAATGAATGTAAACCATCTGCCCCTCAAATTAGAAAGCATATAAATCAGAGTGTTATTCTTACAATGTGTATTGAGTCTTTAGGTAAAATATTACACAAACTTGCTTTATATAGCTTGATATTCTAATGTATTTAAATATAACATAAATTTTATAGATTATTAGTTAGCAATTTAAGAAATTTTATTGGGAGGCAGCACTGCATAGTAAATAATTTGGGCTCTGCTTTCAGATGGTATAAATATGAATTCTGGTTTTACCAATTTGTGTGATTTAACCTTTATGCTTCTTACTGAAAAATGTAAAAACAGTTCCCTACTTTATAAATTTGGTGGAGAATTAAATGGACAGACATAAAACAAGACTTGATAGATAACAAGCACTCAAAAAACTTTAGCTAATATTATATAATGTATAGACATTATGTATAGACATAAGCACAAAATGCATTCCCTATGATCTAGAGAAAATAAATGTAGTGTTCTATTAAGGATTATTTAAAATTGAATATATCTATAAACTGTATAAAATACCAGATTTGGAGTTTAAAAATGTAAATTTGGTGTCTAATTACACTGGTAACTACTATGAACCACAAATAACTTAATTTAATGTGTAAATTTCCAGTTTGCCCACATGGTCTGTAGTTCTGACCATTGTGATAATTCCCTGAAAATCGTTCTTTTCTTCTCAGTAACTGTTATCCCCCATCTCCTCAGTTTCATGAGCAATTAATATATGACAATGCCACCTTATGTTAACTTTGACTATCCAATTTTTACTAGTCACCACTTCCTTGATAACTAACCATCAAAAAGGAAAATACCAAAATGAGTGGTAGTGTTCAATACTAATTTTACCTCAATAGTCTTTTTCATTTCATGGAATTTCTCTTGAAAATGTCCTTCCTTTGGACTGGCAGAAAACATGGAAAAATCCCCAGCAAATAGAATAGGAATTTCTGATTTGCATTCTGGTCGCCACTGGAGGTTGCTTGCAGCAATTAACATGTGAGGGTTCATAATGTCTTCATTAAGATCTATCCAAAACTTTACTGCCAAAAAATTATGGCATTCATCTGACAAGTAGACCAAAGGAGCGAGACCTAAAATGAATAAAAATTTTTATTGTATATGTTAGATAAATTTTACAGTGCAAGGAACTCTAGTATGTCCATTTATTTTGGTATGCTAATAGTGGAAACAAATGAAAGTAGCTACATTTACAGAAAGCTCAGGATTTCCAAAATGACCTATTGATTAAAGTGCTAAAATTTCAATGCCAATGACAACATATCTGTTATTATTATTTTTTAAAGATTTATTTATATAAGAACCGGGGTATAGGCCAGAGGTGTGAGAGGTGAGAGGATTCACCAGAGACAGTGTGGGAAACAGAACAGGCAGACTGACGAAATATACTGCTGAGGGGAGCAGTGGGCAAGACAGGAGAGGTCTGCTCGCCATGTGGGTTGATCCCTGGCTGGCTGGGGATCATGCTGCAGAGGCTGCAGATTGCTTCATAGTGCGGTGCTTAACCCCTTGTGCCACCAGGGAAGCCCCAACATATCTATTATTGAGGCAGGTATTATACTGCTGGTGGGAGTACAAATTTGTGCAACCATCTGGAGAAAAAAATTGGTAATACCTAGTAAAGGAACATATGTGCTTACCTTTTCACCTAGCAACCCACTCCTAGTACTCTTCTACTCTGAATAAATAGTAAGTGAAAAAATAGTAAGATATGCTCTAGTCAGATACATGTGAACTTGTGTCAACATGAAAACACAAGGTTAAACACAAGGCCCTAGGTTATTTACTGAAGTACTGTCTGTAAATATAACTATTGAAAGCATCTTGTATTAGCTTATAGGCAGGAGCAGGGTGTCTCTACACAATGGCATTATGCTGCTGTACAAAAGAATAAGGAAGATCTCTATGAATTGATTTCCAAACATAATGTAAAGTCAAAAAGGAAAAGGACAAAAGGCTAGTTTGTTACCATTCTTATAAGAAAGAGGAGGATGTAAGGACATGTATTTGTCCATTTGTGCAAAACAAATACAGGAAAAATAAACCAGAAACTTCAGGGATAGGGTGTAGGAAAAAGGAGGAACAGCATTGAATTAGTAGGGACATTGGGAGAGACATTTCTCTGAGGATGTCCTTTTGTATGTCTCTGACTCTTAGAACCACAGTGTTATTTCATATACCCTTCATAGTTTTCCATATTCCCCTAATGTCACCTCTTTCCTCTGTGTTGATCCTTAAAGTTCAAAATCCCTCCTTTCATACACCCTCAAATTCTTTGCCCTTCTTGCTTTGTGTTCTTCACCAGGTTAAACTACAAGCCTAGTTATTTACCATTTTTCACCTGCATTGTCATTTAGCATCAGGGGAAATGCAATTCAAAACCACATTGAGTTGCCATCTCATACTGGGAGAATGGCCATTATCAAGAAGACAAGAATAAGCGTTGATTGGAATGTTGACTGGTTCAGCCCCTATGAAATACAGTATGGAGGTTCCGCAAAATATTGAAAATAGACTTACCATATGATCCAGCAATTCCATACCTAAGTGTCTACCCGAAGAATGCAGAAACAACGAAGGGAAATATGCATTCCTATGTTCATGGCAGCACTATTTACAATGGCCAAGTTATGGCAAGAACCCAAGTGCCTAATGACAGAGGAACGGGATAGGAAGATATGGTATATGTACATAATGGAATACAACTCAGCGATAAAAAGATGAACACTTGCTACATGGATGGAACTGGAGGAGATAATGCTAAGCAAAGCCAGAAGAAAGACAAATACTAAGTGGTTTCACTTACCTGTGAAATAGAGATACAAAACAAAGGGTCAGAAAAAACCAAACCAATGACAAACCCTAAAAATCTGACTGTAGAATTTAGGCTACCAGAGGCAGACACGGGAGAGTAAAGTTGGGGAGACACAATGGACTCTGGTGGAGACACAACGGACAATGGTGGAGGGCTATGGGTAACTTGGTGGTGAGTTTGGTATGGTGACTTGCATCTGAACAGGTGTGATCCTCTGCCTCTGAATCACATTTATTGTTACAAAACAATGTCACATCAATTGTGAATCAATCAATGGCAAGTGACGTCAAACATAAAACAAACCCCAAGTTGCCCAATTAAAAAATGGGCAGCAGATCTGAAAAGACTATTTACTTACGAGGATATTTAGAAGATATATGGAAAAACTTAACGAGGGAGATGCAAATCAAAACCACAATGAGATATCATCTTATACCTGTGAATAGGGCATATACTAAAAAGACCCCCAACAAGAGCTGGAGAGGATGTGGAGAAAGAGGGACACTAATACAGTGTTGGTGGAAATGTAAACTGTTGCAGCCATTCTGGGAACCAGTCAGTGCCTAAAAACCTCAAAAGATGAATACCATATGATGCAGCAATCCCACTTTTAGGTATCTCTTTGAAGAGTACCAAACCATAAACTCAAATTATATGCTCCACAAAGTTAATTGTAACATTGTTAAAAGAGCTAGGATTTAGAAGCAACCTAAGTGACCACCAATAGAGGACTGATTAAAAAGATAGGGTATAGCAACACAATGGAATACTATTCATCTGTAAGGAAAGATGGAATGCTACCATTTACCACAAAATGGAAGGAGCTTGAGGAAATTATGTATGATTAAGTAAATCAGAAAGATCAAGACAAAGTTGGGATTATTTCACATATATCAGTAAAATAAAGAATCAAAGTAAAATTAGTATGAACTTGCAGACACTGATAACCAAAGTGGAGTTTCTAAGGTTAAGAGGGAGGGGAGAGCCTCCCTGGTGGCACAAGTGGTTAAGCCTCAGCACTATGAAGCAATCTGCTGTCACTGCAGCATGAATTTGATGCCTGGCCAGGGAGCTAACCCACATGGTGCAGCAGATCTCTCCTGTCTTGCTTGTTGCTCCCCTCAGCAGTGTATTTCAGTGGATCCGCCTGGTCTGCTCCCCACTGTCTCTGGTAAGTCCTCTCACCCCCTACACCTCTGGCCTACACCCCAGCTCTTGTATGTATAAATCAATCTTAAAAAAAAAAAGGGCGGGGTGAAGGATGAAAGGGTCAAGGAGGTAAGGTAGAGGCAAAAAAAAAAAAAAAAATCTTGCAAACCAACTGTTTCCAAATTTCATGAATGGTAGTTCCAATTAATCTTTTTTTTTTTCTTTAAAAGATTTATTTATTTTATACAAGAATTGGGGTACAGGCCAGATGCGCAGGAGGGTGAGAGGATTCACCAGAGACAGAGCCGGTAACAGAACAGGCAGACTGATGAAATACACTGCTGAGGGGAGCAGCAGGCATGACAGGAGAGGTCCGCCGAGCCATGTGGGACCCTTGCCATGCTGGCAGGGATTGAACCGGTGCTGCAGAGGCTGCGAACAGCTTCACAGCACGGTGCTCAACTGCCTGCGCCACCAGGGGAGGCCCTCCAATTAATCTTAAGGAAGACAAAATTTAAAAGAAAGTGATTTTCAAAAGCATCAATAAAAAGCTACAATTACATACACCATATATTACCTATTTTTTTCACAACAGAAATGACAAATCCTACTAGGTCAACCTCAGAACAAGGTGGTTGGAAGTCTGCATCTAATAATTTGTTGAAGTGAAGGGACTCTCTGGGCTGATAAACTTGGAGTAGAAATTCATCTGAAGCCTACAAGAAAAAAAAAAATCAGTATATGTAGATCCTATAAAGTAATATGCATTTATCAAAGTTAAAAAATTATGAAAAGTTTGTACCGGTAGTTCTTGATACTGAGTCTTTTTTGTTGCTGTTAACTGTATGTTAGCTCTTTCAGATTTACTTTTAGATTTTGATGTTGCAAGATGGTAGATTCTGTACCTTTTTCCTTCTGTTAACAGGGAGCGTAAATCTGATGATGGACGCCAGATATTCAATATAACTAGAAAAACAGAACAACAACTAAAAGGAAGAACTAATAATCACTAAAATTAAAAATAAATTACTGATGACAAGAAAGATCAAAGGATATGTTTTCATTTTGTGCTCCTCTAATGTATGCTAACTTTGGACTTTTAACTAGTATTTGAAATCATTTTATTAATAAAATAATAATGTTAATAAACTAATAATTTCTAACTTAACAAAACAAAAAATTCACATACTGACCTGAATATTTTTCTTTTTTTTCATAGCTTATGATACGTAACTTCCACACAGTTTTAACATCCCTTGATAAAATTTGTTCCCCTTGTTCAGCAGATTCCATAGCCTTCCTGAATTCCAACTGGATCTGTGCTTGCTTCTTATCATTCAACATCTGTCTGTGATTATTCAAGGCTCTTAACTGCTCCTCACTAAAATAATCCTGTGATTTAATATATTAAGGCAGATGATTAACATAAAAAGCAAGCAAGACAAAAATGTCATCTACTGTAAATGAATCCCTTTAAATGGTGATAAAATACAACAGAATTGAGTTCACTTTAAGTGTGTAACAACATAAAAATTGAGATTAGTGTACTTAGCTTATCACATAACATATTTTCAGGTGCTTCAAGCTGTTTATTAATACTTGTGACAAATTTTTTCTTGGACCAAAATAACCCCCTATCTATGAAGATACTTAAAAAATCATAATCATTCAACATCAACCTTATAAATGGCTATATTTGACTATTTGCTATATATGAGAAATGGATGTTTGCTTTTTTAAAAATTTTATTTTTGCAAAGAGGTATGGGGGTGAGAGGATTCACCAGAGACAGAGTGGGGAGTAGAACAGGCAGACTGACTGAAATACACTGCTGAGGGGAGCAGCTGGCAAGACAGGAGAGATCCGTGGTGCCATATGTGGGTAGCTCCTTGGCCAGGGACTGAATTTGGGCTATAGAGGTTTTAGCACTGAGATTTAACCCCTGGCACACCAGGGAGGCCTGGGTATGTGTTTTAATGCATTAATTTTGTATGGTAAATGCATTACTATAATAACTATAATATCTATAATAACTATAATATCTATGGGCAGATTACTATTATTGTTTCCATGAGATACATGATGAAACTGAGGTACAGAGAGAATTAATAACTTGCAAAGGCATATAGGTAAGGATTGACTAGAGAATCCTCATTCTTAGACCTCAGCAGAATTTCACTAAATCTCCATGGAACAATAAGTACAATTTATTTATTTTAAAAATATTTATTTATGCATACAAGAACTGGGGTACTGGCCAGAGGTGTGGGGGGTGCAAGGATTCACCAGACAGAGTGGGGAACAGAACAGGCAGACTGAAATACACTGCTGAGGGGAGCAGCGGGCGTCAGGAAAGGTCTGCTGCACCATATGGGTAGCTCCCTGGCCAGGGATCGAACTCATGCTGCAGTGGCTGTGGTTAGCTTCACAGGTTGCATCTTAACCCCTTGTGCCACCAGGGAGGCTCAATAAATACAATTTAAAACAGACATGTACTATAAATATTTTTGCGTCTACATTTTCTCCCAACCATTTCAGCAAATTACTCTTCGTACATCATGAAAATCTCACCCAGAATAATATAGAGGAAAAGTAAAATAGGAAATGGAACCCTGATTCATAATGTACTAAGCTGTTGCTAAACATTTTAATATCCTAATTTACATTGGGAAGGGAGACCATGAAATTCTATGTATCCTGCAAAGGTCTTTCTAATATGTAGAGTCTTTAGTTTAAACATGAATTAAAAATAAACAGATATCAATTGTGATTTCAAAAGTTCCACAGTATATAACACTGTCACTGAAAACAAATCCACTTGAAGGTTTATTTTAGAAATTAATGGCTATATTTGCCTTCAAGAATTACAATAATCTTATTGAAGTGAAATCTCAGAGTACCATATAAACTTAGAACTGTAAAAATAGCCATTCATGGACCTTTCCTTAAAAGAAAGTGGGAATGCAGGGATCTAGAAAACTTAAATAAGGGACCAGGAAAATGAATAACTATAAGAAAGTGAAAATCAAAATCAACAAAAACTATGAACCAGAGACACTTTTTGGGGGTGGGGGCGGGAGGGGAGGGATTGGGGTCAGAATGGGGGGATTGCAATTGTATGGGGAATATAAAAATAAAATTTATTAATTAAAAAAAAAAAAAAAAAAAAAAAAAAGAAAGTGGGAATGATGCCTAAGAGGTAAATCATTTGTTCAGTGATTTAGTACAAAGTGGAGGAGGGCAAGGTCTACAACTTAGTCCTTCAACTTTCATTTTACCCTCTTATTTCTTCTTCATAGGTAAATTCCATAAAAGGAAATCAGACTAAAGTATTTTATTAAATTTTGTAGATGAAAATAAAATTATCTTCACGATGACTCAGAGAGCACGAGCTTCAATAAATATAATAAAAGAGGTGGAAGCAAAACATTTTTCAGGATAGCATAATAAAGGTTTTTAATTTCTAGAATTATATCATGTATACTCAAAGGATTTTAAATTATTCCTTTCTCTTAGGGAGAATCTGAGTTGTAACATTTGGTAATACGAGGGAATTCTATTCAGAATAGCATGCTCACTCTCCTAATGGAGAATTATTTTTGTAGTCCCACTATTTAGTATTGTTAGGCTATATATGAGATTTATAAAATCATCAAATAAATGAGATAATTCAGTAAGTAAATGTTTTCTAAAATTTCCCCTCCCCTCCCTATGTAGCAAACAAATTCTAGAATCTGTGTTACACACAAACACACACACACATACACTCTCAGGTGTCCAAAGATTTAGGAAATAGCTTATCTTACATATGGTAAGATAACACGTGGAACTTTTTAACAGTACACTTTTACATAGACTATCTAATTTGATTCTAAGATAATATATTTTATTGCTATTGTGCCCAATTTGTTTAGGTAATAAATGGTAGATCTTGTGATATTTCCAATACATTGTGTTCTTCTGAAACTTCTACCTAAGTACCCTTAAAATAGAGGATTATGAAATAAACTGTTAAGAGCTGAGAACAAGGAAACTAAGACACTACTTTGAAAGTACTTGTTTTACATTTAAAAAAAAGTCTTGTTTACATATTAAATCACCTTTGTTTAATATATAAAATTAGTTAATCTGCTCATCCTCTGCTTGGTATAGAATCACATACCACATTGGTTTGACAGATCACTGAGGACCCTAGAAATGCACACATCCCCATTGTAAAACACAGCATTTTAATATACTCCTTCCTGTAATTCAGAAGATAGGACAGCTTTTCATATTTAAGAATGAACATAAAACTCCTTCCACACCCTCTTGTTAGACCTTGCTAGACTAACTGTCCTGCTATTGAGTTCTCAGGCTAACAGAAATTCAGTTAATCACAAGTGAGAAACATATTCTCTACCATGCAGAGGTTTCCTATCTTCAGACAGTGGCTCCAGAACCAGCTTACACCTGATAGCCAGGCAGGCACGGATGGCAGAAGTTATCTAGGTCTCATTAGCCTACTAAAATGCATACCCCTGGGATGGAGACTCAAGATGCCAATGTATGCATAGACTCATAAAGTAATGTATGAGGTAGCATGTAGTGTTTTTGTATATGCCTAAGTAGAGTCCTGCCCAAAATTTGCTATCGTGTAACTCCCTGCTACCTTTCCAGGTAATCAATCCTATAAAAGCAGGAACCACACTACTCTTAGGTTGGGAGAGCACAGCCCTGGATACTTCCTGCCTCTAGCGTACTGTGTATTGCACAATTAAAGTTCCTCATTTGAAACCTCAAAATTTGTGGGGGCTTAATGGTTGAAGACAGACAAGGACCCTGAGGAATCAGTAACACTTTTACTGTCTCACCTCAAGGTCACTTGGATCTGGGGCATTCTTGACTGCTTCATAAATTTCTGCACCATCTTGCAGAGCACAGATTTGCTGTCTCGTTAGTGCACATGATGGTATACACTGTTTTCTTATATTTTCTAGGGAAAAAAGTACCAGCAATTAGCTAAGTCACAAATTTAAGAACACTGAAATTAGAGAGCCAAGTAAAAATACCCAAAGAATAAAGGCTGAAAAACAGTCATTTATCAGTTGAAGTATTTTAGGAAAATTTGAAACAAGTACATTCATGGTTTAATAAATCATACAAAGAGTGAAATTTGTAAATTAAGTAAACACTTTCATGATTCACATAATCATAAAAACAGAATAAGTCAGTAATAATTTTAAACAACAAATGTGCAAAAGTTATATAATGTAGATTCATGCAAAAGTTATACAATGTAGGTAAGAACATTGACTTAATGATAAATCGCTTAGTGGAAAATAACTTGATAGCTCTTAACTGTTAATGTCTAATACCAAAAAAGATACTACAGTTTACCACTGAAGCTTCTGATGGTTTTCTTAATTTCTGAAAACTGTTGTGAGTATATAATGTTTTATTGCCTAATGTAATTTTATAAGTATCTAAAGGCTAAGTGCTGAATAAAATGTGATTATCTGGGGCCAGTTCAATGCTTATCTGTATATATGTGTAATAATATATTTTAAACAGTGAAAAAAAAGTTTCAGAATTAGAAAAATAACTTATTCAAAATAAAATTCACCCAATTACAAAAATCAAATTAGCACTGAAACTGTTAGCACAAAAAGAAAACAAACAAAAATCCTGATAACATACAACTCATTTTACCTTCATGCTCTTCAAATTCTGCTTGAATTTTGGTGAATAAGGCTTCTAGTTTCATTTGTTGGGCTTCTGCATATTTTGTGGCCTCCTTTTCCTCTTCTCTTTCATTTCGTAGTATGTATAATCCACATGATGTCTTCTCCAACCACTGTAATAATATGTCAAACAAAAATTCAGGAGAGGGAGGGCTCATTAAAATTATTTGTCTCAAAATAAAGAAGTACACAGAACATTTTAAGAATGTATCATACCTGTATAGGGTATGCTCTTTGAATAATTACATCAACACAACCAACATTTCCTCCATCACTGAAAAGTGATGACAAGGGGAGAGGAAAAGGTCTTGGATCAGGAGAGAATCCAAGTTTGGCATACCAGCAAGCAGGCCGAGTACTGTTAGCAGAAATCTGGACAAATTCATGAATAAACAGATTTATAACACAAATATATGTAATTCTATTTCATATTTCATAACATTTTTTATTCTTTTAGGGTTGCTTTACAAACATTTATTTTAAAAAGTCAACTAATTAGGAAAGTGGATAAAAATGATGAAAATGAAAATACTTTAAAAATACAGTATCTTAAAAAATTGTTTATGATGCTATAAAATTTTTATTTATTTCTATTACATTAGGCAATTATTGAAAGAGACTTCAATTTAATTAGGAGCTATTAATACACATTTACTTACCTGGCTTCCCACAAAAAATCTACAAGGACAAAGAGAATTGTAGAGGATAGTTGATGACATATTACCAAAATTTTGGAATGCAGAAATTTATGAAGCAGTTAAAAATCTGTTGGACAAGTGGCAACTCATAAAGCAGTCTGAGAATGATTACAGTTAATAAATACAGCAAACATTCACCAAACACTTATTATGGTGGCCTGGCACTTTGTTAAGTGCTTTATATTCATTAACTTTTTTTTTTTTAAAGATTTATTTATTTATTTATACAAGCACTGGGTACAGTCAGAAGCGTGGGACGGTGAAAGAATTCACCAGAGTCAGAGCGGAAAACAGAGGAGGCAGACTGACTAAGTACACTGCTGAGGGGAGCAGCAGGCGGCAGCAGAGGTCTGCGCACCATGTGGGACCCTCGCCCCGTGGCCAGGGAACGAACCGGTGCTGCAGAGGCTGCGGGCAGCCTCTCAACTCAGGGCTCAACCGCTGTGCCACCGGGGAGGCCCTATATTCATTAACATTTAAACTTAACAGCTTATCCCGATTTTTCAGACAACGAAACTGAAGCATAAGGGGAATTACACAGGCTGCCCTAGGTTTCTCAGTTATTGACCTTCTATTTAGCCAATAAGAAACAAAATGACATTAGGAAAACTCTCCAGAAATTGGAGGAAACAGGGAACTTATGAAGGTAGGAATATGAGATATGGCTGAAAATAGGAGGAATGTTTGAAATTTTGTATAAAATTAGTTAAGATCTCAGATTTCCTTTCATATTCCAAGTAGCCAGGTGATCATTCTTCCCTCACACCAAAAAACACAGGAGTTTTTGGAAGGAGTCTACCACTTACACTAAGATTACAGTATATTTTTAAGAAATTCAGCACCCTGGGGCCTTCCTGGTGGCCTAAGGGTTAAGTCTCAGTGCTATTACCACTATGGCCTGAGTTCGATTCCCAGCCAGGCACAGCAGACCTCTCCTGTCTTACCTACTGCTCCCCTTAGCAATATATTTCAGTAAAACTCACCTGTTTTGCCCCCACCTCTGTCTCTGGTGAATCTTCTCACCCCCTGTACCTCTGGCCTATACCCCAGTTCTTCTATGCCCTTCCCCCAAAAGAAAGTTGAGCATCCTCATATAGGTGTAAGTAAATGAAAAAAATTTTATGCAAAACCTCTGTAATTTAACTGAATCAGTGATTTAATTTTTACAAAGTTTACGCTTTAATTTAATTTACCTTTAACATAACAGTTTCTGGGGCTTCAAGAGGTGAACAGGCATCAGGAGAGCCCACCAGTTCTGCTCCATGGATAATGATCTTCTGACCCACAGTCAGTCTACCATTGTTTAAGAGAGCTAAGAGGGGAGGGTCTAACTGGGCCTTGATAGCATACCATCCATCTGTAAGTTCAATAATGTTCCCTTTTTTGGTATCCACAATACTAGTTTTACTGCAAGAAGGTACAGATATATTTGTGCTTGATGAAATTATTTCAGAAATACAGAGAACAAGTGTTTTTGCAGCGGTGTCATCCCTTTCCATTATCTTTTTTATAGCTGATCTTCTGCTTCTATCAATTTCCGTATCATATCTAAAAAAGAAAAATGTGTACTTTAGGAATTACAAGTCCAGAATTACATTAAAAAAAAGTCATCAATATAATTGAGAATGAAAATTAATCATTTTTACTGAAGAAACAGTGACAGAGAATTTAAAATTTGGTAACTAGTAATATATTTAAAAAATTAAATATTAAAACCAAAAATGCAAAAAAATTTGCAATTTCTGAAGAGTGAATTAAATTAGTAATTCTTATTCTTCTCATATGCCAAGATGTTAATGGGGGGAGGTGGAGGGAAGCAAGAGGTATACAAATGTGTGACTTCACTTAAGTGGGGTCTTGGGATGACAAGAGAACTACTCTGTACAACATGAATAGAAGGGAGGGATGGCGACTATCACCAACAACTGGCTCATGGTAACTGTCACCAACAACTGGTTCTATGACACTAAAATCACAGGCTATACAGAAGTCTGCATCAAATCAGCATGTGATTATATACCTTAATGCTTTAAACTTGCCTGTATTTTAGTTGAAGCAGCACTCTCTCAGGGTTTAGGCATCTATTAGCAAATTGCTTAGGAAAGGCAAATTCCATAGCTGCCAGTTTCCATATAATCCATCTATAGTGATTATAGACCCAAACTCGTGAAATAAGCTTTGGATCCACACCTGGGGTGTCACACAGAGCACTGAAAAAATGAAGGTAGAATAATGTAATAAAAACACATACAATGATACAAGTTCAATAGCCACTACTATTTTGTGCACTAAAAATTACATTGTACAAGATTGTTTAATAAGTTTATGTGTTAATGTAAAATCAAGAAGGAATGTAGTTAGTTTCAGAAAATTGTATGACATGTATCAAAATAGGCTGATAAAAGCTTCCTCACTGCACATATTAGTCAATACAATTATTTCAAAAGAAAAGTGAGATCCTTAATTTAAAATTATTTTAGTTAGGTTACATTTCTTATGAAAGAGGTTGTTTTTAGGGCCTCCCCTGGTGGCGCAGTGGTTGAGCGCTGGGCTGCGAGGCTGCTGCAGTGCCAGCTCAGTCCCTGGCCACCCGCGAGAGTCCCACATGGCGCGACAGACCTCTCCTGCCGTGCCCACTGCTTCCCTCAGCAGTGTATTTCGTCACTCTGCCTGTTCTGTTCCCCACTCTGGCTCTAGTGAATTCTCTCACCCTCCCGTGCTTCTGACTGTACCCAGTGCTTGTATAAATCACTCAATCACTCAATCAATCAATCAATCTTTTAAAAAAAAAAAAGAGTTGGGGAAAAAAAAAAAGAGGTTGTTTTAAGGTCACCTAAGAAATCCCTTTTCTAGTCCTGGTGCCTCTCTGCTCAAATCTCTAATTTCTCTTTCCTTTCCCATTTTCACACTAAGAAAACAAATAATTAAAAGAGAACTTCCAGAGGCTTCCACCCTCACATCTACCAATCCAACAGTGCCTATGCTTTTTTTTATTATTTTTTTAAAGATTTATTTATTTATTCATACAAACACTGGGTACAGTCAGAAGCACGGGAGGGTGAGAGAATTCACCAGAGCCAGAGTGGGGAGCAGAGCAGGCAGAAGGACCAAAGTACACGGCTGAGGGGAGCAGCGGGCGGCAGGAGAGGTCTGTGCACCATGAGGGACCCTCCTCCGGTGGCCGGGGAGCAGCCGGGGATCGAACCGGCGCCGCGGAGGCTGCGGGCAGCTTCGCAACCCAGCGCTCAACTGCTGCACCACTGGGGAGGCCCAATGCCTCTGCTTTTATACTTCATATTTTCCTTACATTTGCACACCAGCTCCCCTCTTGTCTGGACAAGGACAGTGACTGAGCAAAAGGTCTCTCTCTCCTGATCACCCCTTTCATCTGGATGATTTCCATCAGCATAATTAATACTTTTTTCTACTTTAAAAACAAACTAAACAAAACTAACATCCTTTGATCCTACTTCCCTCTGCAGATACTGTCCTCTTTGCTTCTCTTTTTACCAATTCTTAATAGAATGAACTGTATTCTCCCTGTCTAACACTTCTTCTTCCACTGCCCCTTTATTGCATTCTGATCAAGCTTTCACCCCACCAATCTACTGAACAATTTTTATTAGGGTTAGTAATGACCTCTCCATTGCTAAACCCAGCGTCAATTCTCAGTTCTCATCTTACTTTACCAATCAACAGTAACTGATATAGTTAGTCCTTCATTAGTGCCTGCAATTCTATCTTTACTTGGTTTACAACACACCACACTGACGTTTATTTCTAGTATTTGTGTTGCTCTTTCTCAGTATCTTTCATGGCATTATATTCCATCTCTGTGATAACTCTTACATTGATTTTGTTGGCTTATATCTTAAATCTAATGGCAAAATTGTTGGCATCATTCTTAACCTCCTTCTTCTCTCATATTCTTTATATTATCCTTGAGCAAATCCCAAAGGTGTCACCTTCAAAATATATCCAGAATTCAACTGCCTTTTACCAACTCTGCTGCCATCTCTTTGGTCCAAGCTATCATTTCTCATGTGTATTACTACAATTGTTTTTTAAGATGGTATCTCTGCTTCCATCCTTGCCCCTTTCTATAATCGGATCACAACAGCAGCCAGTCATTCTTTCAAAAATATCTCAGATAAGAACAAAGAGGGAAGGAAGCATAACAGTTTCTGGTGGTGGACTAAGAGTTATTGGGCAGTAGGTGCACTACAAGGCCATCCTTGACAGGGGGGATTTTAATGTTACCTCAATTAAAAAATTTTAAAAAACAAAACATCTCAGATCACGTCACCTCTCTGCTTTATACATTCTAGTGGCTTAAACAGAATAAAAGTGGTTAGAGACTCTACCCTCAACATGATGGAATAGAGAGGTTGGGGTCATCCTCTCCCTCAAAAACAACTACTAAAAAAGTAATATTTGCTCATAGGAATATCCAGATTCTCTTTTCTGTCTGTAGAGTCCTAAGACTTCCCCACAGAGATCTTGAACCAAGGTTAGTGGTGACTGAGGGGAAGGAATAGGAGGAAGCGAAGAGGAGAGTGACTGGGCTGGGAGTTAATTACCCAAAGCCATGGCTGGGGAAACCTGGAACATTTTGAAATTCTCTGGAGAAACTTTGCTCACATGCAAGTGGATGCCGACCTAACCCAGGGCAGTGGGAACTCTAGAGCAAAATAGCAATATAGGCCCACATAAAAAAACCAAGAAAACCTCAAGTTAATCTAACACTGAAGCTAAAGGAACTAAAAAAGAACAAAAGCATCCAAAAACAGATATGTGGAAAGAAATAATAAAAATTAAAGCACAGATTAAGTGAAAGAGAAAACAAAAAGTTCAAAAAATCAGAGAAACCAAAAAGTAAGGGCACCAACAGCTTTCCTGCCCACCTGTGACTATGCAGGTGCCTCTCTTTTTCTTTCTTCATTTCCTAATAAACCTGTTCTTCTAAAATGTTAAAAAAAAAGGGGGGGTGGGGCACCAGAGTAAAGTTTCCCATCTCTTGCCATTGGCATAAAGTAATACCTTTCTGATAGCAAAAATTTTAAATTATGTTTCTTATTAGAATCATAAGAGGTTCTATAGTTTCTCACTTATTAATGTTTTATGGCACTAGAGTTTACTAGTTTACTGTTTGAGCATTTCTGATTAACTTTTAACATTTACATGTTTATTGAAATACCCTATGAAAGAATATGATATAAATGTATTTGTGTATTTGTTTATGATAAGGCCAATTCAAACTTTATTTTTCTGATGTCTTATTTTGTAAATGCATTCAAAATGGCCAGTTTAAGAAAAAGCAATTCATTAATTAGATTAATCCCCAAACAAACTATAACTCACTCTTTAAAATATTTCAACAGAATGTCAATTGAATAATGCACTGAAATGAATTCAATGCATAAAAATTGATTTCTGGGCAACTTTTTAAGTTCAAGAGAGAGATAAGAAAACAAAAATGTGGGACTTGTGAGATAAAGATGGATGGTAGAATATATAATTTAATGCAAGAATACCTATAAAATTCTTCTTTGCCAGCCTTTCCATCATTGGAGGGTATGAGGAATCCACCATCAGCCAACTGTATGCCCTTTTCAGTCCATAAACTTTCCTTACCAAAATAATCCTGCGTGTGAAACTGAAAAGACTCTGCATTTTTGCTGTTAATTCTTACACAATGTTTAGAAATACCAAACATATATAGCTGCAGGAAAAAAAAAAGAAAAATTGATGAATGGAAAACAAAATCATACAAAAAACATAGTTCAGAGAATGAAAATAAGCTAAAACTGAATACTATAAAAAATGTTATATAGCTATTAGTAGGTTCAGAGCTATGATTTGTTCACATAAGTTTAATGAAACTATATATATGAAAATATTTAACTTATTTACTGGAAGCTAAAAATCTTAACATGAGTGATCCACATATTCAAGAGTCTGCTACACCTTTTTCATAACCGTTGTGTATGTATTTCCTGTTCTATCTGCTATAGGAGGTTATTGTAGGGATAAAAAATGAATGCTTTGAGAAACTTTTTAAGTCAAAATAAATTAGAAAGGAAAGAACAGTGAAAAGTTTAAGTATTTGGAGATCAGATTTCTATACAGGCCTGGCCTACTTTCAAAGCACATGAGTAACTCCAAAATATCTTTTTCTTTTATCAAACTTGACTATGGAGTCTGACTCATAGTTTTGGAATTGTGGCTCTTCCACTTACTAGTAAAATGACATTGGGACAGTTATTAAATCTATACTTCAGAGCATTTATCTATAAAATGATGGACAAAATAATAGTGACTTTGAGAATGCTTAGAAAGATTTACCTATAAGCAACATATGTACAGTGTCCAGGAGTGCTTAGTACATACAAAATAATAAATGCTAACTATTATCATTATTTTCACCTCTCTACTACCTAAAATTCGAACAAAATAGGACTGCCTTAATAAAAATCCTCTTTTAAAAATGTATATGGCTATTAGCAGGTTCAGGGCTATGATCTATTCACCCAAGTTCAATAAAACTTTCCTGACAGTAAGCAGTTATTAAGCAAGCTTTGAAGGGGAAACAGAAATAGTATTTTGAAGTTCAGATCACCCTGGTATGACTAGGCAGCAGAGGAGGTTGTAGCCTGACTAGGAAGCATGCTTTCATTCACCCATCCCTCCATGGATGTCTTTTTAACAGATCTTGGAAATGTTAGTTAATAAAATAAAATTACATTTGCTACTAAAGTGCTTGGTATTATATACAAAAGCATACCTGTTTATGAGAAAATGCAGAGGGAAGTTGGCCTCCTACTGCTACTTTCAGAGAGATTCTAGTCATAGAGGATGTTTTTGCAAGATACAGACTGCCTGGTTGTGGAAAAATACATTGTCTTTGTTTCTTTTTAATTCGTAAGTCCTGTATATCTCTGGCATTCTGAAGAGTTGAAGTTAAATCTATTAAAGAATAATTAGCAAAAAAAAAAAATTGAATATAAAATTTAAAAACTACATCTTTGTTTTACAAAATTATATGTATCAATTTGCTCTAGTTTCAAATCTTCAAGAAGGAAAAAGATTTCAACTTACAAAGAATAGAAATAGTTTTTTATTTCAAATTTGAAAATAGTCTGATAAAATATGTTGCAATGGCAATCCTAGATTGTGTGTCTAATAGCTTTTTAAAAATAAAGTCCTTAGTCGTTATCTTTGAAAGAAAACAGAAGAATTCAAACCTAATCTTTGGACTTAGAAAAATTTAAAGCATTAAAAACATTTAAACATTTAAAGCAGGGCCTCCCCTGGTGGCGCAGCTCTGGTTCGATCCCCGGCTGCTGGCAAGGGTCCCACATGGCGCGCAGACCTCTCCTGCCATGTCCACTGTTCCCCTCAGCAGTGTATTTTCGTCAGTCTGCCTGTTCTGCTCCCTGCTCTGGCGAATTCTCTTACCCTCCCATGCTTCTGACTGTACCCAGTGCTTTTATAAATAAATAAATAAATCTTAAAAAAAAAAAATTAAAGCATTAAAAATCCTCAAGGCATTATTTAATGTGAGAAACAGACAAATGAAAGGCAAAAATGTGTCACACAAATTTTCATACTATACCTAAAGTCTCTTCACTCTCAGTGAAAACTGTAGTTGCTGCTTGACTAGTGTTATTTTTGTTCCATTGATGAATTTCACTGTCAATAATATTTTCACTATCACCAGAGCAACGTTCATCTGTGTTTTTTGGTTTGTATTTATTTTCCTCCAATTTAGTAATCCTGCTAACAAACTGTTCAGTTCTGTGAAACTGTGATTTAGTTTTAAAAGGTGGAACAAATACTTTCATGAGTTTGCCTGTAGTAATTGAGTGTTTCCTTTTTTCATTTCTTGTGACAGAAACTTCATAAGGCTGTTCTGAAATTGGTAAATTGCTTGAAGATTTTTCCAAAGTCAGATGTGTATAAAAATGAGATTTAGAAAGAAATTCCTGACAAGGTGCGGCAAAATTTGGACGCTGTATTTCTGGCCGTTTCTTAGCTGTGCTACAGTTGGGTAGAAAACATTTATAAAAGTTTGATTATTCACTAGTAAATAGGTCTTCAATAGCTTACTTGGCAATCCTATCCTGAGACTATTTTGCATTCATCATAGCTGACGTTTCAAAATACCACCCTTTCCAAATCTATATTGTATATATAACTAGCTCAGATATATATGTATGCACACACACACACACACACACACTCTCCCAGTCTTTGACTTTACCTCCAACTTCATATAATAAAATAGCAAATCAAACATGGATCTTCTATTTTTCCCTCTCCAGTTCTATCACAGAACTCCTTATTTATCTGCTTTACCAAAGAAGTATATTTGTCCTCTTCTCAAGGCCAATAACTTCACCTGCAGTCTTGACACCATCTAGTAACTCAGTATCCTTAGGAATCTCACTCCATTCTTTCAACTATGATTCTACCTCTTTCTTTTCACTTTCTGCCACCTGCTTGTATTTTTTATTACTTCTTTCATTTAGCCAGAAATCCTCACCCATCCTTAAAAGACCCTTTACTCAGCCTTAATTCCACTTTAAGCTTAAACTCATTGTTATCTTCCCCTTCATAACAACCTTCTGAAATAGGTAATCTTAACTAGCCATTTTCACTTCAATTTCCACTCATTGAACACTTATTTCTCTCACTACTCTAGAAATTGTTCTCAATACCTAACAAGCTCCAAGATGCCAAAATGAAATTGCTTCTTGAGTAAACTCATTCTACTCGACCTCTCCACAACTGTCAGTTATTTTCCTTCTTAAAATTCTTACCATTAATATCAACACGTTTGTCTCTTGATTTCTTTTTCTTCCTTCTTTTCTCTTTCTGACTGTTAAAAATATTCCTGTCCCTAAATTTTAACTTCTTCCCTAGGTGATATGAATCATTTCTATTGCTTAAATTATCATCTACATAATAAAAATATCAAACTACATCTTCATTGTTGAATTTTCCCCTACAAGTTATTCCTCCACTTTGAGCTACCCATAGCACCAGAAATCCTTACCCTGATGTTCCACATTCAGACACCACACATCCAAAACAAAATTTATCACCTTCCCTAGAATACATTTTCTTTCTAGTATCTGAAAATCCTGTATTTCCTTTAGCCAGACCCGAACCACTGGAACTTGAGTTCTAGGTAACTTCATTTAGTTATCCATTCATTTACCCATAAAAATTCTAATGAGTTCCTACTATGTGGCATGCACCATCTTGGTTGGGGGATAGAAAAAAACAAAATCAGAGCTTGTGTTCTAGTGGAAGAAAACAAGTATGTTCACTGATATTACATAGGGGTAGAAAATTAAGGCACAATAAAAGGGGCAGGAAGTGTCCAACAGAGCTAAATGAAGGATATTTTATATAGGGTGGTGAGGAAGACATTACTGATAAAGTGGCATCTGTACAGAGACTGAAGGAAGCAAAGGAGAAAGATATGGAAGATTTTAAGAGAAGACTGCTGCAGCCAAACATCACATTGCAAAGCTCAGACAGTTTACCTGGAGCAGACTGAACAAGGGGTAAATTAGTATATGAGACTGGAAAGGTAGCAAAAAGGCCAAATCTTGAAGTACTGTGCATCATGGTAAGAACTTGGGCTTAAACTCTAAGAGGGAAGTCATGAAGTAGTTTTGAGTAAAGAAATTATATAATCTGGATTTTTCATTGACAATTCACTGTGCATGGGGTGGGAGACGAGAGCAAAGTCAGAAGCAGTGATACTAGTTTCAACCAGAAGAATCCAGTTTTATGATGCCTTCAACCATTAGTGGTGAGAAGTAAATGGATTTTATATACAATTTGAAAGCAAAGTTGTTAGTCTTTTACTTTTATATGAAAACAGATTAAGCTAAGGGACATCAGCTTTGGACATGATAAGTTTAAGATGTCTATTACTGACCAAAATAAAAATGCCAAGTAGGTAGCTCGACAAACATGCTGTTCAAAGAAGATGTATGGAATACATTAATTTTGGAACAATCAACAAGTAGATGGTATATAAAGTCATGAGATGGATGAGATTTCCAGAGAGAATTGCTGAAAGAGAAGTGATCTGGAGTTGAATCATGGGGAAACTAATAACAGTTACGGGTTAGGAGAAAAACTAGTAGCAAAGACTGAGAAAGAACAGTCACAGGGATAGAAGAGAGATCCAGAAGCTAGAAAAATTAAAAAAAGGAGTGATTAACTGTGTCAATGCTAGTGAGAACATAACAGGAGGATGGAGATAATTAGTAATCTGGTAAGGTATGGAGGGTAGTGATAAAAGACAGGAGTGGGAGAGAAAGGAAAGAGATGAAGTAGAGCAAATGAGTATAGACAATTCTAATGGGCTATGCTTTAAGAGGATCAAGGAAATGGAGTGGCAGGATTAAAAGCATCAAGAAAGGCTTTTCTTTTTATAGTGGGAAACATATAGCAACTATTATACTGATGGGACTAATCAAGGAGAGAGGAACAAATCAGAGATGCAGAAGAGGGGACAATTGCTGAACTGATATCCTTGAATAGATATGAGATCTAATGCACAAGAATGAATAAACCAAGAAGTTCTCAACCTTACTTTCATAGATCTCTTTTACTCCCTTGTTTTCACATAGTAAGAGTACTATGAAAACAAGAAGCATGCTCTACAGGTTTTGATTATGATGTCCAAGTGGAGATATTTTGCCACTTGGTAAATCACTATTGACCAAATCTAACTGAATCTATCTATAGTGCACTTATTCTCTACCACCTGAATTAAATGGAGATCTTTACTTCCTGAAAATCTTGTACCAGTTTTACTTTGGTCTATTTCTAAGTTATAAATCTGGCTATGTTGCTCTTTTCTTAGAAACTTCCAAAGACAAACCATCACCTACCCGACTTGTCAGTTCCAACTTGTGAGAAATGATAAGACTTCCCGATTTCTGTCTGTTTCCTAACAGTCTTCACCCCACACACCTGCTTGTGAAATCCCATGATGAACGTCACACCATTTTTCAATGCTCCCAGAATTTGGAGTGCCCCCCTTCACTAAGCATTCTTTGTATCTGTCTGAAATACTTTTCCAGTTTAACTTTTGTCACATAATTAGCTAGCAATTTTCTATGCTTTCAAATCACTGTTAAATCTATTTTAGCACAGCAGGTTTTTGAATAACATTATAAACTCTGATGAGAAAAAACCAATCCAGGCCAAGCTATTCAGGACCTGCTTCTATTATACTCTGTTTCACATAAAGTTGCAATTTCCAAAAACCTATCTATGGTGTTAAATGAGGGCTTACTATATTTATATCATAGTAGTTCTTTTCATGTCTGGCTCCCAAACTACTAATTTGAGTTAGATTTATAAATCTTTATATCCATTAACATGGGAAAAATTAGGCACTTAAAACAGGTGCTTAATTCACTTTTATCAACGCACAAAACTATTTTCCTATAATATGTATAAATTAAAAAAATGCAGAAAGAAAATAACTAAACATTTGCTTTATTTTTAATATTACTATGTTTTTGATAAAAAGAAATGAAAAAATAATCACTGGGCTTTTTCTACATTCATAGCAGGTATACTTGTAGCTTACTGAAAAATATATTCCAGAAAAATAATTCAAAGACTTTTTTTTATTTTAACAATGCCACAAATAATTGTATTTGAAAAAGTAACATGAAAACAACTGAAACCATATCTTTGGGCTTAAAAATTACCGATAGACAGTTTTCACAACTGGTTTCTATAATTCTAGATGATTCTATGATATTTACATTCATTATCTCTGGGTGACATCTCTGTATCTCTGTAATACCTCTTCTTGACTATTTCTGTTGAAAAGTCATTATGGAAAATGAACTTTTAGCTTTGTCAATACCACCCACCATTTACTAAACGCTCTTTCCTCTCCCTGTCTTCTCAAATTATGTATTTGATTCTGTCAATATTGACATTTGACTATTTTACAGCTCAATGTGTTATATCAGTATAAAATATATTAATATTTACATGTATATTATGATTGTATTTTTTCACAAGTTTTGCTTTCCTTTGAAGCAAGCATTATCTTTCAAAATCTTTACTTAATTTTCTATGTACCTATCATTTATTCACAACCAAACTCAGAATATATAAAAACCTACTTGAATTCTGCTCATTAATGAAATTTTTCCCTCCATCTTGAATAGTGTTTCTAAGTTATCTTCATTAGTTTGATTTTCGGTTAGTTTAATCTGGCTTACTGTGAAGTGATGTGATGTTTGTTAATCTTTGTATGTCCACATTTAAGAGTAAAGAATCAAAAAGTTGTTTGGAAGCTCCTGGCATATAGATGGGACTTTGCTAATGTAAGCTATGCTACTGATTAACTGAAAGTTTCCAAATCTGGAAGCTAAATGGGGTAAGAAGACTTGTGGGGTGTCCCCAGTATTAAATATGCATACATTAACTTAATCCCTTCCTTTTCAGTACAATACTCTGCTTACAGTTATGCTTAGGTGCTCAAAAGTAAATAAACTCTCTATAGCATTCTCTGGAGATTGATCTCTAGTTTTTGTTAGAGTGAACAAAAGATACTTGTGCATTTTCAACCCATTCCTTCATTTTGGTTCCTTCCTTCTTCACAATTTTTCTGAAGATTCACCAATTCTTCAGTCTGTGAAGTTTCCTTCACTAATCAGTTTTTTCCTGCATGCTGAAGAATTTAGTTACTGTGGTCTTCTCTTTCATTTTTACTCTCTTTGCGTATGTGTGTGTACACACACCATTGTGCACATGCATGGGTGTCAATGTTCTTCAGTGAAGTTTTAGGAGGCAATGAAAGTAAAGTGAGCATGAGAATTCATCATTTTCATTAATAAGTTTCCTAATAAATAAAAACACTTCAGGCGCTGCTTCATTTTTATCTTGAAGTAAACTCTTCCAGGGCTCTATTCTTCTGTTCCAAATGGTGTAGCCACTACGAGGCTTAGTAAGACCACTCTAGTTTTGGGATTGCATCTCAGTACCATCCTAAGGACTCCCTTTGCTTCTCTCCTATGTTAAATTCCTATTTTCTCAATTCCCATATCTTCCTCCCTGATTTATGTATTTGCTTGTTTAGTTTCCTTAGAAAAGTGCATGGGAGATAAATCTTTTGATACTTGACATCAGAAAAATGTCTACCCTCAAATGATTTTTGGTCTAGGTGCAAACCATTTTATCTCGAATTTTAAAGGCATTGCTCTGTGCTATACATAACACAATCTATAATCTTCCAGTTTCCACTGTTGTCAGTGAGAGAATTCACATATTGCACCTTTTGAAACTGAAACTTTGTCTTTACTCTCTGGAAATTTAAAGGTTCCTTTTTGCTCCTAGTGCTCTAAAATCTTACGTGAATATGCCTTAATGTGTGTCATTTTTATTCATGTGCTCGCTCAGGGTGCTTTTCCAATAGAGGAAACTCATAGCCTTTGACACAGGTAAATTTTCTTAAATTTCTTTGTAAATTTGTCATTTCTCCCATTCTTTCTCAAACTCCAAATTTTTAGGTATTACACCCATAGGACTTACTTTTCTGATTATCTTTTCATTTCTTTCCCCCTCTCATTTTCCCTCTAATTCTGGGGGGCATTTTAACTTTTGCCTTCTATTTCTTTTACTGAGTTAATTTAGTTCTGTCATTCTACTTTCTAAGAACTACTTTCAAACTAGAAACTAGTTTGTTTCTTCTGATCACTGTTCTTACAGATTTATATATAAAAAAGAATTCTCTTATTAATTTTAGTATGGTTTTGCAAGGAAGGAGAGATAGAAAGGAATTTTCCATATTTGCCATCATTTTTGTTAACTGATTAATTTCCTTCATCCCTCTCAATCTCAGTACCTCTAAATAGGAATAAAATCTGTCTACTCGAGAATATTTTTATGAAACTAAAAAATTAGGTGATGATGTGAACAGCACTAGAGTACTACCGAAGTACAGAATTATATTTACCCTGAGACAAGTTTTCAAAAAGGGAAGTATTAACTTCTTTATTGCATATTAGTGCCATTATATTTAGCTTATTATTTACTTAATAAATTATTTATTTTAAAAGCCCACACTTTTCCTATAATATATAAGTAGGATTTTAAAAAATTTTAACATTTCTTACCAATAGGGTCCACAGGTAATTGGCTCTAAAGAAATGTGATGCATAAATAGTCTTCTATCTTTTATTGTCCCTAGAAAATATTATTTTTACATTATTTATTACATTATGTACTAATGAAAACCTGGTAATTTTATTTCCTAAGTCCATTACACATTATTGTAAACATCAGCACAAAAAATTTGATAAAAACTAAACTTTTCAGCACACATAACACTCAGTAAATAACAATCAAAAGAAATACATTTACAAACTGATAACTATATACCAAATAACTCACAATGTAAACATAGAAAAGAATCAGCATAAATTTAGTTAACTGATGTTAATCATTACCCAAAGGTATTAGCTGTCAATACAAATATCAAATTTAAAATTCAGTTTTATGAATGTCTACAAACTGAACTTTAGATATTATTCATCCTAAGTATATAAGTTGTACTTTACAAATCTTCAATTAATCCACTAATAGGGGACTAGTTGAATAAACTAGAATCTACTGATGTAGCCATATGTTCAAGTGTAATGCAACCATAAGAAAGGTCTCTATATTCTCAGTAAAGAGTGATCTCTAGGTAAATTCTTTTTCTTTTAAGATTTATTTATTTATTTATTTATTTATGCAAGCAAGCACTGGGTATAGTTAGAAGTGCGGGAGGGTGAGAGAATTCACCAGAGCCACAGCGGGGAACAGAACTGGCAGACTGACAAAACACACTGCTGAGAGGAGCAGCGGGCACAGCAGGAGAGGTCTGCGCGCCATATGGGCCCCTTGCCAAGCCGGCCAGGGATCGAACCTGCGCTGCAGAGGCTGTGGGCAGCTTCATAGCCCAGCGCTCAACCGCTGCGCCACCGGGGAGGCCCATAGGTAAATTCTTAAGTAAACAAAAAAGAAAGTACAAAACAATACATGTATTTGAGTGATAAAGGTAATGAGTACATACATTACCTATTTTTATAGGTAATCCTAAAAGAATATATAAAAAGCCATTAAAAATAGTTACCTATAATGAGCAAGAAGTAGGAAAAGTGATGAATTGTATGGAGGGAATATAGGTAGGAATACTTCTCTAAATATATCTTTTTATACTTTGAGGAATGAAATGTTTTATTTATCCAATACAAAATTAAAAAAGAAGCAAATACTGAAATTCCAACCAAATCAAAACAAATCTAACCTAATTATCAAATTGGTAATCACATACAAAAAATATTTTGAGGGACATTTGAAGAAAGTTCTTTGACTATACATTCTTTGACTATACATACACACATTCTTAATGATACACAGTCTTAGGACATAAACTGTAAAGAATTCTGAAGCTTCCCTTAGCAGTTTAATTGTTAGTTGCAACACTGGTATTGTAAATTTGAAAACATTATGTATCTACTGTAAGAAAATAAATCTTAAAAGGTGATCCCTGGAGCCCTTCAGAACAGGGTGGGGACACATGACCCATCTGATATGAAAGCTGGCAAAGCTATCATAATAATTATGATACATGTCTTTTTTATGGCTGACATTTCCACCGTGTTATATCTGGTTGCATACTTGCAATGATTATCTCAAGCAAGTGTACCTGAACTACACAAGTCATTTTTAAATAGAATTCCATTTTCACTTGAAAGAATTACTGACAAACTACAGTTGTTCATACTTAGATATTCAGCAAACATTTTCTCAAAAATGAATGAAATGAGCTTGTCACTACAAAGAAAACAATAATATTTGTTGCCAGTGGTAAAATTCAAGCTATTAAATGAAAATTGGTATTTTACTTTGAAGTTTTTTTTGGCCTAGTATCCACAACAATTTTCCAATACTTAAACTTCACATCAGATCAGTGGTGACATTAACAAAAATGATCAATATTGCATAATAAAGATGTGTAATATTCAGAAGACTTGTATAACTCTATGAACTAGTATTTTGAAATGATCAATATACAATATTACAAATATCAAAGTTCCTCAGTTTTAATGTTTAATATGGTAAATATGAATAGACATAATCCATAGAAACAAATATTCTTTGGAATTCTCAGAATTTTAGAGTATGAAGTGATTTTTTTTTCTAATTAATTTTTTTATTTTTTACATCATTGTTCATTTTTGAACAATATTTGCATCCCCTGCCCCCTCAGGTGTAGTCCCCATAGTTTCCTTCACCAATGCACCTGTGCACCATCATCTCAATCCCCTGTGCTCCTCCCTCCCTCCCTCTGATCCCTCTCCCGCCTCCTGCCCTGCAGTATGTCTCTGATTTATAATTGTTCGGTTTTGCTTTGTTGTGTTTTGTACTGTTATTATTTTTTTACATTGATGTCTTATTTGGTTCCCCTATATTCCTGCTGTAAGTGAAACCATCTGTTATTTTTCTTTTTCCTTCTGGCTTATTCCACTGAGCATAATTCCTTCTAGTTCCATCCCCGTTGCTGCAAATGGCATGAGTTTATCTTTTTTGATTGCTGAATAATATTCCACTGTGTGTATATATACCACATCTTCTTGATCCAGTCATCTATTTTTGGGCATTTGAGTTGTTTCCAGTTTTTACCTATTGTAAATAGTGCTGCAATAAACATAGGGGTACTGAAGTCTTGAGACCAAAAAGTGTGAGAACCACTGCTGCAGGAACAAGTAAACATAATTATGTTACTGTTATTAGGAAACAAGAGTTTCCTCATTAATTTTAACACTATTAGCAATGACCATACCTAGCACCCAAATCTTATTTTTAATAACTAGTAGCCACTGAAAGTGTCTTAGGAAATTGGGTTGATTCTATGATGGAGGCAAAGAAATTTGCAGGGAGATTCTAGGAAATTCTTTTGAGATAATAAAAAGAAAGCTCTTAAAGACATGTGAAAACAAAACCCTTTGGAATAGTTTGAAAGTTTTCACTTTCAAATTTGAGATGATTTGAACATCAATAATAGCTTTTTTTGTAAAGAAATGCATTATTTATAATGAATTTTATTTTAAAATTTTACATACCAATTACAAATAAAAATCTATGAATTTTTATTCAACAGAAACAAAAGAAAATTCATTTGTTAACACTATAATTATTACACTATTTCTTACTGAAAAACTGATGAAATTAGGGAGCACTAACCCTGCCATTTTCGGAAGTATATATAGTTCATCCCTAATTGTGTAGTTAACGCTCTTCCTTGCTGGAATCCCACCTAATAAATTTTTAAGGAATAACAGAAATTGAAAATCACTACTTTCAACCTCCAATTAAATAATTAGTTCAGGTAATTATCCATGGATGTTAAAAATAAAAATTGTTTGGTAAACTGGCTATTCTCACAGTACCATAGATTAGAAGTTAATTATAAATAGGAAAATACATCTTTTCAATGAAGTGATCTGGTAGTTATCATATTGACCAAGTGACCATACCATTTCACATTATATTTTCCTGATATGATTCAATACCTCTTCAATGCCTTCAATGCTTCTTCTATGAGGCATTCTTGCCAAAAATGCATAACCTAATCCCAATTAACTCTGATTCAAACAGAGTATACAGCAACAAGTTAAATGATACAAAAAGGAAACAAACAAATCCAGAACAAGATAGTCTACAGGACAATTGGCTTGGTCATTTTAAAGTGCTAATGTTATAAAATAGAAGACTACCCTAGAATAGATTTGAAGCAATTTTCTTTAGTGATAATGACTGTGGATATACCATTATGAAATGTTGTTATGCCTGAAACTAATATTCAAATGTTCTAGCAAAATACAAATTTATATAAGTATATACACATTACCACAGACATATTACTATACATATATCCACATATTATAAATCATTAGACTAAACAGTATTATAAAATAATACCTACTGAATCTAGGTGATGGCTATTACATTATTCTTTCAACTATTTTGTGTGTGAAGATGTTCATAGTGAAAAATAATAATCATAATCATTCGCTAGCAAATGGGGGATGATGGTCATGCTGAACAAAATTTTTTAAAAAGATATGACATCAAATACTGAATATGGACCGACTCAAGATGCCAAAAAGTAATTTAAGATAATATTTCAGGCAACAGCAGCACTGTTAGAATCAAATACATGTTCTACTTTCCTCTAGAAATTCAAAATCAAATATTTCTAAAGGGTAAGATTTGTCTATATTCATAATACTATCTAATACCATTCTTTTCAAAACTTAAAGAGGAATCACATATTATATAGGCTTAAAAACAGTTTATCAAAACAGCTGGGATTACATTAAAACTAAAAAGCTTCTGCACAGCAAAACAGACAATAACCAAAACAAAGAGACACTCCACTGATTGGGAGAAAATATTTACACTCCATACAACTGATCAGGGACTAATTTCAAAGATCTACAAAGAGTTCACATGACTCAACTAAACAAAGCGAACAATCCAGTCAAAAAATGCACAAAAGAGCTAAAAAGACACTTCTCCAAAAAGGAAATGCAAATGACCAGCAGGTATATGAAAAAATGATCAATATCACTTAAAATCAGAGACATGCAAATTAAAGCCACAATGAAATACCACCTCACACCAGTGAGAATAGGCCATATTTAAAAAAATGGCAACAACAAATGCTGGCAAGGATGTGGAGAAAAAGGAACCCTATTACACAGCTGGTGGGCAGGCAAACTGGTCCAACCACTATGCAAAGCTGAGTGGAGGTTCCTTAAATTACTAAAAATGAAGTTACCATATGACCCAGTGATTCCACTTCTAGGAATCTACCCAAAGGAAAAGAGAACATTAATTTGAAGAAAACCTACACTCCTATGTTTACTGCAGCAATATTTACAATAGCTAAGATATGGAAACAACCTAAATGCCCAAAACAGATGAATGGATCAAGAAGATGTGGCACATATACACAATGGAATACTATTCAGCAATCAAAAAATGATAAACTCATGCCATCTGCAGCAACATGGATGGAGCTGGAGAGGATTATGCTCAATGAAATAAGTCAGAAGGAAAAAGAATTGGATGGTTTCACTTATAGGAGGAATATAGGGAAACTGAACAAGGGATCAGAAAAAAAAAAAACTAGCAGGCAAATTAAATATGAAACATATAGTGGGGGAGGGGAAAGGACGGGATCAAGATAGGGGAGGGAAGAGCACAAAGGACTATGGTGACGGTTCTCGGGCCATGTGATGATGGGAGTTTTATGGGGATTACACCTGAGGGGATAAACCAAATATTGTACAAAAATGAACAAAGATGAAAAAATAAATAAAGCCACATACAAACAAAAGATGCTTCACATTAAAAAAAAGCAAAACAAAAACAAAAATAAAGAAGTTTATCAAGTAATAATTCAGTATGGTAAAAACTATCCTAGAAATTATTTACACTTTTCACAAAGAGTAGTAATCCTGGTTTCAGTTTTCAACTAAATTTCAGAATTCTTGTGCATACAAGGTTTGAGAACCACTAAGTGAGGAGGAAAAAAAAAAAGAATATAAATGTCATATTCTGAACACTAACCAATTCATTTCTAATCTCTATTATTCAGGAAGGAATGAGTTAGGAAATTCCAAATGCTTAGTGTAAGATTTACTCCATGTGTTTCAAAACTAAACTTCTATGGTGTAATATAATATCCCTCACTATCTGAATTCTTCTTATCCAAACTCAGGAATGAAATATGTAATGAGCAACAGTTATATTTGTTTTATTTTCAAGTATTCCATGTAAGAGTTTGGGTTTCAGTTTTTTTTTTTTTTTTAAGAGGCATGTTTTTATTTATTTGTTTGTTTGTTTGTTTGTTTTGTTTATACATGCACTGGGTACAGTCAGAAGCGCGGGAGGGTGAGAGAATTCACCAGATCCAGAGCGGGGATCAGAGCAGGCATAAGGACCGAAGTACACTGCTGAGGGGAGCAGCGGGTGGCAGGAGAGGTCTGCGCACCATGTGGGACCCTCCTCCGGTGGCCGGGGAGCAGCCGGGTATCGAACCGGCGTCACAGAAGCTGCGCGCAGCTTTGCAGCCCAGCGCTCAACCGCTGCGTCACCGGGGAGGCCCTGGGTTTCAGTTTAAATGAGACAGAAATCACACAGATTTTTAAGCAGACAAGTTACATGATGTGAACTCTGTGTTAGAAAAAATGATTCTGGTTGCTGTGTTGAGCCTTGCTTGATTGAAGTACAAAGGCAAAAGTAGGGGTGTGAGTTAGAATCTATGATGGTGGCTTAGATGAGTTGGTAGGGGTGGAGGTGAGAAGAACTGATCAGATTCCTGTATTATTTTGAAGGTAGACTTTATAGGACTTGTGGGTTGGTTATGGTATGTGAGGAAATGAATAAAAGACAATATAAAGGTTTTGATGTGATTAGGTGGCAGAATGGCAATGAGAAGAAAGCAGGTTTGGGGTGAGGATTGAATTAGGGCAAGATTTCAGCACTGGCCTTTGTAACTTTGAGATATGTGTTAGGAATCCAAATAGAGATATTAAGTCAGAAAATGAATAAATATGACTGGAGTTCTAGGACAGATTAAGGCTGCAGATATAGTTTGATAGTATAGTTAGACAGAAAAGAGATCTAAGAACAAAGGACAGGAGCATTTCTATGCAGCAGGAAAAGGAAAGAATGAGGAAAGATCACCACCAGCAAATGAGAAGGAACAACCATGTAGGAAGAGACCAAGAGAATGTCTCTTGGTCTCAGAAAAGTGTCTACCTGTATTAAATCAGACTGAAAGAGTCAAATGAAGATAAAACCCTCTGGGATCACTATGGCTTGGGAAAGAATAATTTTGGTGGCATGGTGGAAACAAAAAGTCTAACTGGATCCCCCAAACTGGATTTAGTCCTTACTAAATACTTACAGCTTTTTTTTAATCTAAAAGGTCATTATTTTATAATCATATTATGTGCTCCAATTATGGAGAATCCCAATATCATACTAGTATTATGAAGAGAAAGCTCACATAACAAACAGGGCAAGATATGTTTAAGAAGCTACATAACAAAATCTTATTCAATTATGTATATACTCAAAATAACAGGAAAAAATAACTTAGAATATTATGTATAGTACCTACAGAGAGGAAAATGACAGAGAAGCAAATTTTACCATCTGGAGTGGTTTTTGAAGCCATTAAAGATTTTTCTTGATTTTCCATTATTCTGTCAAATTCATTTAACAAGTTTCTTTTGATTGGGGGTTCTCCTAAAAAGAAATTTCCATACATGTTTTTAAAGCAAATAAAATCAATTTTACTTTTCAAAAATCTATATCCCATTAAAAAATATGTTAAGTAGAAAACACACACTTGTAAATTAAATAGCGACCATTCTACTTTGAAAGAGAAAATTCATTTTTTGCTACTAATTTAATTGCTATTATTTTTTGACCATTTAAAACACTACTGTATAATGGGGTCTAGGATAAACAGATATTACAAGATACTACAGAAAGCTACTTTTTAATAAACTGGCACTAGATATAATTCTAAGAAACAAAGTTTCTTCAAAAATTGTTTTATTGTATTAATTTCAAGAAGGAATTTCTTATATAGGTCCTTGGAGTAAATAGAAGAAAATATATTTTTAGTGTAATGTAATACTTAATTACATTGAAACATTAACAAAAATAGTACTTCTTATTTAAAAATCCTAAACCGGCCAAGGGAGTAAAATAAACCACAATTCATAATTTTTAAGTTATGCATTTTCATGTCATACTGAGGTAATGTGGTAATAGGTACTTTGTTTTTTTATGCTTTATTAAAGGAAATGTCAGATTAGCAAATAAAAATGTTCATACAAGGTTTTATCAAGTATTATATCATTATTAAGTGATTCAGTTGTACAAGAACCTGTACTAGTCAAGTAACCAGAAGCTGACTGGGTTATATACTTACATACAGTAGAAATGAGGAAAATTAAACAGTGATGCTAGTGAGAACATTTAGAGGTCTGAGTTATTTATTTTTTTCTTCTAGGCAGGACAACCATTTCAGTATATACATGAACAAAATGGGTTCCTTATAGTCATTATTTTCCATAAATTATGAATATTTTTAAGCATCTGTACCTCAGAATTCTGAACTAGAGAACAGTTCAAGTATTATAAACTTACTACCTTGCCTATAAAATAAACTTAGTATAGAATGTGACATGGGCAACAATTAAGCCAATCTGTATCTGCCAGGATGACCTAAAGTCAAAAGACATCAAGTAAAAGAATGAACTCATAGACTTCAGTGTCTTTCTCTGTAACGCAAAGGGACCAGACCTGGAGACTACTGATAACTTAAGTATTTTATGAATCTATATATTGTTAAAAGGAGACAGTTTCTTAAAATCATCCACTAAAAGTTGGGGAGTTTATTTGGCATTTTACTTTAATTACGAGTAATCAACAGATTGAATTATTTAGGATTATTCCTATTCATAGATACTAACAGGAAAAAAAATATGATTAACTTAATGGTTGAATTGTTAAACATACATTTAAAAAAGAAGTTAGAATATAGTCCAAATAGTATTAAGACCAGATATTATTTGCCAAGGATAACAGGTTTTAGAACACTTTCAGATTAAAAAAAAAAAGTAAGCCAACACTTACTGAATGTCCTCTACTATGCATCAGGTTCAGTGCTAAGAGTTCCTTGGATATGCTATTTTGTTTTAGTCTCATAATTGCTCTCTGACAGGTGTTAGCTGCATTTTATAAAGAAACTAAAACTCAAGAGAAACTAAGTTAAATAGTGCAACTAGAAACCAACTTTCATAGTTCATAAGAGAGTGTGAACCCCTGCTGGATATAAATGTGTGTGTGCACATATATCTAAATCTATGTATGTATATATGTATGTATGTATCTTATCTAAAGGTGCAGATATACAGTTAACAAGTATGCAGGTTATACGAAATGTCACCTTTTCTAGAGAAACTCAAACTTTTAATAGTAATTTCTCAATTATATCAGTAACCTTTAAAAAACTAAGAACCTCAAAACACTATGGTAGTGCACAGAAATTGAGTTATATCATATTTCCACTAAACTACACATAAAGTCTGAAAAAATATACTTAGTTTACAAGACTAATTGTTATAAGGCAGTATGCCAGGACTGCTAAGGAAAACCGACTGGCAAACCCAAAAGAAAAATAAGATACTTACCAACTGAGCCAAATGAGTCTCCCCTTCTTTTCCCAATTCTTGAATTTAATAAAACTGCTTCCTTGTTTTTTAGGCATGAAAAAAGTGAGTGTTTGGCATGACTTAGTTCAGAATCTGTCAAGTCACCATCTTCCATAAAAGCTTTGGCAATCTCTACCGCTTCTCTATCAAAATAGTTTTCTGGATGTTTGGAGTAAGTAGAACAAGCTTCTTTATTTGCTTTCATCGGGAGATTAGATAAAGTTTCAGTTTTACCAATTTCCATTTCTGTTTTTGCAGGTAAAGCTTGTTCTTTTCCCAAAAGCTGGTGGTTCCCAACAAGTGATACTTTGGTTCCTATTAACAACTGTTGTTTGTCTTGCTTAAACTGAGAGACATATGGAGAAACTTTAATAGAGTGATTATTTTCTGAAGAATCACATTCAATAGTACCGTTATTTGATACTTTAAGTTCTTTATTGTAGGTGTTTTCCATTTTCAAGTTTACAGAGTGCTTTGGGGTACTCTTATCAATATGGGGGAGAGGAAGTATCTCTGATGCATCTTGTTTAGATGGAGGTGAATGCTGAAGAATATATTTGGTTCTGATTAAATCAAATTCCTCTAACATTCCCTTAACTTTGTTTAAGGCACTTTCAGAAACTGAAACCTGTTTTCCACTTGCTGTACTAAATCCAGAGAAAGCAGGTAATTCTGAAGGAGTATATACCATAGCATTTTTTTCCTTTGTGAGTTTATCTGAATGTTCATTTTTGTAAGATACTTTGGAAAAGTGTGGATTGGTATTATCTTCTATCTTAGAGAACACCTGTCTTGCCTTTTGTAGTGCAGCATCTGATAATTGTACAGATTTTCCACTTGCTGTGCTAAAAATCCCACATGTATTTGCAGCAGAGACTGTTTTGGGAAGCTTTTCCATATTAAATTTACATGTATCAAAAGTTTTCATATTAATCTGACATGGTATTTTTCCAGAAACATTCTCTGATCCAGACATACTTTGGTCATTTTGTAACATTTGTTCACTTTGAATGTCAGGAGAAACTTGTGAATGCATACTATATTCTTTACCATCCTGAGAGTTGGGAATACTATCCTCTGAATCATTCAATGCCTTCTGATAACCTGACACAATTTTTGCTTGGCAAGTGCCCGATTTATTCTTAATACTTTGCTTATTTACCGCACTGCAATTACTCAATGTTTTGCCTAATGTCAATCTTTCTCTTCTTGCTTCATGTGAAACAAAGTCTAATTTAGCACTTGTACAGAATGCAGGTGGCCCTTCCTCAAAGTTATCTGAATCATATATGGACAATTTATTGGCTGTATTTTTATTTTTGCATGGTGAAGATTTACTCACAGGTTTCTGAACACAAATATCTTCAGTTTGTGGGCATGTGTTTTCTCCTCTTATGGTAGCTGTTACTTCAGAAGAACTAGTGTTTTTTCTGTCTTTGACATCCTTGACTTTTGGTTCAATATCAGATTTATTAATTTTATTTTTTGAGAGCTTTTCTGATTTATCATATATATCATTAGAATGACAAAAATCAGAATGAGACCCACAGCTGTCAGATGTGCTTCTGTTACTTAAATAAGTTGTATGTCGTTTTGGAGAGAGATGACTTTCGTCATTTTCAATGAAGATATTATTTGAACTATTTCCATTTGAAGGATTTTCTACATAATCCTCAGGATATTCTTTTAAACACATAATATTGGTAACATTTATTTTTTCTGGTTTATTGAATTCTCCTTCTCTAAGCCATTTTTTTGCTTCAAATAGTGATGCCTGACTCACAGAAATTTTTTTACCATGTCCAGTGCAAAATGCAAAAGCTGAATTTCCAATGGCTGAAGTTGATTGATTTGTATAAGTTATAGGACTTTTTGCTGTTTCTTTTTCTTTATTTTCAGGTACTTTAACATTTAGAGAGATACTATTTGATATTTTGTTATTTCCAGTTTGTCTATATAAATTATCATTTAAAAGTCTGGGTAGCATGACAATCTGATTAGAAACAATTTTTTTCTCTTCTAGAGATTGCTGCATTTCTTCATATTTTGGAACAGTTATTTCACCTGTCTCACATGTTAATTCAAGCCCTTCTTTACATACCACTCTGTCCTTTAGTATCTTTGTTCCTTGATGACTAACATTATTGATTTTACTACTACTGCTCTGTTTTTCTTCGTCAAAAATATGTCTCACTTTGTCCAAAGAGTCCTTTGCAATTTTCACTTTTTTCCCACTAGCAGTATGGAAACACAACATAGTAGAGTTTTTGATCTTTTCAATTTCATATTCTGGTAGTTGCTGGAGAGTCAGTAATTGATTTTCAGCACCAATGGGGTCATTTTCTTTCAATATTTTATCTTTAACCATATCTGTTTCTTCATGACTTGAAATGTCTACTTTGTTCATGTCAAAAAATAATTCAGAATTCATGGAGTCTGAAAAGCTGTTCAATTCTTTTTCTGTACATTTTTCATGAAAGAAATTTACAACTTTATTTAGTGACTCTTTGGATATTTTGATATTTTTCCCACTTGCAGTCTGAAAGGATAAATCAAAAGTGTCAAAATATTTTATATTTTGCCCCATCTTATTAGCAGTTAATACTTCTTTATTTGAAGCATTAACATGAAATGTTTCTTCAGCTTTCACAACTTCCAAACAAGTTAAATCTGATAAACCTTCTTTAATTAGAGTGTTTCCCTCTTTCATAAACTGGCTGGATAATTTTTCGCATATGTTGTGATCAATAAACGGCAAGCCATTTTTCTCTCCCTGAATACAAGCTGTATCATTTTTACTTGAATCATTGTCATCAGTTTCTACTAAGTTACAGATGTTTCTGCTAGCACCAGTAAATCTATTATCTTCATTTTCTTTACTGCTTTTGTAATCTTCAGTCTTTTCTTCAACAAAAAGGCCAGTAGTTATCTCAGTATTATTTTGTAATATTATTTGGCATTTATTATTTTTCTCATTGTTATAATTTTCTATCTTACACATTGAAACAACAGAATCAATACATTTACTTGAAGTGAAATTTCCTGGACCTACTTCTGCAGAAGTTTCCTCACTACTATTCTCAATGTCACTGAATAGTTTCATGGCTTTTTGCAGGGCTTCACTAGAAACATTCAGTTTTGTTCCAAGAGCAGAATAAAAGCCACTAAACTCCACTTCATTTTTATCCGCTAAATAGACAGTATTTTTGTTGCAGTTGGTTTTCAATAAGCAAGCAAACTTTTGCTTACCTCCAACTTTATCCTCAAATTTGTTGTTTACCTGACAGGTCATTGGGGCATTAACTGTGAGCTGCAGATGAGGATCTTTCCATTCCTCTGGATTGGGATTCAAGATAGTGATCTGTTTTTCAGGCATTTCTAATGGCTTATTCTGTGGTATGTGCCTTGGCTTCTTAAACTGTGTAAATTCAAACTGACTTCCTGATTCTTCCAATATAGTTGAAAGTTCAGTTATTTCTGCCTTTTGGCTAGGTGTTAAATTATGGTTTGAATAAAGATCTTGATTTAAAGGTAAAACTGGAGACGTGTGATTATTTTCACTATCAGAAACGAACACATTACTCTGTACATACCCATAAACAATATTAGTTGACAGTAAATCAAGTGCGTGAGGTTTGCTTTGTTTCTTTTGATTACCTAATAAGGGATTTATAGTCTCAACATAAGGTAAGTTAATAGGATGCTGTTCTTCAATATCTTTGAAGAGCATTTTACTTTTCTTAAGATTGTGTTCAGAGAGTTTTATCTCTTTATTAGAAGCTGTTTTGAAGCCATTTCCAAAATTATGATTTGAAATTGGATCTGAGAGTCCGGCCCCTTTATTCATGTAATCATTATTCATACTTGATTTTACATCTATATTCAAGGAGATGTCAGACTTCAAATCTTGAACTAGAGTCATATTGAATTGTTGCTTTACAGTGTTTCTGTTCTCTCTAAGATTATGGACTGCATTTGATGAATCAAAATCTCTTGTAATCAACACCTGCATTGCTTGCTTGTCATCTATATCTGTACCTATCATATTAGAGCTCTTGAGAATGCGTTCTTTTACATGACTGAGGGCTGCCTCATGAAATTCTTTACTATTTTCTAAAACAGGAATATTCCCTTCACTAGATGGAACTAAGTTATTCTCATTGCCTGGGAAAAGTTCTTCAGAATTTGGACTGACAGTTATTTTTGAAACTAAAGCAGTATCTTCTTGGCCTTTTTGGGTTACTGTGGGATTGTGAATTTGGCTGAAATGTTCCTTCACAGAAGGTGATAAGAACTCAGCTTTTTTAGAGCTTTCATTTAAAATACATATTTCTTGATTCTTTTTAATGGGAATACATTTGGTTAACTCAAAACCAGCTTCACCATTCTTACATGTTAATTTCTTTGACATTTTGTATGATTCTTTTGCTCTAGAAGTCTCAACTGGGTTTGACAGAGGAACTTTGGAGCTAAGAGTTAAAATGGTGGTATTATCATGGCCATATAAAAAGCTTTCCTGGGGTTGAAAGTGAATATTACTACATTCCACTTCTGGATATGGATTTTCATGGTGACAAGCTGCAGGCAAGACCTTTTCTTTTACATCTGAAATTCTTTGGCATTTTGGATCATCTTCATAATGTCTTTCCAGAAAGCTTGAAAGACAATTAGTTTCTGTAGTTATAAATGACTGTGATTTTTCCTTATTAATTTTTAGATCTTTATAATCAAGTTCTTGAAATATTTTATTAGGCGAAATGCTTTCATTATTGGAGCATTTTCTCAGATTTGTCCCCAAAGAACTGGTTAAGGACCACTTTGGTTCTTCAGAATTAGTCTGTAAACTGTTTTTTTTGATGGAATAATGCAATGAACCTAAAGAAGAAGATACAAAGTAATAAAAGTACCATCAACCACTTACTAAATATTTTCACTAAATTAAAAAGGTAGTGTCTAAAATGAGAATTACATGAAAAGCAAAAAGTAAATGTTGAATATCAGATTTAAAACAGCATTATAAATATTCTCTACTTTGAAGTGATTACATTTTCCAACCAAAGATAAGTAGAAACCAGTATTTTTTGTAATATGTATCAACTCAATCAAAATTAGTACATAGTTCATTAAAGCAGACAGCTACCATAATTAAGATTCAAAATACTTTCATGGCAATGTAAAACTGGAGTGAATCCATAACTAATATTTGTATAACAGGAGACAGAAAAGCAGAGAAGAGGAAAGGATGAGAATACCAAACATTTCCTTTAGTTAATTCAATCTTTCATATGCGGGGGGAGGAATCAACTTTCAAAAATAAGATCTACATATGAAAAATTACCTAATCTCAAATAGAAAGCAAATGGGTCCAACTGCTCTATTCAATTAATTTTACTGACCATGTAAATTTCTTACTAAAAAGTCAAACTAATCTCGTTTTACCAAATCAGTGACAATATGTTAGCTGTTTCATTAGTTATTAATTCTGAAATATACATCAAACATTTTTCTTTAGAAATTAACTGAATTCTCAGTTTCTCTGTAGTCCAGTTCTACCTATTATTCAAAGATATTACCATCTACTAAAATCCTCCTATAAGGAGGTAAAACAAATCATCTTTTTAAACATACATTTTAGCTACTGATAAATTATTGCTCAAAGTAAATATGAGTTTCACTGTACATGAAGAGTGATATAGTAGTAACTCTAAACAATTTATAACTAATTAAGAAAGCGGTATTAAAAAACTCACTACTATGTTTTAGGACTGGCTTACATTAATTTTAGTTAGCAATTAACATTTTCCTCTTTTTAAAATGTTTCAGAGAAAATAAAAAGTAAATACCATAGCATATTTTACAGAATTGTTCAATTTGCATATAATGAACACTTAAAATTAAAGCAGGCATTAAGAAGCTAAGTTCTTGATGTTTTTTTCAGCACATGCTCTGTCAAAGGTGATGGTTACATATAACTATGAGAACTAATCCAATGAGTGTCAGTGCTGTAATTCTGAACACTGGTAACCAAAGACCTAAACAGTAATTATGTACTTTGCCTGACATTGAGTACAAAATGTAGAAATTATATATTAAAAAAAAAAAACTATAGAAGGAAAACAGGCAGTACATTTTTAAAAGAGACTAAATATTCAAATAAGAGAACTTTTCGCCATCCTCAAAACTATATGTGTTAGTCACACACACACACACACACACACACAGTTACCTGAATTAGCATTCGTAAATATAATTGGGGCTTCAGGAGGGTTTGCTTCGAATTGGGTTGAACAGTCAGTGAGTTCTGAATCTTGGTCTTCCCAAACTTTTTCTCCTTGATTAGATGTTTCATTACTTATAGCATAAATAAACTTTTTGGTTTTCTTTTTCAAAGTGGATATTAAACCTGCATTCTTCACAGCCACAGAAGTATGTTTGATAGTGGTTGGCCAGTTACTGTTATCCACTGAATTTAAACATAATGAATCTTCTTTCTGTGAGCAAATAGTATGTATTTCTAATTCACTTTCAGAGGCTTCAGGATCTTCTTTAAAGTTTGGATCAGTCATATTACTTGAGAAAACTGCACTGAATGTCTCTTCAGGTGACTTTCTTACCTTGAATATAGGCTTTTTGATATCCTGAGGTGGAGAAATTATTAGAGAAGTTTCAGATATTGTTTGCTTTACCACAGGAATGGAATCTTCATGAGACTCAAGACACTGTCCTCCATTTCTCTTACTTACCACTGTTTCCTTACTTACTATCTCTTCTGTTTTTGGCAGATTTGATATATGTGGCAAAGACTTTTCTAAAGTAATAAAATTGATACATTCCCTTTCTGTGCCTATGAGCTCTTTTTCTGAATTATTGCGGTCACTAGTAGAAATACATGGTAGGTGTATTTTCTTCATTTGGGTTCCATTTAGACCTGAGAGGGTTAGCTGAGACTGTTTAGAGGCTGAAGATGTTACTTCTTCCTTAGGCATATGGCCACTTCCATTCCCAAAAGGCTTCTGGTTTGTTACATTTGAATCTAATGGAAAACTGTCATTCGGTTTTCCTTCAGGCATAAGTGAGTGTTTATTTTCTTTTATTGGCTGTTTAGCTTTTTCACATTCATCAGTTTTTGTTTCATTAAAAATATTTTTCCTAGTCTTGCCAGTTTTTAATTTTTGTAGATTTCTTGTCTTATATTTAGAAATACATAATAAAAAACTATCTTCTTCAGAAACATCTGTAACTATTTCATGTATTTCATCTTCTAGAACATTTGGTGCTGATTTTTCAAAATGGTCTTTGCAGCTATTTAATTTTCCAAATGAATTCTCTAATATTTCCCCCAATCCTGTCAAAATTTAAAACAGAAGCAAATTAATAGTATTTTTGTAATAAAATCATATAACACATACTATTCTCACAACATTTTTCACAGAAACAGTATATACAAATAAGGTAATCTGGCATTTAAGGAGTTATTCTAAGTGAAAGCTATTTGTACTTTATTTTTTGGCATCACACTTCCTCTGTCTTTTAGTAAATATTGATTCCAATGTATGCAAAAACTGTTTATTTATACCCCAGTGCCAAAAACCTTTGTCAGCTTGACACAATTAGAACTCACCCAATCTTATTATATAAACACACAATTTAATCTAAAATTTATCAAACCAAATGTTCCAAATTAATTTTGTGGTTCTGCATCAACTGAGAATAAAATCTGACTTCACATATACAGTAGTTTATGTGTGCATATCATACACATAGCCAAGCCTTCATAGCCACACAGAGATACACACATACTAAGAAAAACGCAATATTCCAATCACTGATTAGGTAACATTTGCTATATATATAGTCATCTTTACTTATAAATTAGAAATTAAGCCTTCACATTTAATTTATCTTGCCCTATTCTTCATTTCTGCAAAGTTTTGAGTAATCAGCTTTTGTTACAATAGCCATGTTGAACAGTATTTTCTTAGTATAATGTTTAAACATTTTTATCTAAATCAAGTTAGTTCTTACTCTCCATACCTTGAGATAAAACACTACAGTAGTCAAGAAAGGAGAAAAAAATGTGTTTTCTCTTTGCTGAAATAGAGGAGCAATATTTTCATAATGTCAGTTAAAAACAGTATTTCAACAAAACAGAAAGACTTACCATGACTTTTAGATTCTCTTTGAATTTTATTTTCATTATCTGGCCCAGAAGCAATAATCCTATCATTTTTCTTCAGACTTTCATCATGGTTAGAAAAATAGCTTTTCAAAATCTGCAAAAGTATATGCGCATAATGTATTCTTGACAAAGACAACAAAGTTTCATAGAAGTCAAACAAAATCACCTAGAAACAGGTTTAGAGAGTTTTTCAAAGGCTTAGATAAATCATAAATTAAGGAATGAGAAATGTAAAATAATTCTCAAAGCATTCTAAAGTTATAAGCAATTGCAACAGCATAATCAATTTGCCATATTTACTTACAGCAGTAGCATCACTAGGAAACACAGTTGCAGATCCTTCCTCATCTCTGGCTGTAAAAAATATATTCAATTTACACTGTATTGTAGATCATATATTAAAACTAATGCAAAAAGTGTAATTTTTTGGTCAAACATCAAAAGTCATATGTTATTGGTTTCAATGACACATTTGAAACAAATTTTTTAACCAAAGTACGGTAATTAGAAAGATGAATCAACATAATGAGCAAGCTATACTCATTTCTTCAATATCATTTTAAGAAAGTATGGTTTAGTGATCCTGATTTTAAGGTAATAATATCCACAAAGACTTGAAAAATCAAACGCAGCTGTGAGGTTGATTTAAGAGCTAAACCAGGTAAACCTTAGCATGTATTTAGACAACAATAAAGTCTATAGGCATATAATATGTTAAATGCATCTTACTTTTCAATATGCTTGTACCTGTTATCATTTTATATAAACAAAAAAAGGAAGCTAAATTCCCAGATTAAAAGGAATATAAACAGAATTGAATGTGCTTTCACTAGAACACACTAAATGGAAAAAACATCCTAGCTTGAGTATAAATTAATTTGAATTTTAGCTCTGATTACAACCCAGAGTACATATATTTTATGACTCTACACATACATGTGAAAATACATACAAATACACACACAAATATAAGAAAAACAAAAGTTTATTCATAAAACAAGCTTTGCTATGTATAGGGTTGCCAGATAAAATATGGGGTGCTCTGTTAAATCTGAATTTCAGATAAACAATGAATAATTTTTGAGTATAAATTTCACAACTATTAATGGGTTATGATTTGCAACTTGAGAAACACTGATTTAGCGCATTATGTTCCCCTCTCCCAAAAAACAAAACTGTTGTTGGTGAATATTTACTTTTTCCTCCATTATTATCACATATTTATTGCCTTCCCCATAAATTATGAAGGATCTATTTGGATGCACTTTCAAATACTTGTTCACGCTGTGTTTTATCACATTTATTTATAATCATTTCTTTATTTTATTATTATTTTTTTAAAGATTTATTTATTTATACAAGAACTGGGGTACAGTCCGAGGCGCGGGAGGGTGAGAGAATTCACTGAAGACAGAGCAGGGAGAAAAACAAGCAGACAGACTGAAGACACTGCTGAGGGGGGCAGCGGTGGTCTGCTACACCATGTGGGTTTCTCCCCAGCTGGCCAGAAATCGAACCCGCACTGTAGAGGCTGCAGACAGCTGCACAGCGAGGTGCTCAACCCGCTGCACCACCGGGGAGGCCCTAATCATTTCTTTATATTTAGATTGTTACTGTAATCTTAGAAAATTGAAAAAGGTCACTGTTTTCTTAAATACTAATTAAAAAATCTCAGCTACTGGGCCTCCCCTGGTGGCAGAGCGGTTGAGTGCTGGGTTGCGAGGCTGCCCGTAGACTCTGCAGCGCCAGTTCCATACCCAGCCATCGGCAAGGGTCCCACAAAAAAAAAAAAATCTCAGCTACTAAGATTTTAAGTTGTGTGTTTTACAACAGGAAATATTCTCAATCCTGATAAGTTTATGAATTATTAATTTATTCATTGACTCATATATTTAAACATTCTAAATGTCTAAAGAATACTAGTTGTATATTTAAAATACATTCATTTCCATGAAGACTGGTTGACTACCGACTATGTGCCAAGAAACTATGGTGAGCCTGCAGAGCTTGGAGTCAAATGGATGGGTAAATTAAACATTTCAGATAATCACACAGTATAATTACAATTATGAAATTTATGACCTCAATTCAGTACTAGCGGCAACTAGTACTGTAGAACAAATTTAGGTAGAGAGAAGTTTAATTATGCCTCATGTATCAAAATGACCAGTTAAAATTCACTACTACACCAAATACTAGCTTTTAAAAGCTTACATACATGTATAGGAAAATGGCTATTCTAGATTGGCACAGTAATAAAACATGAAGTTTGTCCAGAATACCATTTGATATACTTTTGATATATCCAAATCTACACTAAATAGAATAAAATCATCCTTGTAGGGGAAACCACGGTGGGATCAGAGCAGGATCCTTGCTTTGCTCCTGAGAGGATCATCCAACAGTTTTAACAGAGGGATACTACACTCAGAGTCCCATGGTTTAGGGAAAAACTGGTATATACCTGAGACACTGGAGATCAAAACAGATTGAGAGAGAAGAAACACAAAAGAAAAATAGGTTTCACTCAATAGGAGGTGGAAGGAGTGAAAGGCCAGAGGCTGAGGTCCAGGATGGGAGAATATATCAGCAGGCTACCACTTCAGCCAGAAGACCTGGGGAGGGTAGAGTAAAATGGTATGGTGGCACACACCCCTGACTAAGGGAATGTAGGCAAACTATCTTACCTATCCTTCTCAACTATCCAAAAACATGGAGAAGAGAGTACTTCCATGTGTATTAGGTCAACATTACTCTGCTATCAAAAGCAGATAGGGACATCACCAAAACAACAACAACAAAAACACAAAAAACAAAACCCTATGAACACAGATGCAAAAATCCTCAAAAAATCCTTAGCAAACTAATTCTACAACATATTAAAGTGATCATACATCATGACTAAGTGGGACTTAGTCTAATGATGCAAGGCTAGCTCTAGATAAGCAAATCAATCAATGTAATTCACCATACCAACAAAAAGAAAGATAAAAATCATATGATTATATCGATAGATGCAGAGAAAGTATTTGACAAGATTCAGGCCCTGTTTATGATTTAAAAAACTCTCCAGAAAAATAAGGCGATCAATGAACTAGAAAGAAAACAAACCTATTTACAGTCAAATCAAAAAGAATTAAATACCTAGGAATAAATTTAACAAAGAAAGTGAAAAGTGAAAGACCTGTACAATGAAAACTGTAAGGCACTGTCAAAAGAAATAGCAGACACAAAAAATGGAAAGATAATACCAGTTCTTGGATTGGAAAATAACATCGTTAAAATGGCCATCTTGCTCAAAGCAAGATATAGATTCAATGCAACCCCTAGGAAATCTTCAATGGCATTCTTCAAAGACAGAGAACATACATGACTGAAATTTACATGAACAAGAAAGGGCCCCAGATAGACAAAGAAATCCTGCCAAAAAGAACCAATGTACAATATACTCAGACCTCAAATAATACCACAAAGCTCTAGTAATCAAAATAGGATGGCAGTGAAATAAAAATAGCCACACAGTTCAATGAAATAGAATTCAGAGCCAAGAAATAGGCCCATACTTACACGGACCTTACAGTTAATGTACAACAAAGGAGCCAAAGCATACAATGGAAAAAGGAAAATATCTTTAAGAAATGATGTTCAGAAAAGTGGATAATCATATTCAAAAGAATGAAACTAAACCATTCTTTCACACTATCCACAAAAAATTAACTCAAAATGTATTAGAGATTTGGATATATGATCTGAAACCATGAAAGACATAGAAGTAAGCATAGACAAATCATTTAAAACACTGACTTCAGAGATGTCTTTGGGGACTTGACTTCAATGGCAAGGGAAATAAAAAGCAAAGATAAATAAATAGGACTATATTAAATTAAAAAGCTTCTGCACAGCAAAAGAAACTACCATTAAAACAAAAAGACATCCTACTGAATGGAATGAAATATTCATACATTATATATTTGACAAGGAGCTCATATCCAAGAGCTACAAAGAGTTCATAGAACTCAACAAAAAGAAAAAAAAAAACCTAAACAAAAATAGGTGACGAGCTAAACAGACTTCTCCAAAGACATAGATGGCCAACAGGCACATGAGAAAAAGCTCATCATGTTTCCTTTGCTACTTGGGCCCAGCAGAATGGTTGCTGCAAAGGGTGGTGAGAAAGGCTATTTTGTCCTCAACTAGGTAGTGACCAGAAAAAAAACACCATAATCAATTCAGAAGCATATCCATGGAGTGTTCAAGAAGCATGCCCCTCAAGCACTAAGTTGTGGAAATTTGCAATGAAGGAAATGGGCACTCCAGATGTGCACACTGACATTAGGATCAATAAAGCTGTCCAGGCAAAAGGAATAAGGAACAGTTCATACTGTATCCATGTGTGTTGTCCTATCATCATACCAAATGCAAATCAAAACCATGACATACCACCTCACATCTGTGAGAATGGCCCATATAAAAAAAGACCAGAAACAACAAGTGCTGTTGGTGATATGAAGAAAAAGGAACCCATATACACTAGTGATGGGAATGCAGACTGGTCTTGCTTCTGTGGAAAATAATACAGAGGTTTCTCAAGGTATTAAAAATAAAGATCTGTATGATCCAGCAATTCTACTTCTAAGTATCTACCCAAAGAATGCAAAAACACAAATTTTAAAGGGATATGTGCACTCCTGTGTTTACTGCAACACTATTTAGGCAAACTATGGAAAGAACCTAAGTACCTAAGGACAGATGAGTGGATTAAGAAGGTATGACAGATACACACAATGTTGTACTACTACTCAGTGACATTAAAAAAAATTAAATCTTGATATTTGTGACAACATGGTGGGGATCTGAGGGGTATATGCCAAGTGGAAATAAGTCAGAATAATAAAGACACATACCAGATTATTATATGTGGAGTAAAGAGAAACCAAACAAAGCAGACAAAACCAATCCAAATAAACCCTAGAAATCTGACTGTACAACTGAGGCTGCTAGAAGGGAAGCAAAAGGGGCATGAGGTACAATGAACTATAGTAGAGCATTATGGGAGCTTTTCTTGGTAGGTATGCTTGTTTGGTAAGATACAACTGAGGAAATGTGAACCTGTACATTTAAATCATGTATAGTGTTGTAAGTCAGTGTTATTACGTCAATAATACAAAAAAAAAAATCATCCTTAATTGCTCACATATTTATCAAAGACAGTATTACCTAATTTGCAATTATCTTTTCCTATTTAATAGAAGCATGAAAGACAATAATTTTTCTGTGTCCTCTACACTCTTATGTTAAATATATATAGTATTCATTTTCAAGTATTACCTATAAGCACAGTAGAGGTAAGGGTTGGTGGTGTGGCTAAAGAACTTGACCAAGACATATCAGGATCCACCTCAGCTCCTAGACTTTCAGAAATACGTTTTATTGTTTGACCCTGGAGATTAAAAAAAATAATAATAAGTTTATTTCACAGAAATGCATTGAGGATTAAGAATTTTTTTTCACCCTTTTTTTTTTTCATTTATCATTCATTTGCCTGAGACGGTAGGTACACATTTGTAAATCTCAGGACAAATTTTTGTCAATAACTCAATTACTAAACAATAAAAACCAGGCAGAATATTTACCTTCATTAGCTTTGGTGTATGAAATAAACTTCCACATAACACTAGGGGTAAAACAAGGGAAAAATTACTAAGTTTTATTTTTAATGAAGTTCTGAGTATTTTAAGAATAAAAAGCCTTATTTTTAATCATACCTGACTTTTCTCTGAGTGGTGTTACATGTGTACACTGCAGAACATCAGGACTAAAACAAAACAAATCCCGCATATTAGTCAAAAGCTAAAAGAAGTGGTAAAAAGAAAAAACCCCTAATTATACTGGGAAAAAAAAAAGGAACACAATTGTTGGTCATATTGTTAGAATTATACTACTTTGTAACATTTTTATAGTAAGTCTTCAAAAAGCAAATATCTCATGAAGAATTAAATAACCACTAAATTATGTTTAAAATGCCCACTGACCTATACTACCAAAATACTAACAATGAAAACCAATGGTACTTCAACAAAAAATTAAAAAAGCCCACTGAAAACAATGCATAAATTACTTACAAATTTCAGCTGCTAGGAACTGTATATTCTGAAATCTAAAATTATGTAAGGTGAATCTATAACATCATATTCTCTGTAGAGATTTCAAATATACATGTTATTTTAAATTGATATTTCAAAGGCATTGCTTTTCATCATTAATACTTTCATTACTTAAAAATTTGAGACTATACAGAAATTTGAGACTATACAGAAAATTTTCTGTACAGAAAATTTTTTAAAAAAGAGGTTGGTTAAAAATAAAAGATCCTTTACCAGGCTTACAGCCAAACATTAGCACAAAAATGAAAGCATTTCTATAACACAATTATTGTATGGAGGAAACTTTAAATCTTTAATGTAATAGTTTCATCATACCTTTCACTAAGACAAGAATTTAGAGCTGGACTGGTAACTTCATTAGCTTGTTCCGTTTTGGCCTTCATTGTGTGATAACTTTTACGCTTGCTATTGGTAATATCCTTTCCTGAAAAGTACAATTCAGTGGGTGATATATATGCAGTATATTATGAATTTTCACTGTCTGGAAGTTCTTAAAAACAAAAAGTTTTGTCTAAACGGGAAAGAGAATTTATGGGGAGTTCAGTCTGTTGATTCCTCTAAAAAAGGGATGTCTGTCCCCATTCAACAACCATATTCAGCATATCCTATACATAAGACACTTTGGGTAATGCAACTTATGATAGCCCTTTAACCTCAAAGAATTCATAAAATAGTGGGGGAAATTTTTTGAAATGTATACAAGTGGAATACAAAGTAGCATGTGATATGTGCTGTTATTAAGTCACACACCATAGTATGGTATCATGGAGGGTAAAAATAAAGGAAAAGGCATTCACTGAAAACTTACTAAGGTATTGAATCTGATCATATCACACTTCTGTTGAAAACATTTCAAGATCTTATTCTCAAGATCAAGACCCATAACAAAACCCCACAATAACAAGATCTTACATGATCTTACTTTTTAATTTCTACATTCTTTCACACACTATTTTTTAGCCATAGCCAAATCATTTGCATATCCTAAAAGAATGCTCTTTCACATCTAGGTCTTTGTACAAGCTTTCTTTTTTATTTCTCTCAGTATTGAACATCCTCTGAAATTATGTTCCATTTTGAAATTAACTTCTCTAGGAATCTTTAGTGGACTTTAAGGTGAGAGTGACTGCCCTTCCTCTTTCCCACAGAGTTTATCATAAACTATTCCTGTTTCCCCTATTATTAGACTGAACTCCCTGAGATGAGGATCTTGTCGTATTTATATTGTATCCTTCAACAACTACAATAATGTCCATTATTGGCTGAATCAGTAATGGAAAAGTAGGTTCTATTTAGCAATGCATGAAACTTCTGTTTTTATTGAACAATTTAATTTCTAGACAATAATGCTCAGACCAGGTTTCTAGAGCTGTAAGAGACTCAATCAAATCTAATTTATAGTTTTCTACATTCCTATCTTCTATATCACAATTTGGCATTCAAATTACTTATTATTACTCTTCAAAAGTTGCCTTTAAAGAGTTGCTTTAATTGACTATAACGCTTAAGAGAAATTGTGGGGGGGGGGAAGTGGAGGGAAGATGGGGAATAAGTTGAATCAATGTTAGTAAAATTATTTGTAGCAATGTAATACACAACATTGTATCTTCATTTCTCAAGTCATAAGCAGACATACCACTAGTAAGTCAAATATATGTGTAACTTAAAAACCCCACTCCAAAACATCCAAGTCTCCAAAGAGACTTTTAGTTAAAAACTAAAAAGTAGCTAAAATTTTTGTAAATTTCACTTTTCCTCTCTTTACTTTTTACAAAAATCCTAATCACACACAAACAGGATATAGTAAAATAAACCCAATGATGAAATACAACAACACACATATTAGAAAGGCTAAAAATCCAGGAAATGCAAAATGGCATACCTACTTTGGAAGGTTTGAAGATTATAAAACTAAACATACCCTACCTATAATCAAGTAATTGTGCTCCTTTGTTTTTACCCAAATGGGCTGAAAACTTATGTCCACACAACAACCAGCATAACATGTTTACAGCAAATTTATTCACAACTGCCCAAACTTTGAAGCATCTAAGATGTCCTTCAATAGGGGAATGGATAAACTGGTACATTCATACAATACAGCATTATGCAGTGATTAAAAAAAAGACCTGAAGGTATGTAATATTGCTAAATGAAAAAAATTGCTCTGAAAAGTGTTAATTTCAACTATATGGCATTCTAGAAAAGACAAAAACTATAGCAAGCAAAAAGATCAATGGTTGCCTAGGATTGGAGGGTAGGGAGTTGGAGGATGGGATTTTCAGGACATTGAAACTATTCGCTGAAAGTATGATACTGTAATGGTAAATATATAACATAGTTATCAAAAATCCACAAAACTGTACAAACAATGACTCTAGTGTAAACAAAGGACTTTGGTTTAAATAACATTATCAGTAGTAGTTTAGCAAAGAAATAGAACTGCAAAAAGTAAAAAGAACCAAGCAAAAACAAGTCATACCCTAATAAACATTTCCCAAATAATGTGACCATCTCATAAATAAGCTGAAAAATGGTAAAATAAATTATATGATTTTATGAAAAAGGATGAACTTTTGAGCAGCAGAATAGCACATTTCCTCATGGAAATTTAGGAGTAATTCTTTTAATGTATTCATTAGATGCCAGAACACAACAGAGCAGGTTAAAAAAAGTTTTAGTATTACTTTTACATTTCAATGCTGAACTTAAAAGCAAAAACAGGAGACTATAGTTAACAGAATAATTTATGCACTATAACCTTAAAAAAATTGAAACTCTTCTGCAAGGAGTCCAGAGTGGCCTTATTCACTCATTTCTATTTTACCTGGCTATAGACAGACCACTTCTAACAGGTTACCATTAGAATAAAATCACTGTCTCTAGTTATGCCTGTCAAGGTTTTTGCAGGCTGGTTTACACCACTTTTCCTGAACACACTAAGACAAATGGCTGCTTCCTTTACTATGCCCACAACACAGTGCTTTGTACATGCTTCTATTATAACGTATATCACACCAATATATTTACTTACATATTTTCTGCCATATAATTTGAGGTCCTAGAGGTCAAAGTCCATATTATTCATGTTTGTATCCTTAATGCCTAGCAACTTGCCAGCTGCAATATTTGTTCGACAGATGATTGCCTTTTCTGTGTTCTCATCTACATTTCATTTGCTAAATATACCCTAAAGCTCCATCATAGGCCTGATCAATTATCTCACTTTATGTGATGACTTTTTCTCTTTGCAATCAGTTGATTCCTTTAGTATCAGTCATACATTCCCCAAAACCTTCAGGAATCTCTACCTTAATATCACATTCCTGTCCTCAAACTGTAGTCCAACTTTTTCTCACCCCTTCAAACCTTTTCCCAAACTTGTTTTTTCCACCAGTGTCAAAAATTTCTGTGAATGTCACCACTATATTCTCAGTCATGCTCTAAACCTGTGATTTGAGCCTTCCTTTTGAATTTTCCATACTAGGGTATTGCACGGTCCTGTAGCTTCTACCTCCCATATCCACTCTCACTACCATTACTCTAACTTGGTACTTGCCTCCATCACCTGGAACATTACATGTCAATTGATTCAGCTACCTCCAGTCTTCTCTTTTCATAATAAATACCCAATTAATTTGAATTATACATTTGAGGGCTTCATTTCCAGCGAGTCTAACAGATTCAGAAGAGTGCCTGGAACTACCTCTTTCAACCAGAGCTTCAAGAGATTCTGATGGTTCAAACACCACATTCTGAAAAACATTATCTCCAAAGACTGCTACCAGATAATTGTTTTCTAAAGCAAAATATTCATTTGATTCTACAAATATTTACTCAATACTCACTACATAGGCCACTTGGTATTTAAAAACATACAAGAAAATCTTTGCCCATTATCCATATTCCCTTTATATGTGCATTTTCTAGTACCATGAATTTGCTCTCTCATTAACACTTGGTGTATAATAAGTGCTTGTGCAGGTCTCCTTCATTAGAAACTAAACAAATGCGACAGGGAATACTTTCTTGAAGTAGAGAGATAAGTCAAGAGCTGATACATGATATAAATTAGCTAGACAGAAAGGTAGGAAGAACTTTTTGGGGGCAGAGAAAACAATGTGTAAAGAGTCACAGTATGGTGGTTTCAATAAACTAAAAGAAAGTCAGTATGAATGAATGGCAAATTTGAGAGTGGGTGGGAGGGGGATTATGGCAACATTTCTGTACACTATCACAAAGGACAGAGTGCCAATATTTCCAATTAATCATGTAGCACAAATAATCATATTACAATATAATAATTATGTGCAATAATTCATATTATGTTCAGTCATTCACATATTTGTTACTTGCTTGATTTAAGTATAACATAGCCTCCCTGTTTTAGGAGTATTACTCTCTAGTAAGGGGACTTAATAATACACAGTTAAAGTGTAATTTAAGGTTGAATGTGGTTCATGCCAAAAGAAGAGTACAAAATGCACAACAGGAGTTGAGAAAAAAAAAGCATAGATAGTTTTTGGGAGAGTTAGGGAATGATTAATTTGAATTTAACCTTGAAGGACAGGTATTGATTCAGAAATCTGAAGATGGAATAGAGTGATGATGTTCTAGGCAGAGGAAAAAACATGAGGAAGAACAAGTAGTTTATAGAGAAAACAGCAATTCAGATTGTTTAGAGTGTTGTGTGTCTGAAAGAGACCAATAAACAACCTAAGTCTAAAAAGTGCAGATTAGAGGTAGGCATTGAATGCCAGGCTAAAGAAATTTTATTTGGGGGCCTCCCTGGTGGCACAGGCGGTTGAGCACAGGGCTGTGAAGCTGAGCACAGTGCTGTGAAGCTGTCCACAACCTCTGCAGTGCTGGTTCAATCCCTACAGGCCTTGGAGCATCCTACACAGCAAGCAGACCCCTCCTGCCTCGCCCGTTGCTCCCCTCAGCAGTGCATTTCGTCAGTCTGCCTGTTCTGTTCCCCGCTCTGTCTCTGGTGAATCCTCTCACCCTCCCGTGTATCTGGCCTGTACCCCAGTTCTTGTATAAAATAAATCTTTTAAAAAAATTTATTTGATAGGTTGTTGATCAGAGAAATCATCTGCAGGTTTGATCATGCTACTTTTGCTTCGCATCTTTAATTATCTCCCTTTTGCCCTTAATATGATTTATAAGGTCCTTTATAACCTGGTCTCATTCACTTTTGCTAATGTCAATTTCTAGTTTGTTTTTATCTAATGTACCATATCATATAACTTACCCAAGTCTAATCTGTATTTATCTAATTCTTTTGAAGGAGAGTGGTATAGTGGCAGATTTAGACCTTGTTCTTTGAATATGATTGGAGTTGAAGCCAACTGATAAGGTTTCCTTTGTGGTGTTTTAAATAGGCTTGGTTCATAACCGCTGATTTTATATTCAGATTCTTCTACAGGTTGAGAATTATAGGAAGGAGCTTCTGAAGAAAGTTCTTCAAACCAGTTAAGACTTATTGGTCCTAAATCTGTAAGAAAAATAAAAGTTACAACTTGGTATTAATCAGTGACACAGAAAATATCACAAACCAGTAAAGATCGCAATAGAGAAAAGGATACTTGAGATATTGACCATGGATAACTTGTTAAGGCATATTAATTAAACAAGATCATTAATCTCTTCTTTTATGAATCTGTAGTAAGGTATAGTAAGGTACAACAAGAGTTCACAAAAGCTATAAGGAGAGAGCTTTAGCTATATTAGCTCTTCCAAAGCTTTCTATTTTAACTTCAGGATTCAGAAACAAAAATTATAATAAGAATGCATTCTATAGTTACAATACAAATGATTATTATAAAGACTATATAAGTGCATGTGAGAAATCTAGAGGTAACAGGAACACATGGGCTCACAAAAATAGAGTAAAAAGGTTCTCTGTTGTAGAGAACTGACAAAATTTCTCTTAAGACCTACCCACCCTTAAAGTAGTAGTTCTCAACATAAATGTACTCTGAGGACCATTTTAGGGGATGATTTCCCTAAGACCTTTTCAGGAGGTCCATAGGTCAAAAGTAAGGTTATTAACCTGTGTTTTACACAATGTTGATATTTTTACCATTGATGAGTGAAAATGATATCTCTGCATGAATCAGGGCAGTGGCAACAAATTATACTAACAGTTATTGTATTCTTCATTACTATGCACTTGTGAAGGAAAAAAGTCCATTTAAGAATGTTCTTGATGTAGCAGTAAAAAATCAGTTTATTAAAGCTCAACCCTTGAACATATTTATTTTTTTAATACTCTTCATGAGACAACAGAAAGCAGGCAAAAAGCATTTCTGCATATTTAAGTGCAGTTGTCTAGAAAAACACTTATATGATGAGCTGTGCACTGAATAAGCACTTTTTTTTTCATGTGACTCCAGTTTTACTAGAAAGAATGACTGAAAAAGCAAGTCATTCTCAGTGGGGTAATTTGATACTTTTCTCAAAAATGAATGAAGTGAGCCTGTTAGTGCAGGGAAACAAACAGTTTGTTGCCAGATGAAATATGAGTTTTCAAATGAGGATTATAGTTTTGTTAAAGTTTATCAAAGTCTGTGAGCTTGATGCCGTCCTAATCTTAAAACTTCTGATGAGGTCAATGAATATTAATGAATGTGATTTTTATTATTTAGTGCAATGTTTCAATATATGAAATATCTGTGTGATTGAGAACACTAATATTTTCCAAATAGTCACTGCATTATGCTACAATATGGATAGAAGATGTAAAGTGCAAAGAAGCCTAGTAGAATTTAACGTAATAAAAGTATGAAAAGTTCATTATTGGTTTAAGATTCCACATTATATATCTTTTAATAAACTATCCAAAGTTGGTATTTTTACCTTTATCTTTAAAAAATTTTATCTTTAAGTACTGGCGTTGTATCAAACAAAAATACCCACAGTTAACTAAAGACTGTCAAAATATTCCTTTTTCCAACTACACTGCTGTGTAAGGCTGGATTTTCTTTATATGTATTTACCAAAACATACAGCACCAGAGTAAATTCAGAAATACTTATGTGAATCCAGCTACCTTCTACTAAGCCAAACATTAAAGAGACTGCAAAATTGTAAATGCCTTTTCTCACTATTTTTTTCTGGACAACATGGTAATTTTGAATAAAAATGCTATTCATATCAATAAATAATACAATGAGTTTATTTTTGTAATTTTTTTAAAGATTTATTTATGCATACAAGAACTGGGGTACAGGCCAGAGGTGTGGGGGGGGTGAGAAGACTCACTAGAGACAGAGTGGGGAGCAGAACAGGCAGACCGACTGAAATTCACTGCTGAGGGGAACAGCAGGCCAGCCAGGAGAGGTCTGCTGTGCCATGTGGGTAGCTCCCTGGCTGGGGATTGAACGCGTGCTTTGGTGGCTGCAGACAGCTTCATAGGCTGCGTTTTAACCCCTTGTGTCACCAGGGATGCTCTTCGTAATTTTTAACGCAATAGATGTCTCTATTCTAATATGGTAATCTACATAAACGAAAGTTGTTTGAGGTCCTGAATTATTTTTTAAGAGCGTAAGGAGCACAGAGACCAGAAAGCTTGGTAACTTCTGTTATAAAGTAACATTTTCAAATGATTCTGATTTGCCAGGAGTTCTACCCTTTAAAAACAATTCTCCCTACTGCTACCTGAGCCAGTTCCAATGTGTCCACCAGGGGGTGTTCTGTACTTACCATTGACCTATCTACAAGTGCCCCCCACCTTTTTTTTTTTTTTTTTTTTTTTTTTGGTGGGACCCTCGCCAGTGGCTGGGGAAGCAAAGGGCGCTGCAGAGGGTGTGGGCAGCCTCGCAGCCCAGCGCGCAACCGGGGCGCCACCAGCAGAGGCCCGCCCCTTTTCTTAATTTAAGATCCCATAAAGAACAATTTACAGTGTAAACAAAAACGTGAAATATTGGATTTTTTGCAGCAAGTGCGCATATTTTCACATTCTGAAAACATTTTCTTAATGTAATTGAAAACATTTTCTTAATGTAATTTATAGAAAACCGTCAATACCTGCTTCACTGCAACGCGTCTTAAAAATTTCATAAAAAATTGGCTTCTCTTTGCATCCAACAGACATTTTTATCTACGCTGTCACTCCAATCTGCAAAAGAGAAGACCAAAATACACTTCACAGGGATGCAGTCTGTCCTTGTTAGGTGAGTTATGTTAAAATCGGAAGTGGGTAAATTTGTCTTAAGTTACATTGTCCATTTACCTCGGGGAAGAACTATAAACGAACGTACTACAATGACGGAAACATTGTCTTTGTTGCCCAGCACAGTAGCTACTAGTCACGGTCAGCATTTGAAATGTGTCTAGTGTGACTCATGAACAGACTTTTAAATATTATTTGCCTATAATTAGTTACGCAGTCAATTAGCGAGGGCTATTAGAGATAAAAACTGTTGGACAAGAACAAATCAGTACACTTTCATCCTCATTACACTGCAATCACCTGAGGATAATTTGTAAGGCAGATGCAGGGTGCCAGGAACTGTAAAACATTTCCCGAAACAGCAATATTCCGTTAAAGAAACTTTGTTTCCAATGAAGTAAATTTCAATTGGGGTATCTGGGTCAGCTGGGAATCAAACCCAGAGAGACTCGCGGGGCCCAAAGTTGGGGAAAGCAGTCCCAGTAAAGGGGCGGGGTTCGAATTTGCTCTGCAGAAGAGCCGATTCTTCCATTTGCGGGGCCGGTTCTTTCTCCCCCTCAACTTCGGGATGGCAGAGACCTACCTGGGCAAGAAACCCCGGCTCCCACCCCGGGTACGAAGGACGCTACCCCGCCGCCGGGGCCCGCGGGAGACAGGCCCGTCTCCACCCCAGCCAACACTAACCGCCTCCTGAGGCGCAGCTCTTTTTGGCCACAGTGGGCTGACAAAAACCTCGTCCACACTTAAATCAGAAACCCGACTCTCCGACTTCTTCCTGACAAGGCGCCCATCCCAGCCGCTTCGCTTCCGCCGACCTTGTTTCAGGCGTTCGCGCCAAAAGCCCGCTCGCTCTCGGGCGCGTCCTGAGATGACGTCATGACGCGGCACGTAGCGCGCGCGCCACCCGGAAGTCGTCGCGCCTCCACCGCCGCGCCGGTGCCGCTGCCGCTAACGCCATGGTTTTGTGGGGCGATTAATTTCTTTTTCGACGACCTTCTCGTGATCTCGGACTGCTGACAGAGGGGGCTGCCATGCTGGTTTCTTTTCTCCTTAAGTCTTGAGCGTACCAGGCCGCGCTGCTTGGACGGACAGCGCCTGTGTACACCCGCAACTCCTTCCCATTTCTCTGAGCTCCACCCTCACTCGTGGGTGACCTCCCCCGGGATACGGCCTGTGGTGTTTGGAAGGCTTTTATTCTAAACTTAGAGCGGGCATCCCTCTAAATGGATTGACCTATGAGTACCCCGAATTGATTGGTTGTGGGTGACTCCCTGCCTGCGTCGTCCTTAGAGAGTGGAAAGGACTGAGATCGGACGGGCTAGCCCCTCCTGTTGCTCTTAGGTAGCTGGTTTTCAAGACCTGAATCTATTTCCCCGCTAAACAATTGAAACAACCTCCAGCAGCGTAGGATGTAGTCACTTTTGCAGGCTTCGGTATTGTCACCCTGTATTGTGCCTACTCCCTAGCTAACCCCTCACCCCGATGCCCTGAAAAAGACAGGAATCTCAACGTGGTGGTTGGTCTGTGACATGCCTCGTATATGGCTTTGAATCTGTTTCATGATATAAAAAAAGAAAGCCTTCAACAGGATTCATAGATGAGAGCTGCTCATGAACCTTGCTTCCAGAAAGCTCTTTCCCCCACAAAAGCCCTTTCAGTGTTTTTTTTTTTTCCAGACAATACAATTTGTGTTTGTATTTATAGAAAACTGTCACTATTAAGGCATGGACTGATTAAAAACATTTATTGAAATAATTCAGATATTTTATGCATTACGTTACACTGACAGCACTATGTTATAATGCCATATTCCTTTCTTTGAATCGATAGTAAGAAAAGTCATTTCCAGTGTTTTTGATGAACCTGTCAGCACCAGAAGGCTCTTCACCAGTAAACAGCAGAAGCGACTTTAGATTAGAAAAAGGGTGGGGCCTCCCTGGTGGCGCAAAGGGTTAAGATGCAAATTATGAGGCTGAGGACAGCCTCTGCAGTACGAGTTGGATCCCCTGGCCAGGGAGCAACCCACATGGCACAGCAGACCCCTCCTGACTTGTCGGGTGCTCCCCTCAGCAGTGTATTTCAGTCAGTCTGCCTGTTCTGTTCCCCACTCTGTCTCTGGTGAATCCTCTCACCCCCCCGCCCCCCACACTTCTAGCCTATACCCCAGCTCTTGTATACATAAATAAATCTTAAAAAAAGAAAAAGGGTGGGTTCCACTTGGTTCCTTAGGCGTCATTATAATTTGATAATCAGCAATCCTTTCCAATACAGATACCAAAGCTTATGCTTGACTAGGTCTATATAGCAAAGAAACACAGGCTTGTGACCCATATTTAATAATAGCTACCATTTACTGAACAATTTTTGAGTTCCGCTTTGTGCTTTATAACCTATATCAAACTTAATCCTATAATAATCTATAAATAAGTTAGAATTGTCAGATGGTGAAAATGAGTCAATCATGTAGTTAAGTAATTTACCTGATAATAAGAAACAGTCTTCAAGTAGGTTTGACTTTTACTACTTAACTATCCCATGACTAAATATACATTTATCTTTTAAAGCAGACCAATTTACTTCCCCCCCCCCCGCCTTTTCTTTGGGGGGAGGGGTCCTCACTATGGATGAACTAATGAGGAATATTGATATGTTATAGACCCCTCTGAAATATATTTTCTGTTTCTATACACAGCTCTCCTGCCCCGCCTCCTCAGCACACACAGACTTTATGCTGCTTGTTCCTGTGCTACCAGGTCTTTATATTCATTAGTATTGTCTTAAAATACTTTCTTCCTAATACTCTTCCAGTTCTGCTGCTCTAGTAATTTACTACTTGTATTCAATTTATTATATGTTTTAAAGAAGGATCTCTAAAATGTAAGTCACTATGGGAACAAATTAAATGCTAATCAAAACATAAGTGTGAGTAAGAAGTCAGAAATGAAAAACAGCTTAGGAAAAATGATTCAGGAAGAGTGGAATAATGAAACGTGTTTCTTGAATAGAGAGGGAAAAGCAATTAGGAATCACGTGGTAATTGAACTTCTGTAAATAGATCTCCTCCCTCTTTCAATTAAGGTAATAAGTGACAGCTCCCAACTGAACCTGAAATAAATGCAGCAGCTTAGGGATGAATCTGAACCAAACTTGATCACGAGAAAGAAGGGGCCGATGAGAGAAAAAGGCAAATCCTGGACAGGACACTGGAATTTTGCCCTGTGCTTGGTCACGAGGTGAGTAGATGGAGCGCATTATACGTGTTCCCTATGGTTTGTACCAGGGATATGGGAACACAATGGCATTGGGCCAGCCTGGACATTCTGAGCACAAACACCCCGACTGGAGGCAAAACACTGGTCCTCCAACTTTTCTGGCCAGGCCAGGGCTGTTGGTGCCTGCGAATGCCTCTGACTACTGCATGGACCCTTACAAGAGGGCACAGCTTAAGGCTGTTCTGTCCCAGATGAACCCCAGCCTTAGCCTTCGACTGTGCAAAGTTAATACTAAGGAAATGGGTGTGCAGGTGAGCCCTCGGGTGGAAAAGGCAGTGCAGTGCTCCCTGGGGCCTCGTACCTTGCGCAGCCGCTCTGTCTGGAGCAGTATGAGCCACAAAACCCCTCTGCCAGCCTGGGGAGTCTATTCGCCATCGATAGGACATGGGAGCTTGATCCGGCTAAGGAAGGATGGGAAAGACAAGGAGAAGATGCTTTCCACTCCGGAGGAAGCCAGGCAACTGCAGTCAGCACAAACACCAAAGCTGGAGGAGGACAAGTGGGAGAAACTCCAGCAGCAGGATGACTTGAGGGAGGAAGATGCCTCCAGTCCTCCAGAAAGGAACAGCAAGCAGGCACAGGTGGCCTCAGTCCATCAGCTTGGAAAACCCAACTTCCAGGTGCACTTTCTCTACCTTCTGCTCACTTGTCTGCCAATCCCACTCTTCTGTTTCTCTTTCTGTGGCAACAAGAACAATATCTCTTGCTTCCTTCCTTTGTCTGATGAAAGAGAGGGAATTCTGCAAACCTGTTTTTACATGGATTATGTGCTTTCTAACTTTTGGTAAAAAGCGTGCCAATTCTAAGTCTATAAAAATAAAAGTTTGCAATCATTGCTATTGGAAATGACACGAGGAATGACCTCAAGTCTGAAATATATTTTCAGATTATTGTTTGGGGGAGGTTGAGCTGGTGACATTGTGGAAAACGGACTGGAAAAGTATGAGACAGCAAGAAGAGCCAGAGTAACCCTTGGGAGATGAGATGCTGAACTAATAAAGTAACCTTGAGAATAGCTACAAATAAGTTTTTTTTTTTTTAATAGAGTGACAAGGGAAAAAGATCTGGCTTTTTTTCTCCCAGGATAGTAACTGATACATGCTTTTCCCCTCCACCCCCATTTGCAGTTTTTGGAACCGAAATATGGCTATTTTCACTGTAAAGATTGTAAGACCAGATGGGAGAGTGCTTATGTGTGGTGCATTTCTGGAACTAATAAGGTAAGTAAAAGTGAATGGGACATGGGAGGAGGATGGGGCAGGCACAGATGTGAAATGGAGGAAGATACTTCCTACTGGGATGTAACTGTCTCATTCTTCTAGGCTTCTTCAGTGCAGATACATAATAGATGCTCAGTAAATGTTTGAATTAAACTAAATTGAACTATCCACATGATGACTTGAGCTCCTGGGCCATATCCTGGTATTATATTGTTTGGTAGGTCCATTAGACAAAATGTCAGGCTATTTAGGTGAACTCTTGCTTTCGTTTAAGTTGGGTCTTTCTATAGTGAAGTTTTCATTGGTATTCTTTGAACAAGTTTGGCTCTAGAACATTTCCATGGTTTGTCCACAAGGTGGGGCTAAAAGAGAAATCATTCATTGCGAAGGTTAGCCTGTGAGAAAAAGGTTAAGAAGTCCTCATCCCGCTCCTTAATTTGAGTTATTTTCAGCATATTAAGATTGAGAAAGATTTTTCATTAATTCCTGCATTTCCATGTTTTCCTAAACAACCAGATTCTGGTCATTACTAATTCTCCCTTCATTATGAGAACAGTAAGCTGCGACTGAGCAGCTTCTATGTTCTCTCATTGAGCACTGCCACTGTTACCACCGTCTACATTTGATCTATTTCATTCACATTTACAAGCATTTGAATTTGACTGCCCTGTGCTGTTGCATTTTAGATACTGCTTTTCTGGCTAATGGACTATAGAGGGAAAGGGCAAGGAATCATGCTAATATCTGAAGGAAAATATAACATTTTGGACTAGATCTTGGACCAAATATATTTTTGAAAATAAACCAAATGACTTCTCCTGCCAGAAGAAAAACAACATTCTGAGACACTAGGATTCAAAGAACAATCTCAAGAATTATATTCTGATAGGAATGACAAGACAGTGAAATTTGATGATATAAGCATTGGGCACCTGTGGCATGGGAGTGGCCCAGAAGTAACACAGGAGCAGGGTGGCTAACCCATCAGAGGAAAGACATCATGATGTCTGAGTGGGATTTTAAGGATAAAGAAGAGGCATTCCCAAGTAAGGCTGGCAGATAACGTGTGTAAGAAAATGCACAAAGCCTAGAAACCACATCAATCAGTGGGAAATTACAAGTAGTTTGAAGTTCAAGTGGGGACATACTGAAAATTGAAAAAGTAGGGGATACTAGATAGGCACAGCAGGAGAAAGCCAAGGATTTGGGCCCACATACTGAGTATATTGTAGGAATTCCTTCCCAATAAAGACTTTACTATGTTGAATGGTTTTCAGAATTATAGAAAAAGTAAGCAGCAGTAGTCTCTTGATTTTACAGGTAAGGAAAGTGAGGTTCAAAGAGTAAAAAAAAAAAAAAAAAAAGTGACTGATAACATTAGAGGGCTAAAATCCTCAGGTCAGAGGTTGGGCAAAAGCAAGGTACAAGGTGAGAGAACAGAACTTAAATTTAGAACTGGGAGCCTAGGGTACAATCAACTATATTAAAAAGACAAATTTCTCTTTAGGTTTATTTCAAACAACTCTGTTGTAAATGCCAAAAGAGTTTTAACCCTTATCGAGTAGAAGCGATCCAATGTCAGGTGAGTATAAAGAATACTTCCATCATGTCTAATAAGATTTAATGCTTAATCATGAAGGTTCTCTGGCAAAATGTTATTTGATAAAATTGGATATTTTTATTGCATTGTTAGGTTTTCTGTATGTTTGAAATAATATATTTTAGGAAACATAAATCTGTCTTTTTTTAAGGTCAGGGCTAAGGTTTACACTTAAGTTGTCTTATGTAGTGTGTTTGTGTACGGTATGTGTGTGTGTATTTTCTCTAACACCCTGTGTATAGTTTGGGAACAATATTTAAAAACTTTTACTAAGCTTTAACTATGTGCCAAACTTTGGGCTAAGGGCTTTACATGTATTTTCTCCTGTAATCTAACCTTTGAGATGGGTTTTATTCCCATGTTTCAGACCAAGAAACCAATAAGATGAAGTAACTTTTCAAGGTTAGATTGGTATTAGAGCTGCAGCAGGATTCTATGGGATGTCTCCAATGTCTAGGAAGTCACAGAATTAGATAAGATCTTATCTACAATAGCTTGCAGGAAACCTAACTTTTTCAGAAAAGTGTGACAGATGGTTTTCATAATCAAGAGGTTTTTTTCTTTAAATCTAAAACCTTCACATCATTAAAAATATCCTTTTTTATATTTCTTAGAAACGATGTTTTAAAAACTTGTCTAATGATTGACAAGTTATTTAGACTTACTTTTTTTATAACATTGTCATTATTCAGTTTACTATAATTATTTATTAAATTTGGTTCAAATACTATTACTATTTTTATATTATATTTTTTGCATTCACTTACACTTTAAAAAAATTATTATTCTTTACCCCCTCTCTCATAACCTTGTAAAAATATTATAAGTTGGTCAACCTCCCTTTCCCCATTCTCTTGATAGTTATTCTTCAGTTCTCTTGCTGGTTATCCTAGATTACAACATGATTTTATGGCATTTAAGTACCTACATAAATTGTTCATCTTACCTCCCTTTACAATGCAATAGTATTAGAACACTCTCAACTCCTTATCAGTTCATCCTAATTTATATGCTGCTGCTTTTGTATATTTTAACTTTACACATATTTTAAACTTCAGAAGACATTGTTGTAGTCATTATTCATTTAGCTTTAAGCTATGTATTTATCTTTCTGTTACTATTAGGTCCATTTTGTATCTGGGAGCACTTTCTTTTTGCCTGAGGAATAGATTGTACAATTTCCTGTAGTGCAGGTCTGGAGGAAAGACATTCTATTTTGTCTGAATATTTTTTAAAGATATTTTCTCTGGGGATACAAATTTTAGGTTAGCAGTTGTTCTTCTGCTCTTTCTGGGTCTCACCATTGTTTCTGTGAAGTTGGAAGTTAGTCTTCTTGCATCTGCTTTGATTTCTCACTCTCACACTTTCTCCTGTTCTTAAATCTGTGTTTAAGATATTTCTTTCTGCTTTGTTTTTTAGCAGTTTTAAAATAACACACCTAGTTGTGGTTTCTTTGTATTTATCCTGTTGGGATTCATAGTGTTTCTCGAATTTGTAGCATGCAGATTTTCATCACTTTTGGAAAATTATCAATCATTAACTTTAAAGTACTGCTTCCAGTCCTTTTCTCTTTCAATTGCTCATATTAGACCTTTCATCATATCCTTTATGCTCTATATTTCCTGTGCTGTTGTTTCTCCTTCCATTAGTATTAGTATTATCTACTAACCCATCTCCCATTTCTTAATTATTCTCTTAGATCCTCCACATCTGCTATAACCCATCATAGTCACTGATCTATAATTATTAAAACAGTGCATATGCTAAACACCATGCAATTATCAACAATTTTCTTAAGGATGTATACTGTCCATGAAAGAGTGGAAGGTATAACTGTAGAATAGTGTTTGTAAAATCACATTTAAAACTATAATTTGGAAAATAAAAACGCCCTTTTTTCATAATATAAAAGGCAAAGCTTGATTTTTTTTTCTTTTTCTGGGTATTAGTCATGTGCAGAAAATTGAACTGTGATCATCAATTTCAAAGATTGGCAAGGTTGGGAAGTTGAATAAGGGCAGTTTACCAGTGTCCATGGAGTGTGATTTTTAATGATCAGAATTCAGAATGGGATGCTGGTTAAAAACACTTTTAAATTCTAATAAATATTGTACATGTCCAGGAAAAAAAAATTCAACTACCTCTAGCACACCCCTCCCTGATAGTTGCAACAACCAAAAATCTCTCTAGACATAGCCAAATATCTCTAGTGAGTAAAATACTCCTGGTTGAGGATCACTAGTCTAGTAATTTTAAATGTCCAAGTCTAGATTATCAAATCACTGAAAACTCATCAACTACTTCTCATACCCACTTGGCTACCTATGTAAAAACTTACAGTGAAGACACTCTACAAACTCCTTAACTTTTAATTTTTTTCTCTTGTTATCTTCTCTATTAGCTCCATATCTGAACATTTATCTTTGATGTTTATTATGTTTGAATGACTTAGTTTTGGTCTTATTGGATTCAAAGGAGGTTGAAGATATTGGGGATGGAGTGGTGGGGAGAAGAGTTTTTATTTGAGGATTACATTTGACATACTATTTGATCATTTAGTGTCTAAATTCTTTTCTTGTTTTTCAAAGACCTGTTCAAAGTCTCCTTGTTCCTGTCCTCAGAAGAAAAGACATACTGATCTGAGAAGACCTCATCGACAGGAATTGTGTGGTCGCTGCAAAGACAAGAAATTCTCCTGTGGCAATATTTATAGCTTTAAATACAGCAAATCATTATGACTTGTACAGGACACCCGAACTACTTTGGTACCTACTGTGCTATTTAACTTTTTTCAAATTAGCTCTCACCTGGTATTAAAACATGGATTAAGCTTTTGTACTTTTTGTAGTTTGTAAAACAATTGTACCATATGAATAGAATAAAATAAATGCATGTAAAATATAGCATGAAGGCACATTAATTGGTGATGTCAGGATAAAACATCAATATAGCATGGGAATTGGTAGATACTGTCACTTATATGAAAGAACAGTAATCATTCATTTCACAAACTTTTATAAGTGGGTGTTCTAAGCACTGAGAATATAAATAATGAAGAGGCAGGTCTTTGCCCTTCAATATACATAATTATAGCAAATACTTAATTATGTCCTTAGTATGTGCCAGATATTGCTGTAACTCATCACAGCAGCCATGTTAACTAGAAACTATTATAACCTTCTTAATGAGGACAGTGAGTCCCCACAGAGAAGTCATAAAGCAGAATTTAGATTTAAATGTAGGTAGTCTAGGACTTGATCCATGGTTTTAACTACATGTAGATTTTCTGCCCAATTCAGATGTGGTAAGTGCTGTGAAAGAAACAGGCTGATATTATGAAGTGACCCACGGGGTGATTGAGAAGAGACAACATGAGAATTGACACCTGTGGGGTGAGGGGGAGCTGGAAGGAGAGAATATGGTTTTGTTCTGAAGGATCAGCAAAAGCTAAGATTTGAGGGACGGGTCATGTGCTTGGTATGTCTCAGCAGTGTGAGCCCTTGTGGATAATGAGGATGAGGGGCTAGAGAAGACAGGGCTCAGGGTTCTTTTGGTTACTGTCAAACATATATCAACCCATGAAGGGGTTCCAACAATGAAGAAACATCAGATTCTTATTTAAAAAAAAATCACTACTGTGAGGAAAGTCTGGCTAGAATAGAAAGAGAGACAACAGGTAGGTTAATAAATGCACAAGCAAAATAGTAACTTGGACATGGTGGTGGCCATGGGGATGGAGAGAAGTATATGGATCCAAGATAATGTTTGCAAATGTAATGTGCAGAACTGAAAGTGAAAGATGAGGAAATAAATGATTCCTTTTAAATTCCTTCTTTAAACTATGGGCAGATGGAATTGAGAGGTAAAACAGGTAATCAGATTCCAGAACATGCTCCTTACTTCAAAACCTGGGTGCAGTGCTTTGGAGATGTATGATTGTTGGCCAGTTACTTGCTGTGTCTCAATTACTTTACTGTAAAATGGGGACATAGCACCTGTCTCTTAGTGGCAATATGAGGACCTGGCGAGCTGATAGATGTATGAGGATTCTGTTAATTTAGCTAATCTTTATTTGGCGAAGTGGGGAAGTGTTTTTACTCAACATGTTAAATTTGAAATATTTGAGACATCCAGATGGTGATGTTAGGTAGGCTTCTTGAGTATATGAACCTGGAATTTAGGAGGAAAATCACGGCTAGAGAGAGATTTGGAGATTAAAAAAAAATATTGTATTTAAAGCTTTGGGCCTGCTTGGGATCATCTGGAAGGAGAGTACAGTACAGGGCCCTGGGGCACACCCACATTTAGAACAGTGATTCTAAAACTTTAATGTCCCAAGATTTATCTGGTGATATTGATTCTGAGCCAGTAGTCCTGAGATCTGACACTCTGCAAATCTAATAACAAGATGCTATCAATGCTGCCGGTCCCATAGACTACGCTTTGAGTAGCAAGAAGTAAGGGGTTAGATAAAAGAGCAGGTCAAGAGAGATAGGAAGAGGATTATGTTATGAAAGCAAAGAAAAACTGAGTCAAGTCAATAAGTCAAGCCCTGTGGTGAGTGAGAAAGATAAAATCAGACATGTTGGATTTGGTGACATGAAAGGGTGCTTTTGAAAAGAGAAGTTTCAATGGAATGGAGGGGTCAGAAGACAGCAAATAGATTATACTTTCTAGAACTTTTGCTGTTAAAAAGCAGAGAAACTGTTGATAACCATAAAGGCATTTAGGGTAAAGGAGGTATTAAGTTTATTATATATTAACATACAAACAGTATGGAAATAAGTCAGTAGTTAGAAGTTGCTGGTTCATCAGGAAGAGGAGATGCCTGCAGGAGCAAAGCCCTTGAAAAGGGGGAAGAGACAGGTCCAGAGAATTAAAAATAGAGTGATGTGACCAGAATGCGAGCAGTAGTATATCTTTTACTGTAAGGGGATAGAACCGAGGCCATGAGGCTAGTTCCGTGAAGACATGGGGGTGAAGATGAGACGGTTCGATTGGTTTTATTCAATGAATCATCAGCAGTGGGGGAGGTAGGAAGGGGAGGGGTGGGAAGCTGGGAAGGGAGATAATACATAATTACCTCAGGTATTGCAATTTGAAATTATCAGGAAGTGTATTTGTACCACAGGACTGTGGAGACCTCATTTTGAGATTTGGTGCTATTTGAGATATGCTTGGTTAGAGGTGTGTTCAAGTAATGTCACATCTCAGCAGTTCTGGTACAGCTGTGAAAAGATTAGATCTTAGTTTTAACTAGTTAAATAAGACAGGAGAAAGATATATTCAGATGTCAGCCAGGGAGTGGTGATGGTCTATGGAATTATTAGGAAGAAGAGGGAAGATGGTGATGGGTAGTGGAAAAAGTGAGACCTCCAGATTACTCATGGTGGGACAATTAATTGTAAGACAAGGTGGAGGTGATGGTGGGTTGGCTAGGGTAAAAGGAAATTTCAAGGATTCCTGAGTGGGATGCTTAAAGATGAGATCTGGAGCTGGAGCATTTATTGCTGTGGCTGGGGTTTTGGATACAGTCATGAAGTGGGTGGCCAAGGTGGAGTGGAGGGCTGTGAAGAACCTGGAAAACACTGGAGGTAAGAATGTTAAACTGAGAGGAAGATATTTTTTGTGGCTTATCCCCAAGGATGTTGCAGTCCCTGAGAATGGTATGGTAGGTTAGAGAAGAGTGTGAGCTCTAGTTATGGCCTTCCAATGAATAAGGCGGTGTGAGCAGGAGGGCTTTATACCAGTGGTTCTCAACCACTCCAACTTAAAACCACCAGAGGAACTTGTTGAATCACTACACTTACAGCCCATGGGGAAAAATGATTGGGGATGCACTTTAGAAGAAAGAGTACTTTGCTGAAGAATAAATTTCTCTGACACCAGTCTTTCAAGTGGGATCATTATTTAAATGCTCATTTGGTGGGCCCTGCTGAGGAATTAACTGGGGGAATTTTCACTTTTGACAAGCACTCCCTGGTGATTCTGGGACTTAGAACTAAAGCAGCATTTCCGTCTTGGTGGCAGATGAGAATCACCTGGGGGCACCTTAACCAGTCCTGGCATGTGAGCACACTTCAGACCAATTATACCCATCTCTGGAGGGCTGGAGCCTAGGTATTGGTGTGTGAAGTTCCCCATATGATTTCATGTGTAAATAAGGTTTTGAACTCATTACCCTACACTCTGATCCCAGTCCCAAATGACTAAGACAGGTGGGTATTCGATTTTGTCTGCAGGACCTTTAAATACCATCCACATGTCTTTAGTTCAGACTTCTCAACAATAGACTAGCATATCTATTCATTGGCTTATCTTATCTTAAATGTCTAATTAGGCATCTCTAAGTTAACATATCTGAAAATTAAATCTTGATTTCCACCTCTCAAACACAGCAAATGAAAGCTCCATTTTTCCAATTGTCTGGGCAAAACTTGGGAGTCTCTCACATTCCACATGTCATCATCAAGTGCTGCCAGCTCTACCTCTGAAGTATTTCTAGAATATGCCCACATCTGTCGTTACTAATCTAGGTCAAGCTGTCACCACCATCGATGGCACTAGTGCAATAGCTTTTTAACTGGTCTTCCTGTTTCTGACCTTCTATAGTTTATTCTGCATATAGCAGTCAGATAATCCTTTTTTAAAAAAAATATTGTGGTGAGTATATATATTAAACATGAAATTTACCATTTTATAGCCCATAGTACATGGCATTAAATACATTCATAATGGACAGAGCCTTTTTATCATCCTAGAGTGACTCTTAAAACATAGGTCAGAGCATGTCACTGTTCTGCTCCAAACACCCAATGGCTTTCCACGTGATTCAGTAAAAGACCAAGTCTTTCCTGGCCACATAACTAATTCAGCCCTCCTCTCTGACCTCTGACCTCTGTCCTCTTGACCCATTTCATTCCAGTCACTGGCTTCATGTATTTTCCCCTTTGCTGTAAAGCTTTGCCTCCCAAGTATCCATGTTGTAGTCATTCAGATTTCTGCTCAGATTTCGGCTCTGACCCTCCTTCTAAAATAGCACCGCATTCCTATTACTTTTTATTTCCATTTGCTGGTCTTCATGGCATTTGACCACCTGACACAGAGAAACAAGTACATATCCTGGTAAAATGTAGACTCCTGGAGAGCAGACTACATCAATTTTGTTAACTGTAATATCCCCTGAAACAGTGCTAGCCTACAGTACAAGAAATATTTGCTGAATGAAAGAAAAATTCCACTCATGATATTCAAATATTAATCTTAAGTATATCAAAAACTTTAAAAAAAAAAACCCAAGATTTAATGACACATATTTAACATACCATGCCTTGGACACTAATTTTCATGTTGTTCTTTAGGCTAGTGTTTGAAAGCAGATGTAAGCTACTGGTATAAGTAGATTGGAGGGACCTTATTTATAACATTCTGTATTTCACTTATGTCAATATTTGTTAAGATTTGGAGCTAGAAGAGCTTTAATACTGTTTACAAGGATCTTTCACAGCTACACGAACACATTTTAATGTTTTCAACTATTGGAGGAATAAGACATTTGCATGCCTCTAAAATGCATGGTTCCTTTCCAAAAACAATTTTGGAGACTACTGTTTTAATCAAGTTTTGTCTAAGTTACATCTGATATGCTTTAAATGTATCATATTTGGGGCCTCCCTGGTGGCACAGTGGTTGAGCGCTGGGTTGCGAAGCTGCCCGCAGCCTCTGCAGCGCTGGTTCAATCCCTGGCTGCCGGAGAGGGTCCCACATAGCACGTAGACCTCTCCTGCCATGCCCGCTGCTCCCCTCAGCAGTGTATTTCGTCAGTCTGCCTGTTCTGTTCCCGGCTCTGGTGAATTCTCTCACTCTCCCGCGCTTCTGACTGTACCCAGTGCTTGTATAAATAAATAAATTAAAAAAAAATGTATCATGTTTGGGTGCTGGAAAGCACTGAGCTATAAGGAGGTATCTTTTTTATCATGGAAGCATCTTTTACATATCTACTCTCTCCTGTGGGTAGATCTCTCTACTCCTCCTCTCTACTCCTCTGTGTCCCTGAGGAAGTGAAAAGTCAATACTTCAGGAACAGAAGCACAGCATAATAACCAAAGAGGTTTAACTGATAGATCTAAAGTTAATGCTGGGGGGCCTCCCAGGTGACGCAGGGGGTTGAGCGCAGAGCTGTGAAAGTGTCTGCAGCCTCGGCAGCACCGGTTAGATTCCAGGCCAACCAGAGAGATACCCACATGGCGCAGCGGACCGCTCCTGTCCCTCCTGCTGCTCCCCTCAGCAGTGTTTTCAGTCTGTCTGACTGTTCTGCTCCCCACTCTGTCTCTGGTGAAACCTCTCACCCTCCCACGCCTCTGGCCTATACCCCAGTTCTTGTATAAATAAATAAAAATAAATCTTAAAACACAATAAAGTTATTGTTGGGCTCAGCTGGGGAAGAACTGCAACTTTAAAGGGTCTTTCTCCTTCACAGCTTTTCACACCCCTATTCAAGAGAAAGAAGGTGAAGGAGTGAAGGAAAAGTAATAGAATTCTTTCCTATTAGCAATTCCTTTTATTTCTTAAAATTAAGAAAAAATACCTCACTACTTCTTGTGACTATAGATTACAATATACTATTGAAATCCTCCTTTATAAGATTAGGGCATGGTGGAAAATTCAGTCATGACTAGTTAGGCCTTTCTATTGTGGGTCCCAACACATTTGCTGAGGGTAGACTATTATGGTTATCTGTAGAAATCTGCCTTTTGTAATGTTTTTCAGAGAGTTCATAATTCAGTTTTCTATAAAGTGTGGCAAAACATTCAGGGAAGCTGAAAAAAATAAATCATCAGAATATATTTACAGCTATATCCAGAAAGTTATTAAAATCAGTCAAGTTGTATCTATGGTGACATGAAAAAAAATACTGGGTCAGACTCCTGTTGCAGAATACGTCTAGAAAAATTACTTATGCCACAGTTATAGAATATATAAAGAAAGCAACTTATATTTGTTTGTATAAGTAAATGTAAGTAGGAATATAGTAGAATTTAGATTATGTGTCTCTCTGTTCCTGTTTTGTTGAGTGGAGTAGAGAATAGATGGGTATTGTCGACAGAATTAAAAGTCCTACTGCTTTTTCCCCCCTTCTCATTATAGAGTCTATTTCAAAGTTTTAAGGATGACAACCTGACGATAGGCTGTGGATAATTAGAATGCTCATTCTTCTCTGATTCCTCTCTAATTGATTACAGAGAGTAGGCTGAAGGTCACAGCCTTTGTGTGGTCTACACTTCCAAGGAGGTTATCAACATGTCCTGCATCACTGGGCCATCAAATTGTACAACCCGAAGGGTGCTATTCATGGAATACATGAACATGGTAGCCCCTTGGGGTTGTCACAGTGGCTACTCACATGCAGAGATGTAAATGTGTGTCAAAGGCAAAAATCTTCATTTACCATAAAGAAAATCCATGGTTGATATGTATTTTGTCTTTTTTTTTTTTTTAGTCTAAAGGAAGTTCTGAACAGAATACCAACCAAGGTTACATCACAAAAACTTTAAATGTATTTACAGAGTGAATAAGTTACATAGATAAACTTTGAATATGTTTCTGATGTGCAACAGGTTTACATGCACACATCCAACACTTGACAACATTAAGGAGAAAACTTAGGAATGGCCCTATACATATGTTACAAATAAAACATGACATTTCTTAAGAAACAAAGTGACAACTTACCTCTATGAGTCTATTTCCGGTTATCCAAATGGACATTAAAATATGCATGCGTGACAGGTGAAAAGACTTGAATTTATAACGTGAATATCTTTACCTTTTTTCTACAAAATGGCAAAGTTGGTTAAAATTAACAATCATCCATCTGTAGTATAAATATGCTCATAAAAGCAACCTTCTAGTAAAAAGCAGCCAAGATCCTTAAAAAAAAGTCTATCTGGACCAATTTTGGTGCTAGGGTCCTAATCACAGACCCCTGCAAAGAGATCTAGAGCATTCAAAACAGTAGCCTAGCAACATACAGTTACTTCATAGCAGCTCCTTTTAGATACAGTAATTGTATTCAAATTACAGTGTACATTAAATTGTCCATTTACAATTCCCTTTTCACATCACAGGCTGTCAGCTTTAGACCGCCTTACAATTTTCAGTGGCCAGCTTCATTCTGCCTGCCTCTTCCTCAGCCCACAAAAAAAAGGAGAAAAAAAGGAAAAATAAAGGGAGAGAATGTACAAGTTTTAGAATATAAAATTTTTTTAGTGAAGAAAACATTGCACTTTTGTCAATCTAAAATTGTTTCTAGAAAGGAAGGTATTGTTCAGTGTAGTCAGCTTTGGTATGCAATGGAAGTCACTTCTTCAGTAGTGAGTTGCATTTGCTCAGTAAAATGACAACACAGTTGTGCCACACAGCATGATGGATGGAGTCTGTCTCAGAATGTTCTATGCTACCTTGGTTCTTATAGTAAGTATTGCTACACATTGGAAGTTCTGTCATCCTCTTTAGAAAAAGTTCTACAGGTAACAAGAGGGAGAACAGTCTGACCAAGCCTTCTGAAGGCTGAGAAGACATTGAATGACATCACCCCAGCATGGCAGCACCCCCAACTTGGAACCCATGGGGGATGGGAGGCTCCTGTCAGAGACTAGTGCCAGAAACACTGGAGTCTGGAAGAAAAGCAGTGAGGACTCGGTAACTTTGGGCCCTGCGAATCATGTCCCGGATCTCCATATTTAGCTCCATCAGCTTGGTGCAGATTTCAGTCAGGCTCTGGTTAGACCCCACCAATGCGTAAGTACCCGTTTGTCCCAGAGTTTGATGACGGAAATAAATATTCAGTAGTGTCTGGACCTCATCATCAGAACTACTTCCAAAGATGTCATTGGGCCACAGACTTCTGCAGTCAAAAAAGAACATAGATTAGAGGCACTATTGGTCACAGTAGTGTCATTATGAGTCTCAATCATAGAAGAATATTACATGCTAAAATACCCCAGCTTTGTTGAGATACAATTCATTTACTCTACAATAAAACCAAACATAATTTGCTATACCATTCTCTTTCTAAAGAATGTGAACATACTAATAAAATGAAGGGAGAAAAATCCCCAAAAGGATATATTCAAATAATAACTTTCAAATTATGTTGCAGTATACTTGGAAGTGTTTCAACTTTTTTTTTTTTGTAATAAATATATCTTTTTATTTAGTTTCACCAATAACTTGTTAGAGATACTTTATAACACAGAATTTATTTTCTCAGTGAACTAAAGAAGCAAATACTGATGAACTTAAGTGCATAAATATTCACAACAAATAATGAAGGAAAAAAATATTTTTTTTGGGGGGGGTCCTAATTGTTTTATTATTTTTTTATTATTTTTAATAATAAATTTTATTTTTATATTCCCCATACAATTGCAACCCCCCATTCTGATCCCAATCCCTCCCCTCCCGCCCCCCACCCCCCCAAAAGTGTCTCTGTTTCATAGTTTTTTGTTGATTCTGATTTTCACTTTCTTATAGTTATTCATTTTCCTGGTCCCTTATTTAAGTTTTCTAGATTCCTGCTATGATTGAGACCATCCAGTATTTTTCTTTTTGTTTTTGGCTTATTTCGCTGAGCATGATCCCTTCCAGCGCCATCCATGTTGCTGCAAATTGCATGTGTTTATCTTTTTTGAATGCTGAGTAATATTCCATGGTGTATATGTACCACATCTTCTTGATCCAGTCATCTATTTTTGGGCATTTGGGTTGTTTCCAAAGCTTAGCTATTGTAAACAGTGCTGCTATAAACATAGGGGTGCAGGTGTTCTTTGGAATTGATGTTTCTGTGTCCTTTGGGTAAATACCTAGGAGTGGAATTGCTGGATCATATGGAAGCTCTATGTTTAGTAGGTCCAGAAATCTCCACACAGCTCTCCATAGTGGTTGGACCAGTTTGCACTCCCACCAACAGTGCAGAAGAGTTCCTTTTTCTCCACACCTCGCCAATTTGTTGTTGCTAGTTTTTTTAATATGTGCCATTCTCACTGGTGTAAGATGGTATCTCATGGTAGTTTTGATTTGCATTTCCCTGATTACAAGTGATGTTGAACATTTTTTCATATGCCTGTTGGCCATTTGCATTTCCTCTTCAGAGAAGTTTCTTTTTAGCTCTTCCGCCCATTTTTTGACTGGATTATTTTCTTTGTTGTTGTTGAGTCTCATCAGCTCTTTGCAGATTTTTGTGATCAGTCCTTTATCATTAGTGTTGTGTGCAAAAATGTTCTCCCAGTTGGTGGGGTTTCTCTTTGTTTTTGTTATTGTCTCTTTTGCTGTGCAGAAACTCTTTAATTTGATGTAGTCCCAGCTGTTTATCTTTGCCTTCACTATCACTGCTTTGGGTGATGTGTCTGTAAAGATGTCTTTGAGTTGCATATCACGTAGTGTTTCACCTATATTTCCTTCTATGTATTTTATGGTTTCAGGTCTTATGTCTAGTTCTTTAATCCATTTTGAGTTGATTTTTGTGTATGGTGTGAGGTAGTGGTCAAGCTTCATTCTTTTGCATGTAGCGACCCAGTTTTCCCAGCACCATTTATTGAACAAACTTTCTTTGCTCCAGTGCATAGTCTTTGCTCCTTTGTCAAAGATTAGTTGACCATAAATCTGTGGGTTTATTTCTGGATTTTCTATTCGATTCCATTGGTCTGTATGTCTGTTCTTGGTCCAATACCATGCAGTTTTGATGATTATGGCTTTGTAGTATAGCCTGAAATCTGGGAGTGTGATGCCTCCATTCCCTTCTTTTTTTTTTTCAGGAGAGCTTTGGCTATTCGGGGTTTTTTGTGATTCCATATGAATTTCATCAATAATTGTTCTATTTCTTTGAAGAATGACATTGAAATTTTGATTGGAACAGCATTGAATCTGTAGATTGCTTTTGGTAGGATGGCCATTTTAATAATGTTTATTCTTCCAATCCATGAGCAGGGGATGTCTTTCCATTTCTTTGTGTCTTCTTCTATTTCTTTTAACAGTGTTTTATAGTTTTCTTTGTATAGGTCCTTTACCTCTTTTGTTAGATTTATTCCCAAATATTTGATTTTTTTTGTTTCAATAATAAAAGGGATGGTTTTTTGATTTCTTCTTCTTCTTCAGATTTATTGTTTGTGTATAGGAAGGCTACTGACTTTTGCGTGTTGATTTTGTATCCTGCTACTTTACTGAACTGATTGATTAGTTGAATTATTTTTTCTGTGGAGTTTTTGGGGTTCTCTATGTATATTATCATATCATCTGCAAATAGTGATAGTTTGACTTCTTCTTTCCTATTTGGATTCTTGGATGTCTTTCTCTTGTCTTATTGCTCTGGCTAGGACTTCCAGTATTATATTGAAAAGCAGTGGTGAGAGTGGACATCCTTGTCTTGTTGCAGATCTTAATGGAAATGCTTTCAGCTTTTCACCATTGAGAATGATACTGGCTGTTGGCTTGTCATAGATGGCCTTTATGATGTTGAGGTATGTTCCTTGTATCCCAAGAATTTCAAGGGCTTTTATCATGAATGGGTGTTGCACTTTGTCGAAAGCTTTCTCAGCATCTATTGATATTATCATATGGTTTTTATATTTCTTTTTGTTGATGTGTTGGATAACGTTGATTGATTTTCTGATGTTAAACCATCCTTGTGTCCCTGGAATGAATCCAACTTGGTCGTGGTGAATTATCTTATGGATACATTGTTGGATCTGATAGCTAAAATTTTATTGAGGATTTTTGCATCAGTGTTCAGTAGGGAGATTGGCCTATAGCTTTCCTTTTTTGTGTTGTCCTTGTTTGGTTTTGGTATTAGTGTAATGTTGGCTTCATAGAACGTGTTTGGTATTGTCCCTTCCTTCTCAATTTTTTGGAAGAGTTTGTGAAGGACAGGCACCAATTCGTCTCTGAATGTTTGGTAGAATTCATTTGTAAATCCATCAGGTCCTGGGCTTTTGTTTTTGGGGAGGTTTTTAATTACCATTTCAATTTCGCTGCTTGTAATTGGTCTGTTTAGGTGTTCTATTTCTTCTTTATCTAGCTTTGGGTGATTGTAGAGTTGTAGGAATTTGTTCATCTCCTCTAGATTGTTGAACTTGTTTCCATATAACTCTTCATAGTAGTTACTGATTATTCTTTTGATTTCTGCTGAGTCCGTTGTGATTTCTCCTCTTTCATTTGTGATCCTGTTTATTTGTGCTTTCTCCCTTTTTTCCTTTGTGAGCCTGGCTAGGGGTTTGTCTATTTTATTGATTTTTTCAAAGAACCAGCTCTTGGTGTCATTGATCTTTTGGATTTTTTTTAGTTTCAATTTCATTTATTTCTGCTTTGGTTTTTATTATTTTTTTTCTTCTACTGGTTTTGGGTTTTTTTTATTGTTCTTTTTCTAGATCTTTGAGCTTCGAGATTAGGTTGCTTCTTTGAGTTCTTTCTTGTTTCTTGATGTGAGCTTCTATTGCTATATATTTTCCTCTTATTACTGCTTTTGCTGCATCCCATACATTTAGGATATTGGTGTCCTCCTTGTCATTCAATTCAAATAATTTTTTAATTTCTTCTTTGATCTCCTCATTAGTCCAGTGGTCTTCCAGTAGTGTGGTTTTTAATCTCCATGAGGTAGGAAAGTTCCTTGCCTTCCTTTTATGGTTTATTTCTAGTTTGATGCCTTCATGGTCAGAAAAGATGGTTGGTATGGTTTCAATCTTGGTGTATCTGTTGATGTTTGTCTTGTGCCCCAGTATGTGATTGATCCTGGAGAATGATCCGTGGGCACTTGAGAAAAATGTGTACTCCGTTTTTTTTGGGTTTAGTGTTCTATAGATGTCTGTTAAGCCCAAATGCTCTAGGTCCTTATTTAGAGCTTTAGTTTCTTTACTTATTTTTTGTCTTGTTGATCTATCCATTGTTGATAGTGGTGTGTTGAAGTCTCCCACTACGTATGTGTTTTCTCTGATGTCTGTTTTCAGAGAGGACAACAGTTGTCTGATATATTTTGGTGCTCCTTCGTTTGGTGAGTATATGTTAATGAGTGTTATTTCTTCTTGAAGTATTGTCCCCTTGATCATAAGGTAATGACCATTGGGGTCTCTTTTTATTTTGTTGAGTTTTAAGTCTGTTTTATCTGATATAAGTATAGCTGTTCCTGCTTTCTTTTTTGGTCCATTTGCTTGTAGGATTGTTTTCCATCCTTTAACTTTGAGCCTATTTTTATCTTTTGTAGCTAAATGTGTTTCCTGGAGACAGCAAAAGGTTGGGTTTTGTTTCTTAATCCAGGCTGCAACTCTGTGTCTTTTTTTTTTTTTTTTTATAGAGGCATGCTTTTTTTTTGTTTTTTTTTTTTTTTTTTTTTTTGTTTATACATGCACTGGGTACAGTCAGAAGCACGGGAGGGTGGGAGAATTCACCAGAGCCAGAGCGGGGAGCAGAGCAGGCAGAAGGAACGAAGTACACTGCTGAGGGGAGCAGCGGGCGGCAGGAGAGGTCTGCGCGCCATGTGGGACCCTCCTCTGGTGGCCGGGGAGCAGCCGGGGATCGAACCGGCACCGCAAAGGCCGCGGGCAGCTTCGCAACCCAGCGCTCAACCGCTGCGCCACCGGGGAGGCCCCCAACTCTGTGTCTTTTTATTGAAGAGTTTAGTCCATTTACATTTAGAGTTAATATTGATATGTTAGCATCTGTATTTGCCATTGTGTTTGTCTTTCCTTTGATTTTATTTATTTATTCTTTTAATAACTTTTTTTTTTTTGGCCTTCTTTCGTTGTTATTCGTCCCTCTGAGGTTCTGGCTTTAGGATTCCTTGTAGTATTTTTTGGAGCGGGGGTTTAGTCGTAATGAAATTCCAGAGTTTCTGTTTGTCTGGGAAGGTCCTTTTTCTTTCTTCATAGAGGAAGGAGAGCTTTGCGCGATAGAGTAATCTTGGTTGGCCTCTGCTTTCTTGGAGTCTGTTGACTATGTCCCTCCACTCTCTCCTTGCCCGTAGTGTTTCTTCAGAGAAGTCTGATGTCAGCCTGATTGGTTTTCCTTTGAATGTTATCTGTTTCTTCCCTGTCAGCTTCATTATTTTTTCCTTGTCCTGGATTCTTGGGAGCTTTACTATTATGTGTCTTGCTGTATTTTTCCTTTTGTCGTGGAAGTTTGGTGTTCTTCTTGCTTCTTGTATATCAATTTTCAGCTCCTTCTTCACATTTGGGAAGTTCTCTTCAATTATCTCCTGGAATATTTTCTCTGTTCCTACATCTCTCTCCTCTCCTTCTGGAATTCCTATAACTCTTATATTTCCTTTCCTCATGGAGTCAGATAGTTCCCGAAGTCTTTCTTCGTTCTTCTTCCTTTGTACTTCTCTTTCCTTTTCTGTTTTGGTTCTTTTTATTTCTGTGTCTTCAAGAGTACTTATTCGTTCTTCCATTTCATCTATTCTGCTTTCATTGCTTTTCCCAGAGTTCTTTAGTTCCTCCATTAATTCTTTGATCTCCTGCGTTTCTTTTGCTTCCCTCTTTACGGACTCAATTTCATTCTTCTGATCGTTGATTATTTTTCTCATATCATTGTTTTCCTTTATTACTTCTGTCAGTTTTTTAATCACCGCAATTTTAAATTCTCTTTCTGGAAGTCTCAGAAGTTCTTCCAAGTTACTGTCGTTATAATCTGGAGGGTGGTTTTCTTTTTGTGGTGTGCTTTTTTCCTGAGGAGTTGTTATGTTGCGTGTGGTTCTTCTACTCCCTACTGTCTGTTTTCTAATTTGTCGTATGCATTGGGACACTGTGTTGCTCGGACTGGCTGGCATCTTGGGAGAACTTCTCCGCTCCCCTCTGGCTCCTCCAGGAGCCATCTCTGGCTTCTGAGGGAGCTTTCTGCTGGTTTCAGGCAGTCTTTACTGAAGAAATGTCCCTGTTCTAAAATGGCAACGCGGGACTCAGTCCCTGTGCTTCCGGTCTCAGGCACACTCTTTGCGTGCCCGGTCTGCCCCGGCCGTGGTTGCCTGTTCCCTCTGTGGGCTCAGACTGCTGGTTGGAAGGGGCTTGGCGTGGGCTAACTTCCCAGCTGGCCACTGTCTCCTCCGGGAAATTTCTGCCCTTTTCAAGCAGTCTTAAGAAATTTCCCTGTTCTATGGGGTGTTAGTGACTTTTTTTTTCCTGGTCGCTAGGTGGCGCCAGAGATCTCTCCTATTGTCCTTGGGGGGGCTGTTTTTCGCCTCCCCCCATCCCGTGGGACAGGGAACAGAGCGGGAATGGTAGGCTAAACCTCAACGGCTTTGGGGTGCTCTGTCTGCCTTGTGCCCCACCGTCATGGAGAACCCACGCCTTGAATTTCGTGCCCCGGGTCTCAGTTCCAAAGCCCTCAGGTCCAGGACGCGGGCTGTAGCCCAGTTCAGTGGCGCGGGAATGGCGCCTTTTGCACCCCGCTCCCGTGCCTGGGTGCCTGGTTCCTGCTTACTCAGTGAGGTACTTTCACCCCAATGAGGGCCTCCGCGTGTCTCCCCGCAAGCCTAGGTCGCAGGTGTGGGGACCTGGGCAGCCGAGATCCCGATCCGCGTTTGCTTTTCAAGCGCCCCAAGCGCGCCGCTTTTCCGCGCAAGCTTACCGGCCGGCCCAGGGCTGTGTGAGCGTCTCCAGAGTCTCTTTGTTCTTCTCTAATGGCGCCTGGAGCTGTTCGCTCACTACCGCGGCAAATCCTGCAGGGTTCTCCACAGCTCCCGTTCACGGGGTGTGGTGGCTGCAATAGTTCCTTTCCACTCACAGTCCCGCTTGATGCGTAGTTCGTTCTTGTTGGTCGTTTTAGTTTGTTGTTTTCCTCCTCTCTGCTGGTCGGAGAGTGCCGACTCTGTGGGTGGGGGAGGGGAGCAGGGTTCTGTGCTTTCCTCCCTTCTGGTCCTCTTTTATGGCAACTTTCTTCTTCGGGTAGTTTGCTGGAGTTGTCCATTTATCTTCCGTGTCCCAGTTCTCACTGGGACCTGCCGCTTTTCCTCCCTATTAACTTTTTTTAATGGAAGATCTTACTCGCAGCGTCTCCTCGCCGCCATGTTGCTCCGCCCTTCCCGGAAGTGTTTCAACTTTTTAGGAAAGACAAGTGACCAAAAGCAATGATACCAACACTTAGATCCCTAAGTTTAGAAATTCCATGTTTCTGGAATGGTATTGGTAGAGATCTGAGAAGGAGGCATACAAAATATCTAGATGTTTCTTCTGTAGTAACTTAGTTCTCAGCCACAGCAAGATTATCAGGCATGCATTTCCTTTCACCATCTCTAAAAGAAATAGTAGAATTACCTGCACTCCCTGATTTGTCGTAAAGCTTTGCCAAGTTCATTGTTCTTCAGGCATTCCAGCATGGACTGGATGGCTGCTTCAGTAGATGTGAAGGTGGGCTCAGACCACGCACCTTCTATGTAAAGAGGGTCAGCTGCGATGGCCACAGTGGCTTCCTTGAGGTTTTTCTTTAAGTCACTCAGTTCTCTGGACATATTTAGCAGCTGTTAAAAAAATCATTTTTACTCTATTTAATTGCAGGTTTGATTTTATACCCCCAACGGGGGGGAAACGGATTATGGGTCTGGCTAGACATAAGCTTAATATTTTGGTAAACTAAAACAGGACAAATGATATTGCATTGCATGGTAAATGCAGGGGTTGTGGGGTTATATGCATTATCTTCATGTATCAACAGCTGGGATGCTCTCCATCTATCAAAACTGAAGATTTATTTAAAATATTTTCTAATGGTTGCAAGGTCATTGTGGAGGTAAAATGTGTAAGAAGAAAAGTTTGGGGCCTGGGTAGAGCTGAATTCAAATGCCAAATCTGCAATGACTATGGGGTCACAGTGAAACCAGTAGGTTTATGTGCCTTAGTTTTTTTTTTTTTTATTTCTGAGATATTCACTTCACACAGTTATTTTAAAGTAAAGTATTATACAAAATTCTTACTATGGTTTTAGCACTTAAGTACTCAATAAATGTAATCATGACCATGGACCCTGTTTGAAAAATAAAACTTTTTCACTATTTCTAGATCACAGAAAAAGATTAGAGATATAATTCTACGGAAGAGGGAAAAAAATCCTCAAAATAATATTACTATTCATATTACAGAGGTAAAGGATATTTTCCCTCAAAATTACTGGAACAAAAATGTACAGAGTGCTAAAAAGTAAATCATGAGAGAACTTAAGTCATTTCTTATTGCTCCAAATGTACTATGGAAGGTAATTGTGTTGCAATATGATCTCATGAGTAGTTCTGAAAAAGTAACATACATTTAAAGAGGTTTTTCCTTTCTGATGCAAGCTGATGATACCCATTTTCTCTGGAACGCTGATTTATCCAACATCTTCACCTTTCTTCACTCCCAGCTTACTCACTATACAAATATAGAACTGAGGCCTGTAAGTACTGTCTGTCTTCATACAGATGAGACTAAATACAGCTATCTACTCCAGAATTATATTTAAAATTTATTTAGGTAACATTTATTTTTTTTTTTTTTTTTTTTTTTTAATAGAGGCATGCTTTATTTATTTGTTTGCTGGTTTGTTTGTTTGTTTTGTTTATACATGCACTGGGTACAGTCAGAAGTGCGGGAGGGCGAGAGAATTCACCAGAGCGGGGAGCAGAGCAGGCAGAAGGACCCAAGTACACTGCTGAGGGGAGCAGCGGGCGGCAGGAGAGGTCTGCGCGCCATGTGGGACCCTCCTCTGGTGGCCGGGGAGCAGCCGGGGATCGAACCGGCGCCGCAGAGGCCGCGCGCAGCTTCACAACCCAGCGCTCAACCGCTGCGCCACCGGGGAGGCCCTATTTAGGTAACATTTAAAATAAGATACTTGACTATCTTGATTATGAATATAAATTTTAAGATTGAGAGTGCATTTCTCCTTCATTATCTTAAATCTAAGTTAAAATATTCTGTGTGTATGTGTGTTATTTACTAAATTTACTAAATTTAAAATAATTACATATACACCCACACATGCATATATATGATATGTAAATTATTAGTAGAAAATTATTCTAAAGTGAAGCTTGAATTGCTTTAATATAGAAAATGACATTTGAGATGCATTTGTGTATTCTCCATTTTTTGAGCAAAGAGAAAATATTTGCCAGAAGAGTAAGAAGAGTAAATTTTATCTTGACAATATGGCAAACAACAGATTATCGACCATCTTCTCTTTTATCTGATGATTTATAATTCTACAGAGGGTTTGTCAAGAGTGCCTCATAAATAAATAAAGATGGTGGAGTCTCATCTCCCTTGAAATTGGCATTGGAAAATACTTAAAAATTGCAGTCATATTTCTTTCTCAAGCTGAGTAATATAACAGAATGGTTGTTGTTCTCTATCTCCTCCTTTGTCCCTGCCTCAGATTTGAGGCTTCCCAGCAACATCGTCACCCTGCTTCTCATGTGAAATGGTTTCATGGGACTCCCGCTGTTCACTGATGACACCATCTGTGCTTTAAGCCCAGATCTCTCCTTAGACCTCAGATTCTCAAATGTAACCACCTGGAATGTGTTGATAAACCTGGGCGAGGCCTGGTGGGCAACTTAGCTGAATGGCAGACAAAAAGCTTTGCTGTTTGGATGCAAAATGGCCTCAACCTCCTTTAGATCTCATTTCATCTGCTGCTTTGTGGGTCACCTGAGATGACCCTCTGAGATGTGACCTGAGCATCATCCTCCATTCTTCTCTTTCCTTTACCCCATATCCAGTCAATTTCATGGACATTTTGTGCTTAATCTCTCTCACACTTTTTCCTTCCTCTTCACAGTTAGCACTCCTGTCTAATTCACAATTTAACCTCATCTATTTCAGCAGCCTGGTATCCTGCTTTCTAAACTAGTTGTCCTCAAATCCACCCTCCATGTCCCTGCCATAAATATCTAATTAACCTACTTTCAGGCACAGCATCTCCTATGATCTCAGCCTCACCAATTTCTTCTGCCTTACTCCATCTCCCCTTTTGGTTTCTAGCAAATAAAATTGCTTGTACTTGTAGCTCCTTTCTCTTTCTCACCAGCATGTTGATGTCCATAGTATTTCTTCTTACTGCACTGCTCCTCATTAGCCCCCACTTTATGTCCCTAACTCCAGGCCCTCCGCAAGAATTGTCTTAGATATGACTTCCCCCAGAAAGCCTTCCTGTTTCAACCTTCTCGCCAACAGGTGAGTTGGGCACTCCTCTGTGCTTCCATAATAGTTAGTGTACACCATCACTGTTTGACTTACTACACTGCAGTGTATCTCTCTTCACTTATAGGAAAATGTTGGTTCACTTTTAAGTAGGATGTTTATTTTTTACATTTAAAAATGTTAAGGCATTTTGATAGTAAGCAGGGCACAGAAGCCAAGAGAAACACTATATTGTTATTTCCTTCTTATCTCAATGTAAGGGCAAGTATGACAAGCTAAAACTACAGAAGTAAAACCATAACACATAAGGAATTTTTTCAAATAAGGATGCCCAGACAAAAGGCCCTGGTTGGAGTTAAATAAGCGAGGCCTTTTTACATAGCATTTCAGGGGAGCATCCGTTCTCCAGGGATCATCCTTAAATTGTGTGCTAGACATGTCACTTGCCTGACCTAGTCCTGGCACTGCCAAATGAGCACAGAAATAAATATAAGACCTATTTAAGATTTGCACAAAATGATCACATGAGAGTGAAATCACTTATAAATGGACAAGGAAGAAAGAAAACAAGAGCAAAAGAATGGTTTTTGGGTAGGACTTGGGGTTGGGAGGTGTGTGTGCTCACCTCTGGCATGGAACTGACTTCATGCACCTGGCCGATAAGCTTACAGTAGGACTGAAAAAGCAGCAGCAGCTGGAAGTGTAGCTTATATAATCTCTGACACAGTTCCAATTGCTAAAGAGAGAATTTGCATGGGAAGACAGTTATTATGCATCATTCTTATATAACAAGTAAAATCTTGATGGAGACAAATACATCTTTTTCAAAATCAAGAAAACATAACTAGCTGTTATCTTTCTAAATAAAGCAGAACAATAAAACCCAGTCAACAAATATCAGTGAGAAATTCACAGTATCGTATAGAATAAAATAGCTGCTGAAAGATGACTAATTAGAGTAAAGTAGTAGCTCTAAAGGAATTGAGTGAACTGCCATATTTCCATTACATTTGCCAGTTAAATATCTGCAGATTATAGCTGTGGTTAATTTTTTAGGAGCTATAAACTTGTTTTTAAAAGCAAGGAATGTTATTAATTAAATGTATGTTTGAGAGGCAAAACATTGTCATTCTAGGTGTTAAGTTTATAAATTCAGTAGACTCTTGGGCTATTACTCTTGTGTGACAGATCTGGCTGCTATTTAGGGTGCAGATGCTCATCCTAAAGTCTATGCAAACACAACAGTCACATGATCCTCTAAGGCGCTATGTTTACTTTACTGATGATGCTTCTACTCAGTGCTCAACAAATATTTGTCAAATTAAAGTAAAATGAAAAGGGACCAGATTTGCTCTCCAAAAGGGACCAGAAGTACTTATAAAAATTGTAAAAATATTCAAAACTTTCTGTGGGAAGAATATTAAAAAAATAGTCATACAATATGGTCCTTGAGCCCTGTAGATACCTCTGGAATTTAAATATTTTCCTTATACATTTTTTTATACAATGAGGAAAAAAATAAACCATGAAAAATTCCTACATTCTACTCTTTGAACTATATCTGCTTAGGCTGGCCTCTAAGCATTGCCCGATTTATTTCAAGAATGGGTTAGTGCCTAGGTAGTAGAGGGGATTCTGCAAAAGGTACAGAAAAACCTTCTTTACAAAGAGGTTCATGGCTCACCAGTGACCAGTGAAAGTGGGTTAAATATGTTGCTTAAGCTAAACATTTCACTGTTCAGTGTTCAAATGTGGTTAAGGATAAATAGGCCTTTCTTTTACTAATAGACTATAAAGAACTCAGCTTAGAATTGAACACTCCCCAAATCAGCGTAAGAAGAGAAATGAAAAAAAATTTAAATTTAGGTTTTAGGTGGAATATTCTATTAAAAGCATTATTAACAGACTTTTGATCCTATTTTTTTTTGGATTAATTAATTACATGCTAAGACGATCTGAATGAAACTCACTTTCTCCTCTAATCCTTTACTGGCCCTTAGGGGAAAGATGATTCTACTTTTATTTATTTGCTCTCTCCATGCTGGTAACCAGCCTAGTTTAAAGATATAGCTACACACTAGTTAACCCAAACTAGATTTTTTATTGTTTTTGTAAAGCATTTAATTTACGATCATTTAAACTTTTCTTTGTGAAAACCTTTAAAAATCTGGTATAAAAGAAAACTGCCAAAGACTTGCAGATAAACAAAAAAGTACTTAAAAAATGTTGCCTTCACAATTTAGGGTGAAACCTAGCTATGAAAACTCTTGACTTTCCTAAGTTACAGATAATAACAGTTATTACTCAAAATATTCCACTGATAGTATGAGAGTTCATAGCAACATAGGTTTCTAATTAGGGACAAAAGCAGCCTGGAATGCTACTAATAAACTGCATGTCTCAGACTACCAAATAAAACAAAATGAAATGAAAAAGGGAAAACATGCTAGTAGATATAATAGTAACAGTAAAAATAAGATTTGTTATGGGTCCATGCCTAAATGGACAAAGTATGAAAGAAAGTTAACTTACTGCAAGAGATTCCATTTGCTACACAGCAAGCATGGCACAGGAAACAAAGGAAAGGAAAGAAAGTACAGGGTCAGTGTAATGCATGCAACAGAAAGCACGGCCCTCTTCCAAGAGCAGAACCGTCAGCAGTATTAGCATTGCTGGCCCAAACTTGATAAATGGTTGCAAATGTTGAACCCATTCAACATGCACAGCGACCAGTTAAAAACAAGCTCTAATGGGAAATGTATCATTGAAAATATATTTCGTAATCTTTTAGATTTTGATTATTAGTTGGTTTAGATTTTGTCAATCTTGGAGACCAGAAGTTAAAACTTTTATTGCTTGAAGATTTTAGTGTATAACTGTAATATGTGAACATACTAAAACCGTGAGACCAGCTGAGTTATGTGAAGAACTAAAGCTCCAAACACATGATACTACTAATATATGCTAGTTAAGGTAGAATTTTTAATGTTTTGGCTTCACATCTGCTAAACCATGACCATCTGATCAACATAGAATATAATTAACAATCTCAGTGGCATTTTCTTTAGAGTCAGATTGCCTTCCACATTGAGAATTTTTTTTTTTTTTTTTAGGACTGCTAGACATTGTCATTTTAAAGGACCAACACTGTATACTCTCAAACAAGTGGAGATATGACAAGTAATTTTCTTGTATTTCATTTTTTATAGTGTTTTCCCCCCAGTAGACAATATCCTAAAGTAATTAAGAACTGAATGTTAGTCTAAAATAATATAAATTTGTTAACTGGGCCATGTTCAACTATGGCTATTTTTTGGTGTCACCATATCATAACCAAATAATTTGTTTAAGGAATGGGTATATGGTAAGAGATAAACACAAACTGACAGAATATTTAAAAAAAAAATTAGGCCATTGCTAACTATGGGTCAATATGTCGGTTCTGAATTTTTGAAATATTTAAGCACCCATCTAACCCAGTTTCTAATCCTTGACAACAACAACAAAAAAATCATTATTTTAAATGTCTTTCAAAAAAAAATCTCTTGGTTATCAATGTATTGAACTTAACATGAGGTAAAGTGATAAGAAAAAGAACCTATCACATTATTTATTAATTTCTACAAATATAAATAAAGCATCACCAAATGTGCAGAGTGAAGCAAGTGCAGAGTAAATTACATGGTTTCCTGTTAAAAAATAATTGCTTTTCCAAAAGCAAGGTTGTAATTCAAGAAGGTCATCAAATCTGTTAAAGTAAAATCTTCTCTGTTCAACGAAGGCAAATGAGACTTTCTGACTCCAGCTCGGTGCTAAGGAATTTGTCAATAAATTCTTCCCACTCAGCTCTCAGGGCACAGAATTGTGTTTCTTGGGAGATGGCCAACTTGATGAACACCAGTTCTCAGTGTCCTTCTTAAACTCTCCTTGTTTGGTAAGCTACTCTAAACTGATTTGGTATTTGTTATCTCAGAACTTTTCCATTCCATAGGCTAATTTTCTCCAAAAAGATAGTGAAAAATGCCTTTCCTGAAGCCCATTTAATGACAAATGTTAAACTTTTCACTCCCTGTGCTAATGTTTTCCTATATGGGGGTTTAAAAAATTACTCCTTTAGTCTTTATGAACATATCTGTATTTCGGTGACTTAAGTTCCTTTTGAAAATGTGAGAATGTCACTGTTTTATTTGGTCACAAGGATTTTCTTCAGGCTCTGTTCCTTCACTCTTGATAGGACTTAATAAATTGGATTTAGTTTTTCCCAAGATGAGAAAAAAAAAAATCAAGAAATCAAGGCATTAAGAACTGATTACAGTTTAGCTGAAAGTCCAGAATAATCTAATTCTTCTTGAATTAGCACAGCCACATCTTGTTTCTGTGTTGTGCTTTGAAATGGGGTCTTTGCTTCTGACATAGCTAGTTGGGTAAAAATCAGAAATTTTCAACATGACAGAAGACGAGCTACAGTGTACTACAATATATTAGCTGGTTTTTCTCCCATCATACTTAATTTCTGAAAGTCACTGTTTAAACTAAGTAACATAAAATTCAGACAATTTAGTCTTAAGTTGAAGCTTTCCTTCTGAGTTATCCATAGAGGCATCTAATCCTAGGCAGGTTATGACTAATATGGACTCACCTATTACTAATATCACTTGGGTCTGGTGCAATGATGTATTATGTTTGTTGAGTAGTTTTTTGAACATTGGTGTAGGGGCAGAATTGGGGCACTGAGCAGGTTTTCTGATCCAGCAGACCAGGTAAAGGAGGAGTGAGAGAGTCCTAGAGCCCTCAGTGGCTTTTGCAGGCTTTTATTAAGATATACCAGGCATATGGCAAGCAGGGGTGCTGGGGGGCCAGGAGGCTGGCAGGCCTATCTGGGCTCTCCGGCCTTCTGCTTCTCTTCTTCTCTCAGCTTCCGTTTGTTCTTGGCTTCTGCTGGCGTCCCCATGATGCCGCCCTTATAAACTCAGTCTCTCAGCCCAGGTGTACCCACTCCAGGTGCCCGCCAACAGGCATGCATTCAGGATCACAGGGTTCCCTCATTTATCCTAATGGTGGGAGGGCAGAAAAGCCTGATACTTTTATCTTACCCTACAATTGGCCATGAATATCTTTCAAAATTTGAAAGATAAATGCCTTTAAACCTATGATATAGACTATACAACTTCAGGTATTTACTATTCTCAAGAAAACTTTAATTTCATGAGACCTTTTCTTTGTCAAAATAGGAAAGAGGATTTCACATAGAAATAAAGCCTGACTACACCTGAAGGATGAAGTTTCATAGGTTACAATTAACTGGAGAAATATTTTGTTCCACATTTAACTTGCGGTTCAATTTGTATTTAAGAATAGAGGTTACTGGCTTCTAATTGATAGATTATGCAGGGTTATGAAATACATAACTGAGAGGGTTACTGTACAAAAGACCCTAAAGTTGGAATGATGATTGGAATATAGGATAAACTGCAGTAGCACTAAATGCAAATTATTGGACTTGTATCCAGAGTCAAATGTTCAAGTTGCTGAAAAATATCTGTTGAATTGTGAATACGTCAGCTGAAATCACATATAATAAGCGGAAACATCTCCAGCTTTTCCAGGGTGGGCTTTGCAGAACTGGAAGGTGAGTTGTGTTAAGCAGTTGTGCAGCTGAGATTGATATTGCTGTCTGAAAACCTGAGTTGAGACTCAATGCCCCTCTACATTTCCATTTAACTTAAACTATCCACTAGTAACCATTTGAGTGAATTCCACAGGAGATGGACAGGTTAATGGAAACCATATTCTTAATTAGAATGCTGACTTTAAGAGAAAAAACTGGTAAAGCAGTGTTTCCTGAGTGAAAGTACTCTCACAAGAGCAACTCACACTCCTTGTTTTATGTTCTATTAGTGTAGGTCATCCCTTAATTTTAGGAGAATTGCTATCAACAATCACCAAGAAGCCAAAATAATTTACTATTCATGCCTGTCTTTAAAAATAAAAAAGCTTACATTCAAAAATTTCCCCAAGTATTAAAAACATTTTTCTTAGAAACAGCATTTGAGAAATCTCCAAAAAAAGTATTAAATGTTAAATCCCACACTTCTCTTGGTGAGCAAGATCAGCAGATAGGTGCTTTCATCTCATATGTATGTATGGAGATGTTTCTCACATAGGCAAGGAATAACACTCCCATTTACCTTGAAATACACAGCAATCTAGCTAGCTTTCACTCTCCCATTGTGTGTGTGCGGGGGAGATTGGGGGAGTGTCTTAGGTACAGAGCATATTTTTCTAATTACAAAAAAAGCAACAGTCCAAGCATTGTGATGACTGTCACCTGGCTCTTACCCTGAGTACAGGGTGGGGATGGTGGAAGGCAGACTAGACAAGTCATTGTTGGAGGAAGGCAGGTCCAGTGTTGGTAGCTCTTATTTTTTGGAGCACTAGAAATTTTGTTTTGAATTTATGTGTGAGCAATTTAAACTTTTTTAAAAAAGATTTATTTATTTATGCATACAAGAAATGGGGTACAGGCCAGAGGTGCAGGGGGAGGGGTGAGAGGATTCACCAGAGATAGAGTGGGGAGCAGAACAAGTGGACTGACTGAAAATCACTGCTGAGGGGAGCAGCAGGCGAGATAGGAGAGGTCTGCTGTGCCATGTGGGTAGCTCCCTAGCCGGTAGGGGATAGAACAACTGCTGCAGAGGCTGTGGACAGCTTCATAGTGCTGTTCTTAACCCCTTGCACCACCAGGGAGGCCCAATTTTAACTTTTAAATGTTAGATCAATTAAAAAAGGAACACTGTATGAGCTTAATAAAATACATCTGTAAATTGTTATGGCTTATAGGCAACCAATGTGCAACTGTTCTTCATAATTTGATATCTATAACTTCATGCTGAGAATAGAAGAAAAATTGGAAAATACAATAATCAAAACCCAGCAGAGTTATACTCGCTTCCACAAGCTATTCCATGGCAACTTCTTACTCATGTCCCCTGTTAAGAATGTTAAATGTTAAAGCACACGTGTCTCTGAAATAGAATATACATATGTAATAATTGCTTGCACATTAAACTTGCAATTTACTTCCAGACATAGATTCTGCAAGTTGTAAGTCACTTCCTAGCCCCATTCCACATGGTCCCATGCAAAGGGTGCTCAGAATAATTGGTCACATCGAACTATTACAGAAGACAGAAATCTCATGGAAAAAAAAGGAAACTGGAGAGAATCACTTGAGGGTAAGCAGTGTGTGAGGCCAAACATTTGTTGGGTTTTTGCCTTGGAAGTCTCATCATAGCTCTCATCAGCAATAACTCCACCAATTTTAGATATAAGATTAACATTTAGATGGACTGACACTATCATTTCTCCTCAAGGCCCATCTCGACTATGTAAAGATTTACTCTCAGCATGCTTTTGTAACCCATTTTCAGACTTATGTGCCTGTTAGCAGCGAAGCAAACAAACATTTCCTCATTTTTACATCCCATAATATACTTAGGATACCTCAAGTTCAACATAAGTTTAGTTAAGGCCGCTGGAATTAGAGTTTGTGGTTTGAGCCACATGCTCAGTGGTCAAACTAATTCCAGGGTCTACTAACACAACAGAATTTAACCAAGTACTGTAACCAGATGATTTGCAAAAACCACCCAGCCTTGCTTGACTTACTAGATAGTCAGTCACTCTCATTAGGTGGTGCACAGCTTGCCTTCCAGACCAGTGTCGGGGCTCAGAATTGTCACATACAAAGGAATGAAAGCATCCTCTTCAGGACATTTGTTAGTTGTCAACCAGTATGGGCATAAGCCACTCAGAAAAACTCTGATTCACTGAGCTAATACCAGTCTGGCTTGTTTTACAAAAACTTTGGGAAACACCAGACTGAGTAGTCACACTTCAGTTGATTCTTTTGATCTTGTAGCTCTAAAAAGCCCCACTTTCATTACTCCTGGGCATTTTTATGCAGATTTCTAAAAACACATTAGACATTTAGATGTATACTGGAAATTATTCTGTAGCTTTTCCTATGTGTCTGTGTTGTCTCCAAAATTAAAGTTAGAGAGAATGTAGGCACAGGTGGAAAGAATGCACTTTAGCCTCTTATCTTACATATTCTTATCTGCAAAATTGAAAAAATCCTTCAAAGGATTGTTATAAAGGATCAAATGAGATATACGAGCTTGAAAAATATTAGTTTCATCTTTCCACATTTGTATTTTCAATGCTTTATTATAATGCTAACAGAGTTGCCACATATAAATGAATGGATAAATGAATTTTAAAAACAAGAAAGCGATGGGAAGAAATAAAGTCTAAAAAAATAGAAGGGAAGAAAGAAAGGGGTAGAAAGAGATGTGAGAAAAAATATATAGGAGTAAGAAATATGAAGATTAAGCAAAAATAATAGAGATCTTCCTTAGAGGGAGACGGAGAAGAACCCAGGGGGTAAAAAGGGAGTAACTAACAAAACAACAGAAATAAATTACAAGCACAACAGAAACACATATGTGAAAATTGAACTGTTTTGGAACTAGGATAATTTAATTGGAATGTGAGGTTATCTCAGAGCTAACCAAGAAGCTAAACAAATGACAAATTATAGATTTGGTTTTAAAAATCCGCACTGTATTAATGAATTTTCTTTACTGAGATTTTATTATAGAGATTATAATGGAATTTGATGATTGGGGCAAATGTTTAGACAATTAATTACTTTCATATTCCACAACACATACTATATCATGAATTGGAATTTTAAGTCAGAACCTGGTAACTGTTCTCTGGATTGAATTTTTTTTTTAATAGCAGAATATAGAGGAGGGAGGATTGAGTCTGGAATCAGAAGGTATGGTGATAAAACCTGAAACAGGTAATATTTTATTTTTTAAAATATTACTTCTTCTGGGGTATGCTGATGGCACAGATTATCCAGTGAAAATCAGAGTCACAAAACTTCTGAGCACATCACAGGTGTGTATGCAGAGAATGATGGAAATGCACCTTCAGTATGCATTATGAGAGATATACCTTGTAATGCCATTAACCACATTTAAAAAATATAACAAAAATAAATCATTTGTTATGTATATTTGTCTGTTACCAGACAAGCTATATTTCAGCCTATCACTTATCAGCCATGGAACCTTGTATAAGTCAAGCTTGGTTTCCTCCTCTGTAGAACAGTGCTAAAGCTGCCAGCCCCACCTCTCATGCAAGGGAGGATCAGATGACTCAAGGGATAAGAAAGTTCTCTGTAAGCCACAAAGTGAAATCTACGTGTGTCCTCCAGCAGGCAGAGATGTGGAAATGCAAACCACACTTCAATACTCTCTGGATATTTCTCAGTCGTGCAGTTTGCATGTTCAGTCTCCAGTCTCTTCACCAAAATGAATCAAGCCACTTCCTCCCTGGGGACTCACCAATGGCATGGGTAATTACTCTGAGAACAGCAGACTTGTTCAAAAACAATGACCAAGCTGGAAATGAACAACTGGTACTTGCTTGAAAATTTTTACCCCGAATTCTATTTGGTTCTTTTTATCTTAGTAATACATTGTTTCTAATACAAGAAGGTGATTTCTCACCATCTACAAAATGGGTGATCTGAAATACTTTGCAAGTAGTTTTGTTTGTATTCTAGGATGTATTAAGGATATCATTTTCTCTACCTAGATTGAGCAGCAGCAGGCTTCTAACTTGTGTTCCCTAATCCATTCTTATCCACTTCAATCTATTTTTGTTTTTTTTTGATTAGGGAAAGCCCTAATCCAATTATACTCACTTGCTAAAAACCTTTCAGTTGATTACATTGCTGATAAGATAAAATCCCAATCCCTGCATGGGCTGGCTTCTGAGGCTTCTTCAGACTCTTCTCAAACTTCTCTTCATGCTGCTTTCTGCATGCCCAGACACAAGGGTTTCTCTTCAGTTTTTGCGAAGGGCCAGGGTGAGGCTCTCTCCTACCTCAGGGCCTTTACACATGCTCTCCATTCATTCCTCTCACTTAGCTCAACAGACCTTATATTTGAGATCTCTCCTTAGATGACACTTTCATGGAGGTGCCTTCCCAGAACCTCCCTTCACATTTCATCATGCTGAACTCAGATAGATTTTCTTAGTTTACCATTTTTACAGATTGACACATGTATGATTTTTTGATTATCATCTGTCTCCCTGATAAGACAGAAGCTTCATGAGGGCAGAGGCTTTCTTACTGTTCACTATTATAAACACCAGGTGGGCCTTAGGGAAGGCAGTCAGTAAATAGCTCCAGAATGAGCTTTAAATGCTTTAAATCCATTCATGCTGCTCTGCCCAATTTCCTTTACATTATGGGATACATTTATAAGTAAGCTGGTGTGTACTTAAAGCAATTCTAAATAAGGGGAAAAATCTATTAAAATGTTGCTGAACGGTCAACAGAGACTTTCTTCATTGAAGAAACAAAGTGGCTAAGTAAAAACTTAATGAAATTTGGTTTTCTATTCTGAGGAACAGATTTATTAGGGAATGATTAGTATAGTTAGACAGTATCCAGCAAAGTGGTTATTTTGATACCTCTACTTTTCCAAAAAGGAAAACACTCCCCTCTCCCAAATCCCATCAACACACAGTCATGCTTGACTTAAATGTCTTTCTCTCTTACTCTTTGTTTCATATAAATGCATAGGACGACTCATACTGCCTCTTCCTTCTCATTCTAGGATGTTCCACACTGCTTGGGTTGATCAAAACCAACACACAATGTCAGATTCCAGAAAAGACAAATTCCAACAGGCTTTTATTACCTTTTCTTCTGAGTCCCCTGGTTGACATGTAATCACGCCATCTCTTGATCCTCCTGCAAATGTTGCCTTGCAATTTGCAAGCCACTGTTGTCGGAAAGAAATACAGATACATGTAAATTCAGCAATGTCCTAAGAATATTTTTATCATCAATTCTCTCAGGGAACATTGATTGTTTCTATTCACTGTAAAATAAAATTCTGCTAAGATGACTTTGAAAATCCTTTTATGGGCTAAATATTAACTATTTGAAATGAAAATAGTCAGTTACAATATAATTTCAACTTTATGATACATGAACTGGGAGAATGGTCTCCCAGACCATTCTTAATTTATCTATATGTTTAAAAGAATTAGTATAATGTTAGAAACCTTTCGTATCACCGGGTTTAGAAGAGAGGACCAATACTCCCTCATAGGTTGGGTGATTCTGGACAATGTAATCCGACTCATGATATATGTACTTCTCTGTTATGTCATGGGAGCTTCTACAGGGCCAGTCAACTTTACTGCGTACAAAAGGCTATTATAATAATGGTTGAGTTATTTAGAGATTCTGCCACCCTTAAGCATCAGGGAATGTAACTAATAAAGATGTGAAAAGAAACCTTAGGAGAGAAAACGAATAAACATTGAAGAATTGAAATTCACACCTGACATTGACAGTTTGGTCCTTCATCAACCAGAAAGGATTATTTTTTTTAACTCATGACTGAAAGGCTGGGAAATAGTGACCAGTAAAGAGCCACAGAAATAGAAGATAAAGGGAACAGTTATCAAAATATGAGAACTCTGGCCTTGAACAGATCATGAGATCATTAATAAGAATAGAAATAAACAAAAAAATTCTAGTAACTTTACAATGAGTGTCTTCTATGGATGAGACACTGTGTTGGACCCTTTACTCATGCTATTTCTATTTTAATGCAATAGTGTGGTTAAAAGCACCTTGGATTTCACAACATGTGAGAGGCTAATGGCAATTGCTAGGGTAGTTGTGAGTATTAATGACATAATTTAAGAGATTTGGGTCTTATCAGGTTGTTGGACACATAGAAAGGACTCAGAAAACTATAGTTGCTATGACTCATAATTGCTATATCCTTATAATAATTCTGCAAATTATTAATATCACCATGTTATAGAAAATGAGTGTGAGATGAGAAGAGGTAACTTGCTCAGAGTCACTAACCCCTAAGTAGTTGAGCAGCAATTTTACCCCTTTTGTTTTGTTTCTCTATATTCCACATGTGTGAAATCAGAAATACTACTCTTAAGTTTCCCACCAATTCTTTGCTTGAGATAAAGTAAATCTGCACACACATTTGTCTTTTATAGCTAATTAATTTTTTTATTAAAAATTTTTATTTTCTTACATCTTTGTTCATTTTTGTACAGTGATGATTTCTCCCCTCAGGTGTAGTCCCTGTAAATCTCTCACTACCACATCACCCGTGAACACCACCCTAGTTCCTTGTGCTCCTTCCTCCCCTGTTTTGACTCCTCTTCCTCCCTGTCCCCTGCTGTATTCCTCAGATCCATAGTTTGCCTCCAAGTTTTGTCTTTTTTTTTTTTTTTGACACTTTGTTCGGTTTCCCTATGTTCCTCCTGTAAGTGATACCACCTGATATTTTTTTTTCCCTTCTGACTTATTTCACTGATCATAATCCCTTCTATGAGCTGCAATTTAGACCCAAGTCTGACTGACTTCAGCATCCATGCCCTTCCTACATTGCCTGGTGTGGGAAGTGCTCCATAGATATTACACACAATTACTTGTCAGATCAAGGGGTTTCTATGGAGGGTTTTTAGGTCATTTCTGTCTCTAAAATATTACAGCATGGATCAATGAAGCAAGAATCCAGTAGAGACCAGGAGCTGAGACCAAGAAAAATTATGGGGACAAGGAGAAACAGCTATCAAAAGTGGCTAAGAAGAGGGAGATGAGATCCACCCAACGGGTTTTCAGGGAGGCTAACAGTGTAGGAAATAATTAACAATTTAAAATATCTGAAGAGGGCCTCCCCGGTGGCGCAGTGGTTGAGCGCTGGGTTGCGAAGCTGCCCGCAGCCTCTGCAGTGCCGGTTCAATCCCCGGCTGCTCCCCGGCCCCCGGAGGAGGGTCCCACATGGTGCGTAGACCTCTCCTGCCGCCCGCTGCTCCCCTCAGCAGTGTACTTCGGTCCTTCTGCCTGCTCTGCTCCCGCTCTGGCTCTGGTAAATTCTCTCACCCTCCCGTGCTTCTGACTGTACCCAGTGCATGTATAAACAAACAAACAAACAAATAAATAAATAAAACATACCTCTATAAAAAAATAAATAAATAAAATATCTGAAGAAAAGAAGTTATAACTTATGTAGATATCATTATATATATATTCCATAATATTGAAGTAATATTGGTAGTTCTACCACCATTAAATTGGAATAGCAATGAGTCTCTTAGGTCAATCAAAACCCCTTCTAGGGCCTCCCTGGTGGCGCAGCGGTTGAGCGCTGGGTTGCGAAGCTGTCCGCAGCCTCTGCGGCGCCAGTTCGATCCCCGGCTGCTCCCCGGCCACCGGAGGAGGGTCCTACATGGCGCGCAGACCTCTCCTGCCGCCCGCTGCTCCCCTCAGCAGTGTACTTCAGCCCTTCTGCCTGCTCTGCTCCCCGCTCTGGCTCTGGTGAATTCTCTCACCCTCCCGCGCTTCTGACTGTACCCAGTGCATGTATAAACAAAACAAACAAATAAACAAACAAATAAAACATGCCTCTATTAAAAAAAAATAAAAAAAAATTAAAAAAAACCCTTCTACAAGCGGGCACACTTGGTTTTAACTGAACACAAATACTCAGATACATGAAAACTTACTGAGAGAGTGGCATCTTTTCTGTTGTTGTAAGTATCCAAATATTCTTGCAGTTCTAAAACACTGAATTTGAGCTTGTCCAAAAGTCCACAAGAAAGGAGCTAAAGACAGGAAAATAATTTGTATTAGAACAACTAGACAGGTACCAAGACAAAGACATGGCCACACAGATAGAAAAGAGAAATATATTTAGAAGTAATGTAAAATAGGGAGCAGTGATATCTATTTTAATAAGCTGCAAAATTTATAATTTCGCTCCAATACCAGGAGCACCTGTAATTGAATACTAGCTTGCTAATCAAAATCTCCCATGAAAAATCCATTTTTCTATATCAATATAGACAGATAAATCTTAGCAAGTATTCCATAGATGCCCAAGTGGAGATATAATACCAATTTTATGCATGAATTCTTATCTTTAACCAGTAATACTCCAAGTAGTATGAAGACAGACCTCCAAATAGACTTTCAAACTGATTTTGTATTTAACCTGTACTTTAAATCACTTAGGATAGAATGAGTTATCATAGTGTATTCCCTGCTGCAAGATAGCCAACCACTAATCAAGTTCTCCAAATGATTGACCCTTCAGAGATTTTCAAAATCAATACACATCATCATTGGTTTTAAACCTTGGTAATTGTTCAGCATATGAGGTGGTTCTGTGACATGCATGGGAATGTAAAGAAAAGTAAGGCACCCTTCTTGCCCTAAAAGAGCTCACCAGTCTTGTAGAGTTAGTGTTACATTCATAAGTCATGATTCAGCAGTCATCCAGAGACTGTTCTCATCACTCTTTAGACTCATCCTTTGTATTTTCGGCTGTAAGAATCCATCCAGTGGGTGGATTCAGTGTCTACTTAGATTTAAACATGGGGAAAGTGATGGCATGTTGGGTCTGGATTCCCATCTGGTGGGCTAACCTGGCAGCATAGGGACTGCTAGGTCAACTGAGGGGACTTATCTCACCATATTTGTAGTTGTCAAAGTCATTAGAGGGAAGGTGCTGGGGCATGGAGGGAGCACAGAGGTGGACCTTTCTCCTGAGTTTCTGACATGACTTGGTGTTGGCCTGGGCTGGCAAGGTGTAGTCATTACTCAGCAGATTCAGGCCTTCAGGAGTCACATGACAACACAGCATTGCTCACTAACACTGTATGTGTCTTTAGAACTTATTACAAGACAAACAAGCTTCCCTGAAGTTTCACATCATAAGCTGGACAGGCCATTTGCTGTCAGAACTAGACTGGATACTCACGGTCTCGGCATCCACAAAGAGGGTGGGACATTCAGAGCAGGAGGTGAGCATCTGGGAAGAGCTAACGAACTTGGACCCTATTCCCCGGAGGTTGTCTCCAAGATAACTGGCTGCATCACAGGTTAGGAAGCAGAATCTCTTCTGAATATTCTGAAAGGCAAAACCATTAATGTATATATGACAAAAAAACCCTTTTTTTTTGATTTCTATGAAGATATCAAATGAGCAAAGGTTCTAAGTGTGGTGATAGTGGTGGAGGAGGAGATACAGAACAAGTATTTGTCTTAACTAAATAATCACCAAGCGTGGGCAAAGTTTCTTGTTAAATTATCATTTTCCAAAGTGTAGATGCCCATATAATCTTTTAAATAAGTACTTCTTTTCTTTTTGCTGCTGGGCAATGCTGATTGTCAGCTTGAGTCTTCCTAGCCTAATCTTCATATCAGAAGTTATAGAGATTACTGCAATGTGGATGAAAGAAAAAAGATCATGAGATGTAACTCTTTTCTAGTTCCCTAGATTGGAGTTCTCTGAGACAGAGCACTGAAATGGGTCATTTGGGCCTCTGCAGAATAAAGAGTGAATGCTACATGGGACCTAAAATAAATCTTCTCAGATTGATGTCTGTACCTCTGACCTTTAGCTTTGCATACATCAGCTCATTAATCTTCACAACCACGTGAAGAAACTGAGATTAAGAGAGGTTGAATATTTGTTTAAGGTCACTAGGAAGTGACCGAGGTTGATCCTCTCTCTAAATTTCATATTCCTTCCAAAATCCTATAATACTTTCAAAAAGTTGCTGTTCTTCCACATTACCTGAGAGGAGAGAAATAGAATTAGAAGGAATATGATTCACTGTGCCTTGGTCAAGAAAATCTTTAATCCTATAATTCCAACACAATGCTTGTAGCAAAAGAAATAAAATATTTAACCAAAAAGTGGTTCTAGTCCCATGATTGGCTTTCCCCAAAGAGATGTTGTACCTTTTGAGTTATAGACCCTAAGAAGGGCCTGCTTACTCAAAACCAGTTTACTTTTATATTTGAAATCATTTAAGACAGATGATCCAAGTTTTTTCATTTTGCACTTTTTATATAATTCATTTTTTCCCTCCCTTTTCCTTCTACCCGTCTCTTGCTGATGATGATTACAGGGCCTACCTCAATCCAACCAAGTATCACATGATAAACTCAACTGACTCAACCTCTGAAAATGGTTAAGTAGGATTCTGACTTGTTTGTCCATTCATACATCATCATTCAAGTGTATTTAAATGTGGGACTATATAGTTCTTTTTGATTCCTCTGTTTATGACAGTTCTGTTTGTGATGGTAAAAATAACGTCAAAATGTTAAGAAATCATTTTTATTATAGGTAAATAGGAAGTTGAAAGAAAATAAAAGAATAAAAGACATCCATAATCTCTCCATCCCAAGAAAACTACAAGAAATGTTAATGTATAATCTTCACTACTTTCTAGGCAATAAAACCAAAAAGTAGCTTTAAATGCGGTACACAGGGTCAGTTAACTCTGATGGGGCTTGAAGACCTTTGGTGTTTCTTTCATAGCATGGCATGTTTCTCTCTCTCTCTTTTTGAGAGGAATTTGCACACCAAACAGGCATACATAAAAATAAGCCTTCAAAACACTAATTAGAAGTAGAGCTTTCTCTCTTTAGTTCAGTAGTTGTTGTATGTTATGGTAGTAACAAGTGAAATTTGATGGTGTTCATCTGAGATGGCCACTTAGAGCCCTGTGTGCCCTCATCTGGCCAGATAGAGTACTGCAGCCCTCTGGAAGTGGGGCATTTGCTTTCAGTTTGCACTAAGATACTGTATGGACTAGCAGGCTGTGGTGTACACATGATAAGCAAAGAATGACTGTTCCTCTGTTCAGAAGCAGCTACTGGGAGGGTGCTGGGAAAATTGGAAGGCCACATGCAAAAAAAAAAGAAGTTGGATCATTCAGAAAAATCAATTATAAATGGATTAAAGATGTAAATATAAGCTCGTAATAAACATACAGAAGAAAATATTGGTGATACATTTCATGACATAAATGATAAAGATGTTTTTGGAGAGTGGACCCCTATGGCAAGGATATAGATACAAAAATAAACAACTGGGATTACCTCATATTAAAAAGCTTTTATACATTAAGAGAAAATATAAGTAGACTAAAAAGACTTCCTACTAAATGGGAGAAAATATTTATCTGTTACATAACTGACAGGAGGTTAATATCCAAGATATTAACAATATAAAACTGAAATGATCCAATTAATAAATGGGCAGCAAACCTGGATAGACAATTCACCAAAGAAGTTGTCCAGAAGGCCAACAGAGAGATGGAAAAATGCTCGTGATCACTTTTAATAAGGAAGATGCAGGTCAAAACCATGATGAGCTATCATCTCACACCTGTGAGAGTGGCATGTATTAAAAACACACCTAACAAGTACTGGAGGGGATGTAGACAAAGAGGAACACTTTTATGCTGTTGGTGGGAATGTAAATCAGTGCAGTCATTTTGGAAACCAATCTGGATTTACATTAAAAAACTAAAAGTTGGGACTCCCCTGTGGTGCAGCGGGTTGAGTGCAGCGCTGTGAAGCTGTTTGCAGCCTCTGTCGCGCCGGTTTGATTTCCGGCCGGCCAGAGAGATTCCCACATGGCATGGCAGACCTCTCCTGTCTCGCCTGCTGCTCCCCTCAGCAGTGTATTTCGGTCCTCTGCCTGTTCTGTTCCCTGCTCTGTCTCTGGTGAATTCTCTCACCCTCCCACCCCAGTGCTAGTATAAATAAATAAAAAATCTTAAAAAAAAACTAAAAATTAAAATGCTGTATGACCCAGCAATCCTACACTTGGCATCTAGCCAAACAACATGAAGCCATCAACTGGAAAAATGCTCCACAATGTTTACTGCAGCATTAGTTACAATAGCTAGGACATAGAAACAACCTATGTGCTCACTGACAGAGGATCAGGTTAAGAAGATGTGGTGTAACCACACAATGGAATACAATTCAGTCCCTAGGAAAGAGGAACTATTCAGTGCCTTTTACAGTAAGATGGAAGCAGTTTGAGGGAATTATGTGCAGTAAAGCAAGTCAGAACAACAAAGACAAATACTGGACATTTACATAGTAGATGATTCAGCAAAGCAAAACACTTAAAAAGACAAGCAGACACTAATAAATCAAGTAAGATTTCTGAGGATGAGTGGGTGGGAAGAGGGAAAATTATCAAAAGGGTATAAAGGATGGTGGAAGGGAAAAATGAACTATTTAATTAAGAAAAAAAATCAACTGCCAATATTTAAAAAATAAGAGATTTTTCACAAGGCTGTTATAAAATTCTCATCGCTACACTGGCGATACAGTCACCTTTAGAGAAGTGAGGCATAATTTCTGAAGCACTTACACAGCTTATAGGTAGCTAAACTAGGGTTCACAAAAGAAAGGAAAAGAGAAACAGAAATGAGTAAGAGAGACATAGGAGAGCTCTAAGAGAAAGGTGAGATGGACGATAATCTTGGCAAAAGATACCATTTAATGATCCTAATGTCAAGACTGCCTAGGATTGCTGACAATAAAGGTTAGCATGGTAGAAGTGGCCATGGCAGAATAAACCACTTGAGGGCAACATCTTCACAATACTAGTTTGAGATGGCTGAATACAGGAAGTTTGACCAGAAGAAATGATAAAGGCCACAGAGGGTGGTTGGAGAAAACAATATGAACCCAGAACAAAACAGCAATCCTTTCTTACATTAGATGCCAGCTGGCTCCCCTGCGAGACCACATTTTTTTTTTTTTAAGATTTATTTTTATTTATGAAAGGCTGGGGTACAGGCCAGAGTCATGGGAGGGTGCGAGGATCCACCAGAGACAGAGCGGGAAGCAGAACAGGCAGACGGACCGAAAGCACTGCTGAGGGGAGCAGCAGGCGAGACAGGAGAGGTCTGCTTCACCAATGTGGGATTCTCCCTGGCCGGCCAGGAACTGAACCGGTGCTGCGGAGGCTGTGGACAGCTTCACAGTGCTGCACTTAACCCACTGTGCCACCGGGGAGGCCCATGAGACCACATCTTAACTCTGAGTGAGCGCCGTACCTTAAACAAGGAGGAGAACACATGAAATGTATACACAGCACAAGAACCGTCTGAGTCGCACATGAGCTGGTTGATGTGGCTGCGCCAGGCTTCCTCAGCGTCGTCACAGGCTGTGGGCTGAAACGCAGCAAGGATGGCCGAGAAGAAGGGTGAGGGAGGGGGCGACACTCCCCTGTCTCCTTCTCCAAAGCTGGAAAAGATGAAAACAACTATGTCAAGAAGTGACATCCTTCCTCATCCCTTCCTGGGTGGTACAGATGCTCACCCCTAGTCAGCTGAGTAGGGAGTCCATTGTTCTCACTCCTCCCTTTGAGGCTGAGTTGAGAACCTGACTTTTATTCAAAGGTCTCTGGAATTTCTGTGATTCTTTCAATTCTGATTTCCTTACAAAGACTCTGAACCTCATTTAGCCTTCAGCAGCTGTCTCTCATTCTCCCAGCTGGCCACTTCCCAGACACAATAAATACTGTTTCCTGTGCTTTGGCACTTTCATTGTTCTTATGAAAAATTACACACTCCTATGTTTGTAGCAGCACTATTTACAGCAGCCAAGATAGGGAAATAGCATACATGCCCCCAAACAGATGAGTGGATCAGTAGATGTGGTACATATACACAATGGAATATTATTCAGCAATCAAAAAAGACAAATTCATGCCATCTGCAGCAACATGGATGGAACTGGAAGGGATTATGCTAAGCAAAATAAGCCAGAAGGAGAATGACAAATACTACATAGTGTCACTTATATGTGGAATATAGAAAAACTGTACAAAGTGTCAAAGACAACCAGCCTGTGAAAGCTGACCATAGATCTGTAACTTTCAGAGAGGCACGGGGAGGAATGAGAAAAGGGGAGAGCACAATGGACTACGGTGGAGACTATGGGGCTTTGGTGATGGGAGGGCGACAGTGACCATACCTTTAGAGAAGTGAAGCATAGTGGGGGAAGCCTATACTGTCAAAGTACTAGCAAGGATGTAAAATAACAGCACAACTAAAAAAAATTATGAAAAAATATTTGAACACTTAAACTTAGTGGAGGGAAGAGTACTAAAGAGCATATGCATAAATGCCCAGAAGAAAAGGGTGGAAGGAAGAAAGGAAATTAAAGAGAAATGCAAGGGAAGGGAGACCGAGAAGAATGCAGAAAGGAGAAAGAATGAATAAAAAGTGAAATGACAAATTCTCCGCCAGGTATTCTCTTAAGCAGTTTCTTTGATAAATAGACACTGGTTACCGTAACAGAAGGCCTTTGTCTACCCATATCAGAGGTTTTTACTTAGTTCTTATTTTCAATGTTCAGAAGAGTGATTTTAGGATTCTGACTTTCTTTTTCTGAAGTAAAGTTGTAGCATATTTATTTGAGATTTATTCTAGATGCTGCAGTAGTGTTTTTATTTCTATTTACTACTCTACTTTCCTATTCATATTCTCCTACTACATCTCACTAGTCTCAGAAACATCAGTAACTAGGCTGATAGCCACCTACTTCTAAAAGAGTCATATTTAGCTTATAAAGAGCCTCTTGTTCTGCTCTTCTGAATAAAAGTAGAAAGAACTCATTTTGAAGACTTGCCAATCCTGTTTATCTTCAAACTTTACAAGGTCTGCACTGTGTCTCCAGCCTCCCTTGACTTTTTAAGTTAACTCAAAGTTTTTATGAATTCCTACAGGAGTATGCTTTTTGGTTTCACATAAGGCTGTGCTGGGGTTGGATGATTTCAACCCACTGAGAGGACTCCAAGTTATATGTCATTTCAGACTCTTTCAGCGCAGCTCTCAGCAATATGAGATAGAGGGAACATAACACAATGTGCTATATGTACTGTACAGTCATTTCCACCAAGGGCTTCTTTACCTTGCAAGAGTGAACTGGTCCATTGCTTGATTGCCTTTTTCTTCTGCCTCAGTCATATCCAGGCTAAAGCTGTCACTGCATTCGAAAGTCGCTGGAAGTTCATTGATGGAACTAGACAGATCATCCTCATGCACGGTGGTATCCTCTTCTTCCTGGACAGCTTCAGCCTGGGAGAATAAAAACAGGAAAGATTTTTTTTAACGTGGATGTAATAAAACAAACATGTATGTATGTATGTGTATGTATATGTATGTATCTCTGTGTAAATATATTTATATAAATAACTGTTCGATTAGGGGAAAAATAAAATAGACATATCCTGAGAGTAATCGAATTGGGAACATTTGTTTTCTAGCTATAATGTGAACAATTTATATAACGAGGCTCAGGAATTCTCTGAATTCCTCTTTGTTCTTTATCTTCTATCCAGCCTTCTACAATAAGTTTGCAAGGAAGCTCTCTGTAGGGTACCATATTAGATCAGGTATAAATGCTAAACTTGGAAAAGACCTCAGAGACCCTCTGGTTGAATATCCAGATTTTATAAGTGAGGAAGTAGATACTCCACATGTGAAAGGTATTTGCCTAATATCAGGAAGACAACCAGAACTGGAGCTGGGACTAGAAACACCACTTTTTCATTCAGAACTCTTCCACTGTGTAACCTGTCTTTTAAAGCAGCCTATCCAGAGTTAACTGTCCAGTATAGAATCCCTTTACCTATGGAAACTAGAATTTAGATCCACCAATGCCTGGCAATGTAGATGCTCAAGAAGAATCTTCAGTGCACATGGGTGACCCCTAGTTTTTCACCAAACTGGCCACACTAATGGCCATTCCATACTGAAAAGCCTCTAGGAAGCATTTACACTTTTATTTTGGGAATGCTCCAAGCTAACAGACATGAGAGACTTTACTCATGTTGCCATAAATGGCTTGTGCACTGAGCAGTAGAATGAAAGGGCCGGCAGAACTGGGATCACTGAGGGGCAGGAAAGAGACATAGCAAGTAAAATGGAAAAAAGAGGCTGGGCTTGAACCTGGGCCAGGGGGAAATCAGCTGGAGAACTGATTGTTCTTCATGAGAGGAAGGAAGGCAACTGGATTACAGACCAGAGATGAGAAAACGAATCACACATACATGTTTCAGTAGTAACTTTCTTAAGACAAAAACAAGATCAAGGTAAATGAGAAATACACATGAATTAGAGCATTATCAAAGGTTGACATCTGGCCACCTATTTAGTAGACGATATTTTGAATCTAGGATTTGAATCTAATATTTTGAATCTAGGATTAATAGGGAAACAGTTAACAGGAATGTTTACAGATCCCTTAGGGAAAACGGTTATCTCAAGTCTTTAAAGAAATTGCTCAAAAATTGCTCAGAGGTTTATCCATATCTGCTTCTTCTTGCTTTTTAAAATTACAGCAGTGCCATCAAGACGGGCCCCTAGTGACTAGTCTCGGTTATTGGTGTGCATAAACTTACTCTGTTAGGGGAGTGCTGAGTTCTTATAAAAACATTTTTTATTATCCTTTTCAATGTCACAGATCTATCAAACACTGCAGAAACCTAGCTCATGTGAAAAACACAGATTTTTAGAAATTCAGCTCAACCTTTCCTTGATAGAATTAGGGGATTTCTGTGAATTTTACTACTTAGGTAGTGCTTTGTATGAAAAAAATATAAATATTGAGAAAATGACTATTCTAAGATTGAGAAATATCAACTGCTAGTAACTTCACATTTATTTCATGCTGCTCTTTTCATGAAATTTAATTTTGTAATTTTAGGGTTCTGGCATTTTAATCTCAGGTAAGTTTTCTTTTTGTTCATTTTGAGGCACAAAATGGACTCTATGAACACTGATTAAAGTCCTTTTGCAATGGGGCAATCTTGGAAATAATTTTTCTTTAAGTTTTAATTGCAGTTTTAGTTGCAATTTGGGTGATTGCCCTTGCTTTAGGTTTAGAGTATGTAGATTTTCCTAGGTTTCAGATCCATTATTAGAATATTATTAGAATAATATTAAAGAATACAGAATAGACAGTATTGTGCTTTTTCTACAAGTATTAGAAAGAATATAATTTCATAAATTTCATTCTATTTATTTTCTCTTTCAGACTTATACTATCATAACCAAAGCTCAGGTTTAAAGAAAACTTCATCCTAATAGCAGTAGTTATTTTGGTATTTCTAGTATAAGAAAATACAGTTCTATGTTGATAAGGATATATGTGAATAGTGTGGGAGTCAACAATTTTACGGATAGGCTCTATTATAAAAAATTTGAGAAATTAATGTTAAAAATATATACATTTTTAGATTTTTTTTTTTAAATAAGGAGATTGGATCCATTACTTTGTTCCTCAGAGGATCTGGCTAGGACCGTCTGTTTTGTGAATCTGGCATAATGCCATGATTGACATTGAAAATTCTGACAGAACGCCAAAATACGAGCATTGAATCAATGTACAAATTGTATAAATGGTTCCTACACAGGAAAAAATTTCCCCCAATAAGGCAGACACCCACATCTCACTTAGCATATTGTCTTTTGAAAGTCATGACAAAGAACAGAGTTTCCTAGTCACAGTGATCTCAGACATACCAACTTGTTTTCCCATTAATAAGCAGTGTTCATGGTATATGGAAAATACAAAATGTGTCATATTAAAAAGACCCCAAATCGACTCCTTTTTCAACCAAAAATAAGATGGCTGCTCAAGTTTGTGAGGGTAAAACAACAAAACACTCAAATCCAATTAACTATGGAAAAGTAGGAAAGAAAAAAGATAAACATAGTCCCTCTACTTAAAACCTTCTAAGAGTTCTCAGAAAACTGGAAGCATTTTTCCTTAAAAAATACAATTATAGGGCCTCCCCGGTGGCACAGTGGTTAAAGTGCTGGGCTGCGAAGCTGTATTCAGCCTCTGCAGCACTGGTTCGATCCCTGGCCGCTGGCGAGGGTCCCACATGGAGCGCAGACCTCTCCTCTTGCCCACTGCTCCCCTCAGCAGTGTACTTTGTCAGTCTTCCTGTTCTGCTCCCCACTCTGACTCTGGTGAATTCTCTCACCCTCCCTCATTTCTGACTGTACCCAGTGCTTGTATAAATAAATAAATAAATCTTTAAAAAAATACAATTATAATTGCCAAGGTTTCTTCACCTTTGAACCCTCAGAAATTTGAAGATTATTCATATCAGGCAAAGAAGCTTCAAAGCTAGCCATTCTGGCATTAAAGGAATGAGGGTCGGCAGGAGTCAGGTCGCAGGCTGTGGTGAGTGATTCCATGGGGTTAGTCTCCTCAGAAGGGGAGAGATTCATGATCTGTTGAGAAACCAGAGAGAATAAAACAGTATGAAGTCTCCATTCTCTAGGAGTTCTGGTTATTCTTTATTTAAGAGACCAAACATTTGTATTAGCTAGTTGTTGGTTGATAGGCATTAACTGTTTAACATACACATTTCAGAACTTAAATATAGCAGTTGGCAATCTGGCACTCCAAAACAGAGATACACATATTTATAGATAACTACATCAGAATGCCTGTCTGTCACATTTTCTAAAACTTCAGATGTTTGAGAATTTTTAAAAAAATTTTTTTTAATTTTAATTTTATATATATTGTATATAATTTTTCATTTTTGCACAATATATGCATTTTCAGGACGGAGAATTTTTGAAAAAGATGGCAGCATAATAAAAATTATTTAGGGGAAATCTAGGCCTTACAGATCTGATGGCTTTTGGGGCTTAGAATAAATACCCCAGCATTTGTTTCCACTTACATCTACAGATTAGAAACCAGTTAGAATCAGACCCACCTGAAATTTTAGAAAATGGCAGCTAAGGAACGTTTTTTTTCAGCTTAACAGGAAACTGTTTCAGTTAAAAAAAAGTCTCCCAATTTCTTTGGAGGAAAATGTTCTACTTACTAGGTCAGAGTGCTCCAGGATCTGGCTGGTGGTGAGGTCCTCCTCCTCAGAGGATTCATCGGAATCTTCATGGTTTATTTTATTTAGGCTGGGAGAGCTTCCTGAGAGTTGGCGCTCTTCCAGAAGCTGCATGTCACACTTGTCCAGGCTATCCAGAGAACGCCTGCGCACTCCCCAGTTGAAATTGTCCATACTCTCGCCCTGAAATCACACCATCACCTGGATTTTTATGCCCAAATCTTCCTGCACACATACCTTCACACATTCAGTTAGTCACAGCTTAGAAATAAATATTTTCATTTTAAATTCTCAAGTCCCTCATGAACCTTGGTACCAAACATCTTGTTTAACTCACATGAAAAGTAGTAAAATGCATACTGTTTTCACCTGAATGCATAGTTAAGAGAAATTAAACACTTTTCTGTGTGGCATGGTGGATCACGTTTAATTTTTCCCCCGAGTTGGTTTTGGTAAACGCTAAGTGCTTGTGTTTCGAAGTCTGTTAGGAAAGAGAATGTTGCTACTAAACAAGGTCAAAAGAGGCGTGGCACCCTGCTTGCTTAGCATTTTTTTCAGGAGAATAGTAGGAGCTATGCTTGTAGCACATTCCACACCCCTTGGCTGTAAGTTAAAGAGCATTAGGTTAACATTCCAGCCTGTTTCTGTCACAGCGGTTTTCACAGATAAAATGCAGAGTTAAAGAGTATCAGAGAGCAGCTGGGCAAAGTTTGACAGGTCATGCATACGCAGAGGCCTGGGCAGCACGGCTAAACTTGCACTTTCGGCTCATTTTTACATAATTGTCCCAACATGGAAAATAGTACTTCCCTGGCCCGGAAATGACTACTTGGTACCAGGTATGATTGGTGGCATGTATGTTTTGGTTTACTGAGAACTGGACTATGTGGTGGTATAACTGTGAATTTAGCTTTTAATTGTACTTGGGCTTTCTCTACAAGCCAGCAGATGTTAAATCAGTTTATCTGAATAACAATTTTTTTTCTAGAAACTAATTTGGATTTTATTTTTCTTTCTGTTAAGATGGGAATAAATGAAAAAGATTATTACCTAGTTCATGGATAAGTAAGTTTTAACCTAAACACATGGGTAATCTGAATAAAATCTAGCTCAGAATCTTTTTATTTACTATTCTTTTTGAAACACTGAATGACAGTTCACTGAAATATGAAATAAAATAGCTTTGTTTGATGAGAACTCAGTGAATAGTATAATACTATAATATGAGAGATGGAGATTACTATTAAAATTAGTGACCATTAAATTTATTAATTCCTTTGGTTTAAGAGTCTATTTTTTCTGGCTTCTAATGAAACAAAACTTGACATTCTCACATATCTCTTATATAGTAGATGCTTAGCTTTTCCAAAGTGTTTTGGCTATTCATGGGGGAAAGCGACAGGTACAAATCCTAAACACATTCTAGATATGATATAGAAATTGTTATCATTATTCATGCCCATTTATGATGTTTATGATTATTTTTAGGGCTGTTTGATCTTAAAGATAAAGCTAACTCAGAATATTACTTTCATACTTCATAATTGTATCTGTACCTTTTACCTCTATCAGCTGTGACAAGTGAGCACCAAATAATATTTTTTTTGTGTGTGGTGGAAAAAGCTGTTATGCTGGGATTTTATTTTATTTTAATTTTTAAAGATTTTATTCATTTATTCATACAAGCACCGGGTACAGCCAGAAGCGTGAGGGTGAGAGAATTCACCAGAGCCAGAGTGGGGAACAGAACAGGCAGACTGACGGGCGCAGCAGGAGAAGCCTGTCATGCCATGTGGGACCCTCGCTGGCGGCCAGGGATCAAACCGGCGCTGCAGAGGCTGCGGGCAGCTTTGCAGACCAACACTCAACCACTGCGCCACCAGGGGAGGCCCTATGCTGGGATTTTAAAATAGTTACTTCAGGGCCTCCCTGGTGGCGCAGGGGGTTAAGACGCAACCTATGAAGCTATCCGCAGCCTCTGCATCATGAGTTCGATCCCTGGTCAGGAAGGTGACCCACATGGCACAGCAGACCTCTCCTGACTCGCCTGCTGCTCCCCTCAGCAGTGTATTTCAGTCAATCTGCCTGTTCTGTTCCCCACTCTGTCTCTGATGAGTCCTCTCACTCCCCATACCTCTGGCCTGTACCCCAGCTCTTGTCTCTGATGAGTCCTCTCACTCCCCATACCTCTGGCCTGTACCCCAGCTCTTGTATGCATAAATAAATAAATCTTTAAAAAAAAAGTTCAGCGAAAAAATGAAAAAAAAAAAAAGTGGAAAAGACTTTTGGGAAAAATAAAATGTGTAAAGAAAAATGATAGAGAAAAATGCAGATACCACACAGAGAAAATTGAAGAATGTAAAAATTACTGAAATTTACAAATACAAATATAAAACACAAATTCAAAAAACTTAATCTCTTGCACAAAATCAATGAATGGGTTGAATGAACTCTCTTAGGTAACACTTCTAGAAGTTTCTCAAGCTGAACCCGAGACATAACCACAAGCTTGCAAAGAAAGACAGATGTCTAGAGTCAGAGAATGCCCTACAGGGCACAGGTAGCTGTTACTGCTGATTTGATTGCACCTCTAGAGAAGACCTGAATCAATCAGATATGAGGAGTGGGAGTCAGGGAACCTATATTTGCAGGAATAATATCTGGATGTGTTGCTAGAGGATGCAATAGTTCCACTAGAGGCAAGTGTGTTAAAATGGTTTCCCTGATGATGGATGAGGATTTAAGATGGAACAGTACTGTCATTTGGACGAAGTTAAAGTCCATAGCAATTAAAAGTCCACCAGGCCTTCTCAGCATGGCGCAGAATACCCCTAGAGGGAGAGCGACCTTCAATTTTTCCCATAGCCAATGTCAAATTTGCATCTTATGTTATATGCATTCAAGGTCAAAAGTTAAAATAATGTTTTACTGATAATATCAGATTTTTTTATGTGTGAGAAAATTTAGGAGATGGTTAATTATGAATAATTTGTGTCAGTTATCAAATTATATAAAGGATTTATATTAAGATGAGAAAGTACTAATGATTGAACATTCATGAAATGTTAGAAATAATTTTCTGTAAAATAATTTTTTTCATACTGGGACTCTGTGAACTTGGGTGTACTGTGATCAAAATATGTTTTACGTAGAGTAAGTCTGTTAAGACATAGGTGTAGGGTGATCATAGATCAGTTTGCCCAGGATGATCCTGGTTCATTCATGGCTGTTGTCTGAGTGTAATTATTATTAACACACCCTTTTACTTGCAAAAGGGTCCTCACTTGGATTAAAATTTTAATCTCCATACAAAGATAGCTCCTACTTCCTGGAAAATTAAAGGATTCGATGGGAAGTATAGATGGCATATTGTTAGATGCAGCTTGGTGATTTCACCTTTAATGAAAGAATTTAAGAACAAAACCCATCCAGTTGTACAACTGCCTAAGCAGACATTTTAGTATTTTCATGGATCATACTGGAAAACTCACTTTCTCTCAAGAAATATAATCATGCAAGTTCAAGAATTAGGTGTATAAAGGCTTAAAAAAAAAAACCTTGTATTTATACTTTAGAAAGTATTTCCATACTAGAATAGCCAAGAAAAATACATCTTAAGTCACACACACACCTCTATGTAAATATACACACAAATAGGCATACCTATGCTAGAAGGGAAGAAAAAGCAATTACGTTGTTATCTGCAAAGATGCAAATCTGCTAGCATATCTGAATTAAAAATAGCATAATCTTACCTGAAGTTCCTGGGTAGCAGGTTGAATGGACAGAAAAACAAATAAAAGTTCTATTTAAAATGATTATATTAAAGACACTAAGCTCATTTGTCTTTAGTTTTAACATAACACCAACTAACAGTGCTAACAAAATATACTTCTATAGATGTATTTTTCAAAAAAAAAGTAAAGATACACAGGCCCCAAAGAGAAATGTCTGTATCAACACCAGAAATTCCAAAGCTCTTAGTGGTGGATAATATAGCCATAGTGAATATGATTTCTGAAATAGCTTTCTACCTCAGTGACAACTTTGGTGTCCTCAACACTTTTTATTTTGGAATGCCTAAGTATTTACTTGTGAGGAAATTCTTTAATGTCACGGGGAAATGAATGAAGGTCATCGCTGGAAAACAAAAAGATGGGAATCACCTGATTCTGCTCAAAATAAGAAGTCTCATCATGGCCTATCTGCTGCTTAGGTTATTTTATAGCCAACACATGACACCTTTTAATATTCTGAAAAGTTCCCGGGAAAACCCTTGCTGATAATAGTCACTACATCCTCAGACTATTTAATGAAAAAGAATAGACACGATTAGGTTGGTTGCCCAGATCTGGGAGTAAATCTTTTGTCAGTCCATAATAGCTGGACTCAGAGGTATTTTGAAAGTATTTAAAACAACTGTATTTTGTTTTAGACTTAAAAAAATCTTCACTGCATTTAGGGAATGATCTCTCTATTACGAATTATGATTAACAGGAAACGACAACACTTTTTACTGGTTCTAGAACAACTCAAGGTGAAGCTGACATGTATAGGATGGCTTTTGGTCAGTGCCCTTACACTTCTTAAAGAGTCTGCCCTCTACCCCTGTTTTCCAGGGGAAGTTTGGTAAAGAAAACAATCTTCATTCTGTGGATATGAATATTCTCTGCTGGTGCAGACATCTAGAATTCTCAGTGGGCCAGGGAAGATAAAGTGGAGAGCTCCTTGGTCTCAGTTTAGCAGAAGCAGATGGGTCAGCAGCCACATCCTTCTAGGGAAGCTATGCAAGTACTTGAAGCATCATTTCTCAAAAAGTTTACAGTCAATTTAGGAAGTGCCTACCCACCACAGAATATACTATGCTTTGAATTTGGGCTTCCATTTTAATTGGAAGACTAGCAGAAAGTCCTTTGTATACTTATTTAAATGTGGGCTAAGTCTGTTGAGCAACACCACGCGCCTGGCTTGATACCAGCTATTTTTATATGCTAATCTCCCTTCAGTGATTTAGTTTTCATCCCATAAGGCAAAAAACTACCTGGAACATTCCCCTAAGCTATTGAAATAAGAGTAGCAGAGATGCTCTTTCTTTCACTCCTAGTTTTCCAAAAACATGATTCATGCTTGAAAGCATCTTATTACTATGATTATCATTCAAAATAAGTGAATATACATTTGCCAGCCGAGACTTGAATTCTGCTGCTCCAGGTGCTGGCACACTAGCTATTACCTAAAACTGAGGCAAGAGCTCTGTGCATCCTGTGTCTAGTTTCAAGTTCTAACAATTTCATCAAACACAGCTTGAAGATGCTGAAGCCCTCGGGCTGCCAACTCATGTTGTGGCAGGCAAACTTTGAAGTAATTGAATTAGAGCAATTTCACCTTTAAAATAGTTAAATGCTTAGCATATCTTGCCAGGTACTCGTGAACAGACTCACAACTTCAATGTTTTTGTGAATTTTTTTTTAGTTCAGCTTTGGACTATACACACACACACACAGTCTTTGTGTGGTCATTAAAAGTTAGCTCTTTGCCATTTAAAAATAACTTGGCAGCTTTTGCTGTGGGCTTAGACAGGAAGGGTGTGGTAACTTTTGCCAAAGTTAAGCTGCTGTACTTTGAATAAGTTGATTCAAAATAAAGTATATAGCTTTCCAATTAAAGACTGTTGTAAGAACTCTTTTAGCAGGTAAAAAGAAACTTTTGTTAGTCAAGGAAAAGATTGAGTGAATTATTTTTACAGAGAATACACTGTACCTCTCCATCTTCCAGTTCCACATCTAGGAAATCGAAGTCTCTAAAGACTCGAAACTGCTGCTCACTGTTTGTGTCATCCATGTTCTCCTGTTCTCGGGCGCCGTCCTCAGAAGACACTAAGCTTGTCTGGTGCTCAAGCAGATCCAAATCCCCACAGGATGAAAAAATCACCTACAAATCAGAGAGTCCTCTCCTGAGAAAACAGTCCTCCCTTTGGTTGTGTGTGCTAAGAAAACTAATTGGCTCTTTATAGCACTGTATTTCCAGTACACACCTAATTCCTTAAGTGGGTATTTTTAGAATGTTCTTTCATTATTTATGTTGGACAGGTGCCTTCTGATTAAACTCATGGCAGAGATGCAAGTCCATGCTCTGGGGAAATGTCCAGAAGTTAAATTGCTGTTTCTTAATGAAGACTGAATTCTATTTGAGTGTGTGTGCATATGTGTGTGTGTGTGTGTGTGTATGTGTGTAAGAAAAACTGTGCATGTGTTTCATAAACTAGAGCAGCCAAGAAATTTCCCACTGTTTCTGAACTGACTGAGGTTCAAAATTGTTCACATTCACATACACACACACATCAAATACATATTATCACAGAATAATTTAAGGACTACTGATACCAATCAGCTGTGAGAGCAAAGGATTTAACCCTTTAAGAGTTAAACCAGCAATTGGTAAGGAATAAGAAACAATAATCAAAATGTACAATATGTGTTCATTTTTAGTTACAGATATGTAAATGAGCATCCCTTCTCATAATTTATACTTAAATTTCTATCCTGTTGTTTTAAACCAAACCCAACTAAACCAAACCTTTTTCCTGTTAAAATCTTCAGTATTAAAATTGTGTCTTTATGTTTAGGTTCTTTTCATGGGGGCATTTTAATAGACCTTTGTAGAAATAATAACTGCAAATGAACCTAAATATTTAGCCTCTCCTGAAGAGACTAATATGAAAGTGAACAATATAATTTGTGAACAAATTTGTGAACAAAATTCTTTACACAACCATTATAACATCTTACCCTTCCTTGACAAATGAAAAAATGATTTATAAGAATTTAAATATAACAATTGTCTCTCAAAAGTGAAAAGAGGGAGGGAGAGCGGTCAAAACAGGGGAGGAAGAGCAAAAGGGAATGTGGTGATGGATCACAGGTGCTGTGGTGGTGTGACAACTATGGGGACTACACCTGAGGGGAGAAACCAATTACTGTACAAAAATGAACAATGATGTAAGAAAAAAATTGTGTCATATTGTTCATCGTGGGGAAAAAAGGGTAAAAAGAGCAACTGGGTTGTAAATAGATATTTTTCCTCCCAGTGTTTGAAAATAGCCATATGCTTTGTACTATATTCTCACAAAACAAAACACGATGCAAGTTTGTACAGAATGTGCAAATGGCTATCTGAGGTAAATGGCATTGAGGGCCCATCTGCTAGTGAGAGAAGAGAATGGAATTCTGACTTCCTTGGTTGAAGGTTCCTTTTCCCACGTGATGTTGTTTTTCTTATTTGTTTTTGTAAAGTTCTCCAGGGAAACATTTCCAGCTAGAGTGGCCTCAGACTATCAGCCATAATGGCAGTCAGGATGGTCCTTGGTGACGGTGCTTCAACGCGGAGGCTGTGAGCTCCTGTTCTCTCTCTGGGGGCTGGAGGTGCCCTCTACCCCTGAGGCAGCCACCTTGTCCCCTCCATCCTAAATGATGTCACAGGAACAGCAACAAATATGCTGATCAATAACACTAAAAAGGTGAGTTCAGAGGAGGCCATACTTAGCTGATGGCTGGCTGGGATGCTTGCCCAGATAAGAAATATCAATTTGCACTTTACCAAGTATTTATAAACCTCTAATATTTCACCTGCTCATGTACTACATTAGTGAATACAATATGGGATTTAAAAAATAGCTCCACAGAGAAATTGTTTGCTAATTCTTAATTAGGGATTTTTTTTTTAAGTTTGCTATTTCTGTTTTGGTTATTAATAAAGATGTTGTGAAAAAGATGATATAAAATTATCTGGTCAAACCAAACCCTAAGCTTTAGCTACTCACACACAATTTGAATTTTCCAAATTTTATAAATGCTTCAAAAGTTAACTTCTAGTACTTCTACCATTCTTTCATTTCAAAGTCCAAAGGCAAATTTTTCTTTTTTACTATAAAACAGTAGAAGGATTTTATAGTAAAAAACATGCTATTATTTTCATTCTTATTGTGTATTGTAAAATAATGATATCATAGGAAGAGGTGTGTGTACAAAGGTGAAATTATACCCCAAAGGAATGTATATCATATATTGGGGTACAGGAGATAGTCACATATATTTTAAGGGAGTGTGGGCATATTTGTTAAAAAATGCAAGAAATTAAAAAAGGAAAATAACAGTTTATTTACAGAGAAACTGGAGCAGGTAACCAAAAAAACTTTCCTTTTTTTCTGGTGGCTCAGGCGGTTGAGCGCTGCACTGTGAAGCTGTCCGCAGCCTCTGCAGCACTAGTTTGATCCTGGCCAGCTGGCGAGGGTCCCACATGGTGCAGCAGACCTCTCCTGTCTCGCCTGCTGCTTCCCTCAGCAGTGTATTTTGTCAGTCTGCCTGTTCTGTTCCCCGCTCTGTCTCTGGTGAATCCTCTCACCCTCCCGCGGATCTGGCCTATACACTGGATCTTGTATAAATAAATAATAAAACTTAAAAAAAGAATCATAAAGAAATAATCCAGAGGTTTGATCCAGGTGGCAGATACCACACTTGTAACTCAGTTGAATCTTCTACACTATATAGCGAAAGGTAAACATGGGACAAAGGTAAAAGAGACAGGATACCAAAGTAAAAATAATACGTGATAGATATATTGTAACTCACTGATGGATTTTTGCTTAGTCCTACTTCTTGGCCACACAGGGAAAGGACATGCACCAACTTCTCCTTTGTTCTCTTCTAGAAAAGAAAAACACACATAGGTTTTAATCATGGGATTCTGTGATCAAATATCCTTTAATTCTGCAGCCACTAGCCCACAGAGCCATCACTCTTGAAATGTGGCCAGTGAGAACTGAGATAACCAAACATACAACAACTTAGTATGATAAGAAAAATACATTATTAAAGTTAATTTTACCTGTTTCTTTTTACATTTTTCAATAGTAACTATTAGAAAATTTAAAATGACGCTTGTGTTATGTCACTACTAGACAGTACTGATAAGTTTTCCCTAGTGACTGGGGAATCAATCCCAGGTTTCAGCAAATATTCATTACTCTCCTTGATAATCTTTTCTTGTGTGCTATACTTCAGCACTAGCAAGGCTTTTCTTCCACCTGAATTAATTGATTCTACTACATTACAACACAAACTTGTTTTCCTCAAAATAGAGAATAACTTTACATTCTGAAAAATTAAACATTTCAATTATTTGTAAGCCCTATTAAGTCTTTTTCAAAATATGGTTTCTAAAGTTAACCACATTCAACTTTTTGTTTTTCTTCATGAACCTTCTTTTTAGCCCATACACATGGAGCCATGACATAGATAAACCGGGCTCAGAATGACTGGTGAGTTGAGAATGAAAAGGAGTAACCAGACCTAAAACATGTTAATGTACCTTAGAATCACTCTTAAAGCAATCTTCCTAATCCTCTTTCAAATTATTTCCCCCTTTAATCTGATTTAAGTTTATGTGGAGACTGCCAGGAGGTCATTATCACTCACAGATTGTCCTTCTTAATGGAACTTGGTTCACTTCAGCCTCTTCCTAAATTATAGAAGGGACAGTCAATACAGTGTCATTTTCAAGGCAATTTCCCTAAGTTTTAGTGGTCACTTTACAGTTCTGGAAGGGGAATCAATAGAGAGGCATTTGGAATTGGGTTGTATATTTTTCTTCTCTTTTCCAAATCTCTTATTCAGCAACACAATGGGCATTCACTGAAACAGACTGTGTTCTGCAGACACTGTGTACCTTTCATTTCCCTGACCTTTGAGAGAGAAGGTGAGCCCAGCTGTGCATGCAAACCAAGTGTTTTCCCTGCTCAGCACCCACTTTGCCTGTTCCAGTAACTCAGTCCCTATTTCTTTCTCGGGAAGGGTTCCTCTCCTATTAAGTGCAGAGAGAGAGAGAGTGAGGAAGAGAACCCAGGTCCTGAATTTGACATTACAGTCTAGTTGTGCTTACCTTTAATAACAATGAGTTAATAAATTCCTTTTTCACTTAAGGTAATTATTCACTTGGCTTCTGTCATATGCCACCAAATAATACAGTCCTGAATAACGCAGTTTTACTTGACAGTCCAATGGCTATCACACATATACTGAATACAGTCTTAAGTTGTGAAAATTAAACTAGAGAGAGATTTCTAGCCCACTGTGCTCTGTATGGCTCAGAATGTGCATGGAGACTGGAGTGCATGCTCAGAGGGCAGCAGCCAGAACTGTCCTGGCTGTGCAGCCCCATCATCCGGAATTGGCTGGGAGAACTAGGATCTAATATTTTGGAGCAAAGAGGACTCATTGGGTGAGTGGCAGAGGGGGTAGGGTTTCTTTAAACATTGGAAAGACTACCATATGAACAAGACATCAGCTTTCTTTTTCTAAACCTTAAGAGAACTGGGACCAGTGGGTCAAAGAAAGAGTCTGACTTCGACTCAATGTAAAGAGCTGTCAAAGGTAAAATGGGTTGCCTTGGACCTGAAGTGTGGAGGCCTAGATGGCAATGTTGGGAGGAGGAACTCCCTATCACATGGGCAGTTGGGCTCAAAAGATCCCCTAGGCTCCCTTACAATCTTGGGAGTCCATGATTCTATACCTGAGAATACTGGGGCCTCTTCCAGCTTACAGGAACAAGGACATTGGAGTTGGAGCCTGACGAGGTGGAAGACGTACTCCGGGTTACCGCCATGGCCCTAGGCTTCCCGTCACGCCCAGAGGAGTTCTGCAGTTCATCATATCGCCTCCCGATGATTGGTGTCTTTAAAAAAGAGAATGGAAATTATAGGGACTGCTCATTAATAGTTCTGAAAGGTTGTAGATGTAAAGACAGTACATGGCAGTTGTCAGATCAATAATAAGTGAAGGTCATTGCTTAATGTTAAAGATCAAGCCGTTTTAAATTTATCTTTTTAAAAATTCATTTTTAGGGCCTCCCCTGGTGGCGCAGCAGTTGAGCGCTGTGTTGCAAGGCTGCCTGCAGCCTCTGCAGTGCCAGTTCGATCCCCAGCCACTGGCGAGGGTCCCACAAAAAAAAAAAAAATCATTTTTATGTAACCGAGGCTATTTCTATTTTAAAAGCTGCCAGTAGAGAGTCCCAGTGAATCTGACACTCAATGTGTTCTTAAAAACAGAACCTAATTTAGACCTTAGAAGTCTCCATTTGAAGTAAACATAAGTTTCCCTTTCTCCAGGCAATTACTTTTGACCTTTGCCAATATATATTCATGCTAAAGTTTACAGAAATAGTTTACATACCTCTGAAATGTCAAAGTGAAAGTCCAGGGTTTTTCCAGGTAATTCCTTAGAAGCACTAGTCCATACACGATGTATTTCTATTTTTGAGAGGTCACTCTGCTGGTAGGAAGGCAAAACTAGGCTGGCAGATCGAGAAACTACCAGCTTCAGTATATTCAAAGCTTCTCTCCAGTGAACACTCTGAAGGAAACAAAACAATTAGTGTTTAAAAATTTCATTTTTTGCGCTGTGGCAAGTTTATACCGAGGTGGCTACAGCCGATTTGCCCCCTACTGAAGTGACGTGAGACCCTGCAAATGGGACAGCCCCCCAGTTCATGAGGCCTGGCTATTGCAATATTTACTAGTAGAAGAACTGTATAGCAATGAGGAAAAACAGACAAACAAAAAACACAAAAAAAAGAAAGAATACTTTTTTATACCTCAAAAAAAAAAATTTCATTTTTTGAAGCTAATAAAACGGTAGCTACTGAAATGTATTGTGACCAGTTAGGATTCACTGATCTAAAACAATGCATGAAATTCCACAAGAGAAAGACAAATGACATGAAAAGACAATTTATATATAACATGAACTACATTTAGGAAACAAGCACACAAAAGAGACCAATTTTGTCTATATTCAAAGAAATGAAAGTCAAAAATAACAAGGTACCATTTTTGCTAATGAGGTATCTCCTTAATTTGGAAAAAAACAAAGCAAACCAACGAAACAATCCCCAAAGCATTTTTGTACTACTGACCATTCACTCTTTTTTTTTTTTTTAATAGAGGCATGTTTTATTTATTTATTTATTTATTTATTTATTTTTTATTTGTTTGTTTGTTTGTTTTTGTTTATACATGCACTGGGTACAGTCAGAAGCGTGGGAGGGTGAGAGAATTCACCAGAGCCAGAGTGGGGAGCAGAGCAGGCAGAAGGACTGAAGTACACTGCTGAGGGGAGCAGCGGGCGGCAGGAGAGGTCTGCGCACCATGTGGGACCCTCCTCCGGTGGCCGAGGAGCAGCCTGGGATCGAACTGGCGCCGCAGAGGCTGCGGGCAGCTTCGCAACCCAGCGCTCAACCGCTGCGCCACCGGGGAGGCCTTGACCATTCACTCTTTCTCAAAATTCTCCCTGCCTCCAGTTTCCAGAGTTCCTTGGCCCTTTCCTACTACTCTGGTTCTCTCTGCCCCATTTGCTTTCTGAGTCCCTAATCTCGGCTTTCAGCCCTCTTCTCCCCTTGCTCAGTATCTCCCCTGTGTTCTAACCCAGAAATCTGGGAGCCATTCTTAACTCCTCTCTTATATCCTTGGCTCCATTCCTGCTGTACTAGCTCAGCTGAATCTTTTCTGGCCTCTGTTAGTACTATTCCAGTGGTTTGTAACTGGCCTTCCTGCTTGCAGCCTCTACTTAAGACTATCACATCCATTACAGTTACAGGGTATCTTTCTAGAACTCTTCAGATCATGCCACTTTCCTGCCTAAATTCCTCCAGGAGCTCCCTCTGGTGGACAGGGTGGGGTCCACACAAGCATGGCTTACGGGGTGAGTGTGAGTGCGTGTGTGTGTGTGTGTGCCTACTCTTACAGCTCCCAAAGTCAGGCAAGGTCTCATAGCTTCTTAGGTCATGCTATTCCCACATTCTGGAATGCCCTCCTGTTCTAATCAGATTATCAACACCTACTGCTTCTGTAAGACTCAATTTATTTTACCATATTTGATTCTTGGCAATTCCTAGGCAGACTGAGGTGTTTCTCTCACAAAAATATTGAACATAGACAAGCAAGTTTGATAAAAGTTTTTATTATTAAATGCTTAGGCTTTGGAATAAAATCATAAACTATAACACATTTCCTTTGCTGTTAAATCCTGCACATGGGAGGTCACAGTTTGAATTTGAAATCAGCTACCACTCAAGATAAGATATTGAGGGGCAGAGATGGCCCATGGGCAGCCTAATGAGCCAGTGGAATGGGCGCATTAATAGAAAGCTGTGACCTGACCCTCTGTCTCCTGTGAGTGTTGCCCATTGAGAAGGTGTTCCCGAATGCCTAATATGTGGCACAACTGTTATTGGAGCAATGTCACTTAAAAAAGAAAAAAAAATAGTTTGGAGATCATTTTTAGCATTAACTAATTTTTGCAAGTGTTGTGATTTGATGAAGTGAGGATGGAAAAAAATGTTTAAAATTTACATTGCATGGCTTTGTCAATATTTTAACCAGAGAAAACTTAGCATTTACCCTTAAAAACTACAACTTACCAAGTATATTCCCATGTTTATTTGTTAGAGTATTTTCATGTACATATGTTCAAGTTTCTTAACTAAGTTACCTTAACCCTACAGTGATGATTTTAATCTCAGAATTAACCCTTTACATAGTTAAAACATGGCCTAAAATCTGACACATTTGAGTTCCTTTGCCTGTCTACTTCTCTGAAATAGGATACTCTAAATAAGACCTGTCCCTATCCTTCCAGCCAAGTGTGTGCTTTTAATATCCCACTTGAAGCCCCAAGAGGTAGAAATGTGTCCTCAGAAGACTTAGGAACACACCAGAGCCTGGACCTACCTTCCCCTTCACTGTGCCATGCAGGGAGTGGTCAACCTCTGTGTGGCTGTTCTCCATGTGTTATGCATGTGTGGCCTGGTAGTCCTCAAAATTTGAAGCTAAGTACAAACTGCCTGCAAAGTCTCAATCTTTCTGGAATGACTCTTTGGCAACATCCTGGTTCATAAGTGAAGTTGTTCAAATACTCACTTGCACATATTTTTCAATGGTCTTGAGGACTTCCACATTAAATTGCTTGACAGGAATGACTGAAAGGTCCATGTAGCTGAGCAGACTATAGATCACCTGGAGGAGGGGCTGCTGCATACTGGGGAGGCCCTTCTCCAGCAACTGTGGGGGCAATAACAGCATGAGTCAGATGGACACCTGGTTTTCACATAGAAGAACTCATATATCCCCAAACCTTTTTGCATGCACATTTCCTTAGGAGAGAAAAGAAAAATCTTAATTTCTGAAGAAATGAAGATATTATCAAAGGTAATGTACATAGGTCTGAATATAGAAATGTAACATTCACACAATGAAATACAACAAAAGAAACTTCAAAGGAAAGCACCAATGCATTTATTTTAAAAATAAAATATAGATTAAAGAGTAGCTTATTATTTATCAAGTTGGCAAAGATCAGAAACTTGTAATAAGGAATAAGGAAGGTAATCCTACACATCAGTGGAATGTAGATTGGATAATTTGGCAACTGCTATCAAGAGTACTAAAATGGTTCACATCAGAGAAGTGCAATGGTAATTACACTTGGAGTAACTTCTAAAACTAGAGATAAACACTAAAATTTATGTAAGAGATCTCACCATGGCATTATTTAGCATTGCACACACACATACACATACACACACACACATACACATACACACACACACACATTCCAAGTAAGCAATTTAAATGTTGATAAATAGGAAATTTGGTACATAAAGCACAGTAAATTTTATGATATATCATGTAGTTAATAGAATGATGATTTTAGAGGTAGTAAAAGGATATAAGATCATATTAAGTGAAAGAGGAAGGCACACAATTTTGATATAATAGATGCCAACATTAATGTGAATGGATATGTAATATAGAAATAACATTGTAAAGAAATCCAACAAAATGCTAATGGTCTTTCTTTTCCATATAAAATAATTCTTGGGATGATTTCTATTTTTTCTTTTATTATAGCTAAAAAATAAAATTTTATTCAAAAACCTTTAAAACATCAGTACAGAGACATATGCCTTAGTTCAGAGATTTTGCACACTTCATTTTTTTTTTAAAGATTTATTTATTCATGCATACAAGAACCAGGGTACAGACCAGATGCATGGGAGGGTGAGAGTATTCAACCGAGACAGAGCCGGGAACAGAACAGGCAGATTAACTGAAACACACTGCTGAGGGGAGCAGCGGGCGAGACAGGAGAGATCTGTTGCACCATGTGAGATTCTCACTGGCTGGCTGGGATGGAACCAGCGCTGCAGAGGCTGCAGACAGCTTCACAGCACTGTGCTCAACGGCCTGTGCCACCAGAGGAGGCCCATTTTTGGTTTTTATTTTAAGAAGTTCTATTTATTGTTAAAGTCACCCCTCTCTTCCTACATGATACATACAGCAAACATTGATTTACAGCTGGTCCTTTGTAGGGACTTCCTGGTTAATCCCATCAACTTAAAAATATATAGCTATACAGTCATGCATCTCTGAAATGATGATGGGGATATGCTGTGAGAAATGTGTCATTAGCCAACTCCATTGTTTTTTCTTATTCAACTATTATTATGTTACAGTTATGTATTGTCTTATTTACTTATTATGCTTATTGAGGTGACACTGTCTAGTTTCTATGGAAAATAGTATGAAAGTTTCTCCAAAAATTAAAAATAGATCTACTACTCTTTGCTGTTCAAAATAAGAACTAGTAGAAATGATTCAAGTAAATTCAAGTGAATATGAAAATTGCACATCAAAAGTGACCAAAAGAAATAACTGAATGGTTAACACATGAGGAAAAAACAATTATGCAAATCAATTATGTGGAAAAACAAACATCTTTACTAGAAGGGAAATACATAAAAGGGATAATTGCAAAGTATCAATAAAAAATGAAACTGAAAAATGGATAAAATTTGGTGGCATTATGGGAAAACATGAATATTTACACACTGTAGTATTATAAATTGGGCAAGTCTTTGTGAAGAACAATTTCTCCAGTGTGTAGAAGAAGTAAATAATTTATTCACTGATCTATGTCCCTTACCCGTTAGTTACTTTGTAAAGTGCCACCAAGTGAAATGAACCAAATAGAATCTGATAAAATGTCTATATAAAGGATAGTTTGCAACAGAAATTAAGCAATAAAGGGGATATGGTTATGAAAATTGTGTTCCATCAACCTGAAAAAATTCCAGCTATTCACAATGTCACTATATAAACTATGCCAACACATGGAAATTAATATTAAGTGAACAGAGCAGGTTCAGGGGAAATGGCTGACAATAACTACCTAAAATTATGCGTGTGCATGCAAACACTTGAAAGAACACATGAGTAGCTGAAATAGTACTTGTTATATATTTATGGTGGAGTGTTAAGTTTATAATAATGTTTTAGGTGACAATTTGTGATAAGTTCTGAACAGAACAGATTGGGTAATTCATTAAAATTTTTATTACCTATATATATGAAATACAAATTGATGACCTTAAAGTGGATAATTCAATGGTATTAAGTACATTCCCATGGCTGTACAACCAAAACTACTATTTATTTCCAGACTAGTTTTCATACTAAACTGAAGCGCTCCATTACCTCCTATGCCCAGCCCTGGTAACCATTATTCTACTTTCTGTCCATAAATTTCCTCTCTATGTAGCTCATATTAGTGGAATCATACAGCATGTGTCTAGCTTCTTTCACTCGCTCCAGTGTTTTCAAGTCTCTTCCATGTTGTAGCATATGTCAGTACCTCATTCTTTTTTAAGTCTCAATACATTCTCTTATATGTATCGTTTATATGTATCCATATGCATCCATTTGTAGTTTTGAAATTTTATACCCAGGATTCCAAATATGGTTTCCTTCATTGCTCTTTCATACTTCACCTTGCTTTCAAACAGGAATCACCTGCCTTCTTAAATGGGGTGTTTGCATTCATTATCCTGTACTGTGTGCTCAGGTATGTGTGCGCTTGCTTAGTTACTTGCATTGTGGGGACAGATGTGACCAAAGAGATAATCAAAAGCAATCAGATCACTTATAAGGAATTCTTTAAAATGCCAGGGATGAAGGTTGTAGAGCAAATGAATTCTGGGCTGTTGACAGTCTGCACCATCTTTTGCTGATCTGTATTGCAAATCAAAATCCTTCAAGACCTCGATAAATGTGGATTAATGGGATAGCTACCCTTGGCTGATTCTTTAATCCATCTGCACCCTGAATTGGTGACACAACTAAAAGAAAAATTAGAATGACTATCCTCATCATTTCTGAAAAGGCTGCAGGAAGAGGTATTAGTGTATATCCTGGAAGGTAAAGCATTACTGAAAATGCTAAAACTAGCTAGCTGTTATTAATCACTTGGCTCAAAGATCTTACAACCTTGTGGACTAAGTCTGCTGAGACTGGACGTGTTAACTGAAATATATCACTTGTCCATAGATTGTGCATTTCTATGTACACACAAGTCAGAGTAGGAGTTTGTAGTGAAAATTAGAAACACATTTGTATGAAGAAAAAAATCCTTTCCAGTTTTTATTTTAAAAAGACAAACATAAAAGCTGAAAATATAAACTTTACTTCAAAATGTAGGCTTTGTTTACCAGTTCAGAGCAAAAGACCATTAAACACATCAAGTCACATGATAATGCCTTAAATAAGATTTGGACACCCAGAGTAAATTTTCCTGAGCTTTACCATGTACTTATAGGTACTAGTAGAGTAAAAAGAAGAGGTGTGAGCTTTGGAGGCAGCTATACTTAGGTTGAAATGCTGGGTCTGCCACCATTTGACCCAATATGTAACTTGGCTGAGCCTCAGATTCTTTGTTATAATAGTATTTCTATCACTGGATTGTTGTGAGGGTAGAAAATGATTCTAAACATTCTAAATGATGATAATATAGAATAAGCACTCAATAAATGAAATTAAGAGTAGTAGTATCATTTCCATATAGCTGTTTTACCCATGGAAATTTTAATAGATTTTATCCATAATTTAAAAGCTTACCTCTGCAAGGTAGGTGACCATATTCAAGGTAATATCAGCATAGGCTTCATGAAGGTATCTGCAGACCACATTGACCCATGTGGCACAATCTCTTGTGTAGCTGTGTGTTTTATAAAGAGTCATCACATGTGCAAGATTGGAAAGTTTGGGGTTCTTCTCTTCCAAACAAACCTTTTCAGAGAAGAAAATCAATTAGGAATAAAGTATTCTGAGGAATAAGAAGTAAACCTTAGTAATTTTGCTGTCAGTCCTGAGAGTATGGAAAATAGTCACATTTTTTTTTGTAGGTGCTGAAGCACTTGTCTTATTAATGAGCTAATGCAGTTGTCATACATTCTTTCTACCTATTTTCTCAGTAATAAAATTTAAAACAACAATGTGCGTCAGCAACCCAGAGATGTAAATTACTAGAGATAGCAGTTATTATTTTCAGAAATTGTGAAACATATTTTCTTTCTGGGTCTGGTAATTTCTACTACTGGGTCTTCTGAAGGCCTGTGTGGATCTGCCTCGTGTGGAACACTAAGTCATACCTGAGCAATCCTTTCGGCTATATCCTTAGAGAACTGATTGGGATTTTCAAAATGCTGAATCAGCTGGGGCAGGAGACATAAGACATTCAATGGAAACCCTGGATTGGAGAAGATACAGTGAGGATCACTGAATATAAAGTACTCTAACTGTTAACAGTGGGAAGGCACGAAATCAGAATCACAGATTTCATTCTGAAGTGATGCAAAAACAGTCTTTTTAAAGCAGTTTTAACATCATCTAATAAGAAATCCATGAAAAAGGTGCAATCACATCTGTCACAGTTGAGGCACTGAACATACATTTGAAGTTTTCAGATACAGTTGCTGTCTTATTAGGGACTGTTTGTAAATGATGATTACTGGCATAGATTTTAGAAAGCATGTTAAAATGAACTGACACACAAATTTGAAATTTTTATCAAAAAGCGTATTTTAAGAACAGCTTCTCTGAGAGGCCAATCCATTCAATTCTTACTCATGCAATTAAAAACATCCTTTAAAATGATAAAGAGTGGTTTAATACCACCATGTTAAGCTGCTGCTTCATGAAAAGAAGTCTGGGCCACATGCCATGGTATTAAAAAATTTAGTTTGTTGATTTAGCCTAATTCAAAACAACAGAAAAATCAAGGGAATTTTCAAGATGAAAAGAAGAGATCTAGGAGTTAAGAAAGGAGGAAAAAAATGTCTATACAAGAGCAATGAAATAAAAGTATTTGAAATTTTATTTGGAAAGCATAAAGAAATGACTAATAGCTTATGTGCTACTCTATCCCCTTTATACTACTGTCTTAAAAATGTCTTCTACAATATAAATAAGACATTATACAGAATTTAATTGACTAATGTGGATGGTTATTTGTGCTTTGTGGTAAGGTAACATGCTTTTGAAAATATATAATTTGCAACATACAGTGTTGCAAACCAATATTACCTTAATTAAAAAAAATTAAAAGAAAAAACAAAGTATTCTTAAGGAATAATTTCTAGGCAAAATTTTCAAATGCAGTAGGCTTCCATTATCTTATTACACTAAAGGCAAACACAACCATAACCTAATTATATAACAAAGAGTGATTTTGACTTTACCAATGGCTTGGGATGAATCCACCATGGAAACTTTGGACACTGGTGTCAGCAAACTAAAGAGTTGCAGGGTAAGATCTGTGGTGGTGAGGGAAGTGAATCCTTTTAATAGTAGCTGCTGCAACCCTGAGAAGTCTGCCCACTTGAGCTGTGCCTGCAGTTTTTCTAGTTTTTCTCGGTTCTCAGCTTTATCAAGTGGCATGTGAGCCAGAAGTCTATTCAATAACCTTAAGGCCATGAGGTATTCAAACTCAAAATCTGATTCCATCAAGGCTACTGTGACCCAAAAGATGGTAGCCAGCAGGTTGGTTGGATGGTTTATGTGTGATGGGTCTGTGAGACTGTCCTTCAAGGAAGATGCGCTTCTGGTTTTTGAGGAGAGGCCTTGTTGGGTACAAGCTTGAATTCTGTCCAGTGTGGCACTTCGAGGCGGGTCTGAGGATCGATCAACAACACCAAACTTCTTGGGTACAGAGAAGCTTCTTTGATGCCGGCTCCGTTCTGCAGTTGCTGTGTTGCCACTGGCTGTTCCAGGGTTCACATTTAGTTGCCCTGTGCTCTTTCTGCTTGCTGTTAGTTTAGTGTTAGAGCTTAAATCTGGTGATGAAGAGCTGGGTGTAAAAATAAAAAAGTTCAATAGAAAGTCAACATGATCCAGTGAAAAACCAGTCCTTATAAGATCCACTGTCAAATAATAAGGAAGGGAAATCTTTCTTTGAAAACACTACTTTCTATTCAATATTTTCACATTATTAAACTTAAAGGAGTAATTTTCCTTACTCTTAAAGGTGAACTATGAAAAACAAAATAAGAACAATGCTCACCAGCAAAACATTAAAATCAAACACTGACTTTCACTTATTGAACACCTAAAGAAATAAGCAGGTGGCCATAAAGTTTAACGATCTTTCATTTATCTTTTGTTTGCATTTGGGTAGATATAATTATGAAATAAAGCGTATCTAGTAGGCACAAGTTTTAATACTCTAGTAACTGACTGGCAAGTAAGAAATGGAAAGGATATCTAGAGAGAAAACAGTAAATATTTGAGTCTGTCAAAGGAAATTTTTGCACATATAAAAATTTATGAGTAATGATGTCCAAGTCTATTTATGACTGAAAAGATGAAACTTATCAATATTCCTGTTAAAACTGTAGGGTAATACAGAGAAATATGTATGATGTTAGTGATCACACTAAAATTAATCTATTCATAGAAAATGTTCAACTTGAAAATGAAACAAGGCCAATGTGATAAAAGATAATATTACCAACTGAATGTCAAACAAGCTTAATCATATACACAGAATATAGATTTATGAATGACTTGAAATGGGTTGTTAAAAATTTTGTAGGAGAAGAAAGAATTAAATAATAAAAAGAAGAATTTTAAGGTAGGAATTTTTTATTACAACTTTTTATAGGTGGTGATGTGTTTTGTATGTATTAATTAAAAATGGTATTTTTTAAGTTTCTGTTTATAATGCAATATATAGGATAAATACATAAAATTTAAAAAATACTCAGACACAAAAAATAAAATGAAAAATTAATATTTGTATTATTTAGAGATAACACTCATAGTCTGTCTTCCTGGCATTTAAAAATAGTTACATTATGTGTATATATGTATGTTGAAACTGAAGAAAATGTCTTACATAATCTTTTTCAGGTCATGAATAGACTTCAAAAGCTAGACTTATTCTTTAAATTTTGCCCAAAGCCCAGGTATCTCCCAAATATTCATTATATTATATTTGGTTTTGCAATGTCATTAAGCTGGTTCTCACCGAGATAATACAGTTAAAAGATCACTGTTCTTCAAGCATTCAGACAAGTTATCCACGGCAGCTTCCAAAGTAAGGAGTGCTTCCATTACATAACCCTGTGAAACACGCAAAGACAACATTTTGTACTGCTTAAAACTACTGTTAACTTCCTAGAGATAAATTGATTAATGTAAACATTATTCGAAAAATGTTATTATCATTGAAACCCACACAATCATTCCTACTTTAATTTACAAAGTCTGAAAACAAAATTTAAGGGCCACTTATACAATTCAGATGACTGAGGAGTTAACAGATAACTCTAAAGATTTATTTCCCTAGGCTTGAAGTCCTCAACAGATCAATCTCATTTGAAGTCCATCAGGGAGGGGGCAACAAGGCTTAAAGAGGCAAGTGTGGCCCGTTGCTGAGGGAAACGGTGGATATTTGAGATACAAAGTGACTTGTAATGTCCTGGCTTTCAACCTGCTCAGTTCCCTAGTCTCTAGAATCCCAGTCGACATGATCTTCTTGTGGCATCCACAAGCTCCAGTACTTCTGTTCTTCTCAGTTTACCAAAGGCTAATCATAAAGAGAGGGATAGTACGTTGAGTGCATACAAAGGAGATACCCTCTCTGAGTGGGGAGAGTGCACAACTGCATCCTATGTCAGTGGGAAAAAGAGCAAACAATACAAAAGAATTCCCTGAGCCCCTGCTAAATAAAACCAACAAAAACAGCAAAGAAGGAATCACCAAAGAATTTGAGTTATTGGCTCAATAAAACAGGATCCATTCCATTTCTAGAACAATGCCCCTTGGAGTGATTTTTGTAAACATGAAAGTCAACTTCTAAACATACATTGTACGTGTCTAAATGATGACTAACTGGTGAGGAAAAAGAAGGCTCAGAGAAAGATGTTAAACATCCTCATGTTTGAAATGAGAGAAGGATGAGTGCAGTGCTCTTCCCGCCCATACCTGAATCTCATCTCCATGTTCTCCAATCACCTCTACCAGTCTTGAGAGTAGGTCAGATAAGGCATGTGCTGACAAAGGTTGCTTGAGTGCCCGGAATATCTGGAAGGACCTGCCAGCATAATGCCTTGAAGAGCTTGCAAGGGCTGTCTGTAATGCGACTTCACTCAAGTGTTGTTCCAGATGGTAACCTAGGGGACAAAATGCCCAGAGGGTAGATTAGCTGCTATGCTGCAAATTCTGGGACCTCAGCTATCTGTAAATTTAAAACAGGCTAACTATGCAGAGTAGCCTCCTGGTGGCAATTATTTTAAAATTAAAACAAATTTGAATAAATCTTAAAGAATCACAGTGTTGCAGAAAGAATGAGAAGCTTAGGAGTTTGAATTAAGGTTTTGGGACTCTGGGAAGAAACATGCTTTGTGGACATGGTTCCTTAACTTTAACCTATGAATAAGAGCATCTAACTCAGAGTTGCTGTGAAAATTAAACAACTTAAAAAGTGCTCAGTAGTGGGCCTCCCCGGTGGCGCAGCGGTTGAGCACTGAGTTGCGGAGCTGCGCGCGGCCTCTGCGGCGCCGGTTCGATCCCCGGCTGCTCCCCGGCCACCGGAGGAGGGTCCCATATGGCGCACAGACCTCTCCTGCCGCCCGCTGCTCCCCTCAGCAGTGTACTTCGGTCCTTCTGCCTGCTCTGCTCCCCGCTCTGGCTCTGGTGAATTCTCTCACCCTCCCGCGCTTCTGACTGTACCCAGTGCATGTATAAACAAAACAAACAAACAAACCAGCAAACAAATAAATAAAGCATGCCTCTAAAAAAAAAAAAAAAAATTTCAAAGCTTTAAAAAAAGTGCTCAGTAGTATCTGACTTGATGTGGGCTCATAAATGTATTATTATTTATTACTCTGCTATTTTTCTATATTATCCTTCTGAACTATTTATACAGAATACTTTAGTTCCACTCCATTTTTTCACAAAGGAGTTTGTTAGAAACAAATTTTCATAATACTTGTATATGTAGAGGAAAACTGCTAGTGGATCTTGTCAACTCCACATATAACCAAGGTTTGTGCCAAAGTCTTTGGTATTCAGAAGAGTAATTAAATATGCAAATATTCAAATGTAGACATTGCAAAGAGGGCAGCCATAGTTTCAATTTTCTCCTGAATCTGTAATCTCAATCATCAGAATACCACTTGATCAGAAATGAAAATCAGAGGGAAAGCCCATGACTGAATTCTGAGTTATTAAACTGTACACTTTCTTTGCTTCTCTGCAAGAAGAAAACCAAGTCAGAGGACAAGATGAAAAGAGCAATTTTGATTATTTCTACAATCTAGAGGGTTCTGTGTCACATTTGAGGGTCTCATTTAAGTGTACCAGGTGGGATAATTCAATGTCATTGTTCTTTACTGCTTGACACTTTGGTTCTCAGGACAAGTAGATGATATAAGAAAATGTTCCTGCAGAGCAAAGAAAAGCATCCTGGGACATATTCAGTAAGGTAAATACAGGATTAAATCCACATGGGCAGTTCCCAAGTTATGAGTGTATCACATTTTAAAGCAGTTATTTTTATGTCTTTTTATTGTTTTTCAAAACATATATTCCTACTTAAATCATTTGTATGTGGAGCTAGGTGCTCTGAGAATATAAGATAAGGCATTCATTATTTTCTCACTTTATTATGTTCACAGAATCAGAAATTTAGACAAGTTAATGGTTCACAGACAACAGTAAATTTCTCCCTTTGGGCTATGCTGGATAATTAAATGACTTTCAAGTGAGGGAAAATATTAATATAAAAGGTCTTGATATTTCATAGAAATTCCAAGGGGGAACTCAGAATGAGAAATGATAATACTATTCCTGGTATGACTTCCCCTTTCCAGGTTATCAGTATTTCCTTTTTTAAGTATTTCTGATAATGATAAAAGATGTGGTTAATGTCTCAAACTGTGACTTGTGCTAATTATCAGAGCAGCCCAGAAAGCCAGTGAGCCACATTTAATATGGCCAACCTTATGTGTGAAAAAAAGGTAGAGATGGTTGCATCATGCTGAGGAATTAGATTGAAATTTTACACACAAATCAGTCCAGGCCAAATGGAATGTGAATGGAGTTCAGCCAATTAGTCAAATATTATGATGCTACTATAGTAAATAAGAATCACTCTCTGTTCAGAATATCAAATTATTACTGACACAGAAATTTTTAGTAAATATTTTTAAAGTAGAAAATACTTTATCACAAAATTCTTTTTAAAAACTAGTTTGCAAGACTGACAATTTCTCCAATGACAGCCAATAAAAATGATACAATTTTCAGGGTTTTCCTTAAATAAAATTAATACAATAGATACATTTTAATTCTAGTGAGGTAAGGGAAGTGAGGAGAACAGAGACTTGGGGTAAATTAGTTGACAGATGATAATGCAAACAAATATGATATTAACTATCACTCAGGCATATCTGAAATGAGCTTTGAAACGTCCCTGTGAATCGAATATTCTTCCACTATTAATGTCAAACACATTAAATAAAGTGTGGTCATAAGGAGAATGAGCTCTGTTACAGGAAATGATCAAAGTGATATTTGGGGAAATAGGATAAGTACCTGATTTGGAATCTTTAAATACAGATACAACATGACGCAGAAAATTTGTGAGCTGTTCAGCACTTTTTGAGTTTTGATTTTTGGGTGTGATGTCTTCATGGCACCAAAGTGGACCAAATGCCCTTAAACAAAACACAGAAAATGTCAAAAATATAAATAACACTTTACATTTTTTAATACTTTGGAGTTCTAATGCCAAAGGTGCAATATATGTTTTTAAAATTTTACTAATTAATTCAAGGATAAATTTCAGTCCTATAAAGTTGAAAGCATACAACAGATCCAGCTATCTTATAGAGACATACTTTTTCTTGTATTTTACTTACACAATGATTCACAAAGTGAAAACCTCTCAAATTACCAGAACAGTGTTTGACATACAATGAGTATTAAGTGTCTGTTACATAAAAATGTTAAATAAATAGATTTAGACACAAACTCAACTTGCACAATATAGCATTTGCAGAGATAATGCTTTAATCACGATCTCATCATTAGGTTGCCAAATACAGTAGAACCAAATTGAAGATACAGCCTCTGTTGTCTCCTTGGTTTCTGACAGTAACAATGGAATAAAGCCAGGTGGGAGAATTTCAAAGAACACCCTTCCTGACATATGGTATTGACAGTGGTGAGTGGTGGCACTATCTTCCTTCTCCACAAGCCATCAGGTCTCTGAAGTAGCGTGTATGTGGGCACGGTCGGCCATCCTTCCTAAGCTCCTGCATAAAAAATCCTATGTAAGCTGTGAGTTGTGCAGAACACTCTGAGTCATTCATTAAGGAAAGATAATGCTCTTTTACCATTTTTTTGCATTAATGCAAAGAAATATCTTGTGAGATGCTTGATAACACCTACACAGACTAGGCTTCCAGTACTTAACTCACTCTGACTTCTACCTGATCTTAACTTATATCTGACTGTGGGATGCTAGGAACTGTGAAGTCTTACAAGCAAAATTGTTCATTAGAACAAAGAGAAGACCCAAATAGACAGTATTGCTTGCAGTTTTCCTTCATTTCATTTCATTTTAGTATTAGTTTGATTCCCTTCTAATCATGATTCCTATTACTCTTTCATTTATAAATGACTCTTTGGATTAGATGAGCAGACAATAGTATCCCCTGCAGCTGCTCCTGGGTGGACTGTGGCTAATATCTTTGGTTTCCAGAGCAGTGTTCCTTGCCAAGTTTCAGAACTCCCAGATGCTGGCAGCTCTAACAGATGATTAAAGTCATGTTCACTGCAGGCGCTACCATCTCCTGCCTCCAAGGGCTGCATCACTGTTATACATGAAATCTCCCTGCCAATCAACTGTGACATCAGTGCGATCTTAGACAACTTCTACAGTCTGTCTTGTACACAAACTTCAGCAGATGCAATTTAGATGAGACTTTGTTAGGATTCTTAGCTCACTTTTCCATCTGTGTGGTCTCAAAGTGATGGCATATTCCCAAAAGACTGAAAAAATCAGCAGCCTGTCTTCTGACCCCTCATTACCTGGTTGTCAGAAACTCAATGAGCTTGTTTGCTTTCTCATCCATTTCAGCAGCTGTGTCCGCATCTTCTACCTCTTGAGTCATCTGAGGGAGGTTCCCACTGCTGCCTCCCAGGCTGATGCTGGAGGAGGTGGAACTGGAGCTCAGCCCTGAGTCTGGCACTGGGGAAGACTGGTCCTCTCTCAGGAAGTCAAAGCCACCTGGTGAGAGAAGAAAGTCATGATGGAAAGTGCCAGGCAGGGTACTTAATGTGGTGAGGAGGTAGTTAGGTGGTACTTAGGTGGTAAGGAGGCAAGGTGGTACACACAGAAGTGTGTAGCTATTATATTTTTTGGGGGAAGACACTTGAGGCTATGGCTGTGCTTAAGCAAGACTGGTTTTCTTTTCTTGCTTATGGAATAGTTGCATCGCTATGCAAATCAGTGTATTTGGTAATAGGGTGATCTGCTGTTTTAATTGATGCTTTCTGCAAAAGAAGATGTGTATGTATGTGTGCACAGGTTGATAAATAGTTTCACTATACATTTGGATCTATGCATTGGACTATACATCTGTTAATAATCTTTTCCTGTGTATAAGGCTACTTATACACAGGAAATGATCCCATTTTTGAGAATACTAATCAATTAATGACTGATGAATAAGTTACACATAATGTTTTTGAGTAAATGTGCCCAGAATCATGAATATTTTGTGTACATTATTTATATTGTAATAAAGTATGTCTCATGGTATTCAAATGTGATATAAACATATACTATGTTTTTTTCTCCCCACTATACATTTGGTTATCATGTGTTATGGATTTGAAAATGTATACACATGACCTTCCTTTCCCCATACTTTTTTTTTTTTTTAAAGATTTATTTATTTATTTATACAAGCACTGGGTACAGTCAGAAGTCGGGAGGGTGAGAGGATTCACCAGAGCCAAAGCGGGGAACAGAACAGACAGACTGATGAAGTACACTGCTGAGGGGAGCAGCGGGTGGCAGGAGAGGTCTGCGCGCCATGCGGAACCCTCGCACAGCGGCCGGGGATTGAACCGGCGCTGTAGAGGCTGCGGGCAGCTTCGCAACCCAGCGCTCAACCGCTGCGCTACCGGGGAGGCCCAGGCTTTCCCCATACTTATTAATCATAAAAAGCATGAAGTTCAGGTGTGTCTGATAGATAAATTAGGAGTAAGGGGCCATGGATTTCAATATCATCTCTGTCATTTATTATATAATCTTAGGAGGTTGTATGGCTTTGTACCTCAGTTTCCTATTGTAAGATAAAGATAATTCCAATCAGAGAGGTTTTTAGTGTGGATCTGAAAATAACTATAGAACTAGGTGCCCAATCAATATTTAATAAATGTATACAAAGAGGTGATAATTCCAAACCTTTTGTGTACCTCTTCCTTACATAATATAGCTTCAGTCATTTTTAACTATCTATTTTTGTCTTGTCTATGGATATTGTGGTTTGTCTTGTAAATCTCCATTTTGTGTCATATCAGTGGCACAGTGAATGCAAAACTGATGTACTCAGAGACACACAACTTACGGACAGTATACTTTTCCCAGGCTAAGGCCACATGCTTAATGGAATATATCCTTATCCTTGGGAGTCAGAACAGTCAGAACTCTTCAGACTCTTTTAAATAAGCATCTATAGTAAAGAGAGGTTTGTGTCTCTCAAAGGTTATTGATGGATTATTTTCAATTAAGTATAACTCAATTCAAAATAAAGAACTTAAACTGAGGTGAGTGTTCCTTTCATCTCAGTGAATGATTTCACATTTGTTTCCCCAGAGACATATCTGTAAAAACATAAGACAGTGCAAGTGTCACAAGTGATGAAGAAAAGGTAATTCCTTCAAGGTTATGAAGAAAGTCTGTCATATGAAATACACTGTATCCAGTGCTAATATAATGTATAAAATAATAGGTCAAAAAATAGTTCCAGAATTCTGTTAGTTCATCATCATTGAAGATACTATAAATGTTCTGGTTCTAAATGAAACACCACCTATCAATCATTTTGGGGAAGTTTTTATGACCCAGTAGAGTAATTTCTTTGATTTAGCTAATGCTTTTTGTTCTCATTTCTAAAAAGACATTTTTGGTTTCAAAGCAGCAATGGTTTTTAAATAGATATCCATTATTGGTGCCTTCCAGAAAGGTCAGTCATTTAATAAAGTGAAAATTCCTTCAGGGGATTGAGAAGGTACACAGTGATATATCTGGCACATTGCAAAGATCTGCTCTTAAGGTGATAAAGATGGTCACTATTCTCTGCATTCTCATCTTTCAATGTTCTAGACTGATGCTCTCGGTCAACGGACATTTTAATTTTTGATGCATCAGTAGGAACATATTTAATGAGAGCAACAACAACAATAATAATAATAACTGTATTTGAAAATGTTCAATAATGAAGGAGGATTTTGAGAGACCATTTAAACCTCAAGTGAAACAGTGCACATTTATGTGCTGTTATTTTATCACTTGGGAAGTTAGGAGATAATAGCATTAGAACTTGGACTCCATTGTCACCTTCAGTGATCTTCACTTCTGTGACTGTCTCAGGTGCTCTGTCACACCTTCTGTTACCTGTGTAGAGATATTCAGGCTGGTAAGCAGGCTGAACTGTTAGAGTCTTGGCTTCACCCATCTCTCGAGTCTGCAGGAGCACAGAAGCAATGGCATGAAAATTGCTGTTGCAAGAGAGGGCAATCAAGAGGTGAAGAAGCAATTTTTTGCTGTGTTCAAAGACTTCAGGCCGGTAATGGTCCAAACCTAGAACAAAACAGTGAAAGCTTTTAGTATAAACGAATTTTAAGCTCGTTTAGATTCCAGGGATAGTAAAGATTCCTTGATATCCAGGAGGAGCAGGTTAAAAGAATGTTTAGTTTCCTTTGTTATTGTTTGTGTTACCAACATAAAGAAGTTGGGCTTAGGAAAAATAAAATGTTTTATTGTTTAAATCCAATGTTCTCATAAAATGCTGATAGATGGACTTTCCTTGACCTCTCAAGGAAAGCGTTTGACATGGTTAGCATTCCTCCTTCTTGAGATGTTCTCTTCCCTGGATCTTTCTGTTACTAGAGGCTTTGAATTTTATTCATTCCTATAACTGAACTCTGAGTCTCCCTAGTTAGTTGCTCCTCTTCTTACTTTTGCTTTACTAATCTGGTATTCTGAAAACTCAGTGCTTGGACTGCTGTGCATTCCATGTTCCTCTCTATGCACTGACAGTGCCTCAAGGCTTTAAATTTACCACATCTAGCCAGAGACTCTCAAAGAGGTCCAACTTGTTTTGGGTATCTTTATAGATATAGCATTAGTGATACAGTACTCTAAGTTATAGTAATAGAAAACTTTTTTTTTTTTAAGATTTATTTATTTACTTATACAAGCACTGGGTACAGTCAGAAATGCGGGAGGGTGAGAGAATTCACCAGAGCCAGAGCGGGGAGCAGAGCAGGCAGAAGGACCGAAGTACACTGCTGAGGGGAGCAGCAGGCAGCAGGAGAGGTCTGCCCGCCATGTGGGACCCTCCTCCGGTGGCCGGGGAGCTGCCAGGGATCGAACCGGCGCTGCAGAGGCTGTGGGCAGCTTTGCAACCCAGCACTCAACCGCTGCGCCACCGGAGAGGCCCTATAATAGAAAACTTTTAACAGTGTCTGATGAACCAAAATTTTGGAGCAGCTATCACAAAAAAGGTAAGAAAAAGTGGAAGAGACTAAATATTCCAGAAATGAGGACAGCAGGATGTTAATGTAAAAAGAAACCTTTATGGATGATTTCTAAAGGTTTTTGACCCTATTGGCTAGAATTCCTCTTAGATCCGGTCTTACCTAAGAAGACAGCATGAAGTAATAATGGTAGATGAAGAGCCCAATCTTCTCTTACACTGTGATCCACCACCATCTCAGTCATAAAAATTACAGCAATATTGCACCTAATCAATGAAATGATGAAATTAATGTAACTTCTGAAGAGGATGAACATACATTGATAGATTATTAAGTCACAATTAAATACAACTCTCAAGCCTTGCTGAAGAATTATGTAAGACCCTTATTCCAGGGAAGTGGAGTTTAACTTCGGACAGCACAGAGCTCTACAAGAAAAAGAATCATTGGTTGAGCTAATCACATAGTGGAGTCTATAGTCACTCTGTAGTAAGAACTGAGGGATGAAGACAAACAGACGACAAAGACCCTCTCTTCAGGTTGCTTGCAATCTAAAACGCATAACTGATTGAATACCCATATCAATATTTCATCAATGAAAATTCAAGGGGCCACAAGGCAGCTTTGCACATTGCTGAGTATTTGACTAAACACTGCCCATATGCTGAGAGCTGGCATTCAGGTCATGCATGGTCCCTCTGATTTCAAGGTTCATTACATTTGGTTTTCCTTTTCTCATAGGAAAAAAAGTCCAGTCAAATCTAAGGGGTCATTTCCCTCTACTTTCACATGCTGCTCACCTGTGCAGTGGCCCCCGGGGAGTGATGGTCTCTGGGAGGTAGTCAACCAGGGGGGCCCAGCATCCTCCAGTACAAGGCATGGGTAATGGCTGCGGCTGTTTGGTCTCCGTAATTGTCAACAACCAGCCAGTGTAAGGAGAAATTGGGTCATCTGTAGGGTGAGAAAGATAAGTGGGTTTTATTTTTAGGGAGAGAAAAACTTTCATTTTCCCTACTTGGTATTTTCAGAAAGAATCTTACAAATTCATGCTTGTAAAATTCCCTTCTAATCATTCAATTTGTTGAGTATGAATTATATAATCAAATGGTTAGAATTACTTGATTTGTTTTCTTTCATTTTTTGGATACCTAATTTAAAGTTATTCATTAAGCAGCAATGGAAAATACAGATGCGTATACACACACACACACACACACACACACACAATTTAACGTGACTTCCTATTCTGAAAAAGCCTGCTCTTTCTCCAGTCTTCCCCAACTCATTAAAATTTCATATTTCATATTTCCAGTTAGCAAGGATGAGAGCCCAGTGTCATTCCTGACTTCTCTTTCATATCTCACACACAACTCAAAATCATGATGATCATGAGGATGATAGCAATAAAAATAATACGAACAGAGTACTTACATTATCCTAGGTACCATTCTATGCACCCCACATATTAATAGCCCAACAACAGGTACCTATTACCCCTATTTTATAAAGAAGAAAGTGGTAACTTGCATCAACACGTTCAGTGAACGTCATTTTCCTTCGCATCATATCCAGAATAGGATCACTTTCCCCCATCCCCACCACTGCCATCCTCCACTAAGCCACGGCTCTCCTTACTGTCTCCGTTTCCATTCTTGCCTCTCTATAGAGCAGCCAGAGCAATCTTTTGAAACAGAAGTTTATTTGTCTTTTTCTTTGCTTAACCCTTTTTCATGGCTACAATTTATATGCAAATGAAATCTAAAATCTATACTGTGGCCTTTGAGGCCTCATAAGATCTTCCTCATGTTACTATCTTGGCTTATCTCCTCTGCCAAGTACCTTGCCCTACCTCAGTCATCCTGGCTTTCCTGCTGTTCTGTGGTCATGCTAGACTGGGTACCACCCACCTTCAGAGCTTTCATACCTTCTCTTCACTCTGGCTGACATGCTCTTCCCCAGACAGCTGTGGAACTTGCTCCTTTACTTCTCAAATCTCTGCTCACTGTATCACTACATCATAGAGGATTTCTGTGACCATTTTATTTAAAATCCAACTATGCTCCCAATCGCTTTCTATTCCTTACCTTAATTTAGTTTTCCTCCCTGGCACAGATCACCAATTTACTGGCACTGACTGCCTCTATAACCCCCATATCTAGCATAAGTTCCATGAATGGGGAGACTATCTCTATTTTTTTCATTGCTGTTACCCTAATATTTACAACAGTTTCTGGCAGGTAGTAGGAAATCAATGAATACGTTTTGAATTAAGGAACTTCCTTAGCAATATCTTTAAAATAAGCACAGCCATAAGTTTCATGGAGTTATTTCTTACAAATCACTCAACATAGGCCAGTGGCATTGAAGACAACTAATTTTATTCAGAGTCACATGATATGACCCAGCTATAAAGTTTAAGAGAAACTGGCTTAATCCAGGAACAGGCTTTAGTGTATTAAGAGGAAGGATGTGTTACATTTTTAGTCAATTTCTCATAAATATAGTTATTCTTGGTTGCATTTTTGAAAGCAATAAGAGGCAGCTGATTCAATGCTGTTGGTCCAGTGCAGAATGCTGGCCTTCCTAGTTAGCAGGCTGGTGGAAGGCAGGCCTTGCGATTGTGAAAAGTGAGGCTCTAATACTAGAAACCTCACTAAGCGATACCCTACTACTTCTCCTGGAATGTGAGCTAAGGAGTTTCCAGAAGAACATGATTTTCCTCAGAAAAGTGATTGTTAGCTCTAATACACCAACAATGGAGAAACTGAAACCCTGTAATTCTATGCCAGGAAGCATGCCCATAATAATTTTAGCCCAGAAAAAAATTAAAGCAGGCATAATATTCACTCATCTCAGTCCTTGCAGTAAATTACCTACAACTCATCTCACTTCAAGCAAATTAAATTTTTGAAATTTGTCCAGGTTAATTGTAAAATATGCTGCTAAGTAATAAGCTACTCTGTGATAAAACTTGAAAGGGGAGCAAAAGTGGGAGAATACTGAGGAATTATAAAAAGAAATAAGAGATTTTTGTTAGGAAAAAACTCACAGTTCTTTGTTCCAATGACATTTTTAGATATATATCCAACCAGCAAAAATTGTTAAGCAGGATTAAGTTGCCTAAAACTGTTTTTTTAATTAGATCTAAACCATTATGACTCAGCTGCTACCCAATTTAACTAGTTGTATTCTTATTATGGGGTTAGATACATCAGCACCTGGTCTTGGAAAATAACCCTCATATTTTGATTAATTTCTGAAAAAAAAAGTTAATATAATCTTGGTAGGAAGTTACTTTATGGACCTAGGTCTAAGTCAATTTACTTGCCCATTTTATGATATAGTTTTAAAATACAAAATACATTTAAGAGTTTGTACACAGAGCTTCCTTTTGGATTCACCTAGACTGAGAACCATCGGGCTGGTAGGTCTCTGCTGATCCCTTCTTATTCTTCCTCCTTCTGCTTATCTCGCAGGCATACAGGGAGGTAATTGATCTTAACATGAATCATATTCCTGGACATAGGAATTTGGAATTGAGCCTACTAGCCTTTGCTTCTCTTGTGGCATAATCTATATCGATCAATGGGTAGCTGAAACGAAAAATACACCAGGGACTCCCCAGTTACTTGAACATGTTCTTGCCTATTAGACAAGCTGCTTCCCCTGGAACAGCCAAAATCAAGTTCTATTTTGAAAACTTAGATAAAAGACTTTAGTAAAAGTTTTATGGACTTTTTGTGATGAACCGTTCTTTGAATAGCTTGATTTCAATTTTTCTTAAAACGAGTAAGCTAAACTATAAGCTCTTAATGTCCAAATCACATGCTATGAACTCTAACTTCTCCGATCAGTGATGGTAATCATATAAAGGATATAAGTGATACATGACAACTGAATTCAAATTCTGTGCCAAAATTTCCCATTAAAATGCTATTAATTCTGGTACAATAAACCAAATATTTCTAAGATAGACATAGCAATGAAGACTTCTTTTTATGTTTATCTGAATTCGTAGTAGTTTCTTTTCTCTTTACAAATACTGGTTTTACTTCATTTTTCTCTTTATCTCCCAAGTCAATGATTTGAGTTTCCATAATGACATAATTATTATCTCATTTTATTATAGCTATTCTCTGAAATTCAGTATTTTAATATTTATAACCAATGAGGTTTTAATGCCAGAGGGCTGAAAAGACATATTTTCAAAATGATTTTAATTACTATAGTGTTGATGCCAATTTTTTAAAATCAACCAATCAGCAAAGGACAAAACTATAACATAAACTCCACAGTTCTAGAGTGTTATGCTTTGTTATCCCCCCATCTGTTACACTCTGGGGGAGTCAGCATTTGACTGGTTAACTTCACATGATTCAGTTTTTCTCTCCTCAAATTTTGGGTTATCAAATACTGATTGTAATAAGACTTCCTCTGAATCAACAATTATCCATTTCTCTTCTTCTGTAAAATCTGATACTCTCTAGAACTGAAGGTCTGTGTGAGCCTGCTTGGTGATGGGATGGTACAGGCCCTTGATGGGGAAAATATAGCTTTATTTTACCTCATACTGATTGGTTCTAGTACAAAGTTTTAGAAGGACATAACTGAAACTTATGGCAATTAAATATGGATTTTAGGCAATCTTTACATTGGTATTCTGAATTGCCTGTGTATGCACTAAGATGTAGAGCAAAAGCACCCGAAATGAGGTGTCTAGAACTACTTAGATCTGCCCTCACTCTGCACAGTTCCATAAAAACAAAATAATCCAACGTGACAACTACAAAGGCCCTATGCATGACTGACAAAGTGAACCCAAATCATGAAATATCATTTATGATTTTACCAAAATAGACAAATTCCACCAGATAGTTTTATGGATTTTCTTAGCATCCCTAAATGTCACTGGGAGTAGTCTTCTGTTCTAAAATTTCTGTAACTCAAGACGAAGTAATACCTTTTACCTGCTTAGTGTTTAGAGAAGCTATTCAGGACTTAAAATCAACAAGTTTATTGACCTTTTAGATTTTCCCAGTTTCCCAAGCTACAAAGAAATTTCTGTCATAATGGTTTTTCCCATGTGATTTGGACATTTACCAAGATTTTCACTTGGCTACTGAGACTATGCCATTGAGAGATGCAGTATAAAAACAGATGCAATCCTGTGCCCTGACTCACAAAACTTAAAGGTTAAATCCACTCCCCAGAAATTGAAAAATTGAACTGCAACATTTGTTTCCTAGTGGGACAATTACTTATTAGCCTTTCCCAACACTACTGCCAAGAAAAAAAAGCCAAGAATTTTTATAATTGTGATTTGGCCACTGTCTGTCTTCTTTTTACTTGATCATTTGTGTAGTTGGATGAAATGTTTACATGATATTTACAGGCCTCCTTATAGTAACTAGAAAAAGAATAATTGAGTTACTCATTTTCCAATCATCTGCCCTCTGCCGAAACCCACGGCTTGTAGATACTCTTTGTTTTAAAAAAGAAATCAATTTATTTATTTTCTTACATCATTCGTTTCTGAAAAGTATCTTATTTCTTCCCTCAGATGCAGTTCTTGTACTTCTCTCACCACTACGGACCCTGTGAACCATTACCACAGTCCCTTGTGCTCTTCCCTCCCCTGTTTTGACCCCACCTCTCCCCCTCCTTTGATGTATGCCTCAGATCTATGGTCAGCTTGCAAAGGTTTGTCTTTTTTGTAGGTACTCACTCTTATCCTCATCATACGATCCTCCAGAGCTATTGCTGTACCTTGACTCGAGGCGAGTGTGGGCTCTGATGACATTACTAAACCTTCAAATACAAGAACAGCCATCATGAATGTTGATATGTTTGTATGTGCTGTTACTCATAATCATATACTCTTATTTAGTGGTTGATTTTTAGCAACTAGCTTGATGGTGCTTTTCCTAAAGAATACTGTAAAAGTTATACCCCAAATATTTCTTCTTTCTTTGAGAGGGCTTTTGTAAGCACAAATTCAAACTCCGAAAAGATAAATATTTCAGATTAAAATTTGACTTGAACTAGAAAGTTGTAACATTTTTTTGGAAAGAAAGTGGGCCTGATATTGAATGGTATGCCTCCCTTATCCACATAGCCTGGTATATGGCAGGGAATCAACAAATAATTGTTGAATGATTGAGCAAGTGAATATAAATAGAACTGGAAACACACAAAAGTAGTTTTACAAAAAATCTTGGGACTTTACTGGCTCTAAAGTTTCCCTCCTTAAAATGATCTGAGGGTTTTTAGGAAAAGGTACTGGAATGTCATATAACTAAAGGGACTCATTTTGTTTGATCTCTCTTACAACTGGGTAAGAAGTAATTTAAAAAAAGTCATAGCAAAAGTGAGAGTAATGTCACAGGCAGTATCTAATTTAATTTTGCTCACTCATCTTTCTGATAGGCATTATTTACTTTGCAAATGAGGAAACTGAGGTTGAGTGAGGTTAAACAATTTGCCCAGTGTCAACCAAAATAGGTGGCAGTGTAGGGATGCCTTAGTGCCATGCTGCCTCTAAGCAGGTCACATGCTACTTCTATGACCCTGGAGAAGTCCTTGAAGGACCTGTTTCTACACGTGCCAAAAAGGTATTCCTTCACCATTTCTTTCACCGGAATTGTTGCAGGAATCAAAAAGAAAAACAAAATGATGTGAGAATGTTTCCAAAACTGTGAAACACTGTCCAGTTATAGGGTTTCAGTTATTATACTTCTACTTTGGATTTTTAGAATCTGTTCTTTTCTCTTCAGGGCATGAAAGACTTTCAAATCAATAGCATTTTCATCATTTAAAGAACTCTAAGGTAAGGCAAGGTGTGGCTGAGTGAAGATGTATGTCAAGTAGTATGTCTATATTTATTTTACATAAAGTGACATGAAGCAGATTCTACCATCTAACTTAAATGCAGCCAAAACAAAGAACTAAGATTATCTAGAAATAGCTGGGAAACTAAAATCAAAATTGGTTTGTCCCTGTCCATTACATGGCTGTTCTGGCCCTAACTGACAGCACATCAACTCTCTAGTTCCCATTGGAAACACTGGAAAATGCAGGGCTATCTGTATTTACCAGTTATAGAGAAGGAGTAATGTTTCAGGTAACAGTACTGGATGTGACATTAGATGCCCACATTGCAGGCGTATAATCTTACAACACTGCCCCTGCGATCCAGATTTGCTGGATAAAGAAGTGTACTAACTATAAAGACTATCATGACTTTGGTTTTAGTCACTTAGATATTTGCAGCAACTGGTTTTTTGGGTTTTTTTTTTTCCATCCTGAGACAGCCATCTTTTCCCCAGAAACTGTGTATTTCAAATATTCTGCACTGTCATATCTTTCAGATTATGACTTTGGAAAGTTGAGGGTATCTGCCTAGTTTCATACAAATAAGACTACACAATCATGTAAATCAGAGAGGTACTTATGAAATTAAAAAGTGACAAACGTATTATCTTCTGAAGCAATGCCTTAAACATATTTATGCTGATAAATGCAAAGTTATAAGCAGCATATGCAGAGCCCAGACATCTTTCAGTCAGTTACGGAAACAGGGTGAAGAAAGCATCCCACATCTGGAAGTTTGCACAGGACAGAGTGCTCTGTGGCATGCCGAGAGATTCATGAATCTATGCTGGCTTTATAGCCATGCTCGGGAGGACCCAGTGAGGAATCATAGTATGGTGGCAACTCTTCTCTTTTCCTTTTTGAAATAGATCTAAAGGAGCGTTAGGTAGAGTTTATGAGACCAAAAAGGAGAGGACTAAGCCCCTTCCAGATTATTCTCCTTATTCTGGAGTAAAGTTAAGGAAAAAGTAAAAAGTGACTCTCAAGAGCTTCCAGATTATTCTCCTTATTCTGGAATGAAGTTAAGGAAGAATTGAAAACTGATTCTCAAAAGTAAAATCTATTATTTCCCTCTGCTTTCCTGGGTTGAAGAAATTAATTTTGGATCTTGGCCAGAGAAATTTCAAGGACTAGGTAACCAAATAGTCTTCTAACACCACAGGTACAGATTTTAAGGATTATATTACAAAAACAGCTCTGGGAGAAAAATCAGAAGTATGAAATATTTTTCTCAGTTTTATCTTGGTGATTTAGCTTAAATTAATAATTAGCAGCTCTCTTTAGATTACTAATCTCTGTCCCTGTATCAACACAGATAGCCAGAACTTTCAACTGTATGCAGCTGAAATTCCATATAATAAATTCTTTCATGGAACTACAAATTTATAAAATAAGTTTTTATTTAGGGTTGGGCTTCCCTGGTGGCGCAAGGGGTTAAGCACCGCACTATGAAGCAATCCACAGCCTCTGCAGCACTAGTTCGATCCCTGGCCGGCCTGCCAGAAAGAAACCCACATGGCGAAGCAGACCTCTCCTGTCTCGCCCGCTGCTCCCCTCAGCGGTGTGTTTCAGTCAGCCTACCTGTTCTGTTCCCCACTTTGTCTCTGGTGAATCCTCTCACCCCCCTGCATCTCTGGCCTGTACCCTGGCTTTTGTATGCATAAATAAATAAATCTTAAAAAAAAGTTTTTATTTAGGGTTGATGTGTTGAAAACATGGTGATTGTTTTGCATATTTTATAAACTGCAACAAATGGTTATTTTAGTAAAAAATATGTGTTCACTTTGTTGATTAATAAAAAAATCCTACATGATAAATCTTTCTTAGCATTTAGGTACTTTAAGTAAGTACCTTCCAATTAAATTTTTTAATGCACTTTTTGAAAGTTATGAAATGACTATATTTTCATGTACATTTTGGTTATTTAGGTTAGGTTAATATAAACATTGTGTGGTTATCCTTAAGACTTTTGATACAAATATCTTACTTTCATCTTAGCTCTTATTTTTAAAAAATATTTCTTTTCAGGTATATTGGTTTACGTAACACTGTGTAAGTTTCAGGTGTACAAGTTGGCTCTTGTTCTTTTACTCTTGTTTTAATGGTTCTCTTATTATCAGCTATCTGAATGTTTTGTCAGTTGGTATGGTATTATTGCATATTACTGAATTGTATCAAAGAACCATTAATCTAGTTATAAAGAAATGGCACAGATCTGCTGCTTTGCATGACTTCATGGTTACAACTTCCTGGAGACCAATCATGTGTACTGGTCATTGGCACCTCAGGGGTTGTGCCAGTATTTCTAACCACTGTTATCTCTGTAGATTCTTTGCCTACATGGATTATAAAGAACAGACTTAAAAACTGCCTTCTATAATGGGGTTAATGAAAGGAAGGGAGGAAGGAATGGTCTTAAGAAAGCTCATCCATTTATGGGACTGTGATATTTCTCTAATTTTCATTTACACACTGAATAAACACTTAAAAATGCCTACTATAGGCAGCAAAGTAGACTAATGACTGAGGATAAAAATAAGTGTAAAAGACAGTCTCTGTTTCCCAAGAACTAAAATCTAGTAGTTGAGACAGACATAAGTACAAGTGCTAATAAACCAACATGACAGGGTCTATAAAGAAGGAAAGTGAAGAGTAAAAAGATTTTTTTAAAACAAAGATTTATTTATTTATACAAAAACTTGGGCACAGAGCAGATGTGTGGGAAGGTGAGAGGATTTACCAGAGGCAGAGTGGGGAACAGAACAGGCAGACCAACTGAAATACACTGCTGAGGGGAGCTGCGGACAAGACAGGAGAGGTCTGCCGCGCCATGTGGGTTATCTCTCTGGTCAGCCAGGATTGAATATGCACTACAAAGGCTGCAGACAGCTTCACAGCACTGCGCTCAACCGCCTATGCCACCAGGGAGGCCCTAAAAAGGTATTTTAGGCTAAGAACACAGACAACTTTGATAGAAATGGAGATTATGAGAGAAATCATGTAGGTGGAATAGAATCAATGGACCAGCAGTATCCTTTGGGACAGGACATGTATATGTATATATAATATGATCAATCAATATATTTCTAGATTGATGGATATTAAAATCAATATGGAAGAATCTGATGCATAGGAATATGTATGAAAATGTGAGTAGATAACTGTCTGAGGTTTTTTAATGGCCAACAGACATCTGGTGATTTCTCAAGAAAAGTCTCTCATAAAGATGTTCTCTGGTCTCAATATGATAGAGATGACTAGCTTCTGCATTTCAAAAGTCCCCATTAAAAATTTAGGCAAGGGACCTCCCTGGTGGCGCAAGGGGTTAAGATGCAACCTACAAAGCTATCCGCAGCCACTGCAGCAGGAGTTCGATCCCCAGCCAGCCAGGGAGCTATCCACATGGTGCAGCAGACCTCTTCTGACTTGCCCGCTGCTCCCCTCAGCAGTGTGTTTCTGTCAGTCTGCCTGTTCTGTTCCCCGCTGTGTCTCTGGTGAATCCTCTCACCCCCTCACCTCTGGCCTGTACCCCAGTTCTTGTGTGCATGGATAATTAAATATTTAAAAAAATTAAGCCACGACACTTTTGGTTAAAGAGGCCTTTTGGTGATATTTCTACCCTAAATAAAATTGAGATGGAAAACTCAGATTAGACAATTAAATGATAAAAATGTTATAGTTTAGTACTAAAGTAAAAATATCTATAGAGACAAAATGTAATGTGTTATTTTAACTATAAGGAATTTTTCCAAAGATGGGATGAGCAATATAGATTGAAAAAAATGTGAATTAGTAATCTCTGTGTTACTGATGAGTGGAGTATGAAAACCTTTATTCATATCCGAGAAAGGAAGAAAGGCCTAAACAGAGAACTATAAAGGACAAGGTCTATAATTCTTGGTACACTAGTGTTGGTCTTTCAGCCTGAAGGAAAGCGTATCTGGAAAAGCATCTGCTTAAATGTACTGCAGCAACCTGGAACAGACTGAGGAACTTGCTAAATGCCTGGATTAGAAATGAGCCTCCAGAATCCCAGCCCTTCACCAGGTAATCTTCCCCTGGCAGCCCCTGCCACATTCTTACACACAGAGGGAAATCCTAGAGATAGTCACAAAGCATCTGGGGCATTTTAAGATAAAAGAATCATTCTTATTATTTTGGCTCATTATATTTCCTCCAATATGGATCCATGAGTATCTCATCATTGTTACTAATTTCTCAAGTGGAAAGGCTCCCTATTATTTTTACTAGAAAATGCTTAGGTTAAGGAGTTCTCAACGCCATGAGAATCACACTATATTTCTCTGCTCTTCACAATCAACTTCAGGAAATGTGGATACATACTTTATTTACTTATCAGTAGTCCCTGGGCAACGTGAAGGCAGAGCTATAGGCAAGAGAAATATTATTAAAGAGCTAACGAGAAGAGAACAGAGGCTTATTTATAGTGCCACGATGTGACAAAGCCAAGGTAAAATAAGAATGGTGATATTTCCTAGAACACACATCATGATAACTACTTTATTGCTAAGAAATTATTCCACAGACTTGAAAATTTCATATGGAAATTCCCTCTATTTCTGGATGATCTATACCCATTAGCAGAACAACTTGTGGTTTTCATTAGGCCCTGGGGTAAGTGGGATTCAACTAACAGAAAAATAACCTTCTTAATCTTTCTCTTCTCTGGCTTTGCTCAGAAGAAACTGTTATCTTTAGGGATATACAGAGCAGAGTTGGAAAGCCAATCTGTTAAAAACAGAGAAAGATATGTGTGCATACGTGTGTTGCTGTGTGTGATTTATGAAACCCTACATATTTTTATTGATGTTTTTGTTTATTTGTTTATTTATTTCTTTTTCTTTTTAAAGATTTATTTTTATTTATGGAAGAACTGGGATACAGGCCAGAGGCACGGGAGGGTGAGAGAATTCACCAGAGACAGAGTGGGGAGCAGAACAGGCAGACGACTGATAACACAGCAGCAGGCAAGACAGACAAGGTCTGCCGCACCATGTGGGCATCTCCCTGGCCGGCCGGGAATAGAACCCACGCTGAAGAGTCTGTGGACAGCTTCACAGCACAGCACCCAACCTGCTGCGCCACCGGGGAGGCCCTATTGATGTCTTTGTTTAGACTACTGCTGAAGGTTATAAAGTATGAAGCCAAATTTATGCACCAACCTCTCATCAGATTCTTTTAATATCTTGTTCTCCTCAGCATCTGGGAAACTGTCCTGGCCAGCAACCACGGTATTGCTGCTGGAAGTTGTTCCTGTAGATAGGATTTGAAGAAAGACATGTAGGGAAAAAATGCACATGATGGGGTCAAGCTCAAGCCTAAGTAATTCCAGGAAAGGATATCCTATAAAATCCTATCTTTGAAAGATTACCTTACATCTTCTGTACAATCTCAGACATTCTAAACAAACTTCTAAGACACTACCACTGAAATGGGAGAATTCCAGACATCTGTTAGGGTTAGACAATTCCTTGATTGTCTAATAAAGTGAGGCTACAGCATTCTTGAAACCCCTTCTTCCTGGTCTCTTAGCCAATGAGTTTATTTGTAGTGGCCCTGCTGCTTTAGCTTTTTGGATATAGGAGTTATTAAACCAATGTTAGCGAAGCAAGTCCAAGTACCTAGAGCTTGTGCTCCATAGGTTACTGTTTCTCTGCAAGAGCACTGCTCTGGCAGCAGGATGCAGAGCAGACAGAGGGCAGGGTAGATGAGGGAGGAGAGAGACTTGAAGGCAATTACAGTATTAGGTAAATCAAAGGGAAGCCGGCTTCAAGGAACTTGAGGAGGACGATATATATTTAAAAAAAAGATGCATAAAGGCATATCAAAGTGATAACACTGCTGGAGAGATGGATGATAATTCCTGGGAGATTAGCCAAGGGAATCTCACTGATTCATGAAGAAGGGTAAAGTGACTGTAGTGTCTTCCTGGGATCAGCCTAAATGAAAAAGTCGTGTGGCACACGAGTACTGGGTCACAGACTATTGGTCATTCTTAAAAAAATTATTTCATCAATCTGATAATGCCTTAAGGGTTTCACTCTTCTTGAGCTATCTCTTAAATGAATATACAGGCAGGAATAAGAAAAAACAACCCCCTATTCATATCAGTGCTTTGTATGAAGGGGAACTCAAAGATCCAGGACCCCTGTGCCGGGCTGCCCATCCCTACCAGAGGCTGCAGCCGAGGCCTTGCTACTGGCTGCAAAGCGGTAGAAGGGTGGGTTGTCACAGTGCTGGACAATGGGGTTCACCGGCTCTGTCTGCTGCAGCTCAAAGAGCAGCTCTTCCATGGTTTGAATGGTGTTATTACGGCACAAGTATATCGCCACCTTTTTAATCTGTGAAGAAAAACAGAATGATAGCCTGTTGACAGCAAAGATGGTAATTTATTCATTTAGAGAAATGTGTCATCCCCAGGAGCTCTTCTCCTACTAGCTCATCTTCGTGCTCCCGCAGGATGAACCAAGTATTTGGATTATAATTCATCTCTCTACATATGCATGGCTGATAGGAGTGTGTTGTTAAAGGTCTTCTCTCTTCTGATGGTTGAGTTTAGGAAAGTTACTTTGGGGGCACAAGAATTCTATCTAAACTGAAAACTTGCCATCTAAGGTCTTATCTTCAGAAAGCATTTTATTTATAAGAACCAGGGGAGAAATGCTAGCTATTTTCGTTTAAAAAGAAATTCAGCCCCCTGCTATTTTTTTCTCCCCTAGAAACAAATGAGTTTTATATGTTTGTATGGTTTTAAAATTTAAAAAATCACTCTGGATTGAAGTTCTACATTACTGAAAAGATGAAATGAGGCTATGAAACTCAAAACAGCAGACAGGCAGGCAGAAAACCTCTCAGAAAAACAACCAGCACACAAATGTCAAGTGAACCAGGATTTTAAAAATATTGTCATTTTGTTGATTATATCACCTTTGAATACAAACACTAAATATTGGGCATTCAGAAGTTCTAGCTGCTCATTTCTCTCTTCTACCACCTAAATTTGATGCAAAAACACTGAATACTTTACACTTTTATTCTGTTTTAAGACATCAAGGTGTATACATGAAATATTTTCGTTTTTAATAATAAGATGCTTTACCTAGTTTCTCATCAATGGGTCTAATGTTTCTAAAAGGCAGCTTTTGGTAATTATTAGAAAAATATCCATCCCTTAACCCACAGGTTTGTGTGTCTACAGCTTAGAAAGGGGATGACAGAGGTCTCACTAGGACTTTGCAGCTTCTCAGGGGGCAGAAGAGAAGTTTTATGTAATATCTAGGTGAGTACATAGGAGATTGGTGGAACTGACAAAATTTGACAGGTGTTTCACTTGGAACAAAGAGCACGTTCTGACTTGCAGATTGCAAGTGAAAACACCAACAGAAGTAAAGACTCCAGAAGGTCCAAGGGACACTTACATAGGGCAAAAGAACTGTGTCACTGCTGACCCCACACAAACTGATCAGGAACTGCAAGGTGATCCTCAGATTGTTGCTCCATTTCTCATTGTTGGCTAAAGCATTCCAAGCATTTTCCATTTCTGGTCCAGGAACTTCATCTCCATACTATAACAAATGAAATAAAAACCAGCTCAGAAGACATGTAGGAAAACGTAAGGATGCAAAATGTTTGACTAAAAGTGGCTTTAAGGTTCACGGCCATGCCAAAATCATAAGAAGGGGGAAACATGGCCATTTATCAAAAGATGCCATTTTCAGCAATTTATGATACACAAATCTGTAATGCACAATACTTAACCATGTGATTAAAAAATGAAGTTCCTTATTTCTATTTTCATTATTAAAAAAAAAAACTGTGTCAAAACACATGTAACATGAAGTTTACCATCTCAACCATTTTTAAGTTTACAGTTCAGAGGCATTAAGTACACTTATACTGCTGTGCAACCAATACCACCACCCATGCCCTCTTCATGTGGTTTTTTTTTTTTCTAAATTTATTTATTTCCCCCCATTGTTGTTCATTTTTTGTACAGTATTTGGAATCTCCCCTCAGGTGTAATCCCTGTAGTTCTTCCACCACCATATCACCTGTGAACTATCACCATATTTCATTTTCCCTGGGTTTGTAGCATGGATTTATTAATTCAGGGTTTTCCCAGATGGCTGAGCCATGTTATTGAGGCGCATGTCCTCTGAGATTACCTTGGCCGTCATGTACATGAGATTGTTCAGGACCAGAGATGTAGCTTCGGGGGAGCCCCAGCCATTCCCTTTCAGCCCGTGAGACGTGGTCGCTTCTCCCTCCCGGTCCTTGACTTCATCCTCCGGGCTGTTGGGGCTGGATCCTGGGAGGAGCAGCCTGCTGTCCACCAGCTCGATATTGTGCAGCCAGGGCAGCAGGTAGGTGAGCATGATCTGACGTCCATTTGGGTGTGTTGTAGGGAACCTCTGGCTGACTTCTAAAAGAATGGCAGTGACAGCAGTATGTTAGCCCACCAAAATAATCTAAAATATTAATATCAATTTGCAGACTGGACAGTGCCTTCAGTTTACAAAGCATTTTTGTATACTCCTCAAGGCCAAGCGTCATAAAACCAAGGCTGTCCACATCTGGTGCTCTGTGGAAAAATGTGAGAGCTTTGTAGAGAAAAGTGAGGAAAGCACAGGCTTGATTAAAGTGGATGAATTCAAATCCATTGCCAACGGAAGAGCAAATTAGAGTGGACAAAGTGGGGACCTTGGGGTCAGAGCACATGATTGGACTCTAGTTCCACCCCATGCTAACTGCATAAGACTTGGGGTTTGTTCTTTAACCTCCTTGTTTCTCACATTCCCCTACACGTAAAATGGGGCCAGTAGGGTCCCACATGGGGCAACCTCCAGGATTAAAATATACAATCATAATGTATATAATATGCTCAGCACTGTACCTGTTATCCATCAGGCTCTGAAACTGTGGATTAGGATATTATAACAATTAATGTAATCTTTCCAATATGACAATATATTACAATGTATCTTGGGTGAAATATAAGCTGTTAAAAAGTAAGGTATGAATCCTCAGGAGGAACAAATGCACCGCATGGACTCATATTGTGGCATCTAACTAAAAACTGCCAACTGTGCAGAAGGTATGCTCAATGGAGTGCTTCCTTTTATGAAATAAATGAATCAAAAGGGTGAAGCTGTGTGCCCAGCCCAGTCATTTCACCACTACCTTGAGAGGATTTTTGCATTGTTTTACTACCAGCAGCATTTAATTTTATGATATGAATAAATATACTTTCTATCAAAATAAAAGCACAGCTTTTTGTAGATGCCACAAGCTCTGAAGTAACATCCTATTTCTGATACCTAGAGAAGAAATGGTTTTATCTAAGGAAATCAGGAAGCCTGGCCTGATGCCCTTGTTATTACCCAGCGTGGCATGCACTCTCATTTAGAGAGTCCATGGCTGATAAATAATAGAACAACACAGATGCCAAGAATTAGACCAAGATAATCCACTGGATCCCCAAAGAGCTTTAATTGATTTGGCCCTTTTCCTAAAATTACAATTGCAATTTTTTATTTTTGAAGAAAAAGTATATATTTAATTCTGTGCCAAAGCAATCAGACAGCAATCAGTGTTAAGCATTCTATTTAATGTAGGGCAAAATTTAAGAAATTATGTAACTTCTAAGTTATTCAGAACCTTATAAAATCAGAACGCTCATTTATTCCAACGTACTTGATCTAATCTAGGAGTAAGACACTGTGCTCGGCACTGTGGAGCCAGCAAAGATTGAAGATTTAGTTCCTGTGCCTGAGGAGGTGGCTCTGAGAAAGTCGTGCAGACAGATAACTCGGGGGGCAAGGTCGAAAGAGACAAACAATATATCACAGGTGCAAACGGCACTGTGGGGGTTTAGTGGAGGAAAACGCCTTCTGGTTATATCAATTCAGAGCATTTTTATAGCCAAAAAACCCCAAACAATTTAAACTCCTTTAGAAAGGATTGGAATTTTGGTGAGGAAAAGACCTTTCTAATCAGAGGGAGAAGCGCTATGATCACCTGACATCTTTTTAACAAGGGCAGGTAGTAACAATCTATAACAATCTATGGACTTTTGAGCCATTATCACCTCCCAACATTTTACATAATTTACTTATTTATGATGCTTATTACATCCTGTCTGTCAGACAAGGTCTGAGAGGGGGCCCTTGATGAAGGCTTGGACTATAGAGGTGTTTTTGAAGAGAATAGAGGAGGAAAAAAAGCCACACATATGTCAACAACTGCTCCATTCATTCCTCCAAAAATAAATAAAATGTGAGACAGTGTCAGTAGTCCTGCCTTATCCATGGTTTTGCTTTTTGTGGTTTCAGTCACCCACAGTCAGACAAAGTCCAAAAATATTGTGTTTAATAAGATATTTTGAGAGAGAGATCACATTCACATAACTTTTATTATAGTATGTTATTATAATTGTTTGATTTTATTAGTTATTCTTGTTAATTTCTTACTGTGCTGAATTGTTAATTAGGTTTGTATGCATAGAAAAAAACAGTTATATGTTGGTTTAGGTGCTAGCTATGGCTTGAGGAAGCAACAGGGGGTCTTGGAACTTATCTCTCACAAGTAAGTGGGAGGGATTATGTTTTCAGCTGCCTTGGGAGGGACCTAACCAACCTGACTGGCTTCTTTTCAAGTAATGAGGTCATCAAAAATGATAGGCAATAAAAATCTCACCACAGGGTTTTTAATAGTAAGACAGTAAAAACAAGAGCTGAGAATACATTAAAACCTCTTTTCTTCTGTATTATTTTAAAAAAGTCATCACGCATAAGGCAAAGTAGGCAGATGGTCAATTCTTGAGGAAAACATAAGTTGAATCTGCTTGAAACTCATTACATGAGCTTCTTTTCTTTTCAGACTTGTACTGGCTTTCTCCTCCCTTCCGGTCCTGTCAGCCTCTCCACAACAGTAGCTACTCCCTCTCAGTTAATAAACATCCTCAGATCTCACTCATCCTCCACTCTGCATGTTGCTGTAGCTCCATCCTCTTTTATTTTTTTTATTTCTCAGCCAAGCCACTGTGATCTGGCTTCTGCCGTTACATCTCCATGGAAACTATTAATAGTTACCAATGAATTGTGAAATACAGAGCATCATTTTTAGACTTTGTCTGCTGGGAGTTTTCTGCTCTACTCGTAACTGTGGATTATTCATCCTCCCTTCTAAATCCTCTTTTCTCTGAAGAAGTCAAACTATCACTATTTGCAGATGATATGATAATATACATAGAGAGCCCCAAAAACTCTACAGAAAAACTAATTCAACTCATCAATCAGTTCAATAAAGTGGCAGGATACAAAATCAACATGCAAAAATCAGTAGCCTTCCTATACACAAACAATAAATCTGAAGAAGAAGAAATAAAAAAAATCCATCCCTTTTATTATCAAAACCAAAAAAATCAAATACTTGGGAATAAATCTAACAAAAGAGGTAAAGGACCTATACAAAGAAAACTATAAAGGACCTATACAAAGAAAACTATAAAGCACTGTTAAAAGAAATAGAAGAAGACACAAGGAAATGGAAAGACATCCCCTGCTCATGGATTGGAAGAATAAACATTATTAAAATGGCTATCCTACCAAAAGTAATATACAGATTCAATGTTATTCCAATAAAAATTTCAATGTCATTCTTCAAAGAAATAGAACAATTATTGATGAAATTCATATGGAATCACCAAAACCCCCGAATAGCCAAAGCTCTCATGAAAAAAAAAAAAAAAAGAAGGGAACGGAACATCACACTCCCAGACTTCAAACTGTACTACAAAGCCATAATCATCAAAACTGCATGGTATTGGAACAAGAACAGACACACAGACCAATGGAATCAAATAGAAAATCCAGAAATAAACCCACAGATTTATGGTCAACTAATCTTTGACAAAGGAGCAAAGAATATGCATTGGAGCAAAGAAAGTCTGTTCAATAAATGGCGCTGGGAAAACTGGGTCGCTACATGCAAAAGAATGAAGCTTGACTACTACCTCACACCATGTACAAAAACCAACTCAAAATGGATTAAAAAACTAGACATAAGACCTGAAACCATAAAATACATAGAAGGAAATATAGGTGAAACACTACGTGATATGCAACTCAAAGACATCTTTACAGATACATCACCCAAAGCAGTGATAGTGAAGGCAAAGATAAATAGCTGGGACTACATCAAATTAAAGAGCTTCTGCACAGCAAAAGAGACAATAACAAAAACAAAGAGAAACCCCACTGACTGGGAGAACATTTTTGCACACAACACTAATGATAAAGGACTGATCACAGAAATCTACAAAGAGCTGATGAGACTCAGCAAAAACAAAGAAAATAATCCAGTCAAAAAATGGGCAGAAGAGCTAAAAAGAAACTTCTCTGAAGAGGAAATGCAAATGGCCAACAGGCATATGAAAAAATGTTCAACATCACATGTAATCAGGGAAATGCAAATCAAAACTACAATGAGATACCATCTTACACCAGTGAGAATGGCACATATTAAAAAAACTAGCAACAACAAATGTTGGCGAGGTTGTGGAGAAAAAGGAACTCTCCTGTACTGTTGGTAGGAGTGCCAACTGGTCCAACCACTGTGGAGAGCTGTGTGGAGATTTCTGGACCTACTAAACATTAATTCATTTTAATCCTCCCACCCAGAAGGCATTATTACTGTAGGTAAGGAAATAAGTTTAGAGTTCTGTGACTTGCCCAAGGTCAGACAGCTAGTGAGCGGTAATTTTAGGGGTGAACCTGGCCTGGTTTATTCTAGCGTCTCATTTTCAACCACTATACTACATCACTCAAGGGGTTGTAAAGATGAAGAAGTGAAATAGATATAAAGTGACTAGCATAGAGCCAATCAAGTATCAGCCACTCAACAAGTGGAAGCTGTTGTTAGTGATCATTTTTTGGGATGACTGGGCAGCTAAGCCTGAGTTGGGAAATGGTGAACATATTTCATTTTGCACAGCAGATGGATTACAGGGCGGAAAATGGATTGCAAGCTGGAGGGACTGCAGAGGATGTAGTTGGAAAAGGAGATAATGAATTCAAGAGACCAGTGTCAGTCTCTAGGCAAAGTGTTATATGAAATTAGGCTAAGATTTAACTGGTAAATACAATTCTTTAAAAATTTAAAAATAAATTTTCACAAAAACTATTCATTTAGACTACCCATAAAGATTTACCAAAAAAACCCAAAAACCTCAACTACCTAATTATGTAGCAAGACACAAACTACAAAACATCAGCCCCACTGAGTGATTTGCAGTAATTTGTATGAGAAGGTATGTCACCCATATTTAATTTCTTTGGGTAATTATATATATATATACACACACACACACACACACACACACACATTGTATGAAATATGTAAGATCTAAACACCGTTGCATTTGTCCTCTATTTATAAATGCACTGTTTTATATAAAAAAAACTTTTTTTACATTTAAAGATATTCTAGACTTTTTTAAAATTAAAAAAAAAAAATTATTTATTTATACAAGAGCTGGGATATAGGCCAGAGGCACGGGAGCGTGAGAGGATTCACCAGAGACAGAGCGGGGAGCAGAATAGGCAGATGGACCGAAAGCACTGCTGAGGGGAGCAGCGGGCATGACAGGAGAGGTCTGCTGTGCCATTTGGGTATCTCCCTGGCTGACCGGGAATCGAACCCGTGCTGCAGAAGCTGCAGACAGCTTCGCAGCGCTGCACTCAACCTAATGCACCACCAGGGAGGACCTAGACTTTACTTTTATATGTAAGTGGACTTAGTCCACAGCAATTTTGAGGTGCAAATTTAACATCAATAATTTTGACTGTTAAATTACACTAGCATTTAAAAAGGGAGATTATTTAGAGCAGAAATGATCACACAGGTCATCATGGAATCACACACTGTACCTGAGAAGAGTGGGAGAGTGAGCTCAGGGTACATCCTGGCCAGTTCACATGACAAGAGGGCTAGAGACACGCTGTAGAGGGGCGGCAGTGGGCCATGTGTCCCATAGAGAATGCTGCCAGGTCTTTGCTCGGCTACTTTCTTTGAATATACAAAAAGCTTTGCTTCAAGGATCTATAAAGAGGCAGGAAATTAAGAGATGATATGAAAAAACATTGGCTGTTCATTTCAGGAGCATTTGTCTTTTATCAAGTCTCATAGCAACAAAACTAGTGAATGTTTATTTTAATACAGCATTAGAGGTAAAGCATCAGTTCATTCCTATATTTACAGAAGATCTTGAAATTGTTTTCTCACTCTTCATACCCACCAAAGATATGCAGAAATAAAGAAATTCATATCAGTTAGTAGCAAGCCAGTGGTCAGCTACCATTTCTATTTCCTGTACCAAAGGATACAAGTTTCTGTGAGTAAAGGTACATGCCTGCATGAGCTGCATGGAGATTTCATAAATCTCTCTGTTGGTGTCAGAGGCCTTGAACAGCACAAGGTTTAACAAGGTCACTATGTCGAAGGGGTAGTTCCTAAAAAACAGCAATGACAACAACATAGTTTGTAAGATAACCTAATAATCATGATAAATCATAACCTCTCAAAATTCTAGATTCACATCAACCCGTCAGAGGACTACTAGTGGCAGTCCCATCCCATCTGGCAACTTATTTTTTTTTTTTTTTGCCTTATACTTTTGCTATTTATTGGCAGATGAAGGGAAACAGCTCTCTTTTTATTTTATTTTATTTTTCTTTATTGATGTAACGTTGATTTACAACACTGTGGGTGATTTAGGGGAAAAAGTTCCCATGTCCTCAGATGTATGTTATCACACCACCCCACCATCAAAACACCCACAGTCCTTTACTCCAGGCCATTGGGTCCCCTACACCCATTGTCTCCACACCCTCCTTCCCTCCCCATCGAAGTGCTCTTAATTCCACAGCCATATTTCCAGGGTTTGTTTTGGTTTAGTTCTATCAGTTCTTTTTTTTTTCTCTATATTTCCCACGATTTTTGTTTAAAATTGAATATTGCCATGCCAGGATAAACAAACACACAGTACATATCTGATACAAATGATGTTAATGAAAGATATTGTAACAGAAAACCAAAGGTAAGTGGAAAGGACAGAAGACAATATATTTCAATTTCTCAGTTGCTCACTGACTTAAAATTTTCATTCAATCATGTAAATATATTTGGCCAGGAACAACTGCCAAGCACTGACAATATTAAGTTAGTCAGCCTGGTGCTCCCCTCCCCCGTCCCCCACCACTCTAACCCCACATGTGCTGCCCTCCCCCCTCCCTGAGGCCCCTGAGGTTTGCAGTTTAGTTGGGGAGACTAGTCATACAGTGCAGTGATGACGAGTGTCGATGGTATGCCACACAGTCCCACTGGGGAACACCTGGGCCAGACTTAGGGTGAGGAAAAGACTTCCTAAAGACCAAACAAGTAAACTGTGCCTTCAAGCACTAGGAGACATTAGCTAAGTCCTGGGGGGTAGTATCGGGAGGGCAAAAACAGCATTTTGAAATATGAGAAGAATGAAACTGCAAGACACGTTCTGGGAAAGGAGAGAATTTCTTTCTGTGTGAAAGAAAGAAAGAAGGACTAGAAGGAGATGGGGCTGGGGTGACAGGTGTGTTTCAGAAGATGACCAGCCTGTGGGCTTCATCCTAAAAGTTACGGCGATCCTTCAAGATTGGCAGGAGGGGAGTGAGGAATGATAATAGTTTTTGAACAATTAAACAATCACTCTGGTTGCTGTGTTGAGAATTGTTCATAGGGGTCAATTTTTGGAAGCTGTACAATACCTCAGGAGGGAATTGATGAGGGCTTAAATCAGGGCAGGGACAGTAGGGACGGAAAGGAAAGGATATATCTAAAAAATGCTCTGGAGATGAAACGAACAGGATTTGGTAACTGACCGTATGTGAGGCATGGGGGCTAGGGAGAATAAGCTGTATGGCAATTAGAAGTATAATCCACACTTCCTTGCTATATAATACTATTTTTAAGATGACATCTTTTTAGTGTATGTGTTTTCTTAGTCTGTAGTGAAAAAGAAGTCATGGAGAGAAAACTACCAGTGAGATTACCAATTAGTGAAAGATCTATATGGAGAAGTGAGTGACGTCTGTTTTGAGGCAAAATCATAAAGCAGACGGTAGCTTGGAGGTGAAAAAACATGCCTCTTGCAAAAGAATGCCTTCATCGCTCTCCAGAAGAGAAGAGAAAACACAGGAAGGAGCACCTGGCACAGAGCTGCAATTCCTCCTTCATGGATGTGAAATGCTTGGGATGATGTAAAATCACCCATGTTTAGTCATGTGCAAATGGTAGCTTTGTGGCTTTGTATGCTGACTGCTCCACTGTCTGCCAGCCTATGGGGGTGTGTGTGGCATGGTGGGGGTAGGGGATAGGGGTGGTGGTGGGGGCGGGGGAAAGCAAGGCTGACAGAGGCTGCTCCTTCAGACAGAAGCAGCACTGACAGCATCCTGAGCGAGAAGAATGGGAAATCATCCCAATTAACACATTTTGGATAAAACCAAAAACATAATAATTAATTTTCCCGTGGGTTCCTTTTCTGACACTATATAATTACACTGTTAAGAATTTCTGTTTTAGAACAGATCCCTTTCCCCCTTCTAGAACACATGTCCATTCTATAGTAAGTGTAGTGAGAATTGGTTAAATATGAAAAAAGGTTTGTTTTCTGTTTTTTATTTTTGACATTACTCAAATTTAGTTTATATGACACTAGTAAAACATGAATATACTTTTGAAAATATTCAAAGCAACACATTGGGCTGGAGTATCTACTGTGAATATTGTTTACTCACATGGCTGGCAAGCTGGTACTAGCTGAAGGTATGTGTGTAGAATAAAATGTGGAAATGTCTCATCTCTTATCTCTCCCCCAATTATTGCTTCCTACCCTAGAAGCAATCACTAGCAACATTTAATATGTATTCAAGCCCTTTTATAAGTGTATATACAAAGGTGTACACAGGATTTAAATAAAAATGTGATTATACCCTTACATATATCATTTGAAGATTATCTTTTTCAGTGACTAATGAGGCTCACTTCAGTCTTCTAAAAAATTGGACCTCACTTTACAACAGGGACATACTACAAAGAACCACACTTGAGGGTTGTGCCACCCAGATCATCCTTTAAGGACTGAGGTATTTCTCCAACTAAGGTTTTGGGGGCTGATATCTGGCTGAATCCCTTTCTGGGGTTTAACTTTAGCTAAAGTTATCACATCCATGAGCAGCCAAGGTCAGGGCTGCTCCTGGCAGCAGTGCCACTAGTACTAAGATTTCCTTTCCTTTGCTCAATCTGACTTTATTCACTTCCGCATAGATGTTGATTCCAAGGGCACTTACTAATAATAAATTTCCTGCACTCAAACCTCCACCTCAGAGTAGGAATCCAACCTCTGACAAGTGGTCACAAACAATTGAAAGCTACTTTCATTTTTCACTAAGGTAATTCCACAAACACCAAACATGGTGTTTAGAACAGACTTCTAGAAGAGATCATGCAGGACAAACGGCACATTTAACCTTTTGATAGACACTGCCATCCAAGATGGTTTGACTAACTTACACTTCAAAATGATTACTTTTTTAAAAATTTTTTTCTTTGCTTTCTTTTAAAATTTTTACATTGTTGTTCATTTTTAAAAAATATTTGCTTCTCTCTACCCCCTCAGGTGTAGTCCCCAGAGTTTCCTTCACCAATGCACCCGAGCACCATCACCTCAGTCCCCTGTGCTCCTCCCTCCATCAAAATGATTACTTTTTAGAACTTTTCTTTTTATGAACAAAAATTGCATGGGGCCTATTTAGATGGGAAACTGGGGAAAGTCCCCAAGTGATAATGGTGATGAGGATGATGATGAAGGTGGGTAACATTTATGTTATGATGGGTTTACTTTGTGCTAGGTCTTGTACCATGGTCTTTACCTAGATTTGTTACTTAATCTTTACAAGTCTGAAGCTTAGAAAATGTAAGTACTCGCCCAAGGTTATGTATAAGCAGTAAATCCTAGACTGTATCCTGATTTGCCTGACTCCAAATAATCCATGCTCTTATTCACAAGAGCTACTAACCTCCCCAACAGCCCTCAATAGTACATTTCATGGCCACTCTAATCTGGAATTACAAACTGCAGTATTTGGAAACAACCTTTCTAATTCTGTGCATGGAAAGGAAACCCTCTTCTGAGGCCCTGTAGCAGAGATGCCTTACCTACATCTCTGTCTCTGACACTAGGATTTAATATATATATATATTTAAATGTAAAAGAGCACTGGTAAATAGGGCTGTATATTTTGGAATTTAAAGCCAGGAAAGAGGTAGACAACGCCTCCCTCCTATATAGGATTATGTACCTGACTATGTAATTAGGGCATTCAATTAGTTGCTTAAGACTGAGCTATGTACTTTATGCGGACTAACATTGAGAGAAAGAACAGAGACACAGAAAATGAAAGAAAACCGGAGAAGGAAAAAAATGAATGAAAGCACAGACAAAATATCTGTATTTAGACGTTTAAAATAGGCTTAGATCCACTCATCTGTTTGGGGGGCATTTAGGTTCTTTCCCTATCTTGGTTATTGTAAATAGTGCTGTGATAAATATAGGAGTGCAGGCTTGCTTTTGAATTAGTGGTTTTGTGTTCTTTGGGTAGATTTCTAGGAGTGAAATAGGGACTATATTGGAGGGGAGAAATTTAATACTACACAAAAAATTAACAAAGATGTAAGAAAATAAGTAAATATAAAAAAAATTGTCAGAAAGGAAATCTTACACCTTTCAGTATTTAATTATTTATCAGGTTGGAAGGGTAACAGATATACATAGCCATGACCATACAGAATAGAAATCAAAGGATAAAATAAATACAAAAAGTACTATGATTCAGAAAGCAAAGAAGTAATTTTTTTTCAATCTGCAAAGGAGGAGACTTTGAAGAATTTGACCAATCTAGAGCTAAATGATAAAGCTTAGGTTAACTGAAGTTTCCTGAAGAGAATCAGACTTTAATAGTTAATAGAGAGGATTATTTCATAATTTTTCACTTTCAATTGCTAGTGAGTAATAATTGTATTTACAAGGTACAAACCATATGCTAGGCCCTAGATCAAGAGATTTGTTTCATTTAATCCTTATCATAATCCTATTCCTTACAAATGAGAAAGCATTGGTAGTAACTTGCTCAAGAGCACACAGTTCGATTGGTGGTGGGGATGGAAACGTAATTGAGGCCAAATGAGGCCACACATCACTGGTTAGGGGTGTGACTGCTATTTATGAATTAGAAGCTTCCCTATCTTCCTTGCTAATAGATGGGTACTATTTCTTTAAATGTGGCACACTTATTTCAAAGAATTCATGTTTGCTGGGTTTGATTTAAATTAGGAAAGATTTATAAAAAGTTAGTTTAAGGCAAACCAAACTTATAAAGATAATAAAAACCACCTCTAAAACTAAACACAACAAAATTCTTTAACAATTAAAGCTTTTATCTTATATAATTTTAAAATATTGAACAGATTTTAGTAGTATGTTGGAGGGTAAGGTTGCAAAAACAAAGGAATTCTAAAGTATTTTATTAAATAGGAAGAGAACTCTGCTGCATTAAGGCAGAGTTTGAAAATGGCTTATACTTTTAAAATAGAACATACTACTTACCTGATTTATAACCTTAGCAGCCTTTGGATCTCTTTGTTAATTTCCTTATCTGTTCTATACTGATGTATTTGAAGTTAGGGAGAAAGTTAATAAGGACACCTACAGATGCCAAATATTTATTTGAACAAATGCTACCTGGTAGGTTGGCTATTTTCCTATGTGCTTAATTATAATACTCAACTGCATTTGATAGCTTTCAATCAAATATGCATTTTGTGAAAAAAATTAAAATACTGCCAGTTTTACCATTATTACTTCTATTTTCACTTTCCCTTTCTGACTCCCTATCTCCCATTAGCATCAGAATTATATTAGTTATAGTTAGTTGTAGTTAACTGAGGGCCAGCAAAAGTTCTCAGTACAGACACATACACACACACACACCGAGCTCTTTACAGAAATGAAAGAAACCAAAAAAGAAAAATGTAGAGAATCATTTCCCCCCATTATACCAGATGGATATATGAATTGATATATGAACATGCAAAAATGGCTAATTTCTTACAAAGCTAAAGATAGAAAATTTTAAACAAAAGCATTTTAAAAATGTTCTTTTAGATATTTTAATGTCAATTGTAATTGGTTCCTTAAATAAATGAATCTACTTATAAACTGTCATATTCCTATAAAAATAAGTCCAGCATATGATCATTCCTATTTGAGAAAGAGTAATTATTTACTTTAAAAGGGCTCTTTGCTTTAGAAAATCACTTGTTATAGGAGTTATGTGCAGATAACTTGTTTGAGAAATTAAAAATACAATTCAGCTTATATATATCTTTTCAGGAACATAATATTTCACAAGAAAAGGCAGTTAGGTATTTTTTAGAAGTAAACTTCCTGAAAACAAATACAGCAAAAGCTAAAGCTCCAGAATTGCTATTTAAAAAAAAAGCAACAAAAACTACACTGAAAATGTAAGTGCAAAGATTGCTCAAATAAATCTGGAAGTTTGTTTAGGCTATAAAGACTGGGAATTTATGGGGGAAGATTGCAAATTTAGGCCACAGCTGAAAATATAAATTCTAAACATGTCCTGTGGTAAAAAATACAAGTTTTGTCCACTGTCTTGACAGAGAGGTCACAGCTATAACATTGGCTGGCCCTCTAACTTTCCTTCAGAATAGATGAGTATCAGGAACATAAAGTGATATGTAATATATGTGTAAGAAACCAAAAATTTAGGATGGTGTCTTAAAAAGCCTATTCTAAACATATGGGGTTTTATGTCCTAATATTTTTGTCACCGGCAATCACTGAAATTGAAATGTATTGCTAAATTCATAAAGCATTTATTTGTGCTGCAAAAAGAAAAAAAATACTTAGGTTTATTCAGAAGAATGTGGTATGATATTTTATGAAATAGCCATGTAGCGAAATAATAGTTCAAACCATGTTCACTGGGAGAAAGGTTGCTAAGAAAAGAAACTTTTATTATTAGTATTTTGTCAAAGCAATTGATGATGTAAGTCACAGATTTTTTTTTAAATGTTGAAATACCTGACAATAAAAAATAACAGTCTGTAGAAATAGACCTTTGCAAAAATGGTATTTTGTTGATATTCTATAGGCTTATTCTTTAGTAATGCTAAAATCAAGAAATAAAACAGTGGGAAATCAGTTTAGATTATATTCTTCTGCTGTAACCTTTATGGAGATTAAAGAATATAATAAAAATTCCACTTAATAAGATTAAAGAAAGCTTTAGATATGAAATGTTATCATCTATCTTTATAAAAGACAAATTTTTTAAAGAGAAACTTGTCTCTTTAAATAGCATTTTCATTTGGTGTTTATTGTCTTTTAAAATTCAGTTCTTATTAATTTAGAACCATAATAGGATGGAATTTAAAACTAATTCACTTTTATTCCCTTCATCTGGTAGCTCAAGAAAGCTATTTAAAATGCAGCATTTAATTAAAGTGGAAAATCAACAGTGTATATGAAACTTTTCAAAAATAAATTTGAGCTGTCTTCTCTCAATTTCTAATACATAAGCTCTTTCTTGGGAATAGCTTATACAATTTGGAGACTCTCCATTAACCCTTTCATTGTAACTATGATACTACTTTAATAAATTATAGTGTTGAGAGACTTCCCTCAATGACAAATTTATATAACCAAAGGCAGAGGTTTTAGAAGTGTGATCTATGGAACCCAGGACACTACATTTTGAACAAAGAAGATTTCATATTTTTAGGTTGTCTCCTGTATTTCCTTTGGTTTTAAAATGGCTGAAGAGATTACAATGACAGATGACTAGATAAAGAAGATATGACTGATACATGCACACACACTTACAAAATGAAATACCACTCAGCTATAAAAAGGATGAATTCTTGCCACTTGCAACAGCATGGATGGTACTGGAGAAGATTATGTTAAACACATCAAGTCAGGAGAAAGATAAATACTGGATGATTCCATTTAAAGGTGCAATATAATGTAACAAAACAAAGGAACAGACCAAAACTAAGTCAAAACAAACCCTAGAAATCTCACTGCAGAACTGATACTACTAGAGGAGTATGGCAGTAGGGTGCAAAGGGGAGAAGGTGTCCAATGGAGTATGGTGGAAGACTATTGGTACTTTGGTAATAGATGTGGTGTGGTGTCACACATCTGAAGGGGGTGTGAAACCACTCCCCTAAATCATAGTCAGTGTTATAAACTAAGGTTACATTAGTAAAAAATAATACAGTAAAAAAAAAGAACCTACTCTGGTAGTGACTGAGTATTATTGATGGAATAAGAAAAATTAATATAGTTACAAACTTAAAGGGAATACTTTTACCTGTTGGAGAAATGTAGTCATTTTATATTTTCAAAGAACTTACTCTGCTCAGATTGCAGATATCAGCTCTCAACTATTCAAATAATGATGAGTAATCTGAATTTTACTGTTACTGGCTAGTACCTTCTATTTAAAGGATTCATACCTGCTTCCACACACAGTTGCTATTGCTTTGAAGCAGCCAGATGCAAGCTGGTAAGAACCTGTGTAGCATCGATCAATTGCCCAATTAAAAAGATTTATTTGGTCAGGATTAAGTTCCAACAGCAAGACAACAACTTCACAACCAAGTTGATGAACCTGAATAGATGAAGAAAAGCAATTATTCATGTTTAATGAAAGATTATTCTAAAAAAGACACAAAACCAAGTTTAGCCAATATTAAATTGGGTAAAATAAAGGTGGAGGCTGAGGATTCATCCTGGTTAATTTTTATTCCACATATTCCTCTTTAAGAGTCACAAGTTACAGTGGAAATCTGGAAAGTACAAACTATATTTGACTCTATGCAAATTTGTCATCTCGGGTACACTCCTCGATTTTTATTTTTATTTTTTAAAGATTTTATTTATTTATACAGGAACTCGGGTACAGGTCAGAGGAGTGGGAGGGTGAGAGAATGCATCAGAGACAGAGCAGGGAGCATAACAGGCAGGTGGACCAAAGACACTGCTGAAGGGAGCAGCGGGCAAGGCAGGAGAGGCCTGCCACGCCATGTGGGTTTCTCCCTGGCCAGCTGGGAATCGAACCCGTGCTGCAGAGGCTAAGGACAGCCTCGTAGCATGGTGCTCAACCCACTATGCCACTGGGGAGGCCCCCTTCTCAATTTTTAAATTTGAAAATGTGGTGAAGACTTTGGCAAATCTTTTTTTCATTTAAAATATTTCTGAAAATACATGTATTTTGTTAAAATATTAAACATGCAAAATGATAGCCTTCGCAAAGTCTTTTAAGAAAAAATCAGAAGAAATATATTTATGAAGCTTAATTATTACTTTTAGTGTAAAGTTTAGCTGACAATCTTTTAAAAAGCAATAGAGTATCAATCAATTTTGCTTCATCAGGTAGACCACTCATGCTAGAGAGAATTGATATGATATTTTTTTTGTCTCCTGAAGCTTCTGTAACATTCATTTAGGAGAGCCTGGTTCCTGCAGACTAGATGACCCTCAGAAAGTCACATTTTTCTGTCTTCTCCTGAAGGTGCCAACTCTCTTGCCAGTTGCAAGGAGGTGAAGGAAAGATTCTGTTTGTTTTTTGCTACAGGGTGTGGGCTCAGATGGATAATATTCATATTGGATAGTCAATCATCAACCTTGTTATTCATAGGCTTAAGAAATTAGGTGCAGATAAAAGCTGATGATGCTGTTGCAAAGGACTTAAAAGTAATATTAGAGGGTTAGTTTGAAAGAAAATTAGCAAGTTCTTATTGTTCTTTGGAAATTTTAAAAAGTATAAAACATAGTATATTCACAAGCAAATGATGAGTTATCCTAACTGAACACACTAGTGTGGATACCACCAAGTAAAAAACTTGGGTGTGGGGGTTTACCCATACCACTGAAGTCCACAGTGCCAACCTCTTCATCACCAGCTTCTCCTCAAAATTTACCACCATCCTGACTTCCACTACCACTGAGTAGTTTAAGCTGTTTTGAATTCTATATAAATGGAATTTTATAGTATATGATTTTGTGTTTGTTTTCTATCCCTCAACTTACATTTGAATGTCATCTGCCTTCATCCAATTTCATTGTTGTGTAGTATTTTAATTCACCAGTATTCTACAATTTAGTTATTCACTTTACTAATGGTGAACATCTGGGTTGTTTCTGTTTTTTTATATCATAATGCTGTTTTGAACATTCTTGTACATGTCTTAAATTGCACACACTGGATATATATCTGAGAGAACCTGCTGGGCTACAAGTATGGTACATTCAACTGTAATAGATAATGCCAATTAGTTTTCCAAAGTGGTCTTTCTAATTTACACTTCAGAATGGATGAGAGTTCCTGTTGTTTCATTCCCTTATCAATACTTGGCATTGTCAGTATTTTTAAGTTTATTCTCTTTCATTCTACAATTTCTTCTTTCTCATTTCTGATATCATAATTTCTTTTCCTAATACATTGGCCAAAATCTTTAGTATAATGTTGATAGAAGTGTTACAAGTGGGCTTCCTAGGTCATTTTGGTCTCAGGGAGCACTTTCAATAGCTACTATTAAATACAGTATTTAATACAGGGTGTTTTTTAAAAAGACATCTTTTCAACTAAGGAAATTCTTCTCTGTTTTTAGTTTTGCTAGGATTTTGTCTCATGAATGAATATAGAATTCTAGCAAATGCTTTTTCTGCCTTTATTGAGATGATCATAGGATATTTCCTTAAGATTTTATTAACATTGTTAATATACTAATTGTGAGACATCTAGGGCAAAGATGGCAATGCATAAAGAAAACTAAACAGACAACTATACCCAGGACCCCCAAGAAGCACTTGCCAGAGCCTAAGAAGCCTGGAGAGATCCAAGAAATGCCCAAAGGGGAGAACGGCAGTTCCTCAACCCACCCTACAGGCAAGCTGATAAAGCGAGGAGACCAAGAAGCTGAAAAGGGGGAAGGTAGACCCCTGCCCCCACTGCTTCCGGGCTGATAAAACTCCACCCTGGGAGCACAGAAGGGGGAAGGATGTAGAAACTGCTGCCTGACAGATAAACTAACACCAACGGGCACTTGCACAGTCCAGTCCAGAAAGGGATGGAATAAGCAGCCTCCTGCACCCCCTTTAAGACAAGATTCTCTCATCTTGCCTCATGGTTGTTCTTCCCTGGAATCCGCCCACCTAGGACCTCTCCCCGGGCGTACACTCATTCATTCTCTAAGTAAACTTTGCTGTTGTTTCTGCTAGAGAAATGGTTTTGAAATTCTTTCATGGCCACAATCAAGGCCCAAGGAGCCCCCAAATCCAGGGACATCTAAAAACCTCAAAATCCAGAAACATATCAACAGACATTTGAATATTAAATCATCCACAGTTCTTGAATAACCTGATTTGATCGTGATCTTTGTAATCTTTGTAATGTATCATTGAATTCACTTCTCTAATATTTTGTTTAGTGTTGTTACATATATGCTCATGAATGAGACTGCCATTTAATTTTCTCAAGTCGATGTCAGATTTAGTATCAAAGTTATGCTGGTCTCATCAAAAGTGTTGCAATGTTTCTCCTTTTGATCTGTTTTTAAGAAATTGTATTGATTCAATGCAATTTGTTCCTTAAAAGAGTGGTTGAATTCATCAGTAAATTCATCTGGTCCTAAAGTTTTCTTTGCGAGAAGATTTCCAATTACATTTTTCTTTTCTTCTTGTATTTTCTGGAAATTTGTCAGTTTTATTGGTACAAAGATGTTCATATGTTCTCTTTTATTTTCAGTAATACAGCATCTGTAGGGGTGTTCCTTTACATTTTGGATGTTTGTTACACATGCTTTCTTCCTCTCCCTCCTTCTCCCCTTCTCTCTTTTTCTTGATCAGACTTGACATGGGCTTATTAATTTTACCAGTTTTTTAATAAATTCAATTTTTACTTAAATCACTATTTTTTTAAAAAAATATTTATTTATTTATACAAGCACTGGGTACAGTCAGAAGCGTGAGAGGGTGAGAGGATTCACCAGCGCCAGAGCAGGGAGCAGAGCAGGCAGACTGACGAAGTACACTGCTGAGGGGAGCAGCGGGTGGCAGGAGAGGTCTGCGTGCCATGTGAGACCCTTGTCTAGCGGCCAGGGATCAAACTGGTGCTGCAGAGGCTGCGGGCAGCTTTGCAACCCAGCGCTCAACCGCTGCGCCACCGGGGAGGCCCAATCACTATTTTTATTAATTTTTCTTCTTTCATTAGTTTTTTTCTTATCTCTGTTATTTCATTCATTGTACTTTTGACACACTATTGTTTTTCTAGCTTCTTGAGATGGGTGCTCAGTTCATTGATTATCAGCCTTTCTTTCTAATTTATGCATTGAAAACATTTCAATCGTAAGGCTTTATTTATAATCCACAAGTTTAGTATGTAGTATTTTCATTACTCTTCAATTAAATATTTAATAATATTAAATATTTAAATATTTTTCATATTAAATATATAAATATTTTATCAATTAAATATTTAAATATTTTTCAGTTTCCTACTGTTGTTTATTCTTCGACTCACTTGTTACCTGTAAGTGAATTTCTTAACTACCTTTCTGTTATTGATTATTAGCTTAATGCCACTGTGATTACAAAACACAGGTTGTATCATTTCAATATGAAATTTATAGAGACTTGTGGCCAGTTTATGGTTAATTTTGGTAAATGTTCTATTTTTATTCTGAGGCATCATAGTTTTATGTGAGTAACATATAAACCTGCACTTCTGGGGCTGATGTGGAAGAGGCTGTGTTGTGAACAATGATTATACACTCCAGAAACCCGAGGCAGGACATCCATGACACTTAACAACAAGGTGTTTTTGGCTAGTACTTACTCGTAGATCTTGACAAGCCAGAATGTTGTCAAGCCACTTATATAGGTAACCGTCTGGGGAGAGGCCCACATTGTCAAACACTGGGCCACAGCATAACACTGCTGACATTGCCTGATAACAAAACATAAGAAAAGCTGGGAATGGAACCTGGAATAATCTAAATGGCATGCACTGACGTTATAAAACCTAACTACCAGATTTATAAATGAGGACCCATTTAAAACAATTACTTCTACAACATATTCTTAGTGGATTCAATAAAAATATCAAATACCCAATTTTGATTTTTTAATAAGAGTTACATTGCATAAATTTAACTTCGTGGAGATGTAATTTTATGGTTATGACAAATCTTCATGGTGAAAGAGTAAGATATTCTAAACAAAATGACCTTTTTGTAGTACTCAACTTGTTTCTCAGTGATTCCAAGTGAATGAATTCTGCTTATAAGATAAATACAACCTTTCAAATTTTGTTTTGATGAGAAATATTTGACTAATATATTAACCTGACCAAACTGACAACTATATGATCAGTGTACCAAACTGATAAATACAAAAAATAACAGATGGAAGTAATTATGGTACTTAAAGGTAAATAAAATGAAGACTGTAAACTTCATTTCCTTTGTGGTGGGGGTATTAAGAGGAGGGGGATTTTTTTTTAAATTTATTTATTTATGCATACAAGATCTGGGGTGCAGGCCAGAGGTGTGGGGGGTAAGAGGATTCACCAGAGACTGAGTGGGAGCAGAACAGGCAGATCTACTGAAATATACTGCTGAGGGGAGCAGCGGGCAAGACAGTAGAGGTCTGCTGCCCCATGTGTGTCACTTCCCTGGCTGGGGATCGAACTTGTGCTGCAGTGGCTGCTGATAGTTTCATAGTGCTGTGTCTTAACCCCTTGTGTCACCAGTGAGGCCCTGAAGAGGGGAATTTTGATTAACTTTGCAATTAGTAGGTCCAATGGACTGTCAGGGGGTGGGTTAATTGAGCTCCACTGAGACAAACATCAACCTAAGAGGCAGCAACCTCTGTTGTGTCTGACTGAGGATGTAAGTTAAATTTCCAAGGGAAATTAAGCTACAAGGAGTCAGTGTCTGAAAATATTTAATAGTCTTACTAATGTGGAAATTTCTTACTGGGAATTTTCTAAGCTAGGAGAAGACTAAAAAGAGAACATGGTTTTGGGTAGGTTTTGATCTTGAGATAAGATTTTTTTTTAGGTTGGAAGCCAATTGGCAAAACAGTTCTTAAAGGTTCAATATATAATAACTATGCTTCTCACCTAAAAGAATCATTAGATACAAGTGGAAGCTTGGAAAGTTTTATTTTTTAAATTGTGAGCCCAACTGGAATATTTACATGTTTGTACATTGCTATTTATCTATGTACATTTTGTAATTTTAAGAGTCATCTTATGTGTTTACAGATGTGTGTGTTTGCCTTTTTTGCATATGCACTTGTATTTTACTATATGTTATTTATGTTAACCTTATTTTTAAGGCACAGCTGTCGATTTAGGGAAGGTGATCATTTGAGCTGACAAAAGTGTTACAGTGAGGCAAAGATGACCTACCTTTAATGCACAATACTGGTATCTTGTAATCTGATGATTTCTATCACTGTAACGATCCAGAGGAGTGAACATTATACTGAAAGGTCCTGCCCACTGGCTAAACAAGATGAAAAGATGGTGCCTTAGGCTCTGTTGGGGGAAGAGAAATCTTCGGTGATGAACTAGAGAGAAAAAACACAGAGTGAAGAGTCTATGAGGCTAAAAAATAAAGTGAACACAACTTATGTCACTATTCATGACTCAAGTTTTAGGGAAAGGAAAAATTTCATTTCCTAAGTCAAGTTTTCTTTGGGTAATGAAACATGTACTTAAAAAGTCAAGCCTAATTTGTTTCTAAGTTTGTACTCTTCTTGTGTTGAATCAATAGACCTTATCTCGAGCAGGATGTAGAGAGAAAATGAACTCACAGACACTGTTTTCTAATCAGTGTCCAGAAAAACTGCAACACAAATGTGTGCTTTTGATGGCTGCTGCCCATCTTTAGAAGAACTCTGAAATACAAGGCATAGACTTTCTATTTTAAACAAACATTTTAACTAAAGAAGCCAACTCAAACCATAACTGAAGGGCATCAGAGATGAGAAGGACTGGTAAGAAGGCTATTCAACATTAAAATAATGAAAACAGAGAAACAGTTGAGTTGCAGTTTTTTGTAATTATGCACTAAACTTTGAATTATAGTAATTAATGTTTACATCATACTGACCAGCTATTTTTATTTGCTAGGCTTCTATTAGATGAAATTGTTTCATACCCATTCTTGTGTGAAAAAAAGTTCTCTCTCAATAATAGTTTATTAGGCTAGATAGAATTCTATATACTATATTGATTGGAGAGTGTCAACAACAGGAATATTGTAGAGATTACATGTTCACAGAGGAGCACAATGAGACAATGAAAAAAATGAAGCCTCTGTAATGCTCCCTCTGAATTACTTCCTTCCTATGGAAATCACATAGGTTCCTTTTCAGATAGGAATCAAAATAAAGAATAGAAATAATGACAAGTACAAAGCCGAGTTTAATTCTTACTGTTCCCTTTCCAACACTGTGCTGAATTACCACAATCTGTTCTCATGTGTATTTCCAAGTATTTCAAAAAAACAAATAAACCATCAATCCCATTATTGTATACAGACCAGAAGGATTAAAGAGGAAGGTACAGTAATGAAGAACACAAATGGTTTACAAACGGGAAAGGCACTTTGCAGTGATGCAGCACCGTACCTGGAACGCACTGAATCAAGTTGGCGACCATAGCACTGAAATGTGCCCGGATATCTTTAAGAATTTCAACTTCTTTGTCATTTTCAGCTTCTAGAAGCATGCGGGTGAGGTCCACATATTCTAAAAACAAAGCTCCAAGGGCTAAAGTATCCCGTTCTAAGGCCCCATTTGTGCTAGGAAAAAAAGGAAATTAAACTTCAGTCTTTGTGTCAATGTAATATATTTCACAAAAAAAGATCTGCTGTCAGAACTTACACACTAAATTTGTTCTTAACCTATCTGTAAGTGGAATTTGAAATAAAGACCAATAGCAAGGTATTTTGGACATTCCTGAGTAAAAGTTAAAGGTAATATATTAATAGGAAGGAGAGATAGAAAGAAAAAAGAATGAAAAAGGGAGGCGAGGGAGGGAGGAAGGGAGGTTGGGAGATAGACCAGTTTGGTAAGAGAAGAGCAAATCAGAATTTGACCCTACCTGTCACTTATTACACCAGCATCAGCCAGAAGTTCAAAAATTCGAAGCAACTGTAACCTTAGCAAGTCCCGCCGTTCTCGGCGTTTCTTGTTCTGTGTAAAAGAGGCAAAATCACTTACAGACATGGGAAAAGCAATATTCATTCTAGTGTAGGAAACTTTATTAAGAAAGGCATAATCTAATCATTTTAGGTTTTAGGCATGAAAAACAACGTTTTTTTCTTTTTAATCCTTACATTTTGTAATTGATAACATTAAGGAATTGTGAAACTTTCTATGTGCAATTAAAAAAAAAGAAACCGGTCCTTAGTGGATCAATAAATATTTATAAGGGGATGATGTTGAGAAGGAACAATCCTCCTTTCTTTGATGTTCCCAACATCTGTTGAAAGCCTGAAACATTTAAAACAAATGGAAAGGGAAGTAAGTGAACACTACTAATCCCACCCATTCTCATCACAGAAGTAACACTGTTTGTATTCAAACTGCTAAATTTCTGCTACTTCTTGTATCTTATCTACTATATGGAAAACAAATTTTTCTGTCTTATTCTTTTTAATTTTTTTTTTTGTGTTTGATTATATATTAAGCTCTTTATATTTATTGAAGTAACATAGGTTTCAGGTATACATCATTATAACCATCATTTCTGTATTCTAATTTATGTTAACCATTACAAGGATAATTACATCTTTCACCATAAAACTGACCTGACCCATTTTGCCCAATTTACCTATCTCTTTCTTCTTTTTTATCTTGCTTCATTATAAGCTTATCTGTTTCAGGGTTCAGGGTCAGGGAAGATAATGAAAACGGTTCCTATGTCAGATGAAAGATAATTCTTAACCATCCAATTCCTTTTAAAAAACAAACACAAGGGCCTCCCCTGGTGGCACAGCGGTTGAGCACTGGGCTGCGAGGCTGCCCACAGCCTCTGCAGCGCCAGTTCGTTCCCTGGCCACTGGCAAGGGTCCACCAAAAAAAAAAAAAAAAATCCAAACACACACAAAAACTAAAACCAAAATTCAGTCAACTCAAATCTGCAAAGGAATGTACTATCTTAACACACATGTGACTATTTAGAGGTGATTTAGCTTTTAGTATGTAAAATCTTTTAAAATGGGAACCATGTTTGGGCCTCCCCGGTGGCGAAGTGGTTGAGTGCTAGGCTGCGAAGCTGCCTGCAGCCTCTGCAGCGCCGGTTCAATCCCCAGTCACCAGCGAGGGTCCCACATGGCATGCAGACTTCTCCTGCCTCGCCCACTACTCCCCTCAGCAGTGTACTTCGTCAGTCTGCCTGTTCTGCTCCCTGCTCTGGCTCTGGTGAATTCTCTCACCCTCCCGTGCTTCTGACTGTACCCAGTGCTTGTATACATAAATAAATCTTTAAAAAAAAAATGGGAACCATGTTTTACTAACTACTCAATAGTACTAAAAAATAATAAAAATAAAAAGTTCAAATATTAAGATTATTGTTAAAAGCATGCTGGGGTTTTTGTTTTTTTGGGGGGGAAACCACTGAGTTTGATTTAAATCCACATCATTCTATTAATAAAACAAGGTATTAATTATTTAAATTCAAATGTTACCTCTGGTCTTCGTTCCAGAGCTTCTTTCATTAATGGATGAAGTTCTTCTACCAATTCCCTATGGAAGAAAAAGGCCAGCATTTGAAATACATTATTATTGATTCCAAATTTGTTGCCAAATAAATTCATTCAATTCTAAATCATCTTCTTTTTTCACTTTGCTTCTGACATGAAAAGTTTCCCTGACCTGTCCATTTTCCCAATCATGTGAAGAACTGGAAGTAGAAGGACTGACCTAAACTTTGTTTTTTGGCCTTAATCCTAGTGCTAATGTATGTATTTTGGCTCTATACATATTTGTTGACTTCATTTTATTTAATGTTTTGGAGATCTCTATGGCAAAAAAAAATTATCTGAATAATTAAAAAATATTTACAAGTGCTTGCTAATTCAAAGCACTTTTCTACAGGTTGTGGGACTGAAGATAAATTAAATCAAGTCCTCACATGGAAAAAATTTTCACTCTAAGAAGAGCAAAAGAGGTAAGTGCAATTACTATGGTCCTCCTTTTGGCATCTGTACTCAGAGTTGACTTAGAGTTGACTTTAAAATGTCTTTTTGGAATTTCAAAAATGGAATCCTTTATATGAATTATATGATAAATACCAATATGTCAAGGGCAATAATGGAGAAGTTCTCATTGAAACCTTTCCTCTTGTGTAGTAAAACTAAAAGTTTGACCACATATACATTGTCTATCCCCATTACCTCATTTTTCTCAGCTTTATTCCTGCTTATCGAATTAGTTGTCTTTAGGAAGTAACTTCTGACTTGTTATGCCCAATTAGACAAAATTGTGAGATCTAGTCTATCGCTAGGTATTTTGTCTAAAGTCTGCTCCATATCTGAAAACCTGCTATTTTCTGGCAGGACAGCCCCTAGCATTTCTTCATCAAAGAAAGAAAAATAATATACATTATAAATAACATAATAATATAATGATCTCCTCCATCTAATAGCAAGCATTTATTGAATATTTACTCCATGTATTTATTTTACATAATCCTCTCAATAAATCTATAAGATAAATTCAATAAATATACCATTTCCTTTTTTAAATTAGAGACATATATTTTATTTTTATTTATTATATTAACTTTATAGGTAAGGTAACTGAGACTTGGGAATGTAAAGTTTTCCAGACCCATATGGATAGCAAATAGCATAATTTTACCTATCCTTAGAAATATTGAGAGGGTGGAAGATGCAAAAATGCCCTAGCTTCTTCGGGGAAGAAAGGCAGGTAGTCTAGGATTTTATTTTGCTATTTTCTTGTAGTATTTCTATATGATGCTGTCTTAACTAATTAACTACTAAGTAGTAAAACATTGGTTAACTGGCTCCAAGTATTAGAGCTCAAAATTGCTTTTTTAGGACAAGATCTAATTCCTCACATGACTAATGTTGTTACAGATCTTATCCAGTCACTTTTCAAACATTTCATTAATTTTTATTTTTCAAATAGATGCTTAGAGTTTTTCCTTTTCCATATACATGAAAAATTGTTTTATTTGTCCTTATAGCCTTTCATTGCTTGGCTTAAGTCATCAGAGGCAACCCAAACAAACATTTTACAATGGCTCTTTCAAAAGGTTTTGACACTGTCTCAGATGGAATGGTTGATTAAAGGCATGACATGATAAGGGATTCAGAAAGTGAGATATGCTGGTTCTGTTGAGGCAGATGAAGCATCTTCTTGAAAGATGAGCATGTATAATGGAATGCTCCTGAAAGAGAGCCTATAGCATCCAGGGTTGATGAACAGATGTTTATTACTTTGATGTTAATGTCTCTAAACAGCCTGGCTAACTAGGAACTGCCATTACATTTCTTCATTTGTCTAATAAAAATCTTGCAAGTGAGATAAAATCTGAGTGGTAAAATAAAAAGTTGCAATGGCTAACAGCAAAATGCGAGGCAGTGGAAGGAATTCACGTTACATGCACGTCAGCCAGCAAAGACATAAAGAAAATAGCGCAAAGCCAATAAACTCTTCACGCACATGCCAAAACACAAACTCAAAGGATTTAAAAACAGCATCTAGGATAGTAGCAGCATATACAAATTTACAACAACTCATCAAGACTACCGTACCTGAAAACAAGGGAATTTGTTCTTCCAAATCCTAAAACTAAGGACTCTGTGATCTCAATGCCCTCTAGTCTCATCAAAGGCACCAACTGCTTTAACAGAACTCCCACCGATGGGGTGCCTATGGCCTGAAACAAGTTGATTAAAAGTGAAAAAGAGGTAACATGATAACTGATGCTTCCTTTAATCAAAAGATGATTCCATTAAACAGTTTTAATTCTGCACCACATCCCAAGGCACTGCCATCATTTCAGGGAAAAAAAAACACATAAATTTTAATATAGCACAATGAGTGCATCTTTCACCTGGCACACAAATTCTGAAAAACATTTTTATTGCAACAGTTTTCTTTAAAAAGAAAAAGCATTTCAATCTATAAAACCATCAGCAATAGAATAATTTAATTAAGGCATGTTTTAAAGGTGAATACTTTTGAGGAGTGAGAGAAAGGTGGATGTGGGACAGGAATCAAACCTTGGGGACTAATAAATACAAGTTACACTAGGGCCCTAAGGCAATTTCTTTACTTTATCTTTAGTTCTCCACTTTTCTGGGAGGAACAGTGAATTATTCACATAAACACTCAATGGAATTTAGAAATGTGTAGGATGAAAATCTGATCCCATATACTCCATCCAGATGGCAGGCACAGTGCAATTTGCACTGTGAACTCTAGACAAACAAGCTAAAAAAAAACCTTACAGAATAATTCTTCTGAAGCATGTCATGTCACCTTGTTATCGTAGCTCACTGTACCATCAGGGGTGGTCGCCATTATTTCTGGAGTGGAAGCTCTTAAGTGTCCTGGGCTCATAATACTGGGTTTTGCAACTCCAAAACAAAGAATAAGGTAGTTTCTCCACAAGGTAACATAGTTGTCTCCGCTGCCGGCAGTGCTGGTTTTCTTTGCATTTATTGGGCTACTAGAAACATGGAGTTGAAACAAGAATGAAACTAAATTCCAGATCTTAAATATCACTTTATTACATAGTGGTCATAGGAATTTGACATAGGTCAAATAAAACTGAACTGTCAAGGAATGTCTGCATTAAATGGGAAGTAGAATGAACATAAGGTCCTTTCTACCATTAAGGGTCTGAGATTCTATACTCAGACAATCATATTGAATATTAAGGTTAGGGGGAAAAACCCTAGCATTAGACAAGAGCTTTTGATCTGTTTTTACTCAATGTTAAGAATTCTGTATTAGGAAGTTTGGAAACCAGAGAGGATTATAATACTCCAGTTTCATATAAAATGAAATTGTAAGAGGACAAATGGCAAGACAAGCAAAACAGAAACTCATATTCCTTACTTTGGGTCCACCAGAGGCATCACTGACTGGAGCCGAGTGAAGGCATATGGCCAGGCGTAGCTGAGGGCTGTGGGGCAGTGCTTGGGCAAGTTCTCCTGCCGAAGAAAGCTGAAGAGGCAGAGGACCCAGGGGTCTTTGACAGACTGAGCAAATATCCAGACATGGGAAGGGCTCTTCACATCATAATGGCTGTTGACCAGGACTGCATTCCATTCTACCAGCCACTGCAGATCCACGCTGTGGGTCAGTGGCAATGTTGACTGCAGGCACAAGATGGAGAAATGAGTCAATGTTGAGCTATAAATCACATGTCCCCATTGTGGCTTGGCTTAAATGCTCTTTCTTCCACAGTGCTTTTCCTGACCATCTCTGCAAGGGGCCAGCTTTGAATCTGAAACATCTCCCTCACACCTACCATATGGCATTTTGGTTTGCAGTCATCACTGTTACCTTTGCTAGACTGCAAGCAGCTGAAGTGCAGAGTTTAAGGACAAGGGTCATATTTTGTACAGTTTTAATGTCATATAGCACCGTGCATTGTTAGTACACAGAAGCTGCTCACTAAGTATTGGTTGAACAAACACATGAGAGTTTAACCAGGTTAAACCTGACCACAAATTTGTCATTTTGAAATTCTGAAAACTTACTAACCTCTGAGAGTCATAAATGTGTTTTTATGCCTGCAATTATTATACATACATATTTTTAGCATGATCTTTATCTTGTTCTGAAACAGCTTCCCTTAGACTTAGGGGAATCCCTTTTAGGAAGGTTATTTTACTGATGATTTTCAAAGTACGATACTCACTAATTCTTGTCCTATGTTATTAAGTCAAAATAATGCATGCTACAACATTTAGGAAGTTAAGTGTAACAAATAAGCTCTTATATTTCATTCTAAGAGTAGAATATCAGTTTTAGGATGATCAAATTTCAAATAATCTAGCTGGAGAGGAAATTGCCTTTATGTTTGTCAGGCATTTAGAGTGATCCCTGTTATCTTTTTGGGTCTATGAGTTCCCAAGGACAAGAGAGTGACAATAATGGCCTCAATGGGTAAGGGACAGTAAAGAACACAGCTTAAGCTTCAGAGCCAGAGAGATGAGATTCTAACACAAGCACTGCCCAATGCCTGTGACCTGGGCTATAAATCACATGTCCTGAAACATGTCCTGATCATTCTCAGAGTCTCTGTCTGCTTAATTTATGACTGGGAATTATAATGCTGATCTTACCTAATCTTTCAATGAATTACACAATATAAGGGATGTAAGAACAGCTGGCACAAAGCAGGCACTGCCTTCTATTAGTTCTCCTCTCTCTCTGTGCATCTTCCTACATGCAGGATTGCTGACCTAGTTACCTGTGGCTCAATATTTTGTTTCTGATAAACAAAATCACATGAACAAAATATGATCTGCAGGGAAATAAGAGATGTGTATAAAACTTTACCCTTCCACCCCATGTTAAAACAATGTGAATTTCTAAAAGCAGCATGACTAGGCAGGATCATGGTTAAAGTCTGCACTGGCTAATATTTTAGTAATTATCATTATTATTATTGTGACCATAAATAATAGCAATAGGTTACTAAAAACCAAGATCTGCTTTCAATCTGTTAGAAAAAGCCATAAAAAAACTCACAAATGTCTTACGATTTTGAATTCACTTATAGCGATTTGTCATATATGTTTGTATTAATTTATAGATGTTTGACAAGAACTGACAGGGGCATCAGCAACCAGAATGTGGATTCTGCAAGCAGTCCCAGATCTTCTCTGCTGCTTTTCAACTATTTAGTTGAAATTAACCCAGTTTCTGTGCTGTACTGATTTTTTTTTTTTAAATCAGCTAATTACAATCAGTTTAAATTTCCCCTCTACTTGTTCAGGAAATTGAAAGCCAGCAATATGCCCTTTGAGTAGAAGAATGTATATACACACCAGGTAAAGCTTTACCAGATTCAGTACAAAAAGTGAGATCTGGGATCTCAGGTTTCTTTTTGTATGACTGACCACACCCCATCATGTTCAGAATTTTAATAACTATGAATGTCAAGATATTAACAGTGGAAGTACCTTGCAAACTATGAAGCGCCATGTAAATAAATATGTTACACTGTTAAATATAATAAATGAATGAATTTTATTATTAAATTAAAAATAAATTTAAATTAGTTTAAATTAAAGTATTATCTATATTCTTAAGGCTCAAACTTTGATGTATCTGAAACATCTCAGCTAGCATTTGAAAAGCCAGTCTTGTTTGCACAAGTACCTGTGTCCATTTATTAATCTGAGCTAAAACTGCAGATTTCTTCCATGTAATTTTTCTTTGTCTCTCTTTTTCATATAGGTTCAGAACTTATACTTAAGAACTATTAGCAACCAGGATCAAACGTGTACTTACTGAATCCGAAACTGATACATGAATAAAACTTTCGAGAATGGAAGAACTTAGCTGATCCATAACATCAATCATAGGCCTGTCGTCGTCCTGCACAAAGTGAGGTGATTACTCATCTTGGGAAAATTAATCCTTCCCACCCACCCCACTGTGCCTTTATCTAGCACATGAAACAGAACAGCTTGCAAGATAGTGATAAGGTTTTTCTCTCAGAAAACTGAGTACAAAAATGGTGACAGGCAGTGTAATATAAACCCTGTGATTTTGAGTTTAGTCTTTCAAGTTCCACTGGAAAATAGAGTTCTAATTTCATATTTTATTGAAAAGGGAAGGACCTGGATTTCAAAGACTTATACACGTTTGAGAGTGCAAATACCAGAACCACACATCACTTACTAAAGTGTTCATGTTGTTAATGTTAAGAAATGGAGACCCTACAAAATATGCTAGCTTCCTAATTAATGTTTCTTAATTAAGTCAGTGAACTGCCATACTAAATGACAAATTGTTGATTATGATTGAGTTTTAATGCCTAATAAACTGCACTGGAGACACACACCTATGAGGTACTTATGTTGTGTATAGCTATTTGGTAAAAGAAGCAAATTGGAAAGGGGATAAGAGAGATCCTTATAGAGAATTCTTCTACATGAATAGTGCAATATGTGTATGTTTATCATCCTGAGAATCTCAGAAATATCAAATTATGTATTTAGAAACCTTATTCTGTAAGGTTCCCTAAGCTATGGAATGTCTTTATTCATGCATGAAGCTAGCATTTGTAAATAAAACAATATATAAAACACATAATATATAACATGATACCTAAAATCATAAAACTGAAAATAAAACCCAAGAATGGTTTTAAAAAAGTTGTGGCTGATAAATGAAAGCAATGTATGAGAGTCTTGACAAAGTGGTGGAAGAACAGTTAAGTACATGGGGCTTTAGAGGTATATATATCAGTATCTGAATTCTAGCTTTGTCACATCCTATCTGTTGATTTTAAGTAAGACTTTTAACCTCCTAATCCCCAGGCTCAGTATCTGTACATTGCAGATAATAACATTTCTAACTGAGGTTTTTGTGAGGGTTAAATAATTAGAAAAGTTTGAAAGAATGGTCCATACCTCAGGCTGACCCAGTGCAACAAATAAGGCTCGAATTTCCTTGAGTATTAAAACTGACAGTTTGCGAGTGGCCACTTGGAAACTGCAGAGCAGAACCAGAGCAAAGCCCTCCACAGCATGAAGTACACTGCAGTGTGGACCCCGTTCCGATGGAATTCTATGGCTGGTGCTGTTTGGAATTAGCTGTCATGTGATAAGAATAAAATTCCCATATTCAGAAAAATGAAAATGGAATAAGAACGTGCTCTTATATGTATATATTTAAGCACATTTGACCTTGTAATATTAAAACAAATTAAAAAGGCTTAGAACCTGACATGTCTATTAATTCATTCTTGTTCAAGAACTATCAAAGATTCCTTTTAGTTTTTTTACATCAATTATGGCTTTGTAATATTATCCACCATTTGTTACCTCTGATAAGAAATAACTTTTCAAAGGCTGCTAATTAATAAAGACAAAACCATACCATTTGAGATTACATTAGAGTATAATTAAGAGATCCTCTGAGCTGCAATTTATTCACACACTATGTAAAAGAATGCAAAATGGTAGGAAGAGTATGAAATCACCTCTGCATTTCTGATTTTGTTGGCTTGGTCACAGACTTTTCCTTGAGTTTGTATGACAAGTTTCCACTGGGTGAGCAGCTGCAGCAGTAACTTCAGGGATGAATCAAGGAGCGTGTGATGCATGTCATTCACTTCCCGGAGCAGAAAGTTGGTGAAGCCAAATAGTACATCTTCCCTCCAGTCTGTGAAGTCAACAAGTAAACCCTGGAGAGAATTTTGTGCAATATGCCGCAGCTCATCATCCATATGAATAGAGAGTCTGTGAAATAAATAAAAAATAAAATCATTTACTGCATTCACTTTTCTTAAAGATCTATGGAAGAACATACATAGGTCTCTGCTTCCACCTATGTCTGAAAAATGGGTCTTTTCCCCATATATTCTTCACACAGCTGTCCTGATGATGACATCTTTTATAATCATGGCACATTTATCAAAATTAAGAGCTTAACATTCATATGACTCTCATGACTAAACTAGAGGCTTTATTTAGATTTCATCAATTTTTCACTAATAGCATTTTTCTGTTTTAGAACGCAATCTAAATCATGGCATTTAGTTGTATTTGAATACTTCTTAATACATTATTGACTATGGAATAATTTAGCATCTTTTAAGGATGAGAAACCTGAGTATTAGAGAGACTAGTACATGTCCAGAAGTTCAGTGAAAATGAAAAAGTAAGAGGACGGTGGTGCTCAATTGGTTTTCCTTTAGAGAACACAAATTATTGTCAAAACTTGGAGCATAGCACTGACATCTATTTTGCAGGTAGAAATCAGGGATGCTGCTGAATTTCCTACAATGCATAGGACAAAATACTACAATAAAGAATTATTTGGCCCAAAATGCTGATAGAGCCAAGGTTGAGAAATCCCCAGATAGTCAGCGTATTTATGGTTTAACCTAAAATATCAGCATAATATTAAATCTCAACATTGGTATGGAGCATGATAATTAACATACTGCTTTATAGACTTTTTCATTCATTTATTTAATATTTTTGAGACCCTCCTATATTTCAGACACTATACCCACTGTAAACAGCCCCTAGAGTATATGGTTCAGTTTTAGACCATGTCTAATGGCACAGGTGCTTGCAAGAGTGAGGTCTGAAAGAGAGCTAGAGAGAGCAGGGGCATCTTGGTGAAGTGGGCAGTCTGTGGGCTGCCTTCAACCATAATACAGGAGGGAAGGGATTAGTTGTGTGTGCTCTGGAATTAAGTGTCTTGCTTTTGTCTCTTATTAGCTATATGACCTCACACTAATTACTTAATCTCTTAAAGTTCAAGAACTAGGGTACAGGCCAGATGCGCGGGGCGGGGGTGTGTGTGTGAGAGGATTCACCTGAGACAGAGCGTGGAACAGAACAAGCAAACTGATGAAATACACTGCTGAGGGGAGCAGCGGGTGAGACAGGAGAGGTCTGCTGTGCCATGTGGGACCCTCGCTGCCGGGCAAAACGGCGCTGCAGAGGTTGAGGACAGCTTCACAGCGCTGCGCTCAACCACCTGTGCCACCAGGGGAGACCCACTATTTTTAAAGTTTTTATGTAAAACTTTGATATGTAATACAGAATCTGAGTCTCTGGTTGATGTTGGGATAAATGTAGACTGCACTAGTAGAAGTCCATCCCTTTGGGAGGGGGAGGAAACACTTCTTTCCTCTAGAAGCAGTTTTGGTACAGCTTTGCAGATCATTGTTTGAAAACACTAGTTAATGAAAACCACTAGAAGTCATTTTTTTCCCATTTGTTATTCCTGTTTACTATATTTACACCTGTCCTGGTCTGAATGTCTGAAAAAATTCTAGATGACAAACCACCTTTTAAGGAGAGGAGTAACAGGCACTCAATAAACATTAACTGATGGTAATGATACTGGTTAGTGTTACGGGTTGGATTGTGTCTCGCCTCAAATTCATGTTTTAATACAATTCCCTAGTAACTTCTAATGTGTTGTTTGGAAATATGGTTATTGCAGATGTGGTTAGCTAAGTCAGGATGAGGTGGGCTACTAATTCAATATGACTGGTATCTATATAAAGGGAATTTGGACACAGACATGTACCTGGGAGAAGGCCATGTGAAGATGAATGGAAAGATCTGGTGATGCTTTTACAAGCCGAGGAATGCCAAAGCTTGCCAGAAATCACTAGAAACTAGGAGAGAGGTGCATTATAGATTCTTTTTCATAGCCCTTAGAAGGAAGCAACCTTGTAACATTTTGATTTTGAAATTTCAGCCTCTCTGATAGTTTATTATGGCATCCTTAGCAAGCTACTACAGTCATGTAACTAAATAAACACTTATCTTTAGAGTCAAAATAGACCATTTCATGGTCTATATAGATGAAACTTTTAAATAAGGACCAATACTTTGAACTTTCGAACTGGGTAAATTCTACTTTTCAGTTAACTTTGCTCTCGTTCACAACTTGCAATCTAGAATAGGTTTTAACTTTAAACCCACAAGGCAGGGTCAATTTAAGGACTCCGAGACCCCCAAGGTGGTACAAGTCTTGTTATTTTGGGTCCATTTTTTAGTAATCTGAGGAACCTCCATACAGCTTTCCATAGTGTTTGGACTAGTTTGCATTCCCACCAGCAATTAGGAGAGTTCCTTTTTTTTTTTTAACCACATCCTTGCCAGCATTTGTTGTTGCTAGTTTTTTAAATATGTGTCATTCTTACTGGTGTAAGGTGGTATTTCATTGTGGTTTTGATTTGCATTTCCCTGATTATGAAGGATGTTGAACATTTTTTCATATGTCTGTTGGCCATTTGTAAAATGGGAGAGATTTCAAATTTGCAAACTATAACCAGAAGAAAAGGTAGAGAAACAAAAGGTCACCAGGAAGAGATGAGAAACATGCTGTCCCATAACATCACCAAAGGCAGAAGAGAAAGAAATGGTTTTAAAGTCAAGTCCTGGAGACAAGGGTTTCCAAAAGGAGAGCCTTGCTGATGGGGCACTTTTACCCTTTACAACAGTTCATCAGCAGTGTGGAAATATATTATCTGTAGATATTAAAGAACGAACATCCACCTACTGATAGTGCTGTGAACTGTGCCTCAATTGAAATAAAGAAATAAGATTTAGGCAACATATGAGACTAAGGTTCTTACTCTATTCCCTAAAACAACCAGTCTCCTTCCATGATATAAACATATGCTGAAAATGAATGAGAAATGGCAAATGTAAGTATTTTTTTAGATACCACAGAAGATCACTGAATTGTGCATTCATTACCTTAAATATTTCCACAAATTATAAGGAAACTGCATAAAATGAGTTACCTGTTATTTTGTATAAAACCAAAGACATTTGTCACTTCCATTTGGCAGTGACAGGAAACTAAGTTTGGGCAACTGACTTTGCTCTTCTGAAGTTCAACCTCTTTGTCTGAAAATAGTAATGAATATGTGCTCAGCTTGCCTAACATAATGTATAAAATGCATTGTACATCATGGCATAATGTTATTCAAATGTAAAGATGCCTAAAAATAACTAACATTTGTTGAGAACTTACTGTGTTTTAGGCACTATGCTAAGTGATTTACATGCATTATTCAATTCCCACAGTCCTATGACAAGTTTTTGAAAGATAAGGGTAAGTATTGAACAGCAAACCCTTACTGTGAATATAGCTGCAAGAAGTGACAAAGGCCAGTAGTTTGCAGGCTGTTAGGGGTGGGGGGGTGGGTCGGGGAAAGGTCCTTCTTGTAGTTAAGGGAAGAGCAGGAAACAGATGGGAGTGGAATGAGAGAAAAAACAGCAACTGCAGAGGAGAGAAGTAAGCGCTCCTGCAATGTGTAGAATCCTTGGGAAACCTGGCAGCTGGGAAGGAGGCGCTCCCAGGGCATGATGCCATCCTTTCATGATGTCAGGAGGGCTTGTGTAGCCTTCATGGAGCTTCCATGGAAAGATTTCCCCATGTATGAGTGGCCTGAGTCACCAAATCAGAAATCTTTAGCTTGAAGAAAGGGGGTTGCCAGTTTTTTCCCATACACTGTTGTTAACGCTAAACATGCAAGAGTGTGTGTGGTATTTAGTCTTGACATGTGCGAAGGGGCCTGGGGACAGTCATGAGAGATATAGCCCTGAAAGTTTTTATTCAAGGTACTGAGCTGGAGGAAATAGGGAGCTGGTATGAGTAAGTCTTATTTCACTAGATATGAAGAAACCAAGTTTTTCCTCTAGTAAAAATGAAACGTGTATGGACTGAGAAGTGAGAAGTGTCTGAAATAAATAAGGATCTCATACCTCTCTGATGAGATTGTATACCATCTCAAGTCAATCCAAATACTATAAGACTGCAGGGGAATAAAATGACTAAGACTTGAAACCCACATTTATTGCTATTAAATTGCTTCACTTTTGTCCTCTGACCCTCTTGAGAAGATCTGAAGGGTTCATTTTCTCATAGGTTAATAGGACCCAGTGTGCAGGTTGTACACTCCAGTAATCTTTCCTCTGAGAAGAACAGTCTCTGGCTTCTTTTGAAGCTTATGAATAAGGCCTCTTCATGGGCTTCCTTTCCTAATCAGTCATTTTCTTGATTTCATCCTAAGACTTGAACTCTCAAGAATATTTGTTTTTCACCCTCATAAAAACCGCATACGTTGTTTTGGGTTTTGTAAGAATGTACTATAACATGAAGCACAATAAGGGGCAGTGACATTTCAACGATTTCTAACAGAATTCCCTCCCAACATGCCTGGCGCTGCAGATTCAGGCATCAATGGAATGGGCCTCATAACGTCATTCCAGAGAAAAGAATCTCCCACACAGAATCACAGCCAAACAGCACTAGAGACTTTACCAGATTGTTTCAAGACACACAAAAAACTGGCATTTTAAAAGACCATGGTGGGCATATTCATCGCCAGTTGGAACTCCACTGAAATGCGTGAGCTTTACTTCCACTTCATTAGCTGAAGTCTTTTCCCTGTTGCCACCTTTTCCCTAGGATTGACCACTGAGTGCATATGCTTTATAGCAGTCCTGTGAGGTGAGAACTACTACTCCAATTTTACCAGGGGAAAAAGACACAGGCTGAAGAATTAAATAATTGTAGATCACAATTCTTTAAAATCATGTTATTCTTTCCCTTAAAAACTCTTAGCAATCCAAACATCTACGCTAATAACCATTTTCAACAATATAGATACAGATGGATGCTGAAAAAATTAAATGAAATGAGTCAACAGGAGAAAGACAAAAACTGTAAGATTACACTAATTTGTAGACTATAAGGAAAATCAAAAACAATCAAACAAATACAATAAAAACAAAAACAAACCCTTAGACTGACTAAAAATGGTAGTTACTGGGGAGAAGGAGGAGGGAATAGCTTGGGAGTGAATGTTGATTAGACATTTGGTGGTGGGTGTGGTGTGAAATACATAGCAGCTGAGGTGAGAAACTGTACACCTAAACCTATAGTGTTTTAAACTAATTTTGCCTCAATATAAAGACAAAAAAGAGTAGCTAAAAATCCATGTCTCCAGTCTTAATTCTACTTCTTATCATTGGGTTTCTAAACTCCTTTCTCTTTTTCAAATCAAGGATGACTTGTTCTTTCTCATCCTGTTCCCTCTCTGAACCTCTTGCTTTTAATAATTTTGTCTTTTAAATTGTATTTAAGGGGCCTCCTCTCTGGCGCAGGCAGTTGAGCGCAGCGCTGTGAGGTTGTACCCAGCCTCTGCAGCGCTGGTTCGATCCTGGCTGGCCGGCGAGGGTCCCACATGGTGCGGCAACCTCTCCTGTCTCTCCCGCTGCTCCCCTCAGCAGTGTATTTCATCAGTCTGCCTGTTCTGGTCCCTGCTCTGTCTCTGGTGAATCCTCTTACCCTTCCGCACATCTGGCCTGTACCTTAGTTCTTGTATAAATAAATATATTTTTTTTTAAAAATTGCATTTAGTTAATAAGTCACTTTTAATTTTTAAGTTAAAGACATGCATAACTGTCAACTAGAAAGTTATAACAAATGAGATAACTATGCTTACTTATCTATAATGACAAATTTTGTTCAAAGCGAATTAACTATGGGTTCTAATTGGACTTTCCATTCTTATGGAAGATGGGAAGGGTGCTAAATATATGATTTGGGTGCAGCTTTCTGAAGTACTAAAATTAACTTAGGATCCATGTTATTCACCGTGGAAACGCTGGGGTCTCTGCACACTGAATTAGGAATCAGACCCCATTAAATAATGAACATTTTTCCTTATCTCATTTCCAGCTCCCACCTCTGTGCCTTTGTTCATGTCACTCCCTTTCCCTGAATTCCAGCTTTCCTTCAAAGGACAGTTCAAGTTCCACCTTTTCTTAGGAGTCATTTGCTGATTTCCCCAGTCCAGTGTAATCCCCCTACTTACTCAACTCCCGTGTCGTACTTTGTGTGCCATTAATTTGAAAAGTTTCAGGTCTTGAACTGTTAGCTACCTTATGTGCTTATGCATTTGCTCCCACATTGGATTTCAAATCATTTGAACATGGGGAAACACCCCCATCATCCAACCTCTTCCCCTCAAAAAGCCAACCCTTTATTCCTCCTTGCTTACACATAGTACCCAGACTAAAGTCTCATTCAGTCAATTGTTATTAACCATTATATTTTTTTAAGGAATCAGGGTGAAGAATTAAAATGAATTTTGGTCAGACAATGCCCACCACAACCCTCACCTACCTGGCCAGCAAGTCAATAAGTTCAAGTTTTGACATCCCATCAGGAAGTAGTCGAGGGATAGCAGCGACACAGGTTCTGAATAAATCTATTTTTGGCTTTCTCTCACCCCTGGAATTTGAAAAGAAAAGTTAAACATAGGTCAAAAGGTCACAAATACTTAAAAAGTTGATAAAATATGTGCACAAGACTAGAATCCATGCCCTCTGAGTCACAACTTGGTGTTGGTTCCTTATTTACTAGCAAATGCTTATGTCTTTTATAGCTTGGCCAGTCTGAAGAGAACTTATAAAAATGTAAATATTAGACAAAGGTATATGTCTGATAGAAAAATCTCAATATTAATAGCATTCTATCATATACCTTGCAATGGGGTTTGGTCCTTGTGGGCTGCATTTAAAACACAGAATTCATTGAAATGCTTAAAGGCATCCGCACATAGGAAATACACAGTTATTCCTAGATTCAGTATTTAAAAATGGGATTTTTAATGTATACAGGAATGAAGCCTCTAAGAAGCAAGTCACCTGGAAGCTTCTCCTCTGATGAGTTATGTCCTACTCTAGGATCCCCACCCCATTTGTTAAGCAAATAAGTGCTTCCAAAACTAAGTTATTCATAATATCAAGTAAAATCCTGAAGTACATAAAGTTATGCACCCTTTCTGACTTTAATTAAATTCTGATGATTTAGTTGGGAGAATAAATACAAAATTGGCATCAAATTAATGTAATCAGAATTAAATAATGCAAAGCAGTAGAGAAGTAATTCTTGGAAGGTAACTATGGTCAGAATAGAAATTCACCAAGCAGAATCCATCCTCTCTATAATCTAAAGATGATAATCAGACAGCAATTTTGCTCTATGACATTGCTTTTTAGCATGAATTGTAAGCTTAAGAATACAAAATGGTTTATTTAAATAACAAAACACACACATTGATTTCTGAAATACTCTGTTCTTGTAGAAAGTTATTACATTATTTTCTTTCCTTTTCCACAGTCCTTTTGCATGAAAGGTATGAGGACTCCAGAAGAGGAAACTTGCACAGTGCTTTTCAATCAGTTGAAAAAAGTCTTCAAATGATATCCTCAGTAGCTATACAGAGTTGGAGCCTCATGATCTCGCCTAACTGTTCATTTACAGCACATTCAGTTGTTGAAAAAGTTCTCTTAGCTTGTTCCCCAGATGTTTTAATAGCTGGAATTATTTTTCTATTTGCCGGAAAACAAATGACCCTGCCTGGCCTGAAGTATAAGGAGAATTCTGCCAGATTGCTATGCTGATAAGGCAAGTCTAGATTAGAAACTCTAATTGGTACATGATTTCCTCTTACTACTGTAGTCCTTTCTCTCTGACCTTTTACAGGAAGCATGTGAACTCCCCAAATGACATAATTTTTATTTGCAGACGCTAAAATATTATTATTTGCTAGCATGAACCACCATGAAAGGAATGAGGAAAGGAAATGGAGCAACAGAGACTGTTCAGTGTTCAAGTTCATATGCTAAGCAGGATCCAGGATGGTAGTGGACTAACCTGGAATATCCACTTCAATGATTGTTCCCATCAGCCTGGTGTGGGCCTGCACTTTCTTCTGCTAAGTGCTGACATGATTCCCTAAAGTTTCTCCTTGTTTTTTACAAATGTAGCAATGGGTTATTATCATTCAGGAATTTGCCTTAAAGCCTATCATGAAAAACTATTTATAGCTCTATTTTGGGTCTCTGGAGGGGTAAAGAGGAAAAAATAAACTTAGAAAAACTTTGAAATATTGGTTAAAGTGTAAATGAAATGTTTTAAAACCATATTTTTTATGGTTTTGAATATATTGTTTTGGTTCTGAACTTATGAGGTCTTAATTATAAATTTACTTTTTCTTCAAAGGTATTTGTCTTCTCACTATTTTTATTTTATTATTTTTTTTTAATAGAGGCATGTTTTATTTATTTATTTATTTGTTTGTTTTGTTTATACATGCACTGGGTACAGTCAGAAGCGCAGGAGGGTGAGAGAATTCACCAGAACCAGAGCGGGGAGCAGAACAGACAGACTGATGAAGTCCACTGCTGAGGGGAGCAGCAGGCAGCAGGAGAGGTCTGTGCACCATGTGGGACCCTCCTCTGGTGGCCGGGGAGCAACCGGGGATAGAACCGGCGCCGCAGAGGCCGCAGGGAGCTTGGCAATCCAGCACTCAACCGCTGCGCCACCGGGGAGGCCCATTCTTCTCACTATTTTTAGAGGAACCAACTAAAGCATTTCTTGCATTTTCTATACTGAAAATTGCTTTAATATATTTATAGAGTAGGTAGTAATATTAAAGGCTTATTGACAATCTGGCAATTTGTGAGCTGAGCACTAGAGTTGTAGATAATATATTTAATGTTATTAACCTTTGTCAATTTCAATTCTGCTCTCACTTTGGTTGAAAAGTCTAAATGAACATGATCATCATATCATTAAATGAAATGACATGGCAAGCTGCAAGATAATGCATTGTATAATCCCATTTTTGTTAAAAAAAAGTATAGGCATATATTTGCATTGATATAGGGAAGGACCTGGAAGAAGTTATAGTGAGCCAAGGAATAGTCACAGATTTCAGGTGGAGCCCTGAAGAGAAGGCTTTTGTTTTAATTTTATATACCACTAAAGATGTATTTAAAATTATTCTTTATCTTTGACATTCTTAAAATTTATTTTTGTTTTGTCATAATTTGTTTTAGAAATGCTACGATTATAATAAAAATACAGCCGCCTGACAAATTCTAGTATTCAGAACTTGATATGATGAGTGACAAAGGTAATTTTCATAATGATATTTTTGGAAATTTATGCCATAGGAGGCAAATCTAATTTAATTCACAGCAAAGTCCAAACTTTCTTTCTTTTTTTCTTTAGAGTAGTGGCATCTCATCATTGTTTTATTTTATTATTATTTTTCATTTATATACTTTTTACATCATTTTTCATTCTCCTGTTAGGTGTAGTCCCCATAAAATTCCTACCACCAAGTCACCTGTGCACCATCACCATAGTCCCTTGTGCTCTTCTTTCCCATGTTTTGATCCCTTTCCTCCCCCTCTCCAGCTGAATGTCTCTGATTTATAGTTTGCCTTATATTTCTGTTGCTCTCTCTTTTTTCCTGCTCCCTTGTCTGTTTTCCCTATGTTCCTCCTATATGTGAAACCATCCAATATTTTCCTCTTTCCTTGCGAAAGTCCAAGCTTTCTTAAAATGTAAAATTATAACTTAATTCTAGTTTCTGTCTTAATCAAAAGTAGAAAATTAAAACAAAAGTAGCAAGTACAAGCTACATGAGTTTCTTTTACAGAGCTCTAATTACAAATTACAGATCTTTAGATTTTGGCTAAGAGCATTTGATTCCACAGAGAATATGAAAGGTTTAAATCTCATAGCTTGGCATGGTCATTAAAAACAAGTGAACTTGACATGATAAAGATGGATTATCTGTAAATTGGTGATGTATAACACAATGGTTGTGATAAAGCTTGGGAACAAAACATCACTTCCAAAAAATGTGGACCAGTAAATGAGTCTTGGGCCATATTTTCTAACTTACTGGTCTACTGATACTTCAGATACCTAATTTTTAATAGTTAGCCAAATATTATCAAAGTATATTCTTACTGTTTTTAACAGTTCTTAGGACCCTGATTCAAAGAAGATGAGAACAAAATAGAGAAGAAATGAGAAGAAATTCTGTGGTGTCTTTTGTTAATTACTACTTCATTTAAAACAGGGCTCCTATACTCACGTGATCATGTCTTCGGGTTCTTTGTTTAACATCTGGACATTAGTTAGCATCATACACCTTCCCACTTCTTTATCAAGGTGCCTTAAAATGTTGTCCACAGCTTTTCGTACTTGAGAGTAATATAAAGACATACCTGAAAAATGTATTATAGTTACATCTCTGACTAAATCTATCAAAGAATGAAATTCTAGCTTATGGAGCTTATTAAAATATGACTGTTTTTATTTTTATTTATTTATTTTTAAAGATTTATTTATTTATGCATACAAGAACTGGGGTACACGCCAGAGGTATGAGGGGGTGAGAGGATTCACCAGAGACAGAGTGGGGAGCAGAACAGGTGGATTGACTGAAATACACTGCTGAAGGAAGCAGTGGGTGAGTCAAGAGAGGTCTGCTGTGCCATGTGGGTAGCTCCCTGGCCTGGGATTGAATTCATGCTGCAGTGGCTGTGGATGGCATCATAGGCTGCATCTTAATCCCTTGCGCCACCAGGGAGGCCCATGACTGCTTTTAATGAAAACTTTTTATGGGTCAATGACTTCTTTGAGTAAAGTCTAATTCAATCTGTTATTTGCAATATTCTTAGCATAGTTCCCTGTATTTAGTAGTTATTCATCAAATAATCATTTAAATTAAAGAAACTGGAATTCTAATACTTCAAGGGGAAGTATTTTATAGAAGTGTTAAACAAGGAAATAGAAAGTCTTATTTTAGATATTTAATGTTTCTGGTAGGTATAAGAAAATTTACCATCATTTGTAATTACGTGCATGAAGGATAACTTTCATTTTGAGCTAGGATTTTAATAATTTCCTATTATCCTCTGAAATATGTATAGATTTTTTTCATTGAAGAAACAAAATTACCTTTCATTATATATTTTAAAATAAAGGAAAATGTATTTTAGCTATATAATTTTTACTGTTCTCATTAAATACAGTGCCAATGTCCTAAGCAAAAGATAAATATGTACAGCACATTCATGTAATATATTTATATAATACAAATGAAAACTAAGTTACTTTGCCTTTAATATCTGAACTTTAATTATTAATAGTTATTTTTCATCCATCAAATCTTTTTAAATTTGTTTAAGTATTTAACTAAAGATAAATATTTTATAGCAATAAAGATTTGTCATCTATCTTCTTCAGGCCTCTGGAATTCAGGAAGTATCTTGACAAAGTTTGCAGAGGTTTCTAAATTCAGATACTCAAGAGACAAATACAAAAATATCACCCCTTCAGTTTAAAATAACTAAATTAAAAAGAAAATAATCTCCTGTAGGCTAATCCCATAATATAATATGGTATGTGTGGGATTTGTTATGTTTAAAGCACAGATTAAGCTGATTTTATTTAAAAAAAAATAAAAGAAACTATAAAAATGAACGAATGAGTGTATGAATATATGATTTATAAATAGGCTTATTTACCAAAGCACACAGATGCCTTAGAAATTTACTATAAATGTGGATAACCAATATTAAAAATTTGAAAAGATCATAGATTAAAGTCTAACATTTAAATGGCAAAATATTTATCAGGAAGTTCCAAAAAAGTTTAAAGGGCAGTAAAACAAAGCACAGCATGAATCAATCAAAACAATTAATGTTGGAATGTTTCATCAGCTACTTTTATAAAGATATCTTAAAAGTGTATCTCACTTAGGGTAAATATTTACTGGTAATTTTAAAGGCTTAAAAGGCTCAGTTGTGACACATCCTTGAAACCCACCTATCATTTTGGCTTCCTCTTCAGTTAGTGTTTTACTCAAATATGTTTTCTTCACTCTCAATGTGTTTCCTGAAGGGAGAACAGCTCCTGTGACCGGCATGGGAGGCTCACCGTCTTTCTGCTGCAAGCTATCAGCGATTACCAAGAATGCCCGTAAACCAATGTTCATTCTCTGTGAGAAACAATGCGCTCAAGTTTAAAAGGAAGACCCAATGAAACTGTCACTCTTTCAGAAAATTTAAGCCATCGAGATTAGTATGGGAGAGCAGTTTAAAAGGCACAAGAGTTTAGGCCAAACCTATAAAAATAAAATGAAATTTTTGTTATGGTTTGTTGCTGCACATAAGAAAACAACTGGTAAGATTTTCACCAAACTTGGAAGGTATGTTTGAGGCAGTCACACATCATATTCTGTTTGGAGGATTTTGGGTATACCCCAAAGGGATAGTCAGTCATCCTCTGCAACAGCTGCAGCCAAGGTAAGCTGAGGAAAAGAAAAGGTTCCTATCTCTCCTGGACGGACACATAAGTGTTGATTTACAGAGACTGAATGAAAACAAACAGGAGTTTCAAATGGGAACCACAAAACAAAAATCATCTGCTCTGAACTGCAAGTTGTTAACTTTTGCTTATAAGGGTTAGGAGATAGAAAATAAATTTTAAAAAATACAGTGCCACAGAACCTGTTACTGATAAAAACATGAGGTTATAAGAAGAAATACCATTCTGGGCCAGTTTGTCCTCTTCCTCAGACTCAAGTTAGGAACAATGTTGCTTCTGAAAGATGACTGAGTAAAGTAGTGACTCCCAGTTGCACTAACCTTAAAAGATCATAAAGTACTAAAACATCTGTGCTTCCTTAAACAGCCATGTTTAAAATATCTACACTCCTATTTTCAAACCACATGAAGTAGTAAGTTCCCAAAGTAGACCTACAGCAGAAAATAATGATTACTGATACTAATAACAACCTAGTTACAATTTATTGAGTCCCTAAATATATCGAGAATTGCTCATTCACTCTCATCTTTAAAAGAGTCACACAAAGAAGGTATTATTCTCATTTTTCAGGTGGGAAAACTGGGGTGACACAACTAATAATTGGGAAGCTATATAGCCTAGTCAGGTTTGCACAAATCACCATTCTGTGGTACATAATTATATTCTGTAACACAAAGTAATATTGATTTTATTAATTTTAAAACTTCTAATTCAGGTCTCAAGGTGTAAACATTTTTCTTTTTCTTTTTTCTTTTTTAAAGATTTATTTATTTATGCATTCAAGAGCTGGGGTACAGGCCAGAGTTGCGGGGCATGAGAGGATTCACCAGAGACAGAGTGGGGAACAGAACAGGCAGACTGTCTGAAACACACTGCTGAGAGGAGCACTGGCGAGACAGGGGAGGTCTGCCTCGCCATGTGGGTAGCTCCCTGGCCAGCTGGGGATTGAACTAGTGCTGCAGAGGCTGCAGACTGCTTCATAGTACAGTGCTTAACCCCTTGCACCACCAGGGAGGCTCCAAGGTATAAAGATTTTTTTCAACCAGGATTTGGTGAACATTTCTCTGGACCCAAAGTTGCAAAGTAAAGGTAAGCTTCTATCATACATCTGTGTTAAAAGTACATAAAAGGATGAGTCATACCTCTGGATTGAGACTGAAGGCTTTTGCTGGTTTTCCCACACAAAGAAAATCAAAAATGATTTCTTTCATTGCAAAATCTAATCGTTCCTGTAGTGAAAATAACAAAACAAAATGAAAGTGTTGGAAAACAAATTCAACATGAAATGTCTGTTCTCATCCTATGTACCAAATAGGTGCCTGCTCAAAGAAGAAAGGTACCACTCAGCTTTACGGATCACAGAGGATCCCTGAATGAAGACCAGCCCATGTGAATCTTTGGTGGAGTTGCTTCTGTTTTCATGTGGTGTGCTGAGAAGCCTTCATTGCATAACATACGTAATTTGCCCCTAAAGCATGTAATGACTAATGACACCCCCCACAAAATAAAGCATCCAAAATCTGGAGTATCTGGCTTGCTCATGTTCAAACTCTTTCTCCTTGCACTGCAGATGCTGATAACTAACTCCTTGAAACCCAGTTTAAAATGTCTCTTTAAAAGTGCCATTGCAAAATTACCGTTGTCTTCTATTCTCTAACATACAAATTCTTTATAACAGACAATTGTGCAAGTGAAATGAATAATCAGCTAGGAAGATGAATTAAGGTTCACAAATGAGAAAATCTAAACCATATTCTAAGAATACCAGGCAATGACCACTAAGAGATGGCAGGTTCATTTTATACACCATATTTCAGAATAGTCATAGCACAGTCACTTGATAATTGTGTCTAGAAAAGTTACACTCCTTTGTTCACCTGCAAAGCAAGTAATGTCTTTCCCCTAAGTACTAACATTATAGAGACATATCACTGTACCAAACACAGAAAGCTATCAAGTTAAATAGTCTGTGAAGTAATGATTGAAACTTACGTATATATATAGACTGTAACTTTATTTCCCTTTATTCATACAAGATTCTGAGGTAAACTGAGAGAGCATTTCCCACCTTTTATAGAATGTAAAAGCTGAGGATTAAAGATGCTCTCCAACTTGTTTAAGGTAATAGAGCTGGCTCATAGCAGAAGCTGGACTGGAATAAACTTCTGTTTATGCCCCTCCACAAGTCACACTTGAGTCAAAGTTGGGGTAAAACAGTTTAAAAAGTAAAAAGTATTTTAAAAAAGTAAACAACTTGGATTGAAGCAATACACTAAACACTAAAAACTACATATAATATACTGGGTCCAGTTTTTAAGTAAATAAGTACTTATGAAGAGCTTAGAATTCAGTACATGATAAAGTATTTGATAACTGCTAATATTCCTATTAAATTCTTTTTTACAGGGTGAAAGAATGTTATTATTTACTCCTCCAATTTCACTCAATTGTATTCTTTTGATATACTCCAAACATCAGATCCTCTGCTTCCTCCTGACTTGTAAGGCAGAGAATCAGGAAAAAATAGGGATTAAGAGTCAAGCGAAATTTTCACTAATAGGCTCTGTGACCTTAGATGAGTAACTTAAACTCTGTCTCTTAAGTTCCTTCACTTGTCAAAGGCTGAAAACACTTGATGTACTGTCATAATTTGTTCTGAGGGAAAAAAAGGTTATGTGTAAAAACACTTTCAAAACCATTCTGAAAAGTCTATAAATGTAAAATATTATTTTAGAGTCTTTATCTGTTTGCACTTCATAAGGAGGAGATGATTTAAAGTTAATGAGAAGATTCTTATTGCCAGAAACTTCTCCATTACCTGGGCAATGAACTGGATGATTTTCACAAAGATGTTCAGAGGCATATCCCTTGGCACCACACCACGGGACCCTTTGGGGAAAAGTGTTGTGATGATGGTTATAAGACGGCTGAAAGATAAGGGGGGTGGGAAGAGAAAACAAGCAAGATTGGCTGAGCTCCAGTGCTTTAAGAGAAAATGGCAGATGTTTTACCTTATCTAAGAATCAGAGAGAATTCAGAAAAAGAAAACAAACCACTTCATTCCTTTTCCATTAACATAATTACTCTATGAAATAAAGTTTTTCTGGAAAACTAAGGGCAGTTGGAAAATTATAGCTGTTTCCTTTGTTAAAGTGGTACATGGAGCACTGGGCACAGAACTTGGCAGTCCTGGTAGGGCCTGGGGTTTCTGTAATGGCTGCTGAGCCAATAACTAAGCCAAGCCTGAAAAGTTCTTAGGACTTAGCTCTTTCAGGACTGAGAATTTTTAGTAAATGCCAGCTTTCAGCAGCTTCTAGTTAGGTTACCATAGGAAACAACAAAATGAAACTCCCTCTCCATGGGTTGAAGGTATGTTTACCAGTAACTCAATCAAGTGGTTACCATTGATTCAAGCCAGCTCCTTACCTCTGTGTAGCTGTGTTGCTTTCACATTTAATTCGAATCATGTAAACCCAAAGTAATCTGTACAGAGATTCCAGTGCAACTCGAGCCATCTTGGGGTCTTTATTCTACAACAGAAACCAAGATGTAAGATTGCAGATTAAATGGTGATGTATGGTAGTTATTCATCTCTGAATGTCTGAACGTCTGAGCTGAGTGGCAGGGTGCCTACAAGGAAATTATGGGATATTTACCTCTCAGTACCCACTGGATAAATAATCTATGAGGTGGGATCCAATTAACCATGAGGACAGGACAGAGCAGTTCTGGAAGAAGTTATTTTAATCTCTCCTTGCCACGGTGAGCTTGTAAGAGATTGTCTTTTTCCTCCAGTCCCAAGGAACCTGTATCCCTTAGCACTTAAATGCTTGCTAAAGTCTGTCACTCTCAACCTTTTTATAGGTCTTTTGCCTTGATGTTAGTTACCCCCTTTACTTTATCTCGGATGAAGTTTACCTTTAATCTGTTTACTGAACAAGATGAATCACATAAGTAAATTCTATGGAAGAAAGATAGTGAGTGGTTTTTTAGATAAGGAAAGATAGACTTTTTTAAAATCTATGTGGCCTTCAGATAACATTTTAGTGTGAACATTATTATAAAATTCTAAATTTTCTTACACATTTTGGTCTTTTTCTGGATTTTGTTTTTGTTTTCTATTAGTCTCTATTCATGTGCTAATATCCCATCATTCTAATTTTATAATGTGCTTTACTATCTGGTATGGTCTACCTGCCACCATCCATTGATATTTTTTTTTAAAGATTTTATTTATTTATTTATTTATACAAGCACTGGGTACAGTCAGAAGCACGGGAGGGTGAGAGAATTCACCAGAGCCAGAGCAGGGAGCAGAACAGGCAGTCTGACAAAGTACACTGCTGAGGGGAGCAGCGGGCATGGCAGGAGAGGTCTGCATGCCATGTGGGACCTGCTGGGGATCGAACCGGCACTGCAGAGGCTGTGGGCAGCTTCGCAGCCCAACGCTCAACGGTTGCACCACTGGGGAGGCCCGATCATCCATTGATTTTTTTTGATTTTCCCAGATATTTTTGTGTGTTTATCCTTCCAAATAAACTTTATAACTACTTTTCTAGCTCTAGAGGAAAAAAACCCCAACTTTTGAGAAACATACATTTACACATAAAGGTTTTTTTTTTTTGCTATTGGTAGAACAAGTATGATATACCTTTTAATTTGCTGAATGTCTTTAGTTACTTAAAAGGACTTGAAACTAATGTAGTTGTATTTAACATACACCATCATTTAAAAATTTTTTTGATTCTATTATGCTTCTTTTGATCACTCCAAATCTGCAAATGTCTATGATGTATTTATATAGTGGTTAAAAGCAGATATTAGACACACACTGCATTTGAATCTATTCTGCTCTGCAATTTGTTATCGGTTGTGGCTTATGGAAATTTTATGAGAATTAAATGAGTCAATGCATATATAGTATTTATTACTGTCCCTGCCCATAGTAACTATGACACTATGCACAAGTCACCAGGATCCAGCAGCAAACAAATGAGATACACTCCCTGATTTCAGGGAGTTTCCATGCTAGTGGAAAGGTCTCTACCTCTTTCAATTTCCCTTTATTAGTATATGTGTTTTATGTTTGTATAGTTATGTCACCCAAAATTCTTTCATGTGCATTATCTCACATTGTGAATCATGGTAGGGTCAGAAAAATATCATCTCTGCTTCACTGTGGAGTTTATCTGAGATGTTTAGTTTAAATGATTCATATTACTGTCTTCTGCTTAACCTCAACTTTTTTTCCTGAACATCCTACCACATTTACTTTTTTGGTCAATCTTCTTGTGACTAATGAACTTCCTTGTAAAGAATATATTCAGGATTGTCTATTTTTGCTTCAATAGAGACTGAATAGCAAAATGGTTGACTTAAGTTTTTGTTTTGGTTGACCTGTGGGTCCTGCATTTGTGGTTAATAATATCAAGATGATATTATTGATTGCTACAATTACCTGTTAAATCATTTCCTTGCCTCTTTTCCATTATCAGCACTGTCAAATGATGTTCTTAAACTGTAAACACAATGTTTATTTCTCTGCATTTAAAATCCTTTAGTGGCTTCTAATAACTTACTGAACGATGTCCAAATTCCATGATCAGGTGGATAAGCGGCCTTTGGTGACCTGGCTTCCCCACTACCAACTCCTGCATCCACCTTGGGACACATGCCCCCATGCTATAACATCACTTCTGCAATTTCCCGAATGCCTGGAATGCTTTCCTACCCTCAGTCTACTTGGAACATTCTTCTTCACTGGCAAGATTCAGTAAAATGTCACCTATTCTATTAGATTTCCCTGCCCCTCCACTTCCTTCCTCATCTCAAGAGAATGCCAAGTGTCCTCACCCTCTGCCTTGTAGAATGTTGTTCTACTCTTTCACTTGTACATTTTCTACCAGACATGAGCTCCAAGAGTTTTAGTCTGTTCATCTCTGTATTCTCAATGACTGCTATATAGCAGGTTATCAATACATGCCAAATTAAAAAGTGAACTGAGAGTAGTAACTGAACAACTTGACACAGGGTTCTTCATATAGAACCTACACAAAAGAGGAGTTGAAGGTACTCTGCATAATACAATGATTCTACTAAACATCTGACACTTGTTTGGCATTTTGATATCTTAAAAGTGCTTTCATGTACTGTGACATCAATTGAAGGATTTTATCATTGAGAGAGGCCAAATGACTTGCTCAAGGGCATCAGGCTAGTAATGCCAGCTGGGATAGGAACTGACTTCTGCTCTGTAAGTACCTTTTGCTCAGAAATGGGAATGCATATATTGCATGGGGCTTACTATATCAGGTGGTGTTATCAATGCTGTACACATATTAACTCATTTTAATTCTCGTAACAATCCATAAAGTAGATACTGCTATTGTATGATGAAATAACAAAACAGAGGGGGAAAACTTATCCAAGGTGACAAAGCTAATAAGTGGCAGAGACAAAATTGGATGCTAGACAACCTGGCTCCAGTGTTTTCAAAGCATGAATTTTTCCACTTCATTTTAATTTTATATGGAGACTTCTCAAAAATGCACTACTATTCTACTTAACAACAAGACTTCTTCCTCATTGTCTTCGATTCCAATAGTACCTAACATAATAGGGTCTTGACACATACTTTTAGGATGTAGGCACTTTCAGCCTAAGCCTGATGCTTTTATCTGTGTGTAAGGTCTCTACTTCAAGACTGACAGACTACTCTTTCACTGGAATCAGCTTCTTCATTAGTTAATTAGCCAATAGTTCATTTATTATGGTTCTGAGGTTACAGTGACAAAATTGTGCAAGAAACTGATGGGTTTCAGATGGATCTTCCCTGAACCTTGCAGTTCAGTGCTGGTCAGTGACACACTTGTGTGATATGTCAACCTGCCCAACACCATGTTCACCTTCTTTAACTTTTGCTTTTGATTTCATGAAAGCAGTGTTAACAGTTAACAAGTAAGGAAAATTGAATTCACCAACAAGTTAACTGGTGATAGGGTCACTAGACAGACCAATGTTTCTCAAGATCTCTACGCTGACCCTTTCTGGCAATTCACCTGGCTGCTTATAAAATGCAGATTCCGTGGCTGTACTTCAGACATTCTGAACCAGAATCTCTGGAGGTAGGCTTCAAGAAGTGGCATTTAAAAAAAAAAGATTTTATTGGGCCTCCCCTGGTGGCCTCCTCTGGTGGCGCAGTTGAACACTGGGCTGAGAGGCTGCCCTCAGCCTCTGCAGCGCCGGTTCGATCCCTGGCCACCATCGAGGGTCCCACATGGCGTGACAGACCTCTCCTGCCACGCCCGCTGCTCCCCTCAGCAGTGTGTTTCGTCGGTCTGCCTGTTCTGTTCCCTGCTCTGGCTCTGGTGAATTCTCTCACCCTCCCGTGCTTCTGACTGTTCCCAGTGCTTGTATTAAAAAAATAAAAAAGATTTTATTTGTTTATTTTTTGCATAGAAGAACTGGGTGTAGACCAGAGATGCAGGGGGTCAGAGGATTCACCAGAGACAGAGTGGAGAGCAGAATAGGCAGATTTACCAAAATACACTGCTAAGGGGAGCAGCAGGGTGAGACAGGAGAGGTATGCTTACTGGCTGGTGACTGAACTCAGGCCGCCATGGTGATAGCACTGAGACTTAATCTCTAGGTCACCAGGGAGGCCCCCAAGAATTTGCATTTTTCACAGGCTTCCTTGGAGATTTTTGTGCATGCTAAGGCAAAGATATATCGACATAAGTTGATAAATAATTTTAGTCATCTTTTGATTTTGTTACACTCAAATACCTTCTAGTTTTTTCTTCCATGGCATCTAAAGCCATTGAACTAAATCTACATCTTCTTGTTATATTTCCTTTCATCTCATAGTCAACACATTTCTTCTTTCTGGAATCCCTTTTTTGATACTTGACTCAATTTATTTGATCACAAGTCACTCTTTTTGATGACTATATTATCCAAATAACATCCATGCTATAATTTAAGATAACCTCTGAAATTACCATACCAACACATTACAGAGATTACTTTCCTATTCGACAACTGAATACATGGAAATAAGGCATTCATGGAAAGCAATACACTTGTCATTTGATCACTAATTTTTAGATTCAGTTTGTGTGCATTATTAGAATTTTTAAATTCCATTTTGAAATGTTAGAGGTTTTTTTCAATTTTGTAGGAATGAGATAAATATTAAAGCAGAATAACCACTTCTTGAAATTAATATTTAAAATAGCTAATACAGTGTCATTTAAAAATGATATTTACAAAGAGAATAGCAGTTGTTTTAAAATGAATGGTGTCATACATTTTAATGCATTCAAACAATGACAAAGGAATCAGTAATATAATACTCAATGTCTCTACTTAAAAAAATAAAAACAGCATCAATAACCTTACCATTATATGAAAAGTTGGCAGACGCATTCCTTTAACATCATTGTGATTATTACACTCAAAAATATATTAAGTGCTATGTAAAAATTTCATTATATTTATGGCAAGCACAAATTTTTGGAGATTCTTAATGGAAATCAAAATACCTTCCATACATGCTTTTTCTCCTGCCCTGAATGTGTCCTCTATTTTAATATTCTTTATGATTTTTTTTTAATAGCAGTTTTCACTGTTTCCTTTTCCTGCAGTTGTTTACTAGTTTATTTTCTATCTCCCTTACTAAACTTATAAGTGTCAGACACCAGGGAGTGTTATTGTCTTCTTCATCACTTATTCTCAGGCTAGAACAGTGACTGGTATACTTCTTATAAAAAATTGTTGACTGACTGGCAGAATAAGTGGCTGCATTCTAGTCCTTCCATAAGCAGTGACTGAGATGAAAGAAGAATAATTTTTAATTCTGTACTTGGGTTTCTAGGACTATGAAACCAGGCTGACTGTCTAACTTTCAGATGACGTATTGCTAACTGAACAAAATTTTTAGAAAAATAGAAATAATACCCATATAAGCACAGTGAGGGCTCAATGCAGTCTGAGATACTGTCATAATGAACCTTGACAATGTACTTAAAATCCCTACCGGTCTGGTTTATAATAGGTTTATAACAAACAAAGTATTATTAATACAATTTTTCAAAGCATATTTTCTTTTTTCAGAGCTACATATTATGGCATATTTAGCTCAATATATTTTTTATAGCTCAATATATTTAGATTCTGGACATAAAATACACAGAAGAAAAAGTATTGGTCACCACTGACCAAGAGTTCCTGAAAGATGTCAATGTTTTGGTGAAAGGTGCTATAAATTTCTCATCACTTTAGAACGGTAGACTGCTAATGTATGCTTGACCAAGTTAATTAAGTGTAAATATTAAAGACTTCAAGTTTGTGTTAGCAAAACACTTCTGACAGATTGGTGCTGAGGATAAACCAGGACACTGACATTCAATGAATGCTGAATCCGAGAGCTTGTTTACTTTGAAAGAGGCAGATATTTTTTTTTGTTCACACACCCTTCTCTTCTGCTACATTTCACCCTGCCACCCTGGTAACTCACTTCAATGGAATACATCAAAGATGGCTACCAAGTGCCACATGTAGTGTTTAAACACTAGGTTCAGTATACTTTAGAATGTGGGGGGGGGGGGGGAAGGGGCAGGGCCAGGGGTAAGAGAAGGAAAAAGTGCAAAAATGAATAGAGACAAGATTTGGTTTGGTGTTTCTTTATGAAATAAGATGGTTGGCTCTCATTCCATAAAATATTCAAGGTGTCAAGACAGAAGCCATGTAGCTTTTTTTCCTCAGTTATTTTTTGTCTATTAAGGATTCTTGTGGAGGTTTGGAAGAATTTCTGTAGGGTTATGGATTTTAAAATGACCCTTTAAGCCTAGTGGATTTAGTTCTAAATATATATAATACAATTTTATTCTGATTGTAAATCAACAAGATTATTTTTATACCTTTCAGCCTTGGGTTGGCGAATCCAACAATTTATTACCTGCAAATTAAAATATTGCTTTTACTTCACCTAATAAACTACCTCTTTCATGTTTCATAGGGTACTAGACCTCTATAAAATACACAGGTGTTTCCCTGCTGCCAGCTTGTACATCCCTCCCTACCTTTATCACTCACTGAAACTTCGTATTTCTCAATGAAAGCTGTGTTCCTCAAGGACAGGGACTCAATTCTATATCTAGTTTTTATGCAGTTGCTTCTCCAACCTTTCCCCAACTTTTCTTAGTACCTCACACAGTGGACACTTTTTAACACCCTGGTGAACTGAACTGAATTCTGGAATATGGTTCCTTCTTTCTATACTTTTTCTTTGAAAATTTTTACATTGAAAATTTTAAACAATGGTTTAAAAAATGTAAGTTTTGGGTATACAGCTTCATAGTGAGTAGATATATTCTTTCCGATCTTATTCCTTCCTCTTTTAGAAATTCTAAAGCTCGAAATGACTGCACAGGAAAACATCAGCATGTGGCCCTTCTCTCTAGGGCTACTGATAACCCTGCTACTAAGTTATTCTGGCAGTTTTTTTTTTTTTTTTAAAGATTTAGTTATTTATTTATACAAGCACTGGGTACAGTCAGAAGTGCGGGAGGGTGAGAGAATTCACCAGAGCCAGAGAGAGGAGCAGAGCAGGCAGAAGGACCGAAGTACACTGCTGAGGGGAGCAGCGGGCGGCAGGAGAGGTCTGCGCGTCATGCGGGACCCTCCTCCAGTGACCGGGGAGCAGCCGGGGATCGAACCAGCACTGCAGAGGCTGTGGGCAGCTTCACAACCCAGTGCTCAACCGCTGCGCCACCGGGGAGGCCCTCTGGCAGGTTTTGACCAGAGTGCTAAACAATATTCTAACTTTGAAGCAATTAAGTTCTAAAGTAAGATTATGCTTTCAAATTTCAAAAACACGTTGGATAAAACAATTTTGGTCTTTTTGGTCACAGTAAAAAATTGTCCTGCAAAAATATTATTTTAATTCTAAATAAAATTTTTCATAAACACATTCATTTGCCACAATATATACAGAAAACAGTATTATGAATATTTTAATTTTTCTTTTGAACAAAATGATCATTTTATATCTCTTTAAAATATAAAAATATTTAACTGGAACTAAATAACAAAAATGACTGAATAACTAAAAAAATGGTCCAAAAACAAAAATGCCATTGGGCTACATGTTAGAGATGCATAACAGATGGATTAACCCTAAATCTCCAAATAAAATACCTCAAAGTGGCCAATGTTATAGTACTTGATAACCCCAAAGAGCATTTCCTTTTTCAGAATACTTAAAAGCTTAATTCTATATCCACTGTTATTACATTTCACTGCCATTTTGAAGAAAATACATGATTATAATCTTTGGTTTCACAATAAGCTCTTAGGGCCAGAACACAATGCTTAAAACAGCTATAATGCAGATTATTCTGTAATTATGGTAAATGCCAAAATAATATAATCTTAACCACTTTTTGAAATTAAAGTGTCTTAGGACAAAAAAAATGAGGCAAACAATAAAAGCAACTACAGGATTTTATAACTATATTTTTAAAATGCAAATATCAAACTTGTAAAAGAAATTCAGCATCTTTGGACACAAGACAAAGTAACTGAAGTAACTGAAAAGTACAAGCTATTTGTATTTATATTAGGGATGGTTTGAATTTAGTTCATGGGGCAATAAGCCACTTAAAACATGTTCACCACATCAACATTATAAAGCAAATTTTCAAGCTAATGATTATGGTGTTTTAACTAGGCTCCCTGGCTTCAGGGATCAAGTCATAACTCCTATCACCTAGAACCTCTGCTGCCTACCTGGAGATCAGTTGTTCAATGAAATGAATGCTTAGAATTGATCCACTGTCATATGGTTTGAATAGAATACCTTCCTACTAGCTACAAGTAACAGTGACAGAAAATAAGTGTTTCCTGTTGCTAGGTCAATCCTCCTATAGAATGGAACTTTTCACCCCAAATATTTTCCTACCCTGGAGGGGTAGAGGAAGGATGGAAGAGGTATAGACGTACTTCTGAAATCAAATCACCTGCTTCTCTCAGCTAAATGTGGTTCCCACCATGTGAAAAAAAAAAACAATTAGATAAAATGTGACAGTAGGTATATATAATGGTGCATTTAATTCTACTTTCAAAGTGAAAAGATTTCTTCTCAAAATTTGAAGTAATTTCTTTCGTCCATAGTCACCTTTTAAAATTGTCTATATATAATAAGAACTCATTAATTTTTAAAATTACTCTAAGCATAGGATAATTTGCCCTCACTATTAAAAACACACACACCAGCCTGAAAACTGGATATAGTTTTATGAAAGACTTTTTGAGCTAACAAATACTAACTTTAAGGTTGGATAAGCAGTTGTTGAGGAAAATGTGCCATCTGTTCAGGAACAGCTGCTTCTGACTGACACAGAGCAGGCAGGTCACCAGGGGGTACAAGGCCTGTGGAAAAAGAAGATGAAGTCACAAGATAATTTATATTTCAACGAACCAGGTAACCCACATTCTCTGGAAATACTACCTATCCACCTCCCTCTGTGGCCAGAACAAACATGACAAGCCCAACAGGTACAGTGAGGAGGCGGGCATTCTGTAAATGCTTTCTGATGATGCTGGGGATGGAATAATCTAGTTGTGTACAGTGTATAAAAAAGTTTTGTGTATAAGTGGAATTATGATTCACTGACTTAGTCTTCACTAATTAATTTAAAAAGCAAACTCACTATCTCAGGGATTAGAAGTCCGACGTGATGAAATAACTGCCTGAGTTAATGCTCACCCTAAACTCATTTTGGATCATTCTCAACCCTCATGGGGAAAAAAAAAGCAAGAAGATATGCTAATTTTGAAAATGTTATTGGCTCTTTTGCTCATAAACATCTACTAGTTTGTCCCTGCCTTAGAGGTAGGTTATATTTTCTTTTACATGCAATCTTCCTATAATTAAGGAAGATTCCTAAAAGAAATGTTATTGCATTGGTAAACTCCACCAAGACAAATTTAACCACAGGAGGAATTTGCTTACGACCAAATAAACAGAGGTACTACTGTGCTTTTCCTGCCTAACTGGGCTGGTTTCCCACAGCAACTGGAGAAGACAAAAAAACTAATGGGCCGCTACCTAAAGAATAACATGCAGAACCCATCACCATTTTGCTGAGACAGATAGCATATACCTTTATTGTTGCAAAAAATTAAGGCCAGTGAAGATTTAATCAAAAGCGCCACTGGCTCATCAGTTAACCAGAATTACTAAAAAACTATTGTCACAATGAGACTCAGTGCTAAACAATCCATGACAATCTCATTTTTTTCATTAACTTAGCATTGTTTTTTTTTCCAAAGATTTATTTATTTATGCATACAAGAACTGGGGTACAGGCCAGAAGTGCAGGGCGGGGGGGAGGTGGTTTGAGAGATTCACCAAAGAGAGTGGGGAGCAGAACAGACAGATGTACTGAAATACACTGCTGAGGGGAGCAGTGGCCAAGACAGGAGAGGTCTGCTGTGCCATGTGGGTAGCTCCCTGGCCATCCTGGGATCAAACTCATGCTGCAGTGGCCGCGGACAGCCTCGCAGTGCTGTGCTTAACCCCTTGCGCCGCCAGGGAGGCCCTTATTAACTTAGTTTTAAACTAATGTTGAACTACTGCTACCATCGAGTGCAAATCTAATTCAAGTTAGTAATAGAATTCAAAAAGAAAAAATACAAGCTGTTAGTTCCAATGACCACCAGATGTAGACAAACAATTAAATTCATCACTGCTCAGCAAAGCAACTCCAAGTACCTGCTCTAATAATGGTGACAATGTTCATACTTAGAAAACTAGCATAAATCATGCCAGTAACCAGCTACCTAAACAACCTGCTTCTCTCATATTATCATAATTATAGCTGGTATCCACTTGTTGGCAAAAGGTTGTAGAATTTATGTGGTGCCCTAGTATAAGAGCTTTCCCAAAGATTGTTTTACAAGCCTTCAGAGAATCGTGCTTATGTGTAACTGTCTGGAAACTCTCTTTTCTGCCTGGCTCCATTTCGAATTTTGACTATCAGGATAGAAGTTAACCAGAAAGATTCCTGGCGATTGAGAAGACAAACTGTTATCATAAACTTTAGTTTTCAGGTTGGAAAAAATACTCAGAAACTAAAACAAAAATGAATTAAGCCAAACTTGAAAATAAACACCAGAACCCTTAGGACTAGAAAAGCCATCTGAGATAGTATGGTCTAATCCCCTTATATTACCCATGTCAACATTATATATGTCATCAAGGTCAACATTAAGGGCAAGCCCCAAATTTTCAAATGTGAACTCTTTTTGAAGGAGTTATATGTAGGTAGTTCTCCTATCGTGGAACACTTATGACTCTCAAATACAGTCCATCTAGGAATTTTAGTCTTTGCAGTTTTGTGTTTCAAGTTTTTTTAGAGTTACTAACCAAGGAATGCTTCTTTCGAGAAGAAAGTTCCAGCGTGGTATCATATAAGCTTTCAACAAAGTTTCTAAGGCAGGGAACATTTACTTCATTTTTAACAGCCTGGAACAGAGATGCATTTAATATTATATTAATAAAATTGTTGATTCTCTAATTCAATCTAAAGAGATTCTTAAAGATAAAAATGTAACTCACAGCAGCAACTGGGACAAGAATTTCAACAAAGAGTCCAGCCAAAGCATGTTTGATATCTTTGTCTTTGACCTCAAGGAAATAATGTGCACATTCCTGGAGAGTAGGAAAAGAGGAAACGCAGGGAGACTAGATTGAAATTGGTACACAAAATGCATTTATTCACATTTAAACAAATAGTTCTTAATTTAATCATACACACTAACATAGTACCCATTATAACCTATTGAAAAAAATAACAGGATTTGAGCAGTTACATTTAAGTTCACAGTGGCCCCAAAGATATTTAGCAAGACTGATTTTCTCACTCTTCCTACTTCTATTTCAAATCACTATGCTATAAGGACAAAATACCTATAACAAGTATCAGACATTCATCCACTGAATTAATAATTGATTCACTAAATCACTCATTTCCAACAAATTTTTACTGACTACCTACTATGTGTGGGCCCTGGCTGTTGAACCCACAAACTCTACACCCACAGATAAAGTAAACATGGGAGAGAAAGAAGACATTAAACTTACTTTAGGCTCTGATAGCCCGAGGCACAGAGCTGTTTACTTGTTAGTCCTGACATTTTAGGTGTGTTTGTTATTCAGATAGTTTCATAAGCAAGCCTGGAATGCTTATCTTTCCCATGTTAGACTAGGAGAACTTTGGAATAATTCTCACGTAAGGATGTCTTTGCCTGTGGACTATGATCTATGAAGGGGTATTTTTGGTTGTCTAGGGAATTGTTTATTAGGTAAGTTGGCCTGTCTAGAATCTTGTCAGCCCTTTTCTTCTTCCTGGTCTTTTTTGTTAGTAACTTACTGTTATTAGGTATTGCTTTCTTTTTTCTTTCTTTTTTTTTTTTAAGATTTTATTTTTATTTATACAAGCACTGGGTATAGTCAGAAGCACAGGAGGGTGAGAGAATTCACCAGAGCAAGAGCGGGGAACAGAACAGGCAGACTGACGAAACACACTGCTGAGGGGAGCAGTGGGCACGGCAGGAGAGGTTTGTTGCGCCATGTGGGACCCTCACCAGCAGCCGGGTATCGAACCGGTGCTGCAGAGGCTGCAGTCAGCTTCACAGCCGAGCACTCAACTGCTGCACCTCCAGGGGAGGCCCTAGGTATTGCTTTCATGGAAGAGTCCATGTATTAGTGATGATCTGTGAATAGCTACTTACTTTTAGTTAACATTGGGACCATGACCAACAACTGGTCCTAAAGTCCACAGTCTAACAACACATCAGACTATGACATTAGTGTGATCCACCATTGTCACTGCGAAAAATTTCCCAATACAGGTTGGAGTTGTGGTTCCCAGATTGGTGGCCTTTTTCCCTACATTATTTTGGATAGTATATGGAATGTAAACACTATCTCGAATAGACACTCAAGCAAATAGATACATGAATTATTAGTTTCAGAAAGGGGTAACAATAATAATTGTGGACACTCAGTCAGTGCTTACTACTGTTAACCATGTGAACTCCTCACAACCTTTTCATCACCATTCTGCAGATAAGGTAAATGAGGCTGTAGGGTTAAGTGTGATTTGCCCAATGTCACAGAATTAGTAAATATTCAAACTTTAATTCAAACTCAAGAAATATTAAACACAGTCTATATTCCTTTTTTTAAAAACAGTTTTACCAAGATATGGTTCAAAAATGATGCAATTCATCCATTTAAGGAGTACAATTCAACTGCTTTCAGTATATTCACAATTGTATGTCTATTACCCCAATCAAAATTAGAAGGCTTCATTACCAGTGATCCTCACCTCTTTATTCACACTCCCTTCCTCCAGCCTGACACAACCATTAACCTTTCTGTGTCTATACATGTGCCTGTTTTGGATATTTCATACACATGGAATCGTATAATATGTGACCTTCTATGTCTGACATCTTTCACATACAATAATATTTTCTTCTTCTAAATTAAAAAATTTTAAGTATAACATTATAAGTTAAACATTCAGATACATAACATAATGATTTAATATTTGTATATACTGAGAAAGTTCTAACACCCATATTCACAGTTACAAAAATTTTGTTTCTTATGACAAAAACTTTTAAGGATTATTTTTTAGCAGCTTTTAAATATGTAATATGGTATTATTAACTACAGTCACCACATAGTACATGATATCCCCAGGACTTATTTGTAACTAGAAGTTTATACCTTTTGACTCCATCACCCATTTTTCCTAACTCCCACATCCTCACCTCAGGCAACCACCAATTTGTTCTCTGTAACTATGAGCTTGATTTTTTAAAAAAGATTCTACATATAAATGAGATTATATGATATTTGTCTTTCTGTGACTTATTTTACTTAGCACAGTGCCCTCAAAATTCATCCATGTTGTTGCAAATGGTGGGCCTTCCTTCCTTCCTTCCATCCGTCATCTATCATCCATCCATCTATCTATCTATCTATCCATCCATCCATCCATCCATGTATCTATCACATTTTCTTCATGAAACACGCTCTTTTCTTGACTATTGTAAATAATACTGCAATGAACATGAGGGTGCATGTATCTTTTTTTTTAAATAATAAATTTTATTTTTATATTCCCCATACAATTGCACCCCCCCATTCTGACCCCAATCCCTCCCCCTCCCGCCCCCCACCCCCCAAAAAGTGTCTCTGGTTCATAGTTTTCCATTGATTTTGATTTTCACTTTCTTATAGTTATTCATTTTCCTGGTCCCTCACTTAAGTTTTCTACATTCCTGCTATGAGTGAGACCATCTGGTATTTTTCTTTTTCTTTCTGGCTTATTTCGCTGAGCATGATCCCTTCCAGCGCCATCCATGTTGCTGCAAATTGCATGTGTTTATCTTTTTTGAATGCTGAGTAATATTCCATGGTATATATGTACCACATCTTCTTGATCCAGTCATCTATTTTTGGGCATTTGGGCTGTTTCCAAAGCTTAGCTATTGTAAATAGTGCTGCTATAAACATAGGGGTGCAGGTGTTCTTTGGAATTGATGTTTCTGTGTCCTTTGGGTAAATACCTAGGAGTGGAATTGCTGGATCATATGGAAGCTCTATGTTTAATAGGTCCAGAAGAGTTCCTTTTTCTCCACACCCTTGCCAACATCTGTTGTTGCTAGTTTTTGAGTTCATGTTTTAGTTTTCTTTGGGTTAATACCCAGAATACCCAGAAGTGGAATTTCTGGATCCTATGGTAGTTCAATTTCTTTTTTTTTTTTTTTTTAGGAATCTATATGCTATTTTTCCATAGTGCGTACATCAATTTAAGTTCCTAGCAATATTGTACAAGGATTCCCTTTTTTCCACATCCTCACCAACACTTACTGTTGGAAGTCTTTTTGTCTATTCTAAGAGGTAGACGGTAACTCATTATGGTTTTGATGTTCACTTCTCTGTGGTTAACAATGTGGAGTATCTTTTTATATATTGTTGTCATCTGTTGTCTTTGGAAAAATGTCTATTCAGGTTCGTTAGCACAACACTTGCAAGGCTCATCCATGTGGTAGCATGTGTTAGTACTTCATTCCTTTTTGTGTATGTATAATCCATTGCACATTTTGCATATCTGTTCACTGATTGATGGACATTTGGGTTGTTTCTACTTTTTTTGCTATTATGAATAATGTGGCTAATGAACATGTATTTGCATTCAAGTTATTGTGTGGACATATATTTTCATTTCTCTTGGGCATGTACCTAAAAAACTGAATTGCTGAATTATATGGTAACTCTAGATTTAACCATTTGAAGAGCTGCCATATTGTTTTCCAAAGTGGCTGTGACATTTTATATTTTCACTAGCAGTGTATGAAGAAAGTTCCAACTTTTCTATAGTCTCATCAACACAAGGTGCTATCTTCTTTTTTTAAATTATAGTCATCCTAGTAGGTATGAAGTGGCACCTAATCCTTATATTTAAGTTCTCTATTAATTAAGCTCCTCACTAAATCTAATTCACAGTAGCAGTAGAAAAATCTTCAGATACTTAATAAATCTGTGTATTCTACTAAATCCTCATTAACAATACTTTCTTTTTGTTAGTACATAATCATGAATACTGTGTAATAGACACCTAAACCTGTATGGTTTGGGTGACTTTTTAAAAATTAATATTCTTTCTTCATGGTATGAAAAAAAAATTCTTTTGAATTATAATGTATTCCTGAAGCCTATATAATGTCACAAACCAGTCATTTCAATAAAATTAAAGAAAAATATTTGTTATTCAGTATTTAAAGTTTTGATTCTCTGAATGTTAACACAGCCAACTAAATGTTATGAATTATAAAACATTATACTTTTTCACAAAACAATATACAGTCAGTGGGTAAGAAAGAAAAATGTAAACAAACAGCCATTGTTTTTTGCAAGTACACATTACTCCAAAAATATGAAAATTTAAAAATAAAATTATGTACCTATAACTTTATTATTTGGTTACAAAGCACTTCTTGCACTGAGGAAGAAGTAGGATTTTTTTTCCCCACTTCAATAAATAAATGGGATTTCACATTCCAGTTTAGTTATTCTGAAGAAGGAGGTTGTTCAAGTTAATAAATAGCCCTTATTTTTTCTGCCCACAACATTACCTGCATAAACTGAAGAGAGGCCTCAAAGTCCTCCACTGGATACATCTTAATTCGAAAAAATTTCATTCCCATTATCAAACTGATAATACTTTGAACCACATAAGGATTCTGCTCTTTGTGCCGTAATTCTTTCAGCTCTGCCATAAATTTCTTCTTTACAGCAGGGAATCTGAGAAGAGAACATAAGTGATTTATCAAAGAAAGGGAAGGAAAGTGACTGCAATGGAAGCCTCCAGCATCTAGGAGACAAGGCATAATGATGGGTCATTCAAATCAGTGGAAGAATAATGGCTGTTATTTCAAAAGAATTTGATACTGGCGATTTGGTAAGAAGGCCAATCTTCTCCTCTTTTCTCTTACTCTACAAAGATGCTCAACATCTTCAAGCCAGGGAGCAGATTCACCATTATTTAGACTCTCTCAAAATGGCCCAGCTCCTCAATTGACCATGACAGAAAACCTCATGTCCTCAGGCTTGGCAAATTCCAAAATAATTGTAGACATCTTAGGGCCTGAAGTGTTCAATTATGACAATAACATGCTAGGCCTGATAGTTTGAGACAGTAACATCAAACTATCCTACAATTATTTTCAGAGGTTAATGATTACCGACAGATACACTTTTAGGTTGAAGGAAAATACAGTAATGGGAAAATTCAAATGATACCTAAAATATGAAAAGTTCTTTACTACATGTATAGGATTTGACAACTAAAAAGACACAGTCCCCAAGAAACTTAAGGTATTTGTATTGTTTGATGGTAAAATAATAATAATATTAATTATATCTTGTAGGCCTGAAAAAAGAATAGATCTTAAGGGGATAGAAATAAGTACTTCTGGATAAAGGAACATGCAATCACAAATTATTCAAACAATTTGTGATATGCTGGTTTGATTATTTGTTTAAAAAAAGTCATGGAAACATCCTAAAATTTATTGTATTTTGTTTCCTGAAACTATCAACTTGAGGTGAAAGGGGTCAATTAGGAACAGGACATGATTACAGTGGGTAATTATGATTATAAATGCTAAAAGTCAACTAATAGAATCCCAGAAATTTGGAACAACAACTCTTAACACCTCAAAGTAGAAATATTAGAGTGGTTAACATCCTAATGTTTTGCCAGAAGGCAATACGAGGTGTGTATGATTGATTGCTAAATCTTAAGAGCTGGCAATTTTCTAGTTTTTGGCTTGGGTAGAAGAGGTTACATGGTATTCATTTGGTAGTAATTTGGTGACATTGTTTGGATTTTTCTAAACAACTTATGGATTTTTCTTTAAGCTTGCTACACATACTTCACAATAAAAAGGTTTTAAGAAGGCAATAGAGCAGAAATGTAAGTAGTTAGTTCAAAAATATTTAAATGTTTTAAGAGAGACATTCCCTAACAGGTTAAAAACATATATAAGGATATTTATGAGTTAATAACATAGTTAAGGATATATCAGGGTATAATCCTAACCTACAGTGACACTGAATTTCTATGAAACATTTATTTTCAAGACAGTATCCTGAACTAGCCCATTTTGACATTTCTTAAATGTTATTAAGATGTTAGAAAATAGTAACTGGGTCTAATTTACAAGTAAAATTAATGTTGGAGATTAGCTACAACATTCTGAATTTATTTTTAGGATTAGGAAATTAGTGAAAATTAACAAATTTAGTTCATTAAATTTATAAAAATTAATCTGGAATCAGATAACATCCATTTCAGATCTTAAAAACTATGTTCTTGAATATTTTGGAATATTTATTCCAAATTCCAATGTCATCATTCTTTTCTACTTTATAGAAAATTGGTGATGATGATCATGATGATAGCAGCATATATATATATATATATATGTATATATATATAAACACTTATGACATACCACACATAGTTCAGTGAACTTTACTCATTTATTTATTTATTTTAAAATATTTTTTTATTTATACAAGAACTGGGATACAGGCCAGATGCATGGGAGGGTGAGAGGATTCACCAGAGACAGTGGGGAACACAACAGGCCGACTGACAAAATAACACTGCTGAGGGGAGCAGCGGGCGAGACAGGAGAGGTCTGCTGCACCATGTGGGATTCTACTCGGCTGGCCGGGATTGAACGGTGCTGCAGAGGCTACGGACAGCTTCACAGTGCGGCACTCAACCTTTCCTGCACCACCAGGGAGGCCCAGAACTTTACTCATTTAATCCTCATAACAGTTCTACTAAGGTACTATGCTTATATCCATTTTACAGAAGAGGAAATTGAGGCACAGATTTAGAAATGTGATTAAGTCACATAGCTGATAAGTGCCACAGTTGGAATTCAGAGTCAAATGTCTAGCTAAGGGGCCCTCCTCTTAATCTCTGTGCTCTGTATTATGTCCAGGCCAGTGGCTCTCAAAGTGTAGTCCTCACATCAGGTGGTTCTGATATACTAAAGTTTATGAAGCACTAGTATAGACTAAGAACACTAATAGATATATTTATATAATTTTTTATATTTTATGTACATCATATTCATAGACTTTTTTGTTTTCAAAGCAATCCATGGATTTAGGCAGTGAATGAATTTCCATTTTACAAAGGATGATCAAAGTGACAAAGGAGAGCCTCAAACCCAGGTCTTCAGATGTAAATTCCAGGAATTTCCATTATACTCCAGTTGCCTTCAATAGTCATGAACTGTGAATAGTAGTTCCTGTCCTGTATGGAATGGCATACAGCTTAAAAAGGAAGATAAAAAGTGCAGCACTGACCATCAGACATGTGAATAATAATAATAACGTGTGTTACTATGAGCCTGGCACTTTACCTGGATCTCTTTGATGCTTCAGGAAGACTGAATGCCACAGGCCAGATCATTTTGTCATACTTCACATTGTCTTTTACGTGAATAATAAACCAAAGAGCTCATAGGGCATTGGAGGGGCTTTTCCCAGCTAGATAATTAGAGAAGACTTTAGAGGGCATTTGAATCAGGTGAAGGGTGAGCAGAGGTCTTTAGGCTGGCATGGATGGAGGGGAGGAGGCAGAAATTGAGTGGCAAAGCAATGGAAATGATATTTTCATCAAATATTACAGAAATTTAATACTTCCAGCTGAATTTTTAAAAATTGTATTTTAGTTCAAATTATTTCCAAGCACTAAACTTTAATTTTGAAATGTGAGAATTTAAAGGGAAAAAATAACCGTATAGGTTAAAATTACATAGTTTTAAAGACCACATGATATAAAAGTTTGTCATTTCTAATTCATGACTAAAACAAATAGAGGTAGACAAAGGTAGGTTATTTGTATAACGCACTATTTCAATATTCTCATGAGTTAGTGGCTAAAAGCCTATTTATTACTTATTTAAAAATAAATATGGCTATATTTTACTTAAAATAGTTCCAATGACATCAACATGTTATTTCAGCCTAAAAATAATCCCCAAATGTATTTGTACTTAAAATCTATTTTCCCTTAAAATAATTTTAGGAAAAAATAAATTTCCTTTCAATGGCCATGTCTTTAGTGTTTAGCACTATCTTTAGTAAAGCCAGTGACTAAATCATTACTCAATCTTTGGTATGCTAAAATGTCAACATAAAGATAAATTTGCTCTAAAATGTACAGTACATATTATAAAAGTGAGAGTATAAAATCTATATGCATCAATATTACATCACATAAAAAAGCAGTTTTGAAATCTATGAATCTTAGAAGCAATAACCACTATTTAAATTACTCCAGATTTTAAACAAAACTTATCTTAAAAGTTTAATATTAACTTTAATTGATTTTGAAAAAGTCAACACTATGTGTGAATACTACTTAATAACAAAAAAAATTTCCTTAATGATAGGAATTAAGTATATTGTCATTAGCAGGGTGAAAAACAATGATTCAAACTGAAAGACCAAACTATGTATTAATAACTAATATCATAAAGAAGAAAATATTTCATATATGTTGCCATTGGGAACTAGATATAAAATCTAAAATTAGAATTGTTACATTACTCAAATTTATTAAAAAATTTAGATAACCATCCTGAATTAGAGCAGCATACATCCTTTTTTCACCGCAAGAACAAAGGAAGCAGTACTTCTTCTTTTTGCATAGAAGAATGGGGGTGTAGGCCAGAGGTGCAGGGGGTGAGAGGATTGGCAGAGACAGAGTGGGGAACAGAACAGGGTACTGAAATACACTATTGAGGGGAACAGAAGCCGAGAGACAGGAGAGGTCTGTTGTGCCATGTGGGTCAGCTCCCTGGCCAGGGATTGAACTCAGGCCTTAGCTGTGATGGTGCTGAGACCCAACCCTAGGCCACTAGAGAGGCTCCAGGAAGCAGTACTTTTCAAGGCAAAGATAAACTAATGATCCTTATTTATTTATGAGAGCAAGTAATGTGGTAATTCATAAATATGACAGCAGTTTAAAACTGTACTACCTATCAACTATACACTGACTGGTTCAGAAAATATCGTTGGGATTATTGTATATTATTGCAATTATTGCAAGAACCCACTGACTAAAGGGGTTTTCTTGTGACTGGAAAGTATGGAACCAATTGAGGCCTTTTTTATACCATACTATTGCAGAATTGGGGCAAATATTGATGTCATAAAAATAAAAAAGTTACTGTTGGCAGGAAAACACTGGTTAGGTGGATCACAAATCTGACCTAGTATGCGAATTCCTATAAAATATTAGAATGTTGTTTAGTTACAGCATTGTTTCCCAATTCATGACTAACTAAAAACTGATAATAGCTTAGAAAGGTCATTTTACAGTAATCAAGATTGTTATGAAGAAAAAGTCATTTTTGACATGTTAAACTTCTCAAATGACAGTTTAACAGATTTATGCTGGGACAAATTATAAAGAAATTAGAAAGGAATATGTTAAGATTTTTCAGGGTTTGACGAATCAGCCAGAATACATATAAACTAATTTTTCTGGTTTTTTCTAGGAGTGAGGTAGAATCACACAAGTTAATTTGCCAGATAATTGCATCTTATCCCTTCAAAATGCCAATTCTTTTATTACTCAATTGCAATGGAAATCTATCCAGAATGCATTATGCCCTTTCTTCTTAATGACTCACGAACTACAAATTATCACAATAGGCTATAACAAACGTAGAATAGTCTCAAGCAAAATGGCCAAGAAAACACTATTGTTTAGTTCTTATGTATGCCTTGGCCAGTTTTTCTTATCTTTCTGCTACTGTCAATCTTTGAGCTTGACATATCTCATCGGGGCAGTGTATCTACCTTTCTTTCTTCAAACTCAAATGTTTTATATGTTAGAAAAATAGGTGAGTAATAGATAAACTGGGTTAGATTGAATAAACCACACCAAGGGGTTTTGAGGTCTATTTCCTGCCTTGTCTATATTTTGGCTAAGATTGCTAAGTACATAAATTTTTTTTTTTTTTATAAATTGGGTATTTCCATGCTACTAAATTAGGAAATTCCATCTCTTAAAGATAAAAATCTCTGAGGATTACATTTCACAAGGATCAGGGCATCACTGTTACTTTAAACTGGCCTCTTGGCTTGAATTCCACATTACGTCTTTCTCATTTTGCCTAACCTAGGTATTCAGGATCTTGCCCTATTTGCCTCAGGGTTGAATAAGATGAAGATAGGTGAATTGGGTGTGACATCACTTTTGGAAGAAGTATATTATTGCTAATAGTCTAACACCACTTTGTTCTTGCCTGCTATGTGGTGTTATGGGGCCAGATAAATTTAGCAATGAGAATTTTCCCTTGACTTTTTTCCATGACAGAGTCTGGGACATTTTTAGCTCAGCTGAATTAAGTAAGGTCTATAGTAAAGGGACATTCTAGAATGGAATTTTCCCACTCAAAGATGGTATATTGTAACTTCCCACTCATAAACTGTAGAAAACAAAACTTTTAAAACTAATAAACTTCTTTGGACTATTTGGGCAGACAGAAAAGTAATTTTCTTAGTCCATTTCTTTCTTTGATGCAGTAATCTGAAACTCAGGGACTTTGGCTGGGTAAGATTTGACCCAATTGCTAAGTGAAAATGATAATGGAGAAAACAAATTGGAAAAAGACTTCAGACTTGCCTTGGAGGAGCTTGGAGTCAGTTTCAGAGATGGGGCACAGACAGTAAAAGGAACCCTAACTCCTTGTAAGCTTAAATATGCCACCTCCCTAAGGTGCGGGTTTATTGGGAGAGAAAACACACTTTCATGTTCTTAGGGCAAAAGGTTCTGATGTTCACTTACTTAGCTTGTGCCAACACGCCAATAACTTCAGCATACAGGTCTGCCACAATGTGCATATTGCCAGTATTAGGACCAAGGTACCTATGAAGGCATAATTAGGCAAGTTAGGGACCTCTAGTCATCTGAAGAGGGCAAATTTGATTTAGTATTAAGCACTGAACTTCTTAAAAAGTCTAAGGTAAGAAAACACATTACCCTTCTTTGTATTTAAAGTGCTTGAAGGCCAAGTTAATAACGTCATGTATTAAACTGTCTATTACGGGATGAAGTGGAATCTGAAAAAAAAAAAACAAAAAAACATGGTTCTTAACTTGGAAGGGATATTAAAGATAAAATCAGTAACAGTACTTTCAATAATTATATATGGCCTTTAGCAATCAATAAACATAAACCAGATGATCTAGTCTTTGAAATTCATGAACAATTTAATAAACTTAGACTTCAAAAACTTAAGTAGCTTTAAGATACATGAATCTTATCTAAAAGTAACATTAAATTAATGACCTACCTGTTTCAAAACTTCTATTAATACTAAAGAAAAAATAAAATCAATGGCAAGGTCCCGTCTTTCCATTAAATAATCTCGCTGCTGTTCATCACTGTAAAATTTAAAATATTCACATTAAATGGCACTGAAGATATTCTCAGGGTGATATAACTGATTAGACATCTAGAACTCATCCCCAATGAAATGCAAATCAATTTTTTATTACAAGATTGCAAAGGTAAATATATGCTAAAACTATTCTTATTATCTGTGTGTACTGTGAACAAATATTGGCTATGTATTCAGAATATTTGACTTTAAATTTTACATTTTCAAACATGTCAATTTGAATAGCTATTTGTGAGTTTATAACTTCATACTGTGGGCCTTCCTCTCTCCCTCCTCCCTCCCTCCCTCCCTCCCTCCCTCCCTCTCTCCCTCCTTCCTTCTTTCTTTCTTAAGATTTATTTATTTATGCATACAAGAACTGGAGTACAGGCCAGAGGTGTGAGAGGTGAGAGGATTCATCAGAGACAGAGCAGGGAACAGAACAGGCAGATAGACTGAAGTACACTGCTGAGGGGAGCAGCGGGCGAGTCAGGGGAGGTCTGCTGCGCCATGTGGGTAGCTCCCTGGCCAGGGATTGAATTTGCGCTGCAGAGGCTGCAGACAGCTTCACAGCGCTGCGCTCAACCCCTTGCGTCACCAGGGAGGTCCTCTTTTTCTTTTTCTTTTTTTTTTTTTATCCTGTGGACTTTTCTACAGTATCTTTATAACTAAGGATTCTGTCATCCGCAAAAAGGTAACAAACACTAATAAACAGGGCTTCATACTGCAGGCATGTAGTACATTGATAGGTACAGTGACAGAATGGGTTAACAAAGGAAGCTGGAGCTTTAACTTTCATGGAAAAAGTAAGGATAAGGTAGGAATTCTTTTAATGGACCTGCCAAGAGGAAGAGCAGCGCACAGAACCATCCACTAAAGTCCTTTAAGACCACTAAAACTAGAAAATACCAGTGCTGGCCAAGGGAGAGGAAAATGTATGGAGTGACATTAAAAAAGAGGAAATTTACAAGTCTGACCAAGAAATTATATCATGGAGTAAGGAACCAAGAAGTTGGAAGAAAGACCAAAATGTAGGAGAACTCTCAAAGACCGCCAGCAGAGCAGTAAAGAAAAAAATTTAGGGTTTGATGGTAAATAAGGGTCTTCCGAAGCCACAGAGGACCTTGAGAAAGCAGTAGTTCCAAGCAGGAAAAAATTTTAATCCCCCAATACTATTTTAATTAGCCAATTTATGTTTTCAAATAAAAGTAAGACATGTACTTTTTCAATAATGAATACAGCTTTACTACTGCTGGTTTGAGGTCTAACTGCCAGGAGCCAAAGGCATTTCACAAATTTATTTAGCAGTAAAAATGTTGATATTATTCTAATCTTAGAAATCATAACCCAAATACACATCCATCACATTTGACTGTTTTCTGTTACTTTATGCTTCTCCTTAAAGTTTCTCTTTCCTTTTTGCTAATAACAGAAACTCAGAAACTCGCATTATTAGTTACACCATGCACTAGATACCTTCATTCTTTTGACTTTCTCCCAAACACACATTTTTCTCTCTCTTATTTTAAACTTTCAAATGCTAACTAAAATGCTACTGAGTTGAATTTCACTGTTCAGATCCTATTTTGATCTTGGCAATTACTCTTCTCTTGAAAATAATCACTAATATGATTAAAACACCTATTATTTTCAATCCATAAGGAAATCTATTCATGAAAAATATAGATTTAGTTACTAAATTCTGACAAAACAGAGGAATAAAACTAAAACTTACTTAAGTCAATGCACTAAAGTCATTCTCTGTGGTTCCAGTAAAGTTTAAATGATTGTTCATAAGTTAACATGTAATATGGGAAAAATAGTAATAATATGATCCCATTAATTTATTAATCACATAAGTCTGAACGATTTTCAGCCACAGAATTAAATTCTACCTATAAAATTTGATACATTAAAAAAAGCATTTATGAGACACTGCTAATTGACATTTCTTTTTGGGGTGGTAAAAATGTTCTGGAATTAGACAGTGGTGATGGCTGTACAACCTTGTGAAAACATTAAAAATACTGAATTACACATTTTAAAATTGTGAATTGTATCTCAATAAAAAATTCCTTCTTCAACTAAAAAAATTCAACTAAAAAAACTTTCAGTGTGAAAGTTATTAATCTCTCCTCCATATAAAATGATAGACTGTATCACTGAATATTGGATAAACTCAAGCATTACTATAAAATGAAATTATAAGTCTGGATGAAATGTAATTTGGTAAAATTGCAGACTTTCAGCTTTAAGAGAAGTCCTTATTTTTTTTCAGAAAGTATTAGGAGTGTCAAGAAAGCTGAGGGGGTAATACTACCCAAGAAGTAGTTAATAGCTGATTTTTTCAGTGATTAATTTCAGCTTACTGGTTTTAAAAGCAAAAGAAGCAAACAAAAAATAATTTACATAGAGAAATCTAACTGCTCTTAAAATAACATCTCCTCTCTTTTTTTAAACGTAAATGCCTTTGTTTCTTACATTTACTACCTGGCTGTGATAGGTTAGGTTGATTTCTAACATATGAAGTTATCTTGTCAATTTGGGGGGCTATTTGACAGCACAAAAAATTAATTTTCAGCCATGGATGGGCTTATCAGTAAGTTCCACTTTTCAAATTCACAAAAGAGGGGATGACACAGCAAATAAACAAAATTTGTAGAAGAGAAGTTAGAGGTGCTATAATCTGACTTTCCCGTTTTGCTCATAAAGAACTGAGGTCCAGAGAGATGGTGAGTGGCCCAGAGTCATCAGTGGCATTCCAGGGCTTCAGGGAACGTCCTTTTCACTACAGTGCACTGGGCACTCAAGGGTACTCAAGGTTACAAAGAGAACTAAAACTTCTAGGCAGTGTCATGCAGGGCCTGCGGTGGACCTGGGGGAGCCAGGAAAGACACAGGCAAGAGGGTAATTTGGAATCCTTACACCTACCCCCACCAATGTCAAAATAAGGATGTGTATAAATATTCAACTTGTGATTAGGTTCTCCAAATGTGCTACCTGCTAGACAAGGGGGCCCTACCAGCACCTGCTAGCATTTGTGTGAGAGGCAGGAAGACCTAGATTCCTCTTAAATCCCATTTTGATTTATGTTTCAAAAAACAACAGCAGCAGCAATAAAGAAGGGAAATGATAATCCTCTTATTTTTGGCACAAAGCAAATGTACCTTTTTGATTTATTGCTTGTTCTTGGTCTATATTCATGTGATTCATCCTCAATGCCATTTTGCCTTTTATACCAGTCAAATAATGTACGCAGGATGGAAGGCAGGCAGTACTCAGAGAGGGAGCTCATTGAGCTGATGACCTACAGAGAAAAGCAGGTGATGAAAAGATTTTGGTGTCACTGTCCAACAGTGAGATTTTTTATTTCACAAAGAACTCCAAGCTATATTCAATACAAAATTTTCTAAAATAAACTTTACTAGTACATTCCCAAGAGCCCAAGTCTCTTAATGTTGACAGATGTTCCTCATAAAATAATAATTTTGTGGTTCAAGAAAGTTAATTACTTTGACTCCTTTAATTCTAGAAATAAGATATTAATTGCTTAAGTTTATTCATGGACCACAAAGGAATTCTTTTGCCACACCATTTAAAAAGTACAGCCCCTTATACTTCTTAGCCCCTCAAAAATGCTTGTTAGATAAATGCATATATTAGTTAATTCAATCACATTTAGTTGTTTAAGTGAAATAAGCAACTCTACCCCCCAGACAAACAACCCAGGAGATAAAGTAATACAGAGTTTTTTGGTTTGGTTTTGTTTTGCCAATAATCATTCATCCACTAATATGAGTTATGTCCCAAATCAGACTCAAAATAGGAATCAGTAGCAGTAGTTCACCCTTTATTACATTAAAGGCAAATGTCTCCCCTCTTCTTTAAATAACAAGCATGGCTTTAAGAGATGAGTTATTTTAATTTCCATATCTGGAAAGATTCATGATCTTTTGCTAATTATCAGCAAAAAATGAACCTCAACACATATCTCATGCCATCAGCAAAAATGCAAAAGGGATCACAGACTTAAGTAAAAAAAAAAATCTAAAATAATAAAACTTCTGAAATAAACAAGCAGGGAAATATTTGTGACTTTGGGTTCAGCAAGGATTCCTCAGGTATGACACTAAAAGCAAAAGCTCATGACAATTTGATACACTGAAAATCATCAAAATTAAAAGTTTATGCTTTTAGAAAGGTATTGTTAAGAAAATGATGAGAGGACAGGCCACAGACTGGAAAAAAATACTTGCAAAACTATCTGATAAAGGTCCTATAACCAAAATATGTAAAATGAAGAGATAGGTTTTAATTATCTAATTAACAAACAGTATAAGCAAACTATAAAACCCCATGCTGATGAGACAGTAATAAAATGAACATGTTCATACACACTTCAGACAGGAGAAAAAAAAACCTTGGCAAGGTAATTTGGAAATATATGTTAAGAGCCTAATAAAAATTGTTCTTAATAAGCCCACTCATAGGAATTTATCTCAAGTACATAATTTAAGATGAGTAAGAGTGCTCAAGACAGCATTACTTATTGGAGAAAAAAAAAAGAAAACAACCTAATGTCTGACTGTATATAAATGACTTAGTAAATATGGAATTTGATGTAGATTATTTATGAAGCTATTAAAATCACACTTGAAGAATATTTAATGATATGAAAATGTTCATGATATGTTAAGTGGAAAAAGAATGAAAAATTACTTCATTGGTATGATCCCACTTTGGTATAGATACTATATAAGAATCCCTCTATCCAGAGGAAATAGTAAGAGTGCACATTGAAACCAGCAGTTCTCAGCAGAGATGGATCACTAGAGGGACTTTAAAAAAAATGAAAGTAGTTTTTCATCTGGGTCTCTTTAAAAAAAAAGGAGAAATTTGCAGTGAGAGTCAAGAAAGAAACTAAGCAAAGGCAGGAAATGCTATGGTAACAAAGGTACAACATGTTGATAATTATTATGATGATTAATTTAATGATGGTTTTGAGTGAATAGAAAGACGAAATATCTAATTGGTCTAAGGACTTTTGTGTACCAAAGTAGACAGAAATAAATAATTTTGAAAATTTTGAGTTGGAACTAAATCATAGAAGGTGACCTATTTTTACTCTTAATTTGATGCCAGTTTAAAAAAACTTGAAATTTCTTCTCTAGAAAATGGGAAGCATCTAAAGATTTTTAAATAGGAAAATAAGTGCATAAAGATGGTGTTCGGTGATGTGTGAACTAGCAGTGATGGGTAGCTGGACCAAAAGGGGTTGCTAATATAGGCAGTCAGAATAAGCACAAACATGCTTGAATTCAGTGAGTTTACTCAACAGTTCCAGACATGCAGGGTACATGGCCTGGGCTGGGGAGGTGGCAGAAGAAATGGAAAACCTTAGTTAACTTAAACTATTTCTGCAGTTAAGCAGACTTCCTTTCAGAAAGCAGGATATTAGAGCAATGGGAGTAAAATTGTTTTGTATCAATAGAACTTTCTACTATTATCCTTAAAAGAAGCTCTAACAGAACAAAACAATTATTGCTTTCTTCCTTAGATTCTACTTCCTGATAACCTTGTTTCATGCTTTCTCTCTCTCTAATAAATATGGTAATATATGCATATCCAAAATTACACATTGTCTTCAGCTTTTGGTTAATATAATAAACAGGCTTATTGCAGTCAGACTGCCTTGTGAACCTAGTGACCGTTAGTCTTTTATTTGGAAAAGAGTTAATTATCTTTCCAAAGAAAAAAAGCTTTTCCCTAACACTGCAATATTCCAGCCACAACATATTTCCTTCTTGTTCTCCTCACAGATGTAACAGCAGTAAGTTGTTAGAGGAAAGAAATTGATGGTGAGTCAAGGTGGTAATTTACTAGATTTCCCTAACATTATGCCAGCACAAAAAAAGGGTATTTCCTCAGTCATCACCATCTAAACTATTTTGAATTGAGAAATGAAATGGTTTCCTCCTTTTCCAAAATGGTTAATTTTGTCTTAATGAGTGCACATGTGATAAAATCCCCAAATATCTACTATTTTATTTTAAAAAATTATAATGCTTGTGTGAGTTTGAAGGAGACTAAGAAGACATGATAAGACTATGTATGTACAGACCTGGAACAGAAAAGAGATACCAGGAAAAACCAAATGAAATACAAATAAAGTATAAAGGTAACTTAGTAATGTTCTGATGGTGGTTTCTTAGTTGTGACAAATGCAACACAGTAATGTAAGATGCTAATAGGAGATACTAGGTCAGGGGTCTGTAACAACTGTCTGTACTATCTTTGTAACTTTTCTAGAAATTCAAAGCTATTCTAAAATAAAACGTTTATTTAAAAAATAATTGGGGGGGATATTTACAAGCTCCATTAATTACTACAGACCCATAAAAAAGAGATTTAAACCTATGTTTGACCCCTTAATATCTCTGGGTAAGAGCACACAATGTTTAGCTACTTCTCTTAGGTGTAACCCACATACTCCAAAGAGAACATTAATAGTTTCTTCAAACCTCAGCTATAATAATTTTTTCTACCCATTAAAAAGTCATTCCTGGTATTATATCTACTGGGCATACTTTCTATGGCAAATACACTGAGACCATCCTAGAAGAGATGAAAGGTCAGTGTGGGGTGGATGCGTGTGTTTTTTCCATCTCTCTGTTACTGCCCTTTTGAATCCAGGCTTTCAGGAAGGAAGGGTGGAATTTGCAAAGACCTGGCCCTCAAAGCTCAGGAAGGGAGGAAGGTCTAGCTGGCTTCTTGGTTACTCAACTCCTGCATTTACGGGAAGCAGAGCCAATGGTGAGATGAATTCTAGCTCTGTGCTGCTGTTGAAAGGGGCAGGACATTTACAAAGATGTTCTTGTTGCATTTAAATGATCATATTCTTCCATCATAGATGAGCTAGGTACTGTGCAGCTTGTGGAGATGAAGTGCACAAAAATTACTGAACTATTTCACGCTGGTGTTTTCATTGGGGGGAGGGGGGACAGAGGGGAATACTAAATGTACTTTGCAAATATTTCCTTACTGTTTACTTTGGCATTTTATGTATAAATAGGCTAAAAGAGACAGTCTATTATGCTGTAGCTAAAACATTAATTTTTCATAAGCATTTTATTATACTTGCTAAATGCAAAGAAGGAAAATTCACACATAAATATTTGAATATGCAGAGTCATTATATATCTTACAGTAATAAGACTGACTTGTCACTAGTGGTGCATTAAATGGATAATTTTAAAATAACTTCATTGATAATTAAATTTCTCAAATTAGTTCAGTTGGTCAAACACCTGGGGATCAGGGTACTCTCTATGGTAATACTTAAAAAATACTGATCTATTAAAGTAATTCAAAGGTATTTTAAAACTTGATCACATCTCATACTACTGCTTGATTATACTATTTGAACAATTGCTTAAGAACAATTTATTATAAAGACTTAAAATTACAAAAATTATACTTAAATATTTTTTTCCTGCAAATAGGAAAAGATATCATTATTTGATTTAACATCTTGGCCTATTTTATTGGACACATTGCTCCACTAAATAACACTAATATGAGTCCAATGCTAGTTAATTTGCTTTTATTCTTAATTGCTCCTCTTTTATAGTTGTACCTTTAAAATAGATTTTCTTTGAACTGCAGCATTAGAATCAATGTTGAAACACTAGAATTTTATCTGCTTCCTTTTCAGGAAAATTATCACTACTCAAGGTGATAAAGTTATTTGAGCTCTAGTACAGATGCATGGATTTATTTTACCAGGTATTTTCTGTTTATAGATGTTTTTTAACATATAAAGAAACTAAGGTCTGCCACAAAAGTACTTAAACTTATAGCATCTTAAAGAAAATCCCAATAGAAGTTTCTTAGAATGTTTGAACAAATTATCTGTAATTTAATGAGATGACACCAGTAAAGAATATGTTACACTGAATTGCAGAGAGCTTCAACTGAATGTTTTCAGGAAACCACATTGTGATGACTGATCCTATACAAGCCATGTTTTTATAATGTTCTTAGTGTACTGGGAAGATCAGACCACCTTGTATCCGAGTTACAGCCCTGCCCTTCATTGGCTCTCGGAGCTTGGCCACATTGCCATTTCTCTGAAGCCCAGTGTTTTCGGCTGTAAAATGGGACTTAGGAATACTTACCTCATTGGATATTTATGAAGATTAAATGAGATGCTATAACATGTGCGAAACAAAAATGTCTATTTCCTTTACCCCCTTCTATTTCCAATATTGAAACTAAAGCACAGATGTAAGAAAAAAATGACTTTGATCAGATCATAAACTGAGTTAATGACAGAATGAATGAGTTGATGACAAAATTTATTTGTCAGAGCTGATAAAATGTTTCTCTAGGTATATTTGGGGAGAATCCCCATCTACCCCTGACCCCCACTTGAACTCTCGGGGCCTCCATCAGGACCCTTGTAGCTTAGTTTATGGGCTCATGATTTCTGTCTCCTGCAGTTATAAACATCAACACAGTGCTTTTCAAATGCTTACTTTAAGATCACTGAGTAATCAATGCCTGTCTTACATTACATTCATAAGAAAAAAGTAATCAACAACTGCACTTCCCAAATTTGCTGCAGGCACCATCTCACTCCAAAACCAATGGGAAGGAATACTGGGATAGTAATTGTTCTGGAACCAGAATCAATCAACTGAAGGAAAGCAATTATTATAAGTTAAACTTATCTGCAAATTAGACTCTCAGGAACCTCAAGCAAACTGAAAAATGTGTTGAACCCAAAGATAAGTTAAAGTGGACACATCTTAGCAGAAAGGCAAAGCATTAAGCTCTTGTATGTCACTCAGCACAAGATGGTTCTACAAAACACACACAGTTTTCATTTGACTTTGCTCTCCTTTCTCTCACCAGTATCTTGCATTCCTCCAGTCAATTTCTCAGTCATCTCTGGTGTCACTTTCTATCATGACTCACTTCTTTATCCCTGAAAATGATTTCTGTTCTTGCCACCTTTATATGAAAGATCAGAAAGGACAAACCCAATAACCAACTAAGAGCCTTTATGCAGTTATTTCCTGTCAAGTCTCCTGAGCAATCAGTTTCCCTTGAGATGTTTTCCTCCCCAGGATCCTATGACGCTGCCCAGTCTTACTCTCCTGTACTTTCACTGACCTCCTAATAGCTACTTAGGCAGTGCCAAAGTATAGTCAGACAATTCATCTCTACAAATAAGGGTCTGAATTCTAATTCTTATTGTTCTGGCACAAGCTTCTTTGGGCAGTAATCATACTCTACTCACAGAAAAAGCAGCTTTCACTTACTGCATGAGACAGCTTTAAGAAACAATGCTATAGCAATACTTCAAATAGAAAATCATGCAGCATACAATTGTTTGAGTCATATAACTTATTACATCAGTGTTTTGTCATTAGATATAAACAAAGATCAAAAAGTCAATGGCAGAGAAAATCAACAAGACAGCATATATGACTACAAGGTATGTGAAGTAATATTCAGTTATTGCTTTATTCACCAGGCATAATTTTAATTCTTCAGTTGAAATGTATCTAGTAACTGTCATTAGGGCAATCTCTACCATATAAACTTTACGTATTCCCTCAGGTGACCATTACTTTGGGGTATTATTTCTCACCTTTTCAAATGGGTGACCTTGATATTTGAGCTGCACTTGATCTTCATCTACCTAGACTCACACTCATCATAGTTGGCTAATGTTTCTTTAGAGAATCTAAACTCAAGTGCATTGGACTTCACATTTTATTTTTTTTATTCTTTTTTCTTTTTTTCTTTAAATATTTTATTTTATATAATTCTTACATCTTTTTTCATCTTTGCACAATATATGCATTTTCATTTTGGTTATATTCCCCATATATTTTAAAAGGATGTCTATAAACTTAGTTGACAGAAGAAGTCACTTGAAGTTAAATGGGGCATGCTCTTCATTTATAGAACGCTCTCCACAGATCACATATAGGGAGTCATCACTGGCATGGTAATTGCGTTCAGTGCACTTGTTTTTAAGTGTGCCCAACTATAAGGGGCCACTATAAACTAATTGTAAAAGTCTCTTGAACTATTTAATGTTAACCTATCAACTACAAATATGTTCTACATGTTAATGAACAGCCAATACAGCAAAAGGCTTTCCCAAAGCCAGTTCCAATGAGCTACCTCTCATTCTTTCATGAAGATTCCTGCATAGGCTGCCAGGATGGCTCACTGCTGCTCTGAAAACCTGCATCTCCCTAGGCTTTTCCCACTTTCTGATCTTAAACTATGTTCTCCTATGACATTCTTCACTAATTTGCTTTATACTTTAATCTTCCAACATTTGTTGAGTGGCTGTATAAATGAATAAGTTTCAATAATTTCTCCTGAGGTATTCTACCCTCACTGAAAATTTGGTATTGTGTACCACTGATTTATAACCTCCCCATGAGCATAGAATTTCTCTGCTTGAAGAGCTCTTATCCATAGACAATAGTCAAATCTTAGCACGGCTGATGATCATTGGAACAATGGGCCCCTGTTTCACCTTCCAGTTTCATGCCCAGTGATTCCCCAGGATCCCACTTTTCCACCTTCAACTTCTTTGTCCATGAAACTTCTCCTATGTGGCACAACCTGGCCCATCTTGTTCATCTGCATAATAGGTATCTTCAAAATGCCACTGTCCCTTGATTGCTTCCCTTTACATACCGGCCCACCTTCCTAGCATCATTAAGGTTCTCTTACCTAAGTTCCCATAGCATTTGATATTTACCTCTATGACAGCATACTATAGTATTGTTTAGATATCTGTTTTCTTCCTGGGATTGGAAATTCTTTGAGAGAACTATACCATCCATTTTTATAACCCCAGACCATGCACAGATCCTGGTATGCTTCAGGAACTCTGCTTTTTTTTGAAATGAATAGAAATAGCTGCAAATCATGGTTGAAAACTACAGTTACCTTTTGTTTTTCTTCCTCTCAAATAATATTGATTTTCTTCTAATATGATTTTGCTTATAAAAACTTTTTAATACTATGTTCTCCATTTTAGTTTGAGACCATTTAGCCTCAAATCATTATCAATGTCCAAGTTCCCAAAATATCTTCAAACTTCCAGGATTTGTCTGTTGATGAACACTGCTACCTTGGGGTTGCCATCAAGTCACCACTTGGATCACTTTGATATTGGTACATATAGTATCAGGCCACCCACTGGCATTAAACTCTTCCATAGTCTAATCCCTTCCTACACGATTTCTTCTTTATTTTAGAAAACAAGTAGGAAAAACTTATGTTTCAGTAGAAACCACACATTGTATAGAACACACCTCTCCAAGGGTTATCTGATTTCCAGTCTATGGGGGCGTGGTACCTTTCAAAGCCTTGGAGCTATTTTCAAATTGTTAGAAAAACAGATAACTGAGAGCAATGCAAAATATTTTTTCTCTATCAGAAAAAAAACTGTGGCCGTTGAAATTTCAGTTGACATCCCTTTCCCACATGGAAGAAGTCAGCTTTGCCTCTGATTGCAATTCATTCTAGCATTCCTGATTTATAAACATGCCTGTTTTTTTGATTCGCTTCTCATGTATGTATGTGTGTGTGTGTGTATGTAATGGTTGTTGACAACACTATATGATTCAGAGGTACAGTTTCACACCTTTTTGGTTGTATATTGCCTACAACCAAAATGTGTATACTCACAACCAAAGCTCCCATAATCCTCTACCATAGTCCATTGAGTCCCCTCCCCAGGTTGTTCCATCCCCCTACCTCTCTGATAGTCTCAATTCTACAGTTAGATTTCTAGGGTTTGTTTTGGTTTAGTTTTGTCTGTTTCTTTATTTTGGTTCTCTGTATTACTTATATGTGCAAAGTCACCCAGTATTTATCTTTTTCCTTCTGATTTATTTCACTAAACTGGCTGTGACATCCCTCATGAATAATTTAAAATCTTTAACATGTTTGTTTTTATTTGTATGAAAGTGATGATTTTGTCTCTTTTTTTTGAAGACCATCCTTTAACAATATATGCCTTTCGTGCCAACTAAGTTGATCCAATCATCAGCTCCTCAAAATAACTTCTAATGTCATTTTTCCACTCAGGGACTTTGCATAAAATGTTCCTCTCTTCCAAAGTTTCCTATCCTCTTCATCACCAAGAACTAGCAAAATCTTTTTGCTTCTATTGTTTTAGGCACTTAATAAAGTCTTTCAGAAAGTTTTTTCTAATCACCTGGTCCTGAAGTGCACTTCCTCTGCTCGCTGAAATTTCATAATGTTTTTTGTTTACATGATACATGTGGCACTTTTTACACATGTGGATCCATGTCTGAGCTTTTTATGCACTAGCTTATCACCCTGTTCTGGATCTGAGGTTCCTGGAAAGTAGGATGTCCTTATATTTTCACATGTATTTGTTTCATACAAGGCTTTGTGTATGTGCACTTACACACACACACACACACTTAATACTTGTTTTCTAAAATAAAGAACTGTTATCAGGACACATTTCATTTCACTTTCTAAGCCCTGAAAATTAGTGGCAGTATACATTTTCAAAATGCTTTTGGAAATATCTCTACCTTTTTAAATTCTCATTACTGGTATAACATCCTCACTAACAAGTATTAAAAAAGTTGTATCCCATATTGCCCTGAACCTCTCCTGTTTACTTGCAGAGCCCTCGGTGGCTCCCTAGTGCAGAGAAAAGTTTGCTCTCCTGGAGTTCACACACTCTAGGTACTTCCACTGTGAGCTTACTTACTGGCATGAGTTTGTAATTCACCTGATCACATTTTTCTTCTTTGTTGCTCTCACTAAACTGGGGGATTTCTCCAGGGTAGGCAAAGAACTTCTACTTCCTATGTGTTTATTTCCACAAGCTGGCATAATGCTTGGCACATGGTTGCCACATTGTAGGCATCGCAAAAGAATAGATCAAGTTCATATTCATGAAATTATTTTTTTAAAGATTTATTTATTTATACAAGAATGGGGGTATAGACCAGAGGCGCGGGAGGGTGAGAGAATTCACCAGAAACAGAGCGGGGAGCAGAACAGGTAGACTGATGAAAGCATTGTTGAGGGGAGCAGTGGGTGAGTCAAGAGAGGTCTGCTCTCCCCAGTGGCGCAGCGGTTGAGCTCTGGCTTGTGAAGCTGCCCGCAGCCTCTGCAGCGGCGGTTCGATCCCCGGCTGCTCCCCGGCCACTGGAAGAGGGTCCCACATGGCGCACAGACCCCTCCTGCCACCCGCTGCTCCCCTCAGCAGTGTACTTTGGTCCTTCTGCCTGCTCTGCTCCCCGCTCTGGCTCTGGTGAATTCTCTCACCCTCCCACGCTTCTGACTGTACCCAGTGCTTGTATAAATAAATAAATAAATAAATAAATCTTAAAGGAAAAAAAAAAAAAAAAGAGAGGTCTGCTATGCCACATGGGTTGTTCCCTGGCCAGCCGGGATTCAAACCCGCGCTGCAGAGGCTGTGGACAGCTTCACAGTGCTGTGCTCAACCCGCTGTGCCACCGGGGAGGGTCCCCATGAAATTTTATAAAGAGTGAAATTTAGCAAGTAGAGCATAAATTTCTTGATCCCTAGGTGTAAAGTCATCCCTAAAATGTTTTTTCTCTCACACTGAGTTTAAAAAATTAATCCTATCTAGACATCTGGTCATTTATAAAACAATAGGCTTTTTTTCTCCAGATATATTCTATACCAAGTTAGACTGTAATTAGGGTAAACTATGAGGCACTGGGTTGATAGTTCTGAAATAATACAAAGTATATACATAAGAAAACATATATAATCTCTTTCTCACACATGTAATTGGTATATATTTGAATTCAAACTTGACAAACTGGGCAACTGGAAAATCCAGGGCAAATCCACAATGGAATAAAAAAGAAGTACAAAACCATAAATAGTACTCTTCTTTGGGCATTTTGGAAAAAACAAGCTATATACTATCTAGCAGAGACAGGCAGTTGTTACCCAATATCCACTCTTTTCTTCTTTCTAGTTATAAAATACCTCTTTTAGATGGACACATGGCTGCCCAAAATAAATTTTCCCATCTTTTTTATAGCTATATGTGGCCAAGAGATTAAGATCTGGCCAGCTGTACATAGATTTCACCTTTGCAATGTTGGGAGATTCTGTTATTGTTTATTCTTTTACTTTTAAAATTTTTTTTTTTCCATTTCTCCTTCTCATTGCTGGAATGGCGATGTCTTCAATCTATTGGCTGAGGTCCAGCAGCTCAACTGGACCATGAAATGACCTTGGGAATGTATGTCATACACAAGAAAACAAAAAATAATATAAAGATACTGGGCTGATTATATGAGAGAGACAGTGAGCGAGCAAGCGAGCGCAGGCGCGCACAAGAGACACACACAGAGAGACACAGAGAGACACAGAGAGAAACATGGGTGGGGGGAGAGAGAGTACCTGAGAGAGAAATAAACTTTTTTTAAAAATTTTTTTTAAAAGATTTATCTTTATTTATTTATACAAGCACTGGGTACAGTCAGAAGCGCGGGAGGGTGAGAGAATTCACCAGAGCCAGAGCGGGGAGCAGAACAGGCAGAAGGACCGAAGTACACTGCTGAGGGGAGCAGCGGGCGGCAGGAGAGGTCTGCGCGCCATGTGGGACCCTCCTCTGGTGGCCGGGGAGCAGCCGGGGATCAAACTGGCGCTGCAGAGGCTGTGGACAGCTTTGCAACCCAGCGCTCAACTGCAGCGCCACCGGGGAGGCCCAAGAGAAATAAACTATCTTGTTTAAGTCGTTATTAGGGTACGTGCATTCTGCAAGTGAACCCATCTTAACTGATGCAGGATTTTACATCCTTCACCTGTTGAAAACTCTTCTCTGATTCTTATCATCATAGTTTTTAGAAAGATAAGTATGTGTGATAGAGCAAAAAGCACAGGTTTTATAGTCAGAAGGTAAAGATTTTAGTCTTTGCTACTGCAGGTTTTAGTCATAAAATATTGAACAACCCATCTGAACTCATTCTCATTAAACATCACACAGTTGGCGAGGGTGTGGAGAAAAAGGAACTTTCCTGCACTGTTGGTGGGAGTGCAAACTGGTCCAACCACTATGGAGAGCTGTGTGGAGATTTCTGGACCTACTAAACATAGAGCTACCATATGATCCAGCAATTCCACTCCTAGGTATTTACCCAAAGGACACAGAAACATCAATTCCAAAGAACATCTGCACCCCTATGTTTATAGCAGCACTATTTACAATAGCTAAGCTTTGGAAACAGCCCAAATGCCCAAAAATAGATGACTGGATCAAGAAGATGTGGTATATATACACCATGGAATATTACTCAGCATTCAAAAAAGATAAACACATGCAATTTGCAGCAACATGGATGGCGCTGGAAGGGATCATGCTCAGCGAAATAAGCCAAAAAGAAAAAGAAAAATACAGGACAGTCTCACTCATAGCAGGAATCTAGAAAACTTAAATAAGGGACCAGGAAAATGAATAACTATAAGAAAGTGAAAATCAAAATCAACAAAAAACTATGAAACAGAGACACTTTTTGGGGTGTGGGTGGCAGGAGGGGAGGGATTGGGGTCAGAATGGGGGGGTTGCAATTGTATGGGGAATATAAAAATAAAATTTATTATTTAAAAAAAAAACATCACACAGAAATGATTATGAGACTTTTTTCTTGGGGTCCTCTGAATGACGGAATCATGTCAGGTGAGACAGTAAGTGACAAAGGGTTTGGTAAATTAGTTACAAAGTATGACATTATTTATTATTATTATTATTATTTTGCTTATATTTCTAGCAAGGAAAAAAAATGAATCATGGGCTTGGTAAAAGTAGAGGAGCAAACAGGCCACCCAGGTTCAGGCACTGAAAGTGTAGAAACCCAGCTCTGTATAAGCCCAGGCAATCATGACAGCAGTATTTAAAGGGAAGAAATTGATATAAATAGTCCCCTAAACAAGGACCAACTGTATGTTGTTCAAAGGATGTTCTTAGTATAGTGCCTGTCCTATGTTGAGTTACAAAAAATGTTATTTCTACTACTACTATTTCTTCCACAACTACAGCACAGATTCTATACATAAGGTGGCATCATCATGTCTGTTTTATAGACAGACCTCTGTAGAAATCCAAATTAAAATCCTCCCTCTTGGAATCAGATAGGGGAATTAGATAATTTGAAAATGTAATGCCAAAAGACTAAGACAGCTTGATAAATTCATGGCCTTGCCAAAGGCACTACAGTTCTAATTTGCTGTTGAAATGGAAGGTGGACACTTTCAAAGGTCACTTTGCTGACTTTTTAAAAGTGAAGCACAGTGGACTAAGACTAGTTGGTTTCCTATGGCATGGGAGTCCTGCTATCTCTTTAAAATGAGATTTTGTAGCTTGCAGTCTCCCATAGTTCATACGTAAATTCATGATTTAATGATCAAAGTCTAATCTTATATGTCTTATTTCAATGTTCTCAGTGACTGTCTCACAATAGGTTTACACCTAAAATGTCTTTAACACACTTCTCAAGCATTAGTGTGCATATGGGTCACCAGGGATCTCGTTAAGCTGTAGATTCTGATTTAGTAGATCTGGGGCAGGCCAGAAATATTGCCTTTCAAAATGTGAGGCAACAGGGTTTTAAGTATTATAGCTAAGTGGCAAAGCTGGGATTTAAAGTCAGGTCTAATTCCAAAGGCTATCTCTTTCCCAATGCTGAAATGCAAAAACAGTAGTAACTAGTGAATAAGAAACTGTGTTTAAGCCAAATTATTTAGAATAATTGTTATCTGTAATACTAACACTTAGAAGCACCATTTTTTTTAGAGAATAAAGAAAAAGGCATAGAGAAAAATAACATAATTCTTTTTGAGGAAAAGACAGATACATTATTAAAAAGAACAGACAGAGACACAACCTCCTACATTTCCAAAATAATGATCCCAAACATTCATTGAAACATACAGGGTCACTGACCAGGTGGCACCTACCAGGTGGCAAAAATAAGGGATGACCAGAGAAGACATCTCCCTGACAGAGATGAGACATTTCATTCACCAGTGTTCCAAAAAGCAGCGGCTCCAGTAACAGAGGGCAAACCCAGAGCCACACCAGCCTTGCAAGACTGGCAGTGAGCACCAACTTGTGAGGTCTCACAGAACAAAGACCTCAAAAAATAGAAAATAGAATTGTGTCTCTATCGTCTCTTTATATATTTGGATTCAACAAGTCTGGACTTTGACAGACAGAAAATTTTCCTCTTGAATCCACATTAAAGGCAATTTCAAAGCCCTACAGAAAGTGTGTTCTCTGTGTGTTGTCCAGGAGATGATCAAAAACCGCACCATTAGATCAGTTATGGTGCATCAACAGTATTTTGTCTCTGCCACTAGCTCTAAATGAGGTTTTTAAAGAACACTGTCTTCATTGATAGTAACTGTAGAAGTTTAGGAAACACCACAAATACATCTCCAGTTTCCTCAGATTTCCTGTTATCCTTTATTGTTTAAAAAATTGTTTTTATTAAGCCCTTGAAATTCTTGGGATACAAGGAACATACCTCAACATCATAAAGGCCATCTATGACAAGCCAACAGCCAGTATCATTCTCAATGGTGAAAAGCTGAAAGCAATTCCATTAAGATCTGGAACAAGACAAGGATGTCCACTCTCACCACTGCTTTTCAATATAATACTGGAAGTCCTAGCCAGAGCAATAAGACAAGAGAAAGACATACAAGGAATCCAAATAGGAAAAGAAGAAGTCAAACTATCACAATTTGCAGATGATATGATAATATACATAGAGAACCCCAAAAACTCCACAGAAAAACTAATTCAACTAATCAATCGTTTCAGTAAAGTGGCAGGGTACAAAATCAACACGCAAAAGTCAGTAGCCTTCCTATACACAAATAATAAATCTGAAGAAGAAGAAATAAAAAAACCCATCCCTTTTATTATTGAAATAAAAAAAGTCAAATACTTGGGAATAAATCTAACAAATGAGGTAAAGGACCTATACAAAGAAAACTATAAAACACTGTTAAAAGAAATAGAAGAAGAGACATAAAGAAATGGAAAGACATCCCCTGCTCATGGATTGGAAAAATAAACATTATTAAAATGGCCATCCTACCAAAAGCAATATACAGATTCAATGCTATCCCAATAAAAATTTCAATGTCATTTTTCAAAGAAATAGAACAATTATTGATGAAATTCATATGGAATCACCAAAAACCCTGAATAGCCAAAGCTCTCCTGAAAAAAAAAAAGAAGGGAATGGAGGTATCATACTCCCAGACTTCAAATTTAATACAAAGCCATAATCATCAAAACTGCATGGTATTGGAACAAGAACAGACACACAGACCAATGGAATCGAATAGAAAATCCAGAAATCCACAGATTTATGGTCAACTAATCTTTGACAAAGGAGCAAAGAATATGCATTGGAGCAAAGAAAGTTTGTTCAATAAATGGTGCTGGGAAAACTGGGTGGCTACATGCAAAAGAATGAAGCCTGACTACTACCACACACTATGCACAAAAACCAACTCAAAATGGATTAAAGAACTAGACATAAGACCTGAAATCATAAAATACATAGAAGGAAATATAGGCTAAACACTACATGGTATGCACATCAAAGACATCTTTATAGACACATCACCCAAAGCAGTGATAGTGAAGGCAAAGATAAACAGCTGGGACTACATCAAATTAAAGAGTTCTGCACAGCAAAAGAGACAATAACCAAAACAAAGAGAAACCCCACCGACTGGGAGAACATTTTTGCACACAACACTAATGATAAAGGACTGATCACAAAAATCTACAAAGAGCTGATGAGACTCAGCAAAAACAAAGAAAATAATCCAGTCAAAAAATGGGCAGAAGAGCTAAAAAGAAACTTCTCTGAAGAGGAAATGCAAATGGCCAACAGGCATATGAAAAAATGTTCAACATCACTTGTAATCAGGGAAATGCAAATCAAACTACAATGAGATACCATCTTACACCAGTGAGAATGGCACATATTAAAAAAACTAGCAACAACAAATGTTGGCGAGATAGTGGAGAAAAAGGAACTCTCCTGCACTGTTGGTGGGAGTGCAAACTGGTCCAACCACTATGGAGAGCTGTGTGGAGATTTCTGGACCTACTAAACATAGAGCTACCATATGATCCAGCAATTCCACTCCTAGGTATTTACCCAAAGGACACAGAAACATCAATTCCAAAGAGCACCTCACCCCTATGTTTATAGCAGCACTATTTACAATAGCTAAGCTTTGGAAATAACCCAAATGCCCAAAAACAGATGGCTGGATCAAGAAGATGTGGTACATATACACCATGAAATATTACTCAGCATTCAAAAAAATAAACACATGCAATTTGCAGCAACATGGATGGAGGTTGAAGGGATCATTCTCAACAAAATAAGCCAGAAAAAGAACAATATCGGATGGTCTCACTCATAGCAGGAATCTAGAAAACTTAAATAAGGGACCAGGAAAAAGAATAACTATAAGAAAGAAAATATCAAAATCAACAAACAACTATGAACCAGAGACACTCTATGGGAGATGGGGGGTGGGGCAAGGAGGGATTGGGGTCAAAATAAGAGGGTTGTAATTGTATGGGGAATATAAAAATAAAATTTAATTAAAAATTGTTTTTATTACGGTAACACTGGTTTAATATCTATCATTTTGAAACACCCAAAGACTTACTGAAGTGACTGAACCAAGATCTATCCTATCCTGATTTCCTATGTATATTAGCTGCTGTTTAGAACTGAACGCTCTAGTCCTGATCTATTTTCAAAGGACTGTCTTTGTATTTATTCTGTCTTCAGTTGTTTCATTCATGTATCACTTTTTCCATTAGAACCCGTTACTATAGTCTCTTATAATAATATTTAGATGGTCTCTCACAGAATTGTGATTTCTTAAAGGGCTAAAACTTCTAGATTTTGTATCATCAATTTCTATCAAGTAATAGCAGGCATTCAAAAATATGCTGGATGAAAAAATAAAACAACACCACAAAAATATGTTAGATGAAAACAAGAATAATCTCTAGTGCAGAACTCTGTATCTGTTATTCAGAAGAATCTCAATACATTTTTGAATGAAAGTTTGCTTATTTTTTTCTTAGTTTCTTTTTATTTGGGTAAACAAAGATTTAGGAATTGAAGATGTACTCATTCTAATTCTTTCCTCTTCAAACCAATAGATATTTACTGAATGTCTACTATAAACTATAACTGTAAAAACTGTGGACACTTCCTAAGATCACAACCCTGCATCCCCTTTAAGGAAATTCATTAACACACTAATACCAACCCTTGCTTTCTGTGCATTTGCAATAAATAAAAACCAGTATATAACACACAACATACTTGATCAAATTGAGGGTCTTCTCCACGTTGTAGAGATTTTGTCAATGGCTTTTCCTGGAAAGAAAAAGAAGATATACAAGAGTAATTATTAGAATCTCTTATAAAAGAAAGGGTACTACCATTCCAATTTTTCTCATTTATTTCTCCCCTTATGGAATAAACAGGTGTCCATTTCTAAATGTGTGAGAAACTCTCCTTTAGCTATTCTAATCTTAACAATAATCTAATCTTAACAATCAAATAATATTTGATCATTATCATGATTTTTGCTATTAATTTAAATGTATATACCTTTGACAAAAATATTAAAAATCTGATGCTACAGGTGGTCCTGTGTTTTCAATGTAAACCACACAATAAAAACTATGTAATTCATTTGAAAAATGTTAGTACCTATCTCTGGACTTGACAGATTATAAAATTTTAAAATAACATACTATTTCAAGTTCTTAGATTTAGAACCAAAACAACTGCCTAACTGTTAGGCTGGTTAAGGAACATCCTACAAATCATACATTTACTATGTGTAATTTGTGAATATGGGGTAAGTGATTTGACTGGCACTACATCTAAAACTCTGTAAGAACAATCTGGGTAATGACAAAGGTCTACAGACAAAATTTCTCTAATAGTTACATCTTATTGTACTTTAGGAAGCCCTAGCTGACAATGTAGCAGGGCATTTTATAATTATTTATTCTTATCTGTACTTTTTTTTTGGAGGGGATATGGACGTTAATACTGAGTCTAACTTTGGTTTAGGATTAGAAACCATGTAAAACTTAGATATCAAAAAATTTTAGCTTAGTTGTGGAAGGACTCCATTTACATTTTGCATATCACACAGACCTTCTCCTTACTTCACATCTCTAAACTTCTCCTTCACCAGCAAAGGCAGTATACACCAAAGGTGATACAAAGTCTGAAACCCAGCTCTACTCCTAGAATCTTTGTTGCTATGCATGTGACAGACTCAGTCTGGATAGCTGATGTTTTACCAAAAACCATATGAACCAAGTCTTTATCATTTGCAAAATATACAGCTTCAAAATGCATGTCCATCAAAAGTAAAGAAACTACTGCATTCTTAAAGGCTAATAAATTTTTTTCTTCAAAGTATACTATTTAGAACATACTGGTGGGAGAATGGATACAAAAATACAGGTAGGAATGAAGAAATGTAGGAAGAACAATTTAAGAAGCAACATATTTAGTTGATTGTACAGAAGATGTGTTCATCAATTAAATTGCAAAGCATTTCCTATGTATGTGAGGGTTATAATGCCATCTAAATTTTTTTATGAAACCAATCTGAGTCTAATCTTTTTATTATGAAAATTAAAAAATGAAAATGGGGGAATGCCAGGTCCCACAAACACCCAGAATAATCATTTCTACTAAATATTTTCTTTATTCATTACTCAACAGTATCTGAGGGCCCACGAGGCGCCAAATGCTACATATAGGTAGAATGCTGAAGAACACATATGCCCTTGGAGAGAAGAGCCTGAGATGGTGAAAGTAGCCAGTGACCACTATGAATGTTGTCTATCTCAGTCTATCTATCTCAGTCAAACTGTCACTTTGTCAGAGTACCTTTCTGTGTCTTCTCCCAACATCAGGTTTGGCTGTCCTGTTACATGTCTGCACAAAGTTTGGTATACTTTTTCCTTTCACTGCACTTGACATACTGTAAAATCAAATCACAGTGTAGAATGATGTTGTAGACTTACACACTTATGAGTGAGAAGCTAAGAGCCCCCCTTTAGACTCCACATTCTAGAAATAAAGGACCAAACTACAGTTGGAAGTGTTTTTGTTTTTTTAAAATCAATTCCTGAAATTCTTAGCACCTCAAAGTGGAGAGACCTTAGTCTTTGGCTCAGCCTTTTCCAGGAGCTCCAAATCATGGGGTGACAGTGAATAAAATCAATGGGAAATCAAAAACATTGGGAGACTTAGCAAACATCAGTAACTGCTAAGAGCACACACAAAAAGAGGAAATTAGATATTAAGTTCCTTTTGTTGGAAGCAAACACTACCTTGAAAAAAAATACAAGCCTGAATCTAAACAAGCCTTTAGATGTAATTTCCAGTTTTCAGGATATATGGGAGTTAGGGGCAGTCAGAGGAATATGCTACATTATATGACGGATTGCAATCAGCAAGAGCCAGATTGAAGGAAACTCTGAAGGAAAGAAAGATATTTCTTCAATAAAGAAGTTGCAAGATGGAAAAAGAAAAATGGAGGGAGATCCTACTGATTTTTTTTAAGGCTATTGCATTATGTATATTATCTGCATCCTGACTCAAGTAATGTATTATGAGAAAGGATGACATTCACAAGACCATTGGGATTTCAACACTTATTGGATATTTGATGCTGTTAAGGGATTATCATTAAATTTGAAGGGATGGCAATGGAATTATAGTTTTCCTTATAAAATTTGTATCTTAGAGATATATGATGAAATACTTAGAGAAAAGATGAAATGATATGGTTTTTATTGTTTGCTTCGAATAATATTGGAGGGTGGTGCAGGGAGTATGTAACAAATTAGCCATTGTTGAGATGATGATAGGGTCTATTATGCTGTCTTTTTTCTTTAGTATATTTTTGAAATTCTCCACTAACAAACAAAAAAACAAAAAAAATCCAAAAATTTAAACACAAGAGAGTATGACACATCACTTCTGTCATTTTTTTCTTAGAAAGTCTTACAATGTCTCACTTTTCGAGAAAGTGTATGAGCCATTTCTTAAAGCTTTTTTCAATAGCATTCATACAGCTTTTTCTCTTTTCTTAATGGGAATACAAGTGGGACCCTCTCTCTGTTTCTTTCCATTTACAGAAAAGATCAATCTCACCTGCCTTATGAGAAGCAAGATGCAGCTCCTAGTCTGCACTGCCTGCTTTTCTTGGAGGTTTCCTTTGCTGAATCAAAGGGCACTGCTGTCCAGACCAGTGTGAGAGGGAATTCCTCCTGTCACTAAGACTCCTGTAGGGATTTCAAGTATTTCCATAGGAAAAAAGCAAAGTCCCTGTTTGTGCTTCTCACACCTTGGGAAGTTCCAAAGTTCTCCACCCTCTCTTAAGAAAACAAAAAATCTAAAAGCTCTTTGTGTCGGCACTTACCTAAGAAGTGCAGAGGAAAGGCACTGACTTCCACCTCAATTTTCAAACAATTTCAATGTACACTAGCTGCATTTTCACTTTAGAGTTTTTTCACACTAGTCCCCCCTAAAATCTGTAAAAGCAAATATGGCCACCCTCCTACAGGACACAGGCAGTTGCACAAGTCTAGAGAAAGTCTCACGTATCAAAAGGTGTCTCATTTGTGGGATACAGGGATTTATTCAATAAATCACTTTCTATTTCTGTCTTTTTAGTGGCCAAAAAATCTCGAGTGGGGCCCATATAGGTAGACTTCACTAACCTAAAAAGATCCAAAGTATTGAATATTACTGAGTCAGGGATAGTTCAATAAACATGTACCCCAACAAAGCTACTAGAATATGAGATTACTCAGTCTGTTAAATAGATCAATGATCCTACTAAAGATGATATTTTAATTGTTATAATAGATGTAGTTGTTCCGTGCATTAGACTTTGGAAACTGAGAGATTGAATTTGAATTCTAATTATAATATATGGGCTTTACTTAACCTTTCCAAGCTTCAGTCATCTTTTAGTTAAAATAAGGAAAAATAGTACCAAACTATCTCATAGAACTAAAAGATGAATGGCATAGGATACTTAATAATTGATAGTCGTTATATTACTAAAATTCCTTTTAACAACATTCTTATTGGAATTTGACAAGATTAAAATGTATAACCTCTTTCATAATATTCAGGAGTTGAAGCTAAGTTCCACACTCCCCCTAACATTAATTAAAGCTTTAATTTTAGCTTCCCGGAAGCTTCTAAGTTTAACTAGAAAGCTCTATTACAGAAAGTAGGATAAAAACATTATAAAAAGTAATTGCCTTTCTCTCTTAAAAAAAGTCTAACATTATTACAATGACTTTAATTCTAAATATGTAATTTAGAGGAAACCTTTTAATTTAATGGTAGGGTGCTATGAAAACATCTAAGTTATAAAAACAACTACCAAACTTCTCATGCTTTGAAACTGGCATTTTTGAATATAAAAACATATTTATGCAAAATGGATTCAGAATTTTGTTACTATCAGCAGTGAAATTTTATAATACATATGTCTGGCTTGAGTAGTTAACAAAAATTTTTCAGAATTGAACTACTGCATTTTGGATCTCTCTTCACCAGAGTATAATGAAGATGAGTAGTTTATTGCCCTATCCCCGTGGCCACAGCATTCTTCAGAGCACAGAGCAGTAGCCTTACTGTTGAAATACCATTAAATCATTTCATCCAAAACTATCAGCACACAGTGACAGGCACCCTACTTAGTCTGAACCAAAGAAAATTTGGGTTCATAATATCTTCATCTGTGATACACAGTTTTCTCTTTAGAAAAAGGAGCAGCTTGACTTAAATTTGGAAAGGTCTAAAGAGATCTAAGAGAGTCTGAGGACTCAGCTTCAAATAGTGACCTTTTCTCCTGCATTGAATCACCAGACATAAGGGGCAACCAAGGACCCAGGAGTTTGAGTTGCCTTGGAGATATGCTCCAGTTATTCTGATAGCTTGCAGGGATCATTAAACTTCCGGCAGAAGACTAACCCCCCTTGATGCCTGCCTTAGCTTGTCCACAGGTAAAAATGAACATCATCTATGACATCCTAGTTAGATTTCTAACAAGAACTAATGAACATTAATTAAAATTCTTGGAGATCCATGAAAGAAGAGCAATTATGGAAACTGATAAAACTGTGTTTCCCTTTGAGTTCATTCACAGCTACTAAAGTTAGTTTCCTTAAGCAAAATACATTGATACAATTCCTTAAGCAAAAATACTGATACAATATACATTGATTTTCATTCAAAACATTAGGAAAAAAAGATTAGTAGAATAGAGTAAGTCAAACCAGTGAAGGATACTGGCAAGTAAGGAGCCACACAGTACAATATTATATGAAATGTGAAGGTAGATTTAAATCTGGAAGATTTATTGGGCCTTTTTCAAAACTAAACTTGAGAGAATATCATATTTGAAACTGGCTTTGCACACTTGAGGGAAGTCTATTTCTTTGTCAAATCTAACAGAGTACAAATCCATTATTTGAACAGTGGAAGGGAAACTTCAATTAAATGTGGTTATACAATATGAAGATTTAATGCAATTCCTATCAAAATTCCTAAGGCATCTTTCAAGGAAACAACAAATATTACTGAAATTTATATGGAACCACATAAGATACTGAGAGCCAAAGCAAGTATGAGGGTAAAAAAACTTCAAAGTATATACCTCAACTTCAAAGTATAACACAAGAGCAAATCATACAGTAACCAAAAATTATGGTATTGGAATAAAAATAGAAACATAGATCAATGGAATAGAATTGAGAACCCACAAAAACCCCACCTAGATGGACAGCAAATTTATGGTAAAAGAGCAGAGTATACAATGGAGAAAGGAAAGTCTCATCAACAAATGGTACTAGGAAAACTGGACAGTCACATGTAGAAAAATGAAACTAGACCACATTCTAACACCACAGACAAAAATTAATTCAAAATGGATTGAACACTTGCATGTAAGATCTGAAATTATAAAATACATGGAAGAAAACATAGGCAAACTCAAGGATATTGGCTTCAGTGATACCTTTGGGGACTCAACTACAATACCAAGAGAAATGAAAGCAAAGATAAATGAGACCAAATTAAAAATGTTTCTGTGTAGTGAAAGAAGCCATCGAAAAGACATCCTACTGAATGGGAGAAAACATTTGAACATCTGACTAATATCTAAGATTTATCAAGAACTCAATTTAACAAAAAAAATAAATAGCCCAATCAAAAAATGGGCAGAAGATCTATATAGACACTTTTCCAAATAAAATGTGTGGATAGCCAACAGGCACAAGAAAAAATGCTCATCAACACTTATTGTCAGGAAAATACAAATCAAACTACAATGAGATACCACCTTACACTGGTGAGAATGACTTGTATCAAAAAGAGTACAGACAACAAGTGTTGGCAAAGGTATAGACACAAAATACACAATTGGTGGAAATGCAAACTGATCCAGCCTCTATGGAAAACAGTATGGAGGTCAAATATTAAAAATGATTGAAATATTAAAAATATATCAAAATATTAAAAATGCTAAATATTAAAAAATAGATCTATTTGATCAAGCAATTCTACTCCTAGTTATCTATTCAAAGAACATAAAAGCACTAATTCAAAAAGATATATGCACTCCTATGTATGTGCCCAATGACAGATGACTAAATAAAGAAGGTGTGATATATATACACAATGCAATACTATGCAGCTATTAAAAAAGATGGAATCTTGTCATTTTCAACAACAGAGATAAGACTGGAGGGAACAGTGCTAAGTAAAATAAGGCAAGAAAAAGACAAATACTGAATGAATTCACTCAGGTGGGATGTAAAGAATCAAAACAATGAAATAGACCAACCCAAAGGAAAACAAACCCTTGGAATCTGACTATGAAATAGGAATTGCCAAAGGGGGAGACATGGTATGAGCAAAGGGTGGAGGAGGCCCGTGGACCATGGTGGAGGGTTACTGGTACTTTGAGGGTGGGTTTGGTGTGGTAACATACATTTGAAGAGGTGTGAAACTGTACTCCTGAAATATAGTGTTGTAAACCAATGTTACTTCAATAAATAAATAAATAAATAATTCATCTACAAAGTTATTCTTCATTTTAATTGAACAAAAGATTAACTTCCACAGGTATTCTTTTCTTTCTCCAAAAACAAACAAACCAAAAACTACAGTTGCCATCAATAAATGTAAGGTATCACCTTCACTCATCTGCTCTGGAGTACACTCTATTCTGTTGGTATTTTCAACTTTTTTGTTCCATTATACTTCACTAACTTGGCATGCTATGTCCATTAACTTGACATTGAGCACATATGAATGGATCTTTTCCTACCCCATCCAGAACCTACCTTGCTCCATCAGTCAATTCCTCCCTCCCCACAATGCTAATATTTGCCTCTCTCATGGCTTTTTCTCAGCTATAAACATGCCTTTCATCTTACTGCCTGCCTTGATGACATACCCTCCTGGATGACATATACACCTCTGGCTACTGTATTCATCTTACCCTCCAACTCATTTAGTTCTCCAATGAGTAGTCTGTATTTTCAGATTTCTTTAAACTACTCACAAGCTGACTTTTCTATTACTACAAAAAGTCCCCCAGAAAGCCCTTGTGACTTTTCAAATGATAAATCTTGTGGCCATTTTTCAGTGCTTTTCTTCTTCTTCCATATTTCAATTATATCGTGACTCTATGATTTCCTCCCTTCTTTCTACTTGAATTATTTTAATCCCAGCCTTTATCATTCTGCTTCTTTCGATATCTCTTCTGTGTCCTTCTAAGTTAGTCTTTCACCTTAAATGTTTATATTGCCCAGGGCTGTCCTTGGGGACTTGAAGTCAATCATGTTCGGATTTATCTTCTAGCACAACTAACACACAACCTACACAGATACTTAGCCTTCTCAGACCCAACCAAACCACCTCTCATTAAAAATCCCACTTGCACTTCAATGTTCATTTCTTCTATCACACTTACCCAGATGATTCCTTAAGAATTGAAGATCAGTTTCTCTCTTCCAAAGTTCTTTTGGCATCTCTAGTCCTTGTGTGCCTACCCAACATCATCCTACTTTTTCAAGTACACATCATTTCCCAAGTAGATTAAAGAGTGGATTTTGGAGACAATCAGACCAGGATTTGAACTGAGGCATTAACCCTAGCTATGCCACATTTGGCAAATTTTATTAAGTATCTCAGGCTCAAGTTCTTTGACTAAAATTAAGGAGGCCATGAGTATTGTGGTTGAGAACACATTCCCAAAATGCATGGTCTGTGTTAAATGCCAGATCTACCACTTACTATGTGATTTTTGACAAGTCGTTTAACCTCTGTATATCTCAGTTTTCTTGTAGTGAGGTGGAGTCCAGTAACGGCACTTATGATGTTGAAGTGACGATAAGGTGAGTTAATATTATTCCAGTTTTAAGAGTAATGCCTGGAACTGTATAAACATGGACCGTTATTATTATTACCTACCTGCTAGGGATAATGTGAAGATTAGTGTGCCTGAACCTTGATAGATAAACAAAAAATGGCAGTTATTCTTAAAAAAGACTGTTTCTCCCTTTAAGTGTAATATTTAAGGTCCAAATAAGCTTGCTTATACTTAGAAGTAGGAAAGTACCCTCTATCCGTCTGTCTGTTGGTTGGTCAGTCTGCTGGTTGGTCTGCCTGCCTGTCTATCTATGCATCCATCATATTGTAAAAAATATCTTATAAACACACTGTTATAACTGTGGAAATTAGGTTTGTATGCTGGTTAAAACTGTACTCAGAAACTATTTGTTGCTCCAAATGTCCATCAAAAGGCAACTAAATAAACACACGGTGGTGTTATATACATTAAGTGCAATTGTACTCATCAATAAAGTTAAATGGACTACTGATAAACAATAAAAAAGAATGCACTTCAAATATATTATTTTGAATGAAAGAAACTTAACACAAAAGAATAAATGACTTCCATTTATATGAAATGCTAGCAAATGGAAACTAATCTCTACATAGATCAGCTGTTGCTGAGGCCAAGGGTGGCAGTGTGGCTATCTGCACAGGGGCACAAGGGAACTTGGGGATGATGGAAATGTTCTCTATGTCAATCATGGTGATAATGACATAGGTTCATAAATTTGTCAAAATTCAGCAGGCTATAGATTTAAAATCCATGCAGTTTGTTGAATGTAAATTATACTCTAATAACATCAATTTTAAAATCAAACTGTTCACTGAATGAATGAGAACAAAATATCTATTCTATGTGAAAGATTATTACTTTCCTGGAGACCATAAGGGAGGACAAGAGAAAATTCTGACAGTAACGGCATAGCTTTGGGGAAACACTGTGAAGTTCCCCGCTCTCTACTGACAAAGCTAGGCCATCTTGGTATAAACCTGTCAGTTTATACTGCCTTTGAGAAGCTCATAATAAGTTATGATAATCCACTGGAAATCCAAGAAAACCTTGGGTAAGTGGGTATGGATGAAGCCACTGAGTTGATATTTATGAGATAAGACATTGATCCCAATGTATTGGCTGGGAATCTCTAGAATTAGTACACTTGACTGGCCAATTTGGTATATATGGAATATTATTTAGAGGTAAGGAATGAGTAATTCATCCTTTATGCAAGGCTTTCCAGTCAAGTGCCTGTTAGGGTATCACTGACAGGTAGGAAGCTGACACTGGAGAGCAAAGACTTTACTGAGCTGAGGAAGTATCTGCTATAATGGAATTTGGTCACACAGTGCTGTCATCCGAACCAGCAACTAGAATCCCGAGTAAAGGGGATGCTGTCATGCCTGAACAGAAATTTGGCAAGCACACGTGGGTAAGCATTTTCACTTTTGTTAAAGTTCTAGTCGATTAAGTATCTTGAATTTTTATTTCCTTGATAAAATGAAAATGGCAATTTCAGTCGGCATCTTTTTTCATGATCATCATTTATTATTTATTATATACTCATCTATGTAGACAAACAAAATTCAGTTAAAACTTAAATAACTCAATTATCTTAACTTAGGGGGAAAAAAGTTTGGCTTTTTGGCAAGAGTAAACTCCCAAGGAGTAAAGAGCAGAAAAATAAGTAAATTCAGTAAAATAGTTAGAACAACTCATCATCATAGTTTGTTGGTGGAGGACCACAAAGGTGATTACTGAAGCACAGCTCAACTTCAGGGTTAACTACAGCGTTATTTGATGTCAGCCCTGTGACATCAACATCCAGGAAGAGCAGGAAGCCTGAGACACAGGGCCAAGGAACAAAGGATTGTCAACAGCATTACTGCCTGAACCTAGAACAGCGTTAGTGAACAGTAATGCTGTCATTAGCTAATTGCTTAGCCTTTCTATGTTTGTGCCAACTGGCCATGACTGATACTCACATAGGCTTGGTCTTAAAGCATGACATATTTCATTACAGATTAATGATGTGTGGTGTAAGAGATTGGTTTCCTGGATTCTTCAAAGGTATTGTACATGAAGAAAATATTTTGTGTTACTTCTAGTTTGCTTTCAGTCTTAATAGTAAAAAAGAAAATCTTTTGTTTCCTTCTGTGTTATCCAGTTGGCTAAAACATGTTATATTAGTGTTAAGTCTCCATTCCAACATGACAGAGTCAGCATTTTTATGAATACACATCTGTCACTTCACACCTGTACTCAATTTCAATGCTGGGGTAATATTTAAAAGATCATGAATATTTCCTTTTCATTAACGACTTTGTGAATAAGGACTATTAAAACTCAAGCAGTCTCAATAATAAAACCTTCCACACTCTATGCCCTTCTCTTTATCCTCCAATCCCCGCTGGTAACCAGTATATTTCTTCACAAAGTCTAAGAATTATTATTGCCAGGCTTTGCCAGTATGCTTTATTTGACTGCTTATTTATATGGGCTCATCATATAAATCTCTGATTCCATTTCCTAGGTTCTCACAATTTATACCAAGGTAAGCCTCACATATTTTGCTAGAGATACAGTGAGACAGTGAGGATACTGTTCCCTTTTGTATACTTTTATTTGTTTGCCTCTGTTACTTCCCAAAGCACATCCCTTAAGCATCCAGACTGGAAATGCTTGAAATCAATTTTGTCTGTGGCTTTTTCATCACCAGGATAAAGTTTAGAACAACCATCTGGCCATAACAGTAAACAGCAATGATAAGCATATAACCACCCTGCTCAAATCTCCATCACTTTTGAATAAACACAAAAGAGGAAGCATGAGGCTGATTTCCAAAGAAATATACCTGACCTCTGGGTAGTTGATGCCAGTTTCTCTGTGCCAATGAGGATGATGATGACGATGATGATGATGATGCAGTAATGGTTAAACACCCAGTAGGTGCTAAGGATTATACCAAATGTTATACACTTTGCCTCTAACCCTCCTGACCACTACCTGAGCTGGGTACTATTACCCCAATTTTACAAATAAAAATAGAGAGAGATTGACTGGCTGGCTTAATGCCACATGACACTAAAAATGTAGAATCAGAATTCAAATCCAGACCAAGCTGAATGGAAAACTGTTTTGTCTTTAGCTTTATCTCTTTTAGTTCATTAAAGCTAAAAAGTCAAGATTATGGGAGTTCTTGAATTTTTGGGAGAGTTTATTGAGAAGGTAATTGCCTGTGACTACAGTGACAGGTGCTATATAATATAATATAGAGGTGTGCTATAATATAATATAATATAATATAATATAATATAATATAATATAATATAATATAATATAATATAATATAATATAATTAATATAATATAATATAATATAACATAATATAATATAGAGGTGCTATATAATAGACTCATAGATAATAAAAGCATATATTCTGAGACTGTGTCCAACTGCTAAGAGTCAACCTGACTCTCTTTTTCAAATAATGTCAGGGTAAAGCTGGAGCATGTGACCATATCAATGAATAATAAGGTATCCTTAGATACCCCAAGGCAGAAGTTTGAGAATCAGTGTCTTTTATATTCAGCAGACTGTTGGCTATTAATCTGCTAAGGAATACAAAGGACAAAGCAAGATCTATTATTATCAGTTTAGAGGTTGACAAGATAATCCTCAGAAACACACAGGTTCCTGTTAAACTACATTAATGTTTTTTCATCTATTCATCCATCTATTCATTCATTCATTCATTCATTCATTCATTCAAAAACATTTACTGCATATAAAATAGTAATAGGACAGAGCAACAAGAAAACAGTAGATGTGGGGACATGGTGTGTGTGTGTGTGTGTATATGTGTGCATGTGCACACGCACGTGTTTGTAAAGATGACTCAGACACAGATACTGCATGTAAAGAACATAGACTGATATGGGATTTCCTCAATTAAAAAAAAACTGTGGCCCAGATCCCAACCCACCATATAAGTATACATTTTGAGACCATGGTCTGGCAAGTACACACACAACTGAAATTTTCATAAAATTTGCCCTTTAAATTTGTAATATACTCTGGTATTTCCTATTCTAACCTACTAAAATACTTTTTTTAAAAAGATTTATTTATTTTCATTCATTCATTCATTCATTCATTCATTCATTCATTTATACAAGCACTGGGTACAGTCAGAAGTGCGGGAGGGTGAGAGAATTCACCAGAGCCAGAGGGGAGAGCAGAACAGGCAGACTGACGAAATACACTGCTGAGGGGAGCAGCGGGCGGCAGGAGAGGTCTGCGCGCCATGTGGGACCCTCGCTAGTGGCTGTGGATCGAACTGGTGCTGCAGAGGCTGCAGGCAGCTTCGCAACCCAGCGCTCAACTGCTGCGCCACTGGGGAGGCCCATAACCTACTAAAATACTTTATAAAAAAAGTATAGTTTGCTTGAGAGAATGATTTATAGATGTTTATGTCCACATCTGTTGAGTGTAATGAAGTCAGTGAAGTAATCTAGTGAGCCTTTTCAGATAATGCAGTATTTGACTTGGTCCTTGAAAGACAGGATGAGAAGAGCAGTGGCATTCTAGGGAAAGTGGGCAGTATGCATAAATGCATGGTGGCAGAGAAGCACAGAACTGAAACATGAAATCATAAAGTGCATGGAAGGTGTTGATGGTACAGTGGTGAAGATAGCTATTTTCCATAAGGTACATGAAAGAAGAAATATAGGATTTAGCCAAATCAAAGAGGGAAAATGAAGGTTTTGAACAAGGGAATGTAGGAATGGGGTTATATTTAGGTGAGATTCATCAGACAAGATCCAAAGAAGAAGAATTGGTGACAATCTCTTCACTCTCCCTTTAATCTACTTTGGGGACACCTCACCTAACCATGGGAAAGTCTGCTTGCAGGTGAGACTTATGGTGCAAAGTCCTGCTCTGACCTTGTCTGCATGACAAGCAAACCAAGGATTCCATAGTGGACCTAGGCAAACCAAGAATTCCAAAGAGGAACTGGACTGAGACAACCCAAAGTCTCACATGCCATAAACACTAAGGAATGTTGAACAGAATGCAAGATTTTTTTTTTTAAATATAGAATTGAATTCACAGAAAAGGTAAAAGGAAATGAAAAGCTGAGAAATTTGCTGTGATGTGGTGGTTACAAAAGGAGAAGTTACTGGTCTCATTATCTTGGGGAATTTTGTTGTTATCTACCTGGAGAAAGGAACCAAAGCTGTGGGCCTTCAGAGTTAGAACACTGGAAAAAAGACACCTACATAAATTCTGATCCTGAACAATGAATAAATGGGTTAGAGAAAAATCTATGTACTGGCAGATAGAGATGAAAATACTTTCTAGTGGTTCCTGACTGGGTTTTAGGTTAAAACGACAATAAAATTCTCCTCAGGAATTTGAAATCACAGACTCAAGTCTTACATGAGTTTGGAATTTGTATTTATATCACCTTCTAGGTGTACAAACTACCCAGCAAAGAAATTAATCTAATATTTGGCTCCAGATATTGACAAGTCTGGGGCAAAAGAAAGGAGCACAAGCAATACTACACTGAAGGAACACTCCCACCATAAGGGCTATAAGGAAGACTAGCAGAAAAATAATGCTCATTAATTCACAAAGAAAAATTTCAAAATTTAAGGAAATAATCCACCAAGAAGCCACGATAAACAGAAGCACAGACCTCCAAATATAGATTAATATAGAAAAATAATCTTAAGAGGACATAAAAGTATGTGTGCTGTATTGTAAAGTGATGAGATACTAAGAAAGGCACAAAATATACCTTAAAAACCCCATCTAAATAGATTTTAAAAAGGGGGCCAAACATCACTTCTAGAAATTAAAAACATAGTTCATCATAATTTTCAATGGGCATTTTGAGCAAAAGATTAGCATAGCCTATGAAAAAACTAATGAATTGTAGATAGATCTATGAAAATGACCCAGGATGCAATAAAGACAAAGAGGTAGAAATAATGAAAGAAGGGTAAAACAATATGCAATTACAGCACAGGTCCCATATAAATTTAGTAAGAGTGCCAAAAAATGAAGTGAAAATGGAGAATTGGTAATATTCAAATAATTAATCCCTAAGAATTTTCCAGAATTTATGAAAGATATAAACCCCCAATTGAAGAAGCATGAAACTCAAACAGGAGAATAAAAGTAAATCCACAAGCAAATGCAGTGAAACTGCAAAACAGTAAAACAAAGAGAAAAAAAACCACAAAAGCAAACAGGGAAAAACAAATAGTCCATCAAGAAATGAAAACCAACCACAGACTTTTATTCAAGGGAGAATAAATGTAGACCTAGAATTCTATTTCCAGCTAAACTATCAATGAAAATTGAGAGGAAAACAAAGACATTTTAGATAAACAAGACTGAGTGATTTAGCATCACGGACACTTAAAGAATTACAAAAAGATATATTTTAGGAAGAAGGAAATTTAAGCCAGAGGGAAGGAATGGGAGACAAGAAGGAAAAGCCTCCATTATATTACTTTTTCTGTTTTGAAATAAAAATATACAAACATGGAAGACCCAATTTAGCTTGTTTAAAACACTTTGCTTGGAAAAGGTTAAATGTTAATATTGACAAAGAGCAACTGCTATCAAATGTCCTCTTGAAGCACCAAAAATAACATAAAATTATTGATTTACCCATAAATATTAATGAATATGACCTGAGCATCTTCTAGGTATAAAGAACACACTTTGTACCCAAACTTTGCTGAATAAGTGAAAGATATATAGAGAGAAAAAATATATATATAATTTCATTTTTTGTACACTATTTTTTCTTCCTGTCCTAACTTGTGTGGAATTCTGAAGGATTCAGTCTTTTAAAAGCAAATCTGAAAAATACAAATCCTGAGTAGCACCATAAATAATAAATCTATACTTCCAAATTATTAAAAAGGACACTTGCTAATCCTGTTCAATTTATAATTATATTACAGATAAAAGAATGCAATTTTGTGATTTGATACAACCCATATAAATTCAGCTTTTAGCAGTGATAG